>NC_056000.1:128954571-129576738 GCF_018446385.1 Zingiber officinale | reverse complement strand
GCGCGACATGGCGCTGAAACCAAACCTTGATCCCTTCGGGGACTTCATCAACAATCTGCGACTCCTTTCGCCGCCATCTGCTTCCCTCGATCAACCCCCTCCCCTACTCCGTTGCCGGCGTCATCAAGGACCAGCTTCGTGAGTCTCCTTCTTCTTTCCCTCTTGTAGATCTGAGGTTTTAGGTATGGATGGCGGTAAAACTCAGATCTGAAAGAAAGATCTAGTTTTCCCTTTTTGATCGAGTTGCCCCTCGCTCATGAAGATTGACGCCCTTCTCTCTCTTGGCTACGTTCTCAGCTCCGTGACCAATTAGGAGCCCCCTCGATCGCCGAGATGGACCGTGGATCGGCAGCCCAAAACTCCCGCCTGGTGGAGGAGGTGTTCCGCGACATCAAGGGTCGGCGAGCCGCCATCATCAGGGCGCTCACCACCAGTAACTCCACTCTGCTTCTTTCTTCTTTTCCTTTCTCAACGATGTTATCGTCATTGACCTTCTGTTGTTTCCTGGTTATTCGCCTGTGCAGATTTCGAGGACTTCTATCAACAATGCGATCCCGGTTAGTAATTCCACAATCTTAGCTGCTGGTAGTCAACTTGGTTTTTGAATTTCAAGTACTTGGGAGTTTTATCTCAAATGGGGTACGGTGTGTTGGGAGGTGCTTATGGTGCTCTAGCTTCAAGGTTTCAGCAGGTATAAAGTACAACATGCTTCTTTAAGGAAAATGCGAAAGGCTCATTGTTTTACTGCATTATTTGTCTTACCTTTTGTTTCTCATATTTCTGTTCAGAGGGTTTTGCATATCTCATTTCGCCTACTTTGCAGTCTATGGCTTATGGAAGGGGACAGATCCCTACTGGCATGACAATGGTGCCCATGGTCTTACCCGATGGACGACTTGGATATGTGTTGTAAGTGAGCTAACAATTGTTTCAACAGATAAACATTCTCGTGGTGTAACAAAAGCTCTTTGTTTTTTGTCTTCCATATGTTTTTTTGTCTTGTTTTGCAACTAAGATTGTTAAATCATCAATACATTCTCCATTTATCTTAGGCAACAGCCTGAAGCACCTGTCTCAAGACCGCAACATGGGGGAAAATATGGTGGCAGCTCAAGTGGAGGTCGGAACAATGACAGTGGACATGGACGCAGATATAAGCCATACTAAGTCATTTTGGTTCTCTCTTCTAATTCCTGGATTTCAAGCTGTATTGATTGGATCCCTATGAGTTCAACGTTAATTTAAGTAGCTTACTTTTGTTACCTACTGTGTTTTCACGTTTTGAGTCAGTTTCGCCTACACAGTTGGAAGAGCATGGTTTTGAAAGCACGACTATCCGGGATGTTCTTACAGCTAAGGGGAAGAATGTTGATGGTTCCTAGCTGTGGTGCACAACTGATGACACTGTTTATGATGCTATCAAATCTGTAAATGGCCATTGTGTCAATCTTGTTTGGGATTACCATCCAGCTTTAAATAGTTTTAACTGATGGCTTATGCTCTACTATTTCTAGATGACACAACACAATGTTGGAGCTTTAGTGGTGGTGAGACCCGGAGAAGAGAAGACAATTACTGGAATTGTTACTGAGAGAGGTAATTGGTTGTCCATGTTTGTTTTTGTTGGTTGTGAAATGGTATTAAATGTGCTCATGGGTGCACGGATAAAGCTAAACATTTATGTGAAATCATAAGATATTTTCCAATTAGTTGGTAAATTTCTCAATTCTATGGCAGCTCCAGTAGATTCAACTGGGTAGATGATTTTCAGATGTTCTTCGGCAGCTTCAATTTTTATGGCAATCTTTTTACAACTGAGTGTATGCCAATGTGAAGTTTTAAATTTCAATTAAGTTAAAAATTATCTAATTATCCTGAAAGTTATTTTCATGACATTTTGATAATCACATTGTCTCAAACACAATCATTTACTTGATGCAAATCAATTGTGTGATGGTCCAATGTGTGTGCCAGTTCTCTCTAAGCAGCAGATTTGTTCTTCACCTCTTCAAGACATTAGGGAAATAAGTTTAAGACAATTTTAACATCCTACAAGAGCAGTTGATTAGCAGATAAATTTGGTCTTCACCTCTGTTCAATATCTTTTTTGAAAACTAAGAACCAGTTTTGATAATGGTTCTTTTATGCAATTATACTTGTCGTGCACATTATTTGTGTTCTTAACGATTCCTTCTTCTTCAGATTATCTCTGGAAAATGATTGTACAGGGAAGATCTTCCAAGTCAACTAAAGTTGGTGACATCATGACTGAAGAGGTAAATTTCAATCTCAAGTTGTACAGACAATGTCTGAAAATTTTGAATTGAGTAGAAGTATTATTTCAAGATTTTGTTATTTTTCTTCCAATCTGATGTCGATTCTTTTCCTATATCCAGAATAAATTAATCACAGTGACTCCAGATACCAAGGTTCTGTAGGCAATGCAACTGATGATAGGTCTCTTTAGCAAGATTTTGTCGACAGATTGTCTAAATCAATTCAACTAGTTAATCTCTCAACATGTATTAAACTGCTGGTTTCATGCGTTTCAGTACAACTTTGTTGGCTGTTTACTAGGACCACGTGGGAACTCCTTAAAAAGAGTTGAAGCTTCAACTCAATGCAGGGTTTATATATGAGGTCGAGGTTCAGTGAAGGATTCTATAATGGTATGTGGATATCATGTAATATTTATCTTAATGAAAAATAAGTATATTCCAATCTCCCAAACCTTGATGTATTATCCTCACTATTAACTTTTTAAGGCCTACCTACATAAAAAATAGATCTTTGTCTTTATGTTTGAAGGTAAAATAATCCATGTTTTTGAATGTGATATGGGTTTCTCTTCTCTTGTTTCTGCTAGAGTATGCTGTTCTTTGTACAAGTTACATCGACATTAAGTTAACCGTGCATTTTAGAACTTATGTAATTTTCGATATTAGCATCGTATAATATGTCCTAATTAATGGATTGTTATTATCAACTCAAAAGCTAAGGTGCATTATTTCTTGTCTTAATACTCAAGTTTTCTCTCCTTTTTTTGAACAGGAAGAAAGCTTATGGGATAAATCTGGATATGAACACTTAAACGAACCACTGCACATACTATTGGAGGCAGAATTTACACCAGACATAATTGATGCTCGCTTAAACTAAGCTGTTGCCACCCTTGAAGATCTTCTGAAACTTGTGGCAACAAAAACTTTCACCTAGGTTGCATCCTCCTCATTGTTCTACAAGATGTCGACGCGAATGTTATTATCGAAACATAGTCACAATTCAAACTCCAAATCTTGCAGGACGAGTCAATGGACTACTATAAGAAGCAACAGCTCAGGGAGTTGGCCATACTCAACGACACGTTGAGGGAAGAGAGTCCACAAATGAGCCCACAAACGTTCAGGGAGTTGCCCCACAGGAAGCAGTTGTAGATGGAGTTTATTTGTTTATTTGTATTGGGATAAATTTTATTTGAATATGAGACATGGTTCTTCTTTTATGATTATAATTCTTGTATAAGTAACATTTTGAATGACATTGATATGGGGAATATTCTTTCTTTTGTGATTATAAGCTTTTATTATATATTTATATTGAAATATGATATATTGGTATTAAAAGACAATAGTTTAAAAGACAACGATTTAAAATTGTTATTATTGTTGTCTATCACCCTAAAAGACAACGGTTAAAAACCGTTGTCGTAGCCCCAAAAACTGTTGTAATTGATAGCAGCGTTATTAAAAGTGCTCTAAACAACAACGGTTTTAAACCGTTGCAAAACTGTTGTCGTTTCATTCTACGACAACGGTTTAAAATCGTTGTCGTAACCCCCACTTTTAACAACACTGCCAGTTACAACGGTTTTAAAAGGCCTACGACAACGGTTTTTAACCGTTGTCTTTTAATGTTTTTGTTGTAGTGGCATTTGTTTTTGGTTATTATACTTTACTTGTATTGGTGCCAAATAAACTAAGTATAATAGCGTCCTTGAGTAGAAGGTTCTTACCTATATCAATCGGTTAGTTGAACCGATAGTGAGATGATATAGGGAACACTACTCTTAATCATTCCTAGTCGAGTGTTAACATTCAGGGACAATGTTAATGCAATAAAACTAGCATGTAGGTCAACTCGATGACTTGATCTCACAAGTCATGGATATAGAGATATCAAGTTGACACATGGGTATGCATTAGAGAATGTATACTGAATAACCCGCCATGAGAAAGTATCATGGATCGTTATATGAGTGTCATATACTTTCTCATGTGGCTATTAGTATGACTACTAGTCCTTAGACCTGAAGACACCATGGTTCCCTACATAAGGAGTTATGTACTTTGGTTTCGTCAAACGTCACCCGTAATTGGGTGGACTATAAAGGCGATTACTAGGTATGTAACGAATTATGCAGAGGGATGTGAGTGATGTAAATGAGACTATCCCTCCTATATGACGGGAGCGACATCGATATTCTTGATAGAGTGAGACCATGAAGTGCATGACCATGCCCAAATGAGTCAATATGAGATATTGAGCTCATTTGATTTAGTGAGTCTACTTGGAGTTCAAGATTTAGATTGATTAGAGGATGACACGGTCTATGCCTCACATTGATCAATCTAGATGTCTTGGATAGAAGGACACTTGTCATATATTGTGAGGAGTCACAATTAGTAGTCACAAGGTGATGTTGGATCTCAACATTAGTAATGATGTGTTGCTAAATACCGCTCATTACTTATGCTCCTAAATGGGTTTAGGGGCATTGCCAATGTTACAAGAACCTATAGGGTCACACACTAAGGACAATTAGATGGAGATTAGGTTCATATGATGAACTAAGAGGATTAGATTCATTTGATGAATCAAATTGGATTAAGATTAATCCTAATTGGGCTAATTGAGTTGGACTCAAGTTGATTCATGTGTTCAATGAGTCTAATTTAGATTATGACTCATTAAATCAATTTAATTAAATGAATTAGATTCATTATATTAAATTGGCTTGAATTAAATGATTGGATTAGATCAACCATGAGAGAGATTAAGTCAAGTTTGACTTGACTTGAGAGGAAGATAAAGAGTCAAGTTTGACTTGACTTTATGCCACCTCATTGGTGAGTTGGCATTGAGTGGGCCAATGATGATGCTCCACATCATCATGGTTGCTTAAGTGGGATGCCACCTCATGGGGGTTACCAAGAGTTGTGACTCTTGGCATTCCATGGAGGTTACTACATCTCTTAATGTGGCCGGCCACATCAATGGATGAATGAATTTCATTTTGTGAGTAATTCTCATTGATTCCTTCATCTTCTTCCTTGCTCCAATTCTTCTCTCCCTCTCCTCCTTTCTTGGCCGAACACTCTAGGTGCTAGCACACCTTTGTTTGGCTTCTCCACCTATTGTGTTCATGTGGATACGCATAGAGAGTTGTCTACCTTGACAACTTGAGATCCGACACCTTGGACGAGCGGGATTCGCGAAAGGCACGCATCAAGGGTAAAAATCTCTTAACATATAGTTCTAGTGTAGATCTATAGGTTGGTAAACTCTACTCGTAATTTTGTTTTCGAAAGTTTTACTTTGCACGGATCCCGAAAAACCCAACAGTCGGGCCGTACCAAGGATCGTACGGAGGAAGCTTCCGCTGCCAAGACAGAGATATGTTCGGACAATTGTGGTATGGTGTCAGACATGCTTTTCTGACACAGTCATTCCAAGGTATGCTTTGAGGAATGTGCACGCCTTGAGAAGCATGCACGTGCCTCTCCGGGGTCCTATATAAGACCCCCGGACTTCGACGGAGGTATGTGTTGATTGCTACTCGGAAAAACCTAATAGTTCCACTGTACAAAAATTTTGTACAATGGTCTGAACCTTTTTCCTAGCTACCATGTGTTCTTTTAAATTAAACTTGGATCGCCTGCGGAACTTAACATGTTTGATCCAAAGTTTAATTTATTTGTTCTTTTAGGTTTAGACTTGGATCTCCTGCGGAACTTAACACTTTCGATCCAAATCACTTAGGTTATTAATTCTATTAAATATTAATTTCCAAAATTAGCTTCCAGTACTGACGTGGTGAGGCACATGACCTTCTTGGATATGGGAGCAACCACCACCGACTAGACAAAGCCTTTTAAGGAAAACTAATATTTAATTTCCTTAAATAACTTTAGGTCAACCGAAAAGAACAATCAAATCACAAGGAAAAAGAAAAATAAAAGAACACAACATCAAAAATAAATTCTAAATACTAGAATCGCATGCCTCTTGTATTTGGTATTATTTCCAAAAATAACTAGTATGATGCGTAAAGGAAAAATGATAGAACCTTGAGTATGGCTAGAGGGGGTGAATAGCCTTTCTTGATTTTTCACCTACAATTTGTTAGCGGAAGCACAAAACGAACATGCAAATGAAAAACAATAAGAGAACACGGCTAACTCTTCGATTTACTTGGTCTCCACCTCCTTGAGGTGACTAATCCAAGGCACACACACACCCAAGCAAGCTCCACAAAAATCTTCTCCTTTTCAATCCAAGAGTGATGGTGGAGAAACCTTTACAAGATGATCTCCTCCTTTTACAAGGTTTTTGATGAGCTTAGGGAGGAGAGAATTGTAACGCCCGCCCTCCCTGCTACCCTAAGGGACGGGGCTACGATACTCTACGTATAAATTTTTCTTTTTAAAACAGCGGAAGACTTAAAATAATTTTCATAGTTTTAATAAAACTTTTCTTTTAAATTTCTTTTGAACTATACTATCACATGGCATCAAAAATCATAACATCAAATCCAGTGGAACCATAATGTCAAGCCACACATGTTTAGGTATCACAAGTCATAAAATACCAATGCATAGTTCTTTAAAGAAACTTTAAGCAGGTTCTTATTTATTTGGTTGCCTAGCCACCGCCACACACATCTTCGTTGCCCCTCCTGCTGCTCCTCTAACTCATCCAGCTTTTTCCTTTATCTGTGGTACAAGGAAAGTAAGCTATGAGCACTCATGGCTCAGTAAGTTCCTTTCCTACTCACTAAAACTAACAATCAGTACATGATCAAGAATGTATCAACAAGTCATAATCTAAACTAATCATGGCATAACATAGCATTCTATTCAAGCATATCATGCATCATAATATAATCTCAACTAGTCATAGCATATCAAGCATCACCATGGCCGAAACATATACATAGTGCATTGCATAAAACATAGCTAGACATGGCATAACAACAAGTATCATGGTATATCAAAGCATGGCCGAAACATGTATATCAAAGCATCATACTATGGCCGAACATGTACATCAAGGCATCATCATATCCATGGCCGAAATCTATATATCAAGCATCAACAACTCAATGGCCGAAACATGTCTATAAGGTATAGCATGAACATAACGTAATCATACCTTATCATGGCATATCATAATCAAGAGCATAACATGAAACATAGCATAATCATAAGGTGTATGCAATATGATTTTGGAAAACATGTATCCGCAAAACATATGTATGTCTCATGATCCTTTAAACCATTTTCTTTTACATATATACTTGAAAATAATATCAACATATTTAGGGCCCCGGCTTGTACCATACATACATAACATAGATGCGCGCGTCCTAAGTATATCCAAGGTAGCAAGTCTTGAATCATACTAGGAACTAGGTCAAGATCACAAAGCATGGCCTAGGGGCGTATTTAAAGAGTCCATCCCTTATTAGCCCAGATCACAAAGCAAGGCTTAGCCTAGATCACACAGCAAGGCTTAGGGGTGTACTAAGGAGTCCATCCCTTATTAGCCCAGATCACAAAGCAAGGCTTGGCCTATATCACAAAGCAAGGCCTAGGGACTGATTAGGAGTCCACCCTTGGTACAAGCCACTCACATATAAAGTAAAATACATGTCATACATATCATGTATCATAAAAGCATGCATCACTTAGGCACACATCATATCATAAAAGTATGCATCACTTAGGCATACATCATGTCATAAAAGTATGCATCACTTAGGCATACATCATATCATAAAGGTATGCATCACTTAGGCATACATCATGTCATAAAGGTATGCATCACTTAGGCATACATCATATCATAAAGGTATGCATCACTTAGGCATACATCATGTCATATCAATATGCATCACTTAGGCATAGATCATAAAAGCATGCATGTCTTAAGCATAAAGCATATCATCAAGCATGCATGATTTAACCACATATCATATCATGAAAGCATGCATATTTTAAGCACTAAACATAGCATCAAGCATGCATAATTTAACCACATATCATAACATAAGCATGCATAATTTAAGCACAAAGCATATCATATCATAAAAGCATGCATATCATATCATAAGTCATAAATCACAAGCATACATATTAAGCATAAGGGTGTATCTTGTGATTATCCTATCATAGGAAACATGGTATCATATTTATCTTGGTTTTAAGCTTCCTAAACCCTTGTGGCCGAAACCCTTTAAAGCTCAATTTAGGTTAAACACAACATCCAAGCATGTGGCACCTAAATTATCATCATAGCATTTTCATAGGAAGCATTATAAACATGATTAACTTAGTTTCTAAGTTCCTCAAGTCCCTAATTTCATATGGCTGAAACCTTAAGGTGTGGAACAAGGTTCCATATGACATAAAAGCATGGACAACTTTAAATCATATTTATAACATTTTTACCAAGGAACAAGGTAAACACATTTGACACATTTGAATTAGTTCCTAAGTTCTTTAAGCCCTTAACATATGTCATGGCCGAAATTTAACAAGTTCTCATTAGGGCTACCAACAAGCATACAAGCATGTGAACTTGGACTAACATTATGTATAAATTCATACAAGGCATTATCCAATAGTTATGGCCGAAACAATCCCTAGCATCATTTTAGGTCATAAAACAACATATAGCATTTGAACATTGGCTTTCTACTTATCATATTTCATGTAAAGTGACATGAGCATATTTAATTTAGGTCCTAGGGTTTCTAGGGCATCTAAATCTTCATGGCCGAGACTTACAATGGTCCATTTAGGTCATGGAAAAATCATACAAGCATGTGACACAATCAATAGGTTATCATATTTTCATAAGAAGTATTTTAACACCTTTGGTTTAAATTCTAGGGCCTCTAGGTCATTTAAATCCTTTTTGGCAGAAACTCATCAGTGTTTAAACTTGCTTCAAGTAACATAAAAACATATGAAGTCATACAAGTTTCATAGCATGTGTAAAGACAAACATAATGAGCATACATATGAATTGTGTCTTAGGCTTTCTAGGTTTCTTTTTCTCTTTTTCTTTTATTTTTTTCTCATGGCCGAAACCTACCATTCTTTAGCTAGGTTTTTAAGTGGCCTAAAGCATGAAAAACCTAAGTAAATTTCATGGTAAAATTTACTAAGAAACATATATATATATTTGGTTCATGAACAAACTTGGACTCTTGTGATCATACATGTCATATGTCATATAACCAATTTTTCTACACCCTAATCAAGCATGAGGGCATTAGACAAATTTCATATCTAAACATCACAGAGGTATTGAGCATATTAAAGTTTTGTTTAAGTTTTTCTAAGCTATTCATCTCATCATGGCCGAAAACCCTAAGAAAGAGTTCATGAAGTTCTAGCAATATTCAAACCTACAACTCTTTTAAGATATTTGTATTCTATCACATGAGCATGTTTATTTAAATTTAAGGGTCTTCCTAACCCTAAACCCTTTCTTGGCCGAAACATATGAGTGAGTTTTCTTTTAGTTCAAATATCTTCTAAGCAAGAAAACTAATACATGATCCTTAATATTTCATAGGAAGAACCTTGTACTAGTTGGGTAAAACAATAAATTTCCCTAGCCTCTTAAAAATATTTTTGGCCGAAATTCTAGGGTTAAGTACTTCTCTGATCAAGCATCATATAGGTATAAAAACATGAAGAAGAACCCTTTTCCATGGCATAGAAAATCTATCATGTAGTGAAGACTAGTTAAACATCACTAGATTTTTTGAAAGCTCTTCTTAGCCGAATTTTCTCAAACTTGTTTCTAGGTTTTAAAATCTTCATAAAATCCGAAAAACACATAAAAGTCTTGTACCACAGGTGAGGGGAATCTTACATCCTTTTTCGCTTGTGGACCTAAGGTATGGTGAAGAAGAAGTAGCCTCTTCTTCTAGTTCCTTTCCCTTGATTCCCTTGCTAAGTCCTCCTTGTATCTTAGGTTTTCTTAGGAGAAAACCTTGGCTTGGGGCCGAAAATGGAGGAGAGGGGAACTGAGGTTTCGGTGAGGGAGAGGAGAGAATGAGAAAAATGAGAGAAAATAGAATTTTCCCTTTACATATTCTCTTTTATGTTAAGGGGGAAGAGGTAGCAAACTTAGTTTTTGCTTTCCTTCTCCCTTAGCCTTTTTTTTCTATTTTATTTTTATTTTTATTTATTTATTTATCCCCATCATTCATGGTGAAATAAGGGGGAATGAATCCCCTTAATGGTCTCTTTTATTTTCGGCAAGAGAAGAGAGAAAGAGGGAGAGGAAGGGAGGAAGGCAAATTGTCTTTCTCTTGTTCTTTACTTGTTTTCTTTTGGCTATCTTTTATTCTCACCTTTATCATGAGTTTCCCTCCTTTGCTATCAATATCTTCTCTCTATCCCAACTGGTTATTACCCATTAACTCTATGAAATATAATATAAGAGGTTCAAGGTTCAATCCTTGACCATTACTTCTTTTTATTTCATTTTATTTCTTTTTACTTCAACTCACTTCTTATTATTTTTCTAAGGCAAAATTCATCATTCTCATATTTATTCTTAAAAGCTTAGTGGGTGTTACAAGAATAAGAGTAGTAAGACTGAGAGAGCACTTGGAAAGCTTAAACAGTAATTTCAATCAGTTAAGTTTTTCTTTCCAAGCTCTCAACTTTATATACAGTGTGCTGGAATTCCCGACATCAGTCGACTGATGAAACATGCAGTCGACTGGTATCACACAACGGCTACTGTTTCAATCAAATCTGCGGAGATCCTGTGCGTCATCATCCCAACGGCATTCTACCAGTCGACTGCTGAAACATGCAGTCGACTGCACCAGTCGACTGCATGTTTCATCAGTCGACTGGTGACTGTGGACCGAGTGAACAGAATGTCTCTGTTCGCTCACAGTCGACTACATCAGTCGACTGGTGTCCGGAGTTGCTCTTGAAGTCTTTCTCCTCAGCATTTGTCCCTCAGATGCACTCAAGACTGCAGCTAATCTTCGTGTCATCCTTCACATTGCCTTGAGATTCACTTCCCTTCACTCCGTTTGCTTTTTGTCCGTAGTCCATCGGATGCACCATCCTTCACCAATCTTCAAGAACATGAGCCATGAAACTTTCCAAGCTTGTGCAGTCTACCAAGTCCTGCACAATCTTAAGTACATATTAGAACCAATGCAAAGTCTAACTTAAACCCTTTGACACACACATCAAAAACAAAGATCACCTATTTAATTCCTAGGTCGATTGTATCAACAATCTCCCCCTTTTTTGATGTGTGATAATATGTTTAAGTTAGACATAAAACCAACTTTGAAAGTTACAATCATAATATAGACATGAAACATAACTTTGATATTTGTTTTTATGAAACATAAACTCATGAAGAATATAAACTCATATCTTTGAAGATTGTAAGCATGATTTAAATCATGAACCATAAGGCATAACGAGATCCACACACACTCCCCCTTAACATATACTATATTAAAACATTATAATCTAAAACTCCCCCTTAACATATGCTCTATCAAGAGTATTTTTAACTTAAACTTGTGGTATCCTCCCCCTTTGACATACATCAAAAAAATAAGAAGAAACAACAATTTCATCAAACCATGACAATAGTAAACCGAAGCATATGTGTACATGAATAGTGACAAAATAAAAACACACACTCAGAAATTAATAATAATACGAGAAATTAATAATAATACCAAAAACATAACTAGCATTCATAGATAGAAAAATAAAAGTTCTCAAGCAACATAGGAAAGAGAGTGAATAATATCCAACAACATCAGCATCAATAGTGTTCGCGGTGAGAAAAGATAGGTACTACAAAGCCAAAAAGTCACCCGACACCATAGCAACACAACAAACTCCTATGCCGACGCATCATCATGGGAAGGTGGAGGAGGAGGGGGGCCCTGGTAGGCAAGATCCCAGCGCCGCATCATATCAAACATCACTGTCTGCTGCTGGCGAACGCTCCGAAACTCCTCCCGAGCAAATTCCTCCAAGTGGTAGACACGCTCCCGCAGTGAGGCACGTGCTGGCTCTACAGCAGGAACAGGTACATCCTCTGCATCCTCATCAGAATCAGAATCATCCGGGCCAGGGCGACGACGCCACACCATAACACCGTCATGTGGCTCAATCTGGGCTAAAGACATCTGGCGAGGTCCTAACTGATCAAAGTCCTTAGACAACTGATGCGAGGCACCCCTAGTGACATCTATCCCTTTATGCACGAAAAATGATGTTAAGACATGGCAGAAAGGCATGTATAGCTTCCCCTGGACTGGTCTAGAAAAGTGGATGATAGACTCATAGACCTGAAGAGCAATATCAATGTCAAGACGCTGCTCTAGGGCATACATCAGAACTAGATGAGGAAGACGGATTTTGGCTTGCCCTTTGATCACGATGGGCAGGAGACATGCAATGACAACCTTATATAGAACGTAACTGGGGGCTGACATGCGGGTGGCATCAAAAATACATTTAAGTGGAGGCCTAGGAACATGGAAATAATGCTGATGAATCAGATCAACAGAGACATGAGAGAGTGTATCAGATAGAGGCTCCTTAACCTGAGGAAAGCATGTAAAGGTACTAGTAGACCGCCTACATCCTAAGAATGACCTCAATATTTCATGGGTGAAGCTAATGGATGTCCCGCTTACCATAGTGACATATGCATGACCCTCAATACAAGATGGACTCAGATTATTATAGAATTCCTTACATAGGTCTAAATTGACAGTAGTTGTGCAATGAAATAACTTTTCTAAACCATAATGCACATTGATGTCAATGATTTCAGGGGCAAGTCTAGTGAAATATGGACGATTGAGATAGCGACAACTCATCATTTTGAAGTCAGTGTTCTCAAAACGAGTACGGCAAGCCGCAGAGGGAAACTGCCCTCCAGAAGACGCCGGAGGGGGCTGCCGAGAGGTACCCGCTTCACTTGGACGCTTTTGCCTAACTCTAAACCATGCATATGTAATAACCATGCCAAGTACCAGTCAATCGTGAAGGGAAACAACAAGGAAAGAATACATAGAAGACTTTAGGTAAGAATCAACCCTAAAATACCAAAACAAATAAGGAAGAAAGTATTACCGATGCTCCATTGTGTCGGGGAATCGTCAAACGACAGAGAAATGACAGGAACCGCAACCAAACCTCGAAGGGGTGGCTAAACCTTGTTCCAAGCGGCAAATGAGAGAAGGAACGGGAGGGAGAGCGGATCCGAAGGTTTGGAAGAGTTTGTGGAGCCACAAACCGGCGGAAGACGTCGGGAAGAAGGTGTAGGAGTCGAGAAATAGCAGGCGGCGGCGAAAAGCTAGGGTTTCTGCCGCCGCCCAAATCTGGCGGCTTATATAAAATCGAGGGCATCAGTCGACTACTAAAATATGCAGTCGACTGATGCAGTCGACTGCATGTTTTATCAGTCGACTGCTCCCCAGAATAAAAACATACAGAACCATTCTGTATGGTCGAATAGTGCTACCAGTCGACTGCATCAGTCGATTGACCCAGTCGACTGATGCAATGATAGGGGACTGACACGCAGATGGAAGAATCAGGAAGTGAGTTTTGAAAAATCACTAGATATTCTCTAGACCTTTAAAAATGCCCAAAATTTGTGGAGTGATCTGTTATGTGAATATTTACTTGGGAAAAATAGATATCCAATTGGATACAAGCCACCCTACAAAATAGATACAAACTTGATAACCATTAAGATTACAAAGATAGAACCTTGAGCCAAAGTACTAGTTTGAGTTTTTCCTTAGAAGTATTTACCTAGCCAAATCTGAGTACATTTCAAGAAGTCATTTATATGATAATTTTGTAACGAATTTATAAATTGATGTCCTCATGGCCATATTTGTTTCAAGAATTTCCAATCATATTCTAGGAGCAAAGAGCACATTGATTGTGCACAAGCCTTCCCAATGATTGGTCCAATGAAGGATTGATATCTCTAGATGTCATGTTGGCTCACAATGATGCATCATAACTAACATGAGGAGCCAAATGCATCTTCCTAATATCTCACATCATGTTTAAATACATTCAAGTCATCCTAGGTCGTTGTGAGATGCATTCAAGTATGTATTTAGCTTTTGAATTTATGTAATCATGAAAAGCTAAATCTATTATTCTACAAGGCACAAACCAAGCTCTCTTCTAATAGAGATAAATTCCGCTTCGGGTAATGGTTTGGTAAAAATATCAGCAAGATTAGATTTGGATTCAACATAAAGTAGTTCAATGTCTCCTCTTGCCACATGATCTCTAATGAAGTGGTGTTTTACCTCAATGTGCTTTGTTCTAGAGTGATGTACCGGATTTTTGGTTAAATTAATGGTACTCACATTATCACATAAGACCTTGACTTTGGAATAATGGAGCTCATAATCCTCTAAGGTATGTATCATCCAAAGCAATTGAGCTACACAACCACTCATTGCCACATACTCGGCCTCGGTTGTGGACAATGCCACACAAGGTTGTTTTCGACTACTCCAACTTACAAGAGAAGGTCCAAGAAATTGACATCCACCGCTAGTACTCTTTCTATCCAATTTGCAACCCGCATAATCAGAATCGGTATACCCAATTAAGTCAAAATTTCTAGTTCTAGGGTACTAAAGTCCCACATTAAGAGTGTTCTTGATGTATCTCAAAATTCTTTTTACCGCTACTAAATGTGACTCTTTAGCACATGATTGATATCTTGCACACATTCCTACTGCGAATAATATATCCGGTATACTAGCGGTTAAATATAGCAAACTACCAATCATGCTCCTATATTGCTTTGGATCCACTAACTTTCCTTCTTGATCACTATCTATCTTGGTGTTTGTCCCCATAGGGATAGTTGCTCCTTTCGCATTTTCCAATCCAAATTTCTTGATAAGTTCTTTAGCAAACTTGGATTGGTACACATAGGTTCCCTCATTAGTTTGTTTTACTTGTAACCCCAAAAAGAAACTTAATTCTCCAACTAGACTCATTTCAAACTCGCTTTCCATGTGTTGAATAAAATCATGAAGAAGATCATTATTTGTTGAGCCAAAGATGATGTCATCAACATAGACTTGGGCAATGAAAATGTCTCCATCTTTAGACTTTAAAAACAATTTTGGATCAATTGTTCCCCTCCTAAAGCCCTTAGAGATTAAAAAAGATGAAAGTCTCTCATACCAAGCCCGGGGAGCTTGTTTTAAACCATATAATGCCTTTTTAAGTTTATAAACATGGTTCAGATAATCCATATTCTCAAATCCTGGTGGTTGTTCTACATAAACTTCTTCCTTAATGAACCCATTTAGAAAAGCCGATTTTACATCCATTTGGTGAAATTTGAACCCCATATAGGCGGCATATCCTAATAGTATCTGAATGGATTCTAATCGTGCTACCGGAGCATATGTTTCATCATAATCAAGTCCTTCTACTTGATTAAAACCCCTAGCTACCAACCTAGCCTTATTCTTAGTGACTCTCCCTTGATCATCCAACTTGTTTCTAAAGACCCATTTAGTTGTGACAATTGTACTATCATTTGGTCTTGGAACCAACTCCCATACATCACTTCTTTCAAATTGATTCAACTCTTCTTGCATTGCTAGAATCCAATCCGTATCAAGCAAAGCGTCATCAATTGTTTTTGGTTCAAGTTGTGATATTAGAGCAATTTGACTAGTGTGATCCCTAAAGTATGACCTAGTCCTTGCTCCTTGTGCAACATCTCCAACTACTTGATTAATAGGATGATCTTGATGATGCCTTAAGATCCTTGAGGTTATAGAATCATCATTTTTTGAAGGATCATTGTTTACATTGTTTCGTTCATCATCCGAACCATCTCTTCCTCCCCCTTGATCAATACCACCTAAATGTAGATTTTGCAATCCTCGAGTAACGTCTTGATTTGGTTCACTTATATCCTTATCAATAGGGGATTTCCTAGGGTAAGTACTAGTGGATTCATCAAACTCAACATTGGATGATTCCTCAATTGTTTGAGTCCTTTTGTTGTATACTCTATATCCTCGACTAGTAGATGAGTACCCAACTAAAATTCCCTCATTGGACATGGCCTCAAATTTTCCTAAGTCATCTTTAGTATTAAGAATATAAACCTTACAACCAAAGACTTTAAAATAGTGAATTGTAGGGATTTTTCCATTCTATAATTCAAAAGGTGTTTTACCTAAAAACTTATGAATCAAGACACGATTTTGAATATAACATGCAGTATTAACCGCTTTGGCCCACAAGTAACTAGGTAAGGAGTATGCATTAAGCATGGTCCTAGCCGCCTCTTGTAAGGCCCTATTTTTCCTCTCCACTACACCATTTTGTTGAGGTGTTCTTGGACAAGAAAGTTCGTGCTTATAGCCATTTTCCGAGCAAAATTTAGAAAAGTTCAAGTTTTCAAATTCTCCACCATGATCACTTCGAATTCTATCAATCTTGAGATTCTTTTCGTTTTCTACCCTCTTGGTAAACCCGATAATTGTTTCTAAAGTTTCCCCCTTTTGTTTCAAGAAATAAACCCAAGTATATCTAGAATAATCATCTACTATCACCAAACAATATTTGTTACCTACCAAAGAGGGTGTTCTATGACAATCAAAAAGATCCAAATGTAATAACTCTAATGGCAATGAAGTGCTAGTTAAAGTTTTACCTTTGTGTGATGACCTTGATTACTTACCCTCTTGACATGCATCACACAATTTGTCCTTGATGTACTTGATCTTTGGTAGTCTCTTTACTAGCTCCATCTTGGCTACCTTGGCTATGTTTCTCATGTTGATATGTCCAAGTCTTCTATGTCATAACCATCTTTCCTCTTCTTTTGATATTAAACACTTAATAGGAGGATTAGAAGCATATGAAATATCAATATAATAAAGATTTGCTTTTCTAAATCCGTGTAGCACAACATTCTCAAAATTTTTGTGCTTAACTAAACATTTATCGGGATGAAACTCAACATTATATCCGGCATCACATAATTGGCTAACACTAAGCAAATTAAACTCCATACTTTTAACCAATAGGACTTTATGAATAGTAATTTTAGATGATACCTCAATTGTACCTTTACCTATAATCTTGAGCTTTCCACTATTCCCAAATGATACCGTTCCCTTCTTTATATAATTTATTGTGGAGAACTTGCTCACATCACCGGTCATATGTCTTGAGCAACCGCTATCCACAATCCACATACTTGCATCCTTCTTCTCTACCTAAGAAACATAAAACACACAACTCTTTGGTACCCATGCACTAGATTCAGAAATATCATTCAAATATTTCTTAGGCACCCAAGCTTGTTTTACCTTTCCTTTAAGATTTTTCGTAACTTTGTTCCTAAGTGCATCATTCCTAGTACCATTGATTAGAGACATATAAGCAACTTCCTTTTCCTTAGGTCTATATCCTATTCCGGCTTTGTTATAAACGGCTCTTTGATCTCTAATGATCATATCTAGATACTTGGATCCATTTGTGAATTTTTCTAAACACGCTCTTAATTCAATCACATCATTCTTCAATTTCTCATTTTCTTCCTTGAGCATATTTGACTCACTAGACATGCATGCATCAACTTTAATGGTCCTAAGTTTTCCCTTCAAGGTTTTTACCTTAGATTGTGATTTAACAAAAACATTTTTTAGATGAGCAATAGTTTTATAGAGAAATTCTACTTTGGGAGATTCTTTTACCTCATCATCAGCACTTGATGAAGATTCCTCACTTGATGACTCTCCATTTGATGAATCATCTTCACTTGACACTTCTTCTTGACTTGACTCTTCTTTATCATCTTCACAAGCCATAAATGCCATATGTCGAGTAACATGGCATAGCTCATCTTCATCCGATGAGTCAATGCTTGGTGTATCCCATGTAGCTTGAGCCACCATGGCTTCCTTCTTCTTTTTCTCCTTTTTCTTCTTCTCCTTTTCTTCTTTCTTCTTTAGTTCCGGGCAATTTGGCTTAATGTGTCCTTTCTTGTTACATCCATAACAAGTCACATTAGTGTTAAAACTTGAACTTTGACTACTTTTACCTTTTGAGGGTTGAAACATTTTCTTCACATCCTTTCTTGTGAATTTTCTTGATCTTCCTATCATCTTTTTGACATAGTGAGCCACTTCACTCGCCGACATTTCATCATCACTATCCGATGATTCTTGTTCGGATTCGAATGATGAGGATTCTATCTTCTTTTCTTTCTTCTTTTTCTTTTCCTTCTTTTCTACAATAAGAGTCATACCTTTCTCTTTTGAAACCATATTAGCTTGTTCATGAAGTTCAAATTCACAAAATAATTCATCAAGCTTAACTAAGGAAAGATCTCTAGAAACCTTATACACATCAACCATTGATGCTCATAAGGTAGTTCTAGGAAAGGATTGTAAAACATACCTTACTAAATCTCGATTGTCAATTTTCTCACCTATTACATGAAGACCATTCACTATCTCCTTGAATCTACCATGCATTTGACTCACGGTCTTATTTGTCTTCATAGTGAAAGTTTGAAGTTGTCCCAACAAGAGATCTCTCTTGGCTCTCCTTGATTCGCTTGATCCTTCATTCAACTCAATGAGTTTTTCCCAAAGCTCTTTGGCGGAGTTGAATGGTCTTACTTTGCTTAGTTGCTCCTTTGAGAGTCCACATTGTAGGGTTGTCGTAGCCTTTGCATTTGCTTGAGCCTTCTTTGCCATCTCTTTTGTCCAATCCTTGGTTGAAAGAGGAGCTCCCGACCCATCCTTTGGCATCTCGAATCCATTTACAACACTAAACCAATTTTCAATGTCATTCATTAAATAATACTCCATCCTACCTTTCCAATATGCAAAGACGTTCCCATCGAAGAAGGGTGGCCTTGTGGTGCTATATCCCTCTTGAAATTCCATTTTGATGCTTCGGTTGACGGTGAGGTCTTCCGATGCGAACCTTGCTCTGATACCAATTGATAGAACCTTGAGTATGGCTAGAGAATAGCCTTTCTTGATTTTTCACCTACAATTTATTAGCGGAAGCACAAAACGAACATGCAAATGAAAAACAATAAGAGAACACGGCTAACTCTTCGATTTACTTGGTCTCCACCTCCTTGAGGTGACTAATCCAAGGCACACACGCACCCAAGCAAGCTCCACTAAGATCTTCTCCTTTTCAATCCAAGAGTGATGATGGAGAAACCTTTACAAGATGATCTCCTCCTTTTACAAGGTTTTTGATGAGCTTAGGGAGGAGAGAATAAGAGTAGTAAGACTAAGAGAGCACTTGGAAAGCTTAAACAGTAATTTCAATCAGTTAAGTTTTTCTTTCCAAGCTCTCAACTTTATATACAGTGTGCTGGAATTTTCGACATCAGTCAACTGATGAAACATGCAGTCGACTGGTATCACACAACGGCTACTGTTTCAATCAAATCTGCGGAGATCCTGTGCGTCATCATCCCAACGGCATTCTACCAGTCGACTGCTGAAACATGCAGTCGACTGCACCAGTCGACTGCATGTTTCATCAGTCGACTGGTGACTGTGGACCGAGTGAACAGAATGTCTCTGTTCGCTCACAGTCGACTGCATCAGTCGACTGGTGTCCGGAGTTGCTCTTGAAGTCTTTCTCCTCATCCTTTGTCCCTCAGATGCACTCAAGCCTGCAACTAATCTTCGTGCCATCCTTCACATTGCCTTGAGATTCACTTCCCTTCACTCCGTTTGCTTTTTGTCCGTGGTCCATCGGATGCACCATCCTTCACCAATCTTCAAGAACATGAGCCATGAAACTTTCCAAGCTTGTGCAGTCTACCAAGTCCTGCACAATCTTAAGTACATATTAGAACCAATGCAAAGTCTAACTTAAACCCCTTGACACATACATCAAAAACAAAGATCACCTATTTAATTCCTAGGTCGATTGTATCAACAAAAAATACTAGTTATACCTTTTAGAAAGACCTCTTGATCTTCTACAGTATTCCTCTTCTAGCCTAGGATGTTGTGTGGGCAACGATCTTCCGAGATGAGAACCACCTTTCCACCTTCCTTCTTTCTTCTAGATTTTGGCCACAATAAATTTCTTCAAGGATGAAGAATTTCGACCACCACCAATGCTCCAAGGGATACTAGAGACGAGACTTGTTTTCTCTTCTTCTTCTCTTTCCTTGATCCGGCCACAAACAAGAGCTCTACCAAGAAGATAGGTTTCGGCCAACAAGAGGAGAGGAGAGAAATAGGATCAGCCACCAAAACCAAGGAAGAGAGGGAGGAAAAGAATAGAGGTTGTTCACCCATGAAGGCTCTTCCACCTCCTCTTTTATAATCCTTGGTCTTAGCAAATAAAGAAATTTTAATAAAAAGTTCCTTAATTCTTTTGCCATAAAAAGAAAATTTTATTTAATTAAAAATAATTTTTTTTCTCATTATTATAATGGCCGGCCAAACCAAATCTCCAAGCAAATAAAAATTTAAACACAAATTAAAATTTCCTTATTTGCTTCCGGAAATTTTATAAAAAAATTCTCCAATAATTTTAATCCATTCATGATTGGTTAAAAGGAAATTTTATAAATTAAATCTTTCTTTAAATATGTGGATAATTTCCGGAAAGTTATCTAAAAATTAAAATCTCCTTTCAATCTACAAATAAGAAAAGATATCAAATCTTTTCTTAATCTTTTGTAGAAACTAATAAAAGAGAATTATTAATTTTTTAAACTTTTAAATCATGAACATGGTTAAAAGGAAAGTTTTCACCAAAATTAAAATCAACCTTTTAATCTACAAATAAGGAAAGAGATTTAGCTCTTCTCTTAATCTTTTGTAGAATCTTATAAAAGGAAAGATTTAAAATTTTAAACTCTCTTTTAAATCATGTTATCCACATAAGAAAATTTTAAAAATAAAAATCCTTTTATTTTAATTTGGGCCGGCCACACTAAGCTTGAACCCAAGCTATGGCCGGCCACCTTGAAGCACCCATGAACCAAACTTTGGCCGACCCTAGCTTGGTCTCCAAACTAGCTTGGCCGGCCCCTATGGGATGGGTAAGAAGGTGGGTATAGGTGGGTATAGTACTCTATAATTAAGAGGCTACGATAGGGACCGAGAGGAGGAATTGGTTTTGGTCTCCCGATAAAATTAAGCATCCCGTGTTCGCCCCGAACACACAACTTAATTTTATCAATAATAATTCATTCCACTAGAGAACTATTATTGAACTAACGCACCAATCCCAAATTATATTTTGGGCTCCTTCTTATTATGAGTGTGTTAGTCTCCCTGTGTTTAAGATAACAAATGCCCACTAATTAAGTTACTGATAACTCACTTAATTAATATCTAGCTCCAAGAGTAGTACCACTCAACTTCATCGTCATGTCGGACTAAGTCCACCTGCAGGGTTTAACATGACAATCCTTATGAGCTCCTCTTGGGGACATTCTCAACCTAGATCACTAGGACACAGTTTCCTTCTATAATCAACAACACACACTATAAATGATATCATTTCCCAACTTATCGGACTTATTGATTTATCGAACTAAATCTCGTCCATTGATAAATTAAAGAAATAAATATCAAATATATGTGCTTGTTATTATATTAGGATTAAGAGCACACACTTCCATAATAATTGAGATCTTTGTTCCTTTATAAAGTTAGTATAAAAGAAACGACCTCAAATTGTCCTACTCAATACACTCTAAGTGTACTAGTGTAATTATATAGTTAAGATAAACTAATACCTAATTACACTACGACCTTCCAATGGTTTATTCCTTTCCATCTTGGTCGTGAGCTATTGTTTATAATTTATAAGGAACCGATAACATGATCTTCTGTGTGTGACACCACACACCATGTTATCTACAATATAAATTAATTGAACAATTACATTTATCATAAATGTAGATATTTGACCAATGTGATTCTTATTTCTAGATAAATGTTTATACCAAAAGCTAGGCTTTTAGTATACATCCTAACAATCTCCCACTTATACTAAAAGACTAAGCTGCTATATCTGCTGCCATACATCTGATTCCCAACTCTTCAACATGCTCATCAAAAGCTCTTGCCTTAAAGGCCTTAGTGAAAAGATCTATAGGTCATCATCTAATGTAATCTAGGCAGCAACAACTTCTCCTTGTTTATACGATTTCTCGTATTGGGTGGTACTTGCGCTCTATTGTGTTTACCTGCCTTATAGACTTATGGTTTCTTCGAGTTTGTTACTGCACCAATATCATTACAATAAATTGTAATAATCTTTGGACAAACCAGAAATCATATCTAAGTCTATCTTGAGGTTATTGAGTCATTCAGCTTTTATGGCTGCCTCAGAGGCTTGCCATATACTAAACTTCTATGGTAGAGTCCAGAAAAACACCTATGCTTATCACTCTTCCATAGTTATGACTTTACCTCCTAAAGTAAACACAAAACCCCGAGGTTGACTTACTATTGTCCCTTTCCGATTGGATGTTAAAATCCATGCAACCCACAGGGAACAAATTATCTGCCTTATAAGCTAGCATATAATCTCTAGTGCCTCTAAGGTACTTCAATATATGCTTTATCGCAGATCAATGTCCTTGTCCAGAGTTGCTTTGATATCTACTAACTATGCCCACGGCAAAATAGATATCCAGTCTCGTACACAGCATTGCATACATTAGGCTTCCCACGGCCGAAGCATAAGGAACTGCCTTCATGTCCTTTATCTCCTTTGATGTCTACGGAGACATTTCTTTAGATAAAGTTACTCCATGCTAAAAAGGTAAGAAACCTTTCTTGGAGTTTTGCATGCTTAAAACGAGCAAGGATTTTTTTTTCGATATATGAAGCTTGGGATAATTAAAATATTCTTTTCTTACGATCCCTTATTACTTTGATCCCAAGAATATATTCATTCTCCCAAGTCCTTCATATCGAATTGTTTGGACAACCATACCCTTACTTCTGACAACATTTTAATATTGTTTCCAACTACCAAAAATGTTATCTACGTATAGTACAAGAAATATCACCACGTTTCCATCACACCTTTTGTATACACAAGACTTATCCGGTTACTAAATAAATCCATAGGTCTGGATTCCTTTGATAAACCGGATGTTCCAAGACCTTGAAGCTTTGCCTCAGTCCATAGATTGATTGAGCTTGCACACCAAATGCTTTTTGCCCTTTGCAATGAACCCTTCTGGTTGCTTTGTATGGATGTTTTTTTCAAGACTTCCATTAAGGAATGCTGTCTTGACATCCACTTGCTAAATAGATAAAAGAATCCAGATAGACTTAAGCATGACTACCAGTGAAAAAGTTTCTTTTTCATCAAGCCTTGCTTTGAAAATTTTCACCTTCCTGTCTATCCATCTTTTCCTATTGTAGACATATTTTCACCCAATGGCTTTTACACCATCTGGTGGTTCTACAAGCTTCCAGATTTGATTAGAATACATATATTCTAATTCTGTATTCATTGCTCTTTGCCAAGATGCTGCATCTTTATTTTGGAGTGTTTCATCATATTTCCGGGATCAGACTCATGTTCATTTGGGATCAAGTCCAAAAACTCTCCCAAAACATGAATCCTTTTGGTTGTTTGACAACCCTCCCACTACGATGATGTACTGTCTATAATTGTGTATCAATTATGATACGTGTTGCAGTTTCTTGTGATATTTCATCTTGTACAGTTGGTACTAGATTAGACATGTCCTTTATAATTTCTTTAAGAACAAATTTACTTATGGGCTTGTGGTTTATTACATAGTCCTTTTCTAAAAATCGATCATTGATGCTAATAATGACCTTCTGATTTTTAAGACTATAAACCTACTTTCATTTCTCTAGGATAACTTACAAACAAGTGAATTTATGTTCAACTTATCATTATCTCTCTTCAGTATATGTGCTGGACTACCCGAATCCGAATATGCTTCAAAATAGGCTTATGCCTATTTAGCAATTCTATATGAGTAGAGAGTTCTGACTTTGGAAAGTACTATGTTCACTTCCGTTTCCAAAGTATATCCTTAAAATGAATTTGGTAATTTTCCAAATAACTCATCACCAATCTACTTATTTCCATAAGAGTCCTATACCTTCCTTTTTCTACACCATTCTGTAGGGATGTACCAGGTGCAATGAGTTGGGATTGAATCCCTACTTTTGATAAGTGAGTCCTAAATTCTCCCAAGAGGTACTTGCCACTACGATCTCACCGTAGTGTCTTGATACTTGTACTTTGACGTTTCTCCGTAACAGCCTTGTACTCTTTGAACTAATCAAAGCACTTAGTCTTGCGGCACATTAAGTAAATGTATTTGTATCTTGAATAGTTGTCTATAAAATAGATGAAATATTCGATACTACCTCTTGTCTGGATAGTCATAGGATCACACAAATCAGAATGAAACAATTCCAACATATCTTTGGCTCCATACCCCTTAGACTTAAAAGCTTCTTGGTTATTTTTCCTTCCAAGTAAGACTCGCAGGTTGGAAAGATTTCCACTACCAATGAACCCAAAAGTTCATCAGCTACCAATGAATCCTACTCAAGTTAATATAACCTAGCCTTAGATGCCAAAGATATAATTGGTTCATTTCCGAAGGTTACTTTCTCTTAAAGTTAGAAGATGTGTTATAATTTCCATTTATTGCATCGTGGGAGTTATTGGATTATAAATTGTCAACCAACATACCAGAATAGATAACTTCTCTATTTTTCTTGATAACAACTTTGTTATCAAAATAGACACAATATCTATTCTATAATAGTTTAGAAACTGAAATCAGATTCTTTCTAAACTTAGTACGTAAAGACAATTTCTAATAATTCATATTTTATTCCTATTAAAAGATAAACATCTTCCACTGCAACAGCTGCCACTTTTACAGCAGTGCTCATATGGACGGTGTTTTTATTTTCATTTAGTTGTCGGGTTTCCTGGAACCCTTCAATGAATTGTGGGCATGATTAATGGCATCTGTATCTACACTCTAGGTTCTGGTAGATAACACCACTAAACATGTTTCAACTAATGAATTAAATACACCTATATTGTTCTTTAGTTCTAAAAAGACAGACTACCTTAATGTCCAAGTCCCATTTCCAATTTTTACAATCGGGACTACTAAGTCTTTTCTATAGTATAACAACTAGGGAATTGACAAACATTTTAAATCCTAAGAATCACAAAAATATTTGGTCAAGATCAATTCCTTAAAATCCCCATGAATTTTGTATGTCACGATAGTGTGGACGTATACAAAATCAAAGAAGAGATTTTATCCATTAATTTTATTATCTCGTCAACTTTACTTTATGACGAATAAAATTAATAGTTGATCTTTCTTTGATCAAATATTTGGTCAAAACTTTTGAATTTAAAATAACATTGATTCCTCAAACAATATTATTTAATTTCACTAACACCTCAAACACCGTGAATTTTACATGCCACGATAGTGTGGACGTATACAAAATTAAACATTTGTAAGAGGAGGGGTTTACCCATTAATTATCTTGTCAATAAATCTTTATGACAAATAAAATTATCTCAAAAATCGTGAATTTTGTATGTCACGATAGTGTGGACGTATACAAAATCAAACATTTGTAAGAGGGGTTTTTAATTTTATTATCTTGTCAACTTATTTATTTGACAAATCAATAGTTGATTTTCTTCGGTCACACAAATAATAGCAGTGACTCCGATGGGGAGGATACTATTAGACGTGTCTAAGTGTATACCATTACTTGACACTAAGTCCGTTAATAAGATTGTTTCCCTTCCGATGGGGAAGATCACACGCTCTTAATTAACTTCCTATAGTCATCCAAAATGAAAGTTTAAGCTAGTGATCCGCAAACAAGCTCATCCGATATGGAGGAAGGCACTCAGAGCCAACGCGCTGCATCACTTATAAACCAGTAATGGAGACTGTGGAATTTATTTAAAAATAAATCCCTCTCCCACTTAGTTATTTAAAGTGAGGAATTTTGACTATGCTAGCCTACTTAGCATGCATACTAACAAGCACACACAACACAGCATAAAAAGTAATAAATAGAAAAACTAATTTTCAACTATTATGGCTTTTATCTATTGTTGTCCTCCGTGTGTCGTCAACCCTAGCTGCTGCCATCTTTGGCCACCGCCACCGGGTCTAGTTGTCGCATCCATCTTGCTCCTTGTTCCGCTGCGCCTCTGATCCTCAAAAGGTTCCACGCCTTGCAAGATTCGATCCGCGACATAAATAGAATTTTACATTTTTCGATCCTATATTCCTCGAAGGAATGTACATGTAAACTAGATCGAACATAAAATAAAATTTACATCCATCGATCCTATATTCCATAAAAGGAATGTACATGTAACTAGATCAAAAAATAAAATCCTAATAAAACTAAATACAGCTCCTGCTGTATTTTATAATACAATCATGCACACACAATAAAATGCCCTTGACATGTCCAAGGGTCCAATCACACACATAATAACTATAAGCCATAATAGTTGGATCCTGTATCCACAAAGTTAGCACATCCTACTATTAACCTGCCTAAATTATGTATGACATGTGCATAATTAAACTAATACCAAATACACAGAGGCAAAACCCTAGCTCTGATACCAATTGTTGGTTGCTACTCGGAAAAACCTAATAGTTCCACTGTACAAAAATTTTGTACAAAGGTCTGAACCTTTTTCCTAGCTAACATGTGTTCTTTTAAATTAAACTTGGATCACCTGCGGAACTTAACACATTTGATCCAAAGTTTAATTTATTTGTTCTTTTAGGTTTAGACTTGGATCTCCTGCGGAACTTAACACTTTCGATCCAAATCACCTAGGTTATTAATTCTATTAAATATTAATTTCCAAAATTAGCTTCCAGTACTGACGTGGCGAGGCACATGGCCTTCTTGGATATGGGAGCAACCACCACCGACTAGACAAAGCCTTTTAAGGAAAACTAATATTTAATTTCCTTAAATAACTTTAGGTCAACCGAAAAGAACAATCAAATCACAAGGAAAAAGAAAAACAAAAGAACACAACATCGAAAATAAATTCGAAATACTAGAATCGCATGCCTCTTGTATTTGGTATTATTTCCAAAAATAACTAGTATGATGCGGAAAGGAAAAATACTAGTTATACCTTTTAGAAAGACCTCTTGATCTTCTACCGTATTCCTCTTTTAACCTCGGACGTTGTGTGGGCAACGATCTTCCGAGATGAGAACCACCTTTCCACCTTCCTTCTTTCTTCTAGATTTCGGCCACAATAAATTTCTTCAAGGATGAAGAATTTCGGTCACCACCAATGCTCCAAGGGATGCTAGAGACGAGACTTGCTTTCTCTTCTTCTTCTCCTTCCTTGATCTGGCCACAAACAAGAGCTCCACCAAGAAGATAGGTTTCGGCCAACAAGAGGAGAGGAGAGAAATAAGGTCGGCCACCAAAACCAAGGAAGAGAGGGGGGAAAAGAATAGAGGTTGTTCACCCATGAAAGTTCTTCCACCTCCTCTTTTATAATCCTTGGTCTTGGCAAATAAGGAAATTTTAATAAAAACTTCCTTAATTCTTTTGCCATGAAAAGGAAAAATTTATTTAATTAAAAATAATTTTTCTTCTCATTATTATAATGGTCGGCCAAACCAAATCTCCAAGCAAATAAAAATTTAAACACAAATTAAAATTTCCTTATTTGCTTCCGAAAATTTTATAAAAAAATTCTCCAATAATTTTAATCCCTTCATGATTGGTTAAAAGGAAATTTTATAAATTAAATCTTTCTTTAAACATGTGGATAATTTCCGGAAAGTTATCTAAAAATTAAAATCTCCTTTCAATCTACAAATAAGGAAAGATATCAAATCTTTTGTAGAAACTAATAAAAGAGAATTATTAATTTTTTTAAACTTTTAAATCATGAACATGGTTAAAAGGAAAGTTTTCACCAAAATTAAAATCAACCTTTTAATTTACAAATAAGGAAAGAGATTTAGCTCTTCTCTTAATCTTTTGTAGAATCTTATAAAAGGAAAGATTTAAATTTTTAAACTCTCTTTTAAATCATGTTATCCACATAAGAAAATTTTAAAAATAAAAATCCTTTTATTTTAATTTGGGCCGGCCACACCAAGCTTGAACCCAAGCTATGGTCGGCCACCTTGAAGCACCCATGAACCAAAGTTTGGCCGGCCCTAGCTTGGTCTCCAAACTAGCTTGGTCGACCCCTATGGGATGGGTAAGAAGGTGAGTATAGGTGGGTATAGTACTCTATAATTAAGAGGCTACGATATGGACCGAGAGGAGAAATTGGTTTTGGTCTCCCGATAAAATTAAACATCCCGTGTTCGCTCCGAACACACAACTTAATTTTATCAATAATAATTCATTCCACTAGAGAACTATTATTGAACTACCGCACCAATCCCAAATTACATTTTGAACTCCTTCTTATTATGAGTGTGTTAGTCTCCCTGTGTTTAATATAATAAATGTCCACTAATTAAGTAAGTTACTGACAACTCACTTAATTAATACCTAGCTCCAAGAGTAGTACCACTCAACTTCATCGTCATGTCGGATTAAGTCCACCTGCAGGGTTTAACATGACAATCCTTATGAGCTCCTCTTGGGGGCATTCTCAACCTAGATCACTAGGACACAGTTTCCTTCTATAATCAACAACACACACTATAAATGATATCATTTCCCAACTTATCGGGCTTATTGATTTATCGAACTAAATCTCATCCATTGATAAATTAAAAAAATAAATATCAAATATATGTGCTTGTTATTATATTAGGATTAAGAGCACACACTTCCATAATAACTGAGATCTTTGTTCCTTTATAAAGTTAGTATAAAAGAAACGACCTCAAATGGTCCTACTCAATACACTCTAAGTGTACTAGTGTAATTATATAGTTAAGATAAACTAATACCTAATTACACTACGACCTTCTAATGGTTTGTTCCTTTCCATCTTGGTCGTGAGCTACTGTTTATAATTTATAAGGAACCGATAACATGATCTTCTGTGTGTGACACTACACACCATATTATCTACAATATAAATTAATTGAACAATTACACTTATCATAAATGTAGACATTTGACCAATGTGATTCTTATTTCTAGATAAATGTTTATACCAAAAGCTAGGCTTTTAGTATACATCCTAACAGTATGATTTTTTCTTCTTATCTACTATAGTCACAGTGACTATTCTGCCTCTATCTCTTCTTGCCACCGCCTGACTTGAGCGTCGGAGGGTCGTCGCTGGGAACCCCTTCCTGGCCCGACTTCGTTGCAGGTTCATCGGAGGCTACGTCGTTGCGAAGATCACTGGGGAGCAGCAGAGAGCGCCACATCTCCAGTTTTCACTACAAGAAAAAAGTTGATAGACAACACTTTAAAAGCGTTGTCTATGTACCTGAAAAAGCGTTGTTAAAAGTACTGTTGTTAAAAGTGTGCTCAACGACAACGTTTTTAAAGCGTTGTCATTTGTATCAATGACAACGCTTTTGCAACGCTTTAAAAGTGTTGTTGTTTTTTTTTCAAAAACAACATTATTGCAACGCTTTAAAAGCGTTGTTGTTTTTGCAAAAAATAATACTTTTACAACGCTTTAAAAGTGTTGTCTTTTTAAAATAGAAAAAAATCTATTTACAAAATTATTATTTTTATATTTACAAAACTATTATTTTTCTTTTACCACAATAGTAAATTCGAATGTTTACAAAAACTATAATATTTACAAAAAAAATTCTATTTACACAATCACAGCCTACATAAGATTATGAACTCCTCTACCCAACAACAAAGCTCCCAAGTTAGTATATGCAGCAACTAAGGCCCATAGAGCATCCTTACAAGGCTTAATTACAGACTTTTGCATTCTTTCAAACACGTTGACAGCTTCCAAGAACTCACCATTCTGAATAAGGCCCCACATCATGATGCTCCATATGGTGCTGCTCTTCACTTGGCATTCATCATGCAACATGACTGATGATTTCAATTCACCACATTTAGTATAGAAATCGACGAGAGTGGCACGCAAAACTAAGTCAATCTGTTTAGTTTTGATGGCATTGCAATGTACCTCTCTTCCACCAAGGAGATGCTCACACTTGGCGAATGCAGAGATGGGTAAAGTTAAGAGTCTCATTGTTAGGAGTCACTCATCTTCCTTTGGCGCTTGACTAATTTATTAATGGCTTGTTTCTTGTTTAAAAAATGACAACAGCACCATAAGGTAGTTCTTCTTGTAGTAAAATTTAGGGCTAAAAAAATACATCTCAGACACCTGAAAGTTTGGAATGTTCAACTTGGAATATCTCGAAGCTAAAGATGAGATAAAATTGTGATTTTCACAAAGTAATCTACACTGCGAAAAGATGATATAGAATCTACTACAAACTAATTTGCAAGTGAGCTGAAGATAAAATTTAGGGTTAGACGATATATTTTTCAAGCCTTGGAAGTTTAAAATATTCAACTCGGGATTTCAAAGCTAATATGAAGTAAATGTGTGATTTTCACAACATAAACTGCTTGGGGCTTCTGGTTGAAAAAATTTCACAACAGAAATTTAATCAATTATAGGGAGGTGTTACAATCTAGTTGATACAAAAAAGAATGAGTGATTTAAAATAAGCACTGAAGAAATCAGTATTTAGCAGATCTTTACTAACCAGTTCTAGAGCTTTATCAGCAGATTTTGCAACTGAAAAACAGGGGGAAATTTTAGACGACTACTAGTGCAGTTATTATGAGAAAGTCACATCAGATTATTCTTAATGGTAATGAAGCCTCACATGACTGAAAATTCTTATGGAAGTTGTCAGATTCCTTGAAGAGTTGTTCAAAGTGAGGCTTGCAATACAAAACACCTTCCATGGATGAATATGTACTTAGCTGAGAAGAAAAAGAAAGGGATTAGAAAAAAACTACTATTTTCCCGACTTAATTTTATCATTGTCATCAAAAACTTTATAATGTTCAAATAAATTAAATGAATTTTTATCATATTAACTAATGCTTTTAGAACAAAAGGTGAAGAGCAAAGAAGCTTTCCTTTTCTTTTCTATATGGTAAAAAGTTATTTCTACAATTCCCTTCTGCTTTCAATAGAAAAGAAGGATGAATAGTTACTTCTCATTGTTTAACATAGAAAGCCCCATCTCAAACAACATGATTAACCCAAACATGTAAAATTCTTAAATTGAGAGTGGTCAATTATCATTCCCAGTATGATACTATCAAAAATTAAGGACATTGAAAGTTGAGACCCAATGGAGCTATAACTTTGCGGGCCTTCCCATCACCAACACCTCAACATTCAAGCGGTTGTAGATGATGCAATCATGCTACAATTTCTTCCTACTAGTGCAATAAACTAGAAACAGGTTTCTGAGAAAAAGCTCGCCTTTTGTCCTTGGGGTTCTAAACTATGCAAGAATTTATCCTGATGGTAAAGATTCAAAGTGCAGGCTTTGTGCTCTCAGTTCAATAATAATCTTGCTAACTAGATACCATCAATCAATAAATCGCTCCCCACTTATTTTGTCTTGTGGTTCGTGATTAGCCTTACCAAATAAACAATAGACAAACCAACATTTTAAAGCAGCAGATTTAGAAAGGAATCGACTATTGGATTGCATGACCTCGAGTAATTGATGGAGGCAAAATCGCTATGCTTTTAACATGATCTGAAAATAGCATATTGAATAGTTGCTATGCAGGAGTAACTCGAATATCAACTCTACAGCATCGACCATTGACCTGGAATCCTAATCTTCCAAATCATTCAATACAATGAAGTACCCATCTTGATCAAACTCTCTACTTTGAGTATTATAAAAAAAATGAAGTTGAAACCCCCAAAACAGCAAAAAAAAAAAAAAAAATCTACACATGGAGGCGAACAACGATACCGTGAGGGTTCCTTTGCAATGATTGCACTTAAGCAGGACTTATGGAAGACGATTTCGTCGGCGGTGAGCTGATCCACGAGGTAGACAGTCTTGTCACAGGCCTTGCATTTTGTTGCGTGCCGGTGCATTTGTCCACCACGATGTGCTTCAGTGTCTCCACCATGAAGAAGGCGGTGGTGTTGTCGAGCCCGGTGGTGGGCTCGTCGAGGAAGAGGGCGTGAGATGAGGTTTGTTCGGCGAAGAGGAGTTCGGAGGAGAGGTTCGCGGAGGGGTTCGTCGAAGAGGATTTGGATGGAGAGGGCGTGAGATGAGGTTTGTGTGAGAGGGGTTCTGGAGGAGATTGAAGATCGTGTTCGGGAGGTATTCGGGAGATAAGTGGGTGTCGAGTGAAATCTAGGGTTTTTCTACTTCTTATCCAACGGTTCATATCATCCCAAATTTAGATGAGAACTTACAATAGATAATACTTTTTAAAAATTATTATCGTACATACTAAAAAAATGTTAATAGACAATGCTTTAAAAAAAATGTTGTCTTTAACTTACAAAAATCAGTAATAGACAATCGTTTTTTAAAAAACATTGTCTATTAGTAAAAAAAATAAAGAGATAGACAATATTTTTCATTAAAAGCGTTGTAAAAAGAAAAAGGACAATGCTTTTTAAAAAAAAAAAACGTTGTCTTTCAAGTGTTGTTAAATCCCAATTTTCTTGTAGTGTTTCATCGACTCAGTGAGTGGACAGGATCATCAATAAAGAAAATAGAAATGTATGTAAATTATTAATAAATTTAATATAATGTTTTCTCTTAATATTATAAAAAAATATTAAAGATATTAGATAGAAAATAGAGGGAGTTAAGAGTATTTTTTACCTTATTAAAAAAAACATAAAGTGGGGTACTTATGAAAAAAAAAAGACGACTTCTGAATTTTGACCATGAAAAATAAAAATTAAAAATTAAAAATTAAAAATAAAAGTTACAGACATAAAATCCTGCGCATTGCAAGGCACTTAAGCAGCCGGACTTCATCTACTATTTCTTCCCTCCTCTCGTTCGCTTCTTCTTCCTTCCTATTTTCATACTTCAATCCATATTCAACGTGCACCGTCCCCTTATAAGGCAACAAAATGCTCTTCTCCTTCACTTTTCTGCAATCCTCAGCCAAACGGAGCTAACTATAACGGTTGCATGGCAGCCTAGTTAACTTCCTCACCTTCCTTTCTCCTTTTCAGGAAATCGGCCCTCGTTTTTCTATGTCCTTCCATACATAAACCAAGCTCAGTTCTTGCTAATATCATTCACTGAGAGAAAAAATTTCAGCTTATTTGCAAACTCAAAATTTTCAGTTCTGTGAAAGGAGACAGGTGATGGTTCGGTTTCTCAAGCGGGGACACAGCCTTCGCAAGCAGGAGCAGGGCGTGGCCGTGTGGAGGTTGTTGATATTCACCAATGGATTGGTCGCCTGACATTACCCCAACGTCCCGTAGCAAAGAAACCGGCTGCCGAGACAGACTACCTTCAGGTGATCGGTATTAGGAAAAAAAATCGAATCCCATGATTGTTGTTCTAATTATGTTAGGGAAGTAGATGATATTTAATGATTCTTGTGATAAAAATGATAACTATATATCATATGAGATTTTACTGAATTATAGGAGAGAAAGATATGTACACTTTATATATATTACGTTTTGTTAATGAGAAAAGTAGAATAAATTATTATTTTCTTTTTCTATTTTTACATGATATCATAGCAGTGATGATCTACTCTATTTTTACTTGGATTCTAACAATTCTTATTCTCTACATCCTTCGGATCATCCCGGAATGATTCTTGTTTCTAAATCTCTTGATGGTGATAACTATTCAACTTGGCGCAGAGCAATGACCATCTCTTTAAATGCAAAATTCAAATTTTGCTTTGTTGATGGAACCCTCGAGGCGCCATCTGCGCAAAACAAACCAGAGGACTACGCGACGTGGAAAAAATGCAATGATATGGTATTATCCTGGATTCTTAATTCTTTGATACTTATATTGTAGATAGCGTCATTTTTTATGACACTGCTCATGAAGTTTGGGAAGATCTTCAAAATCACTTTTCTCAAAGCAACGCACCACTAATTTTCCAGATCGAGAAAGAGATTGCTTGTCTTGCTCAAGATCAGATGATAGTTACGTCTTATTATACAAAGTTAAAAAAATTACGAGATGAGTTAGGATCCTACAATGATGCTACTTGCACTTGTGGTGTAAACAATAAAAGGCGTAAGTTGATGCAATTCTTCATGGGATTGAATTAGTCTTTTAATGCTATTCGTGGTCAACTCCTTCTCATGAACTCATTGTCTGATGTTTTACAGGCTTATTCTTCCATTATTCAAGAAGAAAAGCAACGAAATTTAGTTGCAAGATGGGAGATAATAGAAGCTTCTGCCATGGTCGTTCAAAAAAGTGAACCAGTAGCCCTTGCTGTTCGACACAAATCTAGTTCCTCCTTTCGCCCTAATTCCAATAACCGCAAGCCGTTGCATTGTTCTTATTGTGATAGAGATCATTATGTGAGAGAGACATATTGGAAACTACATGGTTATCCACCTGGATATCCCAAGCATTCAACAGCTAAAAATAATCATTTCAAGCACAATGATAGCAATCAATCTTCAATTCATAATATCAGAGAGACTCCAGCGATGCAACAACTTCAACCAATTATGATTGGATTGACTGAATTACAACTACAACAACTTTTATCCATTATACAAAACAATGGAACATCTCAAACAGCTACTCCCAAGGCAAATAATGTCACTACTTCTTCAGGTTTGTCCTCACCTGAACTGATAATCGATAGTGATGTAACAAATCCCATTACTTCTTCTTCGGCTTTGCTTGTCAACAGTAATGAGAACATTTTTTTACCACCAGTTGTTATGCTAAATGGAGACCAGGCTCTAATTATCTCTATTGGAAATTTACCTTTGAGTCCTATTATTTATTTAAAGAATGTTCTTGTCGTGCCATCTTGTAAGGTGGATTTGATGTCGGTCAGTCAGGTCACAAGATATTTTAATTGCTCAATAACATTCTTTCCTTATTGGTGTATTTTGCAAGATTTGATGACCGGGAAGATGATTGGTTTGGGTAAACAACGAGATGAACTATATTACTTGATTGCAATATCAGAAAATAAGTCACGCCATCCTATTCAATCTATCCACACCATCAAATCTTCCTCTTCTCAAAACACTACTATGTTGTGGCATCGACGTCTAGGACACTTATCCTCTTCTAGATTAGACTTATGTCTAAAACCTTGTTACATTTCCCTTTGGAACCACATAATAATTGTGATGTTTGTGCGTCTATAAAACAAACAAGGCTTCCTTTTTCAACTAGTTCTATTTCTTACGTTAAACCATTTGAATTAATCCATTGTGATATTTGGGGCCCCTTCAAAGTTCCTTCTTTTTCTGGTGTTAAATATTTTTTTGACTATTGTGGATGATTTTTCTCGCTTTACTTGGGTTTTTTTTATGCATCATAAAAATGAGATGAAAAATCTCCTAATTATTTTTTTCTCTTTTGTGAAAACCCAATTCAATACTCCTATATCAAAAATTAGGGTTGACAATGGAGGAGAGTTTTTTTCTATGCGATATTTTTTTAAACAACAAGGCACTACTTACCAGCATACTTGCGCTTACACACCTCAACAAAATGGGGTGGTCGAGCGCAAACATAGACATATCCTTACATCAGCTAGAGCCTTTCGTTTTCAAGCTCATCTCTCTTTACATTTTGGGGCAGAATGTGTCTCTATTATTGTTCATATAATTAATAGGCTGCCCAAGCCTATACTTTCTCACCAAACTCCATTTGAGAAACTCTATGGAAAAGTTGCTACTTATTCCCATCTTAGAGTTTTTGGTTGTCTAGCTTATGGCACTAATGTTCATCTTTCACATAAGCTTGCTCCTAGTGCCACAAAATATGTTTTTCTTAGGTATCTTGTTGGTCAAAAAGCTTACAAATTATATGATATTGAAACTCATCAAGCCTTCACTAGTCGTGATGTTATTTTTCCTGAAGATATTTTTCCTTATGAGTTCATATCCGTTGAGCCTCAATCAAATTCTATCATACCTGTTGCAATCCCAGATTCCTCTTCCATTCAACCAACACCTACAGAATACATCCCTGTCGATTCTACTACTTCACCAATAGCCCCCTTACGTCGTTCTCAACGATCTCATGTTCCCCTTGTAGCCTTGCGTGACTATTTTTGTAATCAAGTAAATTCACCTAAATCATTGTCATCCTCGTCATCTTTTCCAAGTAAAGGTACATGTTATTCTCTCAGTAATTTTATCTCTTATGGTCGTTACTCACCACAACAAAGGTCTTTTATTGCTACTATTACTAATGATGTTGAGCCTACATGTTATGACCAAGCTGCCTCCCAATCTCATTGGCAAACAGCAATGCAATCAGAATTGGCTGCTTTAGAGGCCAACAATACATGGTCTCTTACACCCCTTCCTCCTGAAAAATAAGCTATCAGTTGTCGTTGGGTATACAAAATGTGTAAATCAGATGGTTCCCTTGAACACTATAAAGCAAGGCTCGTAGCAAAAGGTTACATGGAACTTAAAGGTGTTGATTATCATGACACTTTTTCACCTACTGCTAAAATGGTTACAGTACGCTGTTTATTAGCTTTGGCAGCTGCTCAAAATTGGTTTCTTTCTTAACTTGATGTCCATAATACTTTTCTTCATGGAGATATTTCAAAGGAAATTTATATGTCTCTTCCTCCTAGTTTTCAGCGATAGGGGGAGAATCTTGTGTGTCGCCTAAACAAGTCCATATATGGATTAAAACAAGTCTCTCGTCAATGGTTTGTGAAATTTTCTACAGCTATTCAAGATGCTAGTTTTGTTCAATCCAAAGCAGATTACTCTCTGTTTACATGTAAGAAAGGCAAATCATTTACTGTCTTATTGATATATGTTGATGATATCCTCATAACCGGCAAAGATCCAATTGCTATAACTATTCTTAAACAATTTTTATATAATCATTTTCGAATTAAAAATTTGGATGACTTAAAGTATTTTTTCGGTATGGAAGTCTCTCATTCAAAGAAAGGTATTTTCATTTCACAGAGAAAATACACTTTGGAAATTCAAAAAGATGGAGGATATTTTGGAGCCAAACCTGTGGATTTTCCCATGGAGCAAAATTCAAAATTATCGGATGAAGGAGAATTGTTAAAAGATCCTTCTCTATATAAGCGGCTTGTCGGACGCCTGATTTATTTAACCATTACTTGTCCGGATATCACCTACGCAGTGCACATATTAAGCAGATTCATTCATGCTCCACGTAAACCTCATATGGAAGCTGCCATGCGTGTATTGCGGTATCTAAAGAACAACTCGGGTCAAGGTTTATTTTTTCCTTCCCAAAATATTTTATCTTTGCACGCTTTTTGTGATTCAGATATGGGATGTTGCCCAATATTTAGAAAATCAACTACAGGATATTATATTTTTTGGGGATCGATCTTCTCTAATTTCCTGATGAACAAAGAGACAAAAAACAATTTCTCTATCCTCAGTGGAGGCTGAATATAGAGTTATGACTGGCACATGTTGTGAGTTATCTTGGCTATAATTATTGTTGAAAGATATGCAAATATTACACTCAAAACCAACATTATTGTACTGTGACAACCAAGCAGCACTTCATATTGCAACCAACCCAATATTTCATGAAAGAACCTGACATATAGAAATAGATTGTCACTTTATCCGTGACAAGACTACTAAATAAATCCCTTCAGAAAAACAATTTGCAGATGTGTTTACTAAATCATTGGGAAAGGAAGTTTTTTTTCTACAATGAAGCGCAAGTTGAGAGTTCTTGACATTCACTCTCCAACTTGAGGGGGAGTGATAGGAAAGAAAATCGTATCCCATGATTATTGTTCTAAATATGTTAGGGAAGTAAATGATATTTAATGATTTTTGCTATAAATATGATAACTATCCTCAGAATTACTGAATTATAGGAGAGGAAGATATGTATATTTATATATAGTACGTCTTGTTAATCAACATATTATTATTTTCTTCTTTTATTTTTACACAGGTGATCGACAGAATGACTTAAAGAAATTGTGTATTAGAATTACTTCGTGATACGTGCGATTGAGATAGATGTTGAGGTTAGACAGTTCCTGTGGCAAGGTGCTTTGGATCGTTTCTCAATATGCCTAACGAGTGTTTGTTTCTATTCGATGGGTGAGATGCGGATGTGCATTTGATGAAGGAGAAGTTTGCGAAACTTCTTCTGGGAGAAGACATGTCAGGTGGGGGTAAAGGAGTGCCATCATCCCTTGCTCTATCCAATGCCATCACTAATCTTGCTGGTACCTTCCATCTCCCTTATTTCATGGGCAATATCAAATGTTAAATAAAAAAAAGTAATCTTTAATTTCTGGTTCTCAATTAGTTTGACATATGTCACTTGAAAGAACTTTTCAGAAAATGTAGCTTGATACTAAATTTGCAATTTATTTTCATTCCAAGCAAAGATTTGCCTACCTCATAATGTAGAAGAAGATCTAACTTCAAAGTGCCTTTTTCCATTGTATATCTACTGTGATTTTTAGTGCTTGGGCCTAAATGATGGTTGAATATATTGAATGCTCTGCACATCGATTGAGTCATTTTTTTCTCTGATGGACAGAAACCGAATCCTTCCTAAATTCATGTTGTTTGATTGGTACAGCTTCTGTGTTCAGTGAGCAGCGTCGCCTCGAACCTATGTCTGCTGAAACAAGAGCAAGGTGGAGAAGAAATTGATTGGCTTTTATCTGTCACTGATCATGTTGTAGAACTTGTTTCTTCTCGATCAATGGATGGATCCAACATGGAGGTTGTATAGCATTTGTCCCCATCTTGTTGTATTATTGTAGATTTTTTCTTCTTCTTAATTGTTAATAATTATGCAGATTATGGTAACTCACCAGAGACGAGATCTTCAAGCGAACATCCCTACACTGAGAAAGCTGGATGCTATGCTCCTAGTAAGTTGTACCACAATGCTTTCAGAAACAATCTAAACCCAAAAGTTCCTACGATGATTGAAAGTTTTCCTCTTATGTGAATTCTAGACTTATCTTGATAACTTCAAGGACCAAAATGAGTTTTGGTATGTTTCAAAAGATGCTGATGAGTTTGAGAAGGGAAACACAGAGAGAAATGATGATAAATGGTGGCTTCCTGTTGTCAAAGTTCCTCCGAATGGACTTACCGAAGTGTCAAGGAAATGGCTGCAATTTCAGAAAGAGTGTGTTAACCAAGTTCTCAAGGCAGCTATGGCCATCAATGCTCATGTTCTAACGGAAATGGAGGTCCCTGAGGAATACATTGAATCCTTGCCAAAGGTAATACTGAATCTCCACTAATTTCACCATACTTTCAGAATGTGTATGACATCTTTTCTGTTACTAGATTTTTGAATTTGCCATTTATCATGAAATTTTACTCTTTCTTGCAATATACTCTATTCTTCAACTTCCTTGAAGTTTTTTGCCCACTTATGTCCCTAGAATTTTCAGTTACAGAGAGAGAGGGTGCATTCTTAACATCACTCAAGGTCACTTTGATTAGCTATTTTGAAAGAATCAACTGTGTAGTGTGACAATTCTCTTCCTTTCAACTTTTAAGGCTTAGAGGATCTGGATTTTGTGGGGGAAAGTTCGGTCAAAGAAACTTTTCATGTTGTTCTGAAAAGAGATGCAACTTATTGCAAATCTGATAATGATCGATATCTACTACCATCAACATGTTCAATTTATGTATGGTATCTGAGTTAAAATTTTCCAAATGCATCACAGAATGGGAGAGCAATTCTTTTGGGCATGCAATTTACAAGAGCATAACGGACGACGTCTTCAAGCCCGAAGAATTCCTTGAATCTGTAGACTTGTCAGCAGAATACAAGATCCTTGATCTGAAAAATCGAATCGAGGCATCAGCCATCATTTGGATGAGAAAGATGCACAATAAGGATAGCAAGTCATCTTGGGGCTCAGCAGTGAGCATGGATAAGAGGGAGCAGTTTGAGGGGAGAGCCGAGACCATCTTACATTCCCTGGAATTCCTCAATCATCTCTCGATACCAGCAAGATTCAATACAACAATGTAACTAACAAAATAGTACTATATGTAACTTTTCTTATCAGAAACCAACAAAGCCTTGGTATTTTTTTTCCTCAATAATTTCTGCAGGATGTCGGACAGTCTATTCTAGAGAGCTACTCGAGGGTTTTTGAAAGCTTGTCCTTCACTGTGATCTCTCAAATTGATGATGTTCTTTATGCTGACTCTGTAGCTCAGGACCCATCCAACCAGAACTCTACAAGAAGACGATCACTGACCGACTCAGAGATGAGACCAGTGAAGAAACTGGACCCGAAAGAAGAGATGGAGAAGTTGAATGAGGCACTGAACTCAATGACTATCCGATTTCATGGGTTGGCATTTTGATCCTGACTCTGAGGAGAAAGATGTGAAGACGAACAAGCTTCCTAATATTGTGACTAATAAGAAGCTCTCATTCTTAGAGAAGCTTGAGAATTTAAAAGGTTCGAGAAGCCCTTCGGCTCGGCATTAAAGATGTACAATAGGAAGTTAGGGAGGCTCTTGGTTTCTTTTTAGAAGTGTAAATACTTGCAGAGGCATGTTAGATGCTTAATAGCTTCTGAATTTTAGATGATCTTCATTCATTCTTCCTCCTTTGTAGATGAGGTAGAGCAAACTCTCAATGTTCATGCTCTCTAACTTTTCTGAATTGTTGATCCCAACTAAATACATGGTGACCATTTTTGCCAACTGCATAAACCTCGAAGAGGAATTTCGAGTAACTGATAAAAGTTTCACCATTGGATGTAGACCCGTGTGGAGTTGTCTAACTCAGCTGATACAGCGATTGAGGTGGGACCTCCGAGTCGGGTCAAAGTCAAGAAGGTTAGATGACATGATGGTCAAGGTTAAAGAGGTCAACCTTTGAAGCTAGCGTAGTTATTACTTCAATTGACAGATTGCCGACCGGACCGGCAGTTGATCGGATTGAGGGGCCGGTCGGATACTGATCCACGCGACATTGATGAAACTTTGAGCCAAGTTAGTATTCCGGAGAGCCAGTCTTATCCTTGGTATAACAACAACACAGTTAACTAGCTCGACATAGTGATCGAGCTGATCAAGCCATGCATTCGATCGGACCAACTAGATACTCGGTCCAGCCAATCAATCATGCGTCTGATCGGACCAATTGGATACTCGGTTTGTTCGAGTTCTCTGACCCAACAAAGAGATTGAGCGAAGGCTGAGTCTTCAACTACAGTTCTCTAATCCGACTGGGTGGTACCTATGAGTGAGGCCGATCGGGGGAGGCTCGGTCAGATCATCAGCTAAACATATAGTGGGCTCCTCAATCCAATGACCTTGTATTACCTTTTTGGTATTTTGTACCATCGAGGACAGAGCATATTCTTCATTCAAGCTGTATATTCGAAGTTTCCTCTCTTGCATTTTTTAGAAAAGGTGTCAGAATATCTTTATGATCGGTTCTTTTTTGGAAACACTTTGAGATTAGTGCCTAAACAATGACTCTATAAAAAGGAATCTTCATTTACAGGCGGAGGTACGTGATGCTACACCAATTTACGCACTACTAGCTATTGTTCATCGACCTGGTCACTGATTTGAGTATCATAATACCAACGTCAAGAACCCCTTCCCTGGCCTGACAACCAACACTCTTTTTGAGATGTAGGAGCACTTCAGAGGCATCTTGGGATATCGAGGAGTTTTCATTTGATCAATAGTAGAACCATCGTTTTCAACCAGCCATCTTCTCCGCTTTTGTATAAGATCATCAACAAAGAAAAACTTTGATGAATGAACATGAACTTTATATAGTTAACAAAAAGTTTCGGTGGGAAACTTCGGTGGAGTTGGACCGGGCCGGTCGCCATAGATTTGATGTTATCTGACCTTAATTAATTATATATTTTTTTTGAGTTATATTCTCACAATTGTTCATTGTGTTATTCTAAGATATGAGTGTTGCGATCCTACAAGCTAAAACTATAGTGCACTATGAAAATTATAGCCGATCTTTTCCTTTTCTAAGAGAACACAAAGAGACGAGTGTGACTCTCATTGCAAAGTTTTGGTTGTCACTTGAGGATAAAACTAGAACCGATATAAATATAAATATCATTTTAATATTTTTCTTGTCGATCACTTTTGCCTTCATGTACCTTGGAATTTTATTGTGATATTCTAACAAACAACATATTTAGTCGTTACAACTAAATTAAAACTTCAATTCACTTTAACTAATCCTTTTTGTTTAGAAGTTCAAAATATAGAATTATATAGCAATTTTGATGTTAATTTTAAAAAGAGATTACTCTTTCCTGAATCTATTAAATTAATTTACCTTTTGAATTTATCTACATAACATATCTTCAATTTTCACAAAATCATACAATACAATGTTTATCAATAAAGAGTAATTCGGTGTATGAAATTCTTGTCAATATGGATATATAGGATCTATATTTACAATCGTATCAATAATATTTCCAATGTTATGATACACTTTTGTGGTTGACCATAATCTTAATTTAGAACAATGTAAATTTGACAAATAAGATGGCAAAATACAATAATTTTGCAAAAACAAAAAAAAAAGGACGAATCAGTTATTTGTAATATTATAAATAATTCATTTTGTTATTCATTTGAATGAAGGAATTCAAATTATTTATAGAAGAAAGTGTATCTTTAGGCATTCAATATCGGCGTAGTAGTTTTTTTTTAGGGAAAGAGAAGGCAATGGAGAGAAGGTTGAGGGAAACGATAACCTTTTGGGAAGGTACTCTTTCTCCTTCTCCCGCCCCTCGCTTTCCTCGGTTTCGATCGCTCGGCGGGAGGGTGCCTAGATTCGCCTGAATTCCGATTGGTCGCCTTCATGGCGGGTGCGCTGGTGGATCGAGCCACGAGTGACATGCTGATCGGCCCCGACTGGGCAATGAATCTCGAGATCTGTAGTATCCTTAACCATGATCCGGGGTGGGTAACCTTTCTACTGCATTTTTTTTCCCTGTTCGATTGCCCGCCGTAACGTTTTTTTGTTGATTAATTTTGATTTCTGTACCTGCTTTGTTATTTCAACATTGTCTTGGTATATGATCTTCCCTGCATTGAGCTCGATCGCATTATTGGTGAAAATGTTAACGATCATTGCTCTTTGAATTTTTCTCAATCAGATAAGTAAGAAGCTGGTGATACGTGTTTCTTGTCACGGTTGGCAAGGTAGGGGCTTTGGATGACGCAGTTTGCGCAATCTTTTAATTAGGTATTTTTGGATCGTTGTGATGAAGGAAACCATTAGTAGCACGCAATTAGATTAGAATGAGGAAGCAGATGGCTTAGACATTTAAGAGAACACTGATATGTAGGTAATTATTCTTGTATCCCCACTGTATAGCTTTTCATTTATCCTTAAGGTCTCTAATTGTAGCATCCTATATTAATCTCGCATAAGAGTTGTGAGCTAATTAGGGAATTTGATAAGTCTTAGTCAAGCAAACTGTCGTTAACTTGAGCTTAAGTATTTCCTGCTGGTGCTTCAGATTTATCAAGTTAATCTAATGGGTGATTTATTATTATTATTATTATTATTATTATTATTATTTTATCAGAGTAGAGCATGTCTAGTTCTAGGTGAGATGTTTCAATTTGAAGGAACCTATAAAGGCAGAGAGCCTCCTATTGGATTGGGTCTCACATACCATTGACTAGGGAGTTATGATGGCAACATCAGTCTTAATTAGGGTTGATTATGGCAACCCAATTGAGTTCCCAGATAGAAAACGTATTTAATCATGTAAGCTGATTACTGAAATTTAATCATGTAAGCTGAAAATAAAGGACTGTCACATTCCAACCTCATATTTATTCATAACTTCCTCTAATACACTTTCATGTCCTAATATGTTTAAATATTGAATTAATTTCCTTATTTGGACTTGGGTTACTAGGCAAGCTAAAGATGCAGTAAAGATCATCAGGAAACGTATTGGGAGTAAGAATCTGAAGGTTCAATGTCTTGCGCTGACAGTAAGTGCTCATAGTTTTTCCTATATATGTCTACTTGCTATTGGTTTTGGGACTTCTTGATCCAGTAATTTGGTTTAACATGATTGCTCAATGCATTTCTTTCTTTATTTGTTGGACATGGTAACTTTTATAGTGTTGTAGCTGTAAATTTGTAATCTTACCAGATCTTGTTTCTACCAATAGTCTCCTTTTCTGAATAATTTTAAAATATTTAAGTACATATAGTTTCCATGTGATAGTGTGTTCCATTATAATGGGAAATTGCAACTATTGAATTACTTACTAGCAATGAACTACTTATGAACTTACGATTATATATTGAATTTGGTGATGACTACAATTTGTCATAAAAGGAGATAACAAGTTGAGGAGCCTAGGCCCATTGATTTAAACTATCTTGATTATGAATCTAATTTGGAAGTAAAGGAAGATGCATATGCTCTACTAATCAATGCAAAAGATTGAAAGAAGTCAGTTCCTTGTTAAGCAATAGAAACCCATGTCTCCTTGGATCCGATAGAATCAGATTTTTTTTCTCCTTCCATGTTTATCCAGGTGCACTGCATTTTCAAAACTATCCTATCAAATTGGTTTTGGGCATCTTAGGCATGGGAAGTGACCAAAACCCCACTGCCCTAAACAATATTAGGCATTAAGGACTAGTCTAGCAATGGACCGGCAAATCACATTTTCTCATCTTGCGAAGTGGGAGGTTCCTTTGTTGTTTTAAATTTGACATTGAACATGACTTAAGTCTACGTTCTCTTTGTGCTGTGCAATTCAGAATTGACCAATGGTAACAATACCTTATTGCATATAAGCATAATAACAAGTGTCACTGTGTCTTAGGTCTCTATGACACAATGTTGGATAGTAATTAGCAACTTTTTGTTCACACATCGTAATTTATGTCTCTCCATTCTTTGTGGATAATTAGCATCTCTGCTTTGTCTTAACTTGTTTTCACCATTCCTTGTACCCTGAAATTACTATCTAATTTGCATGGTACAGCTATTAGAAACAGTGATGAAGAATTGTGGCGACATAGTTTATATGTATGTCGCTGAGAAAGATTTGTTACACAAGATGGTCAAGATTGTAACTAAGAAGGTTTATTCCACTTTTAAATATTTCTCAATTAATGCACATTACTTTCTTGCCGCTGGATTAATTCCTGATATCTTCATACAGCACCCTGATCATCGTGTAAAGGAAAAGATACTTGCATTGATAGATACTTGGCAAGAAGCTCTTGGTGGTCCACAAGCAAGATATCCTCAGTACTATGCAGCATATCAGGAACTCTTGGTATGTTTTTTTTGCTACTATGTTGCATGTTTCTCGTAGACAAATATTTGATTGATAACTTATCAATTCTAACTATTCATGATTTTGGACAAGTTCATGCCAAGTTTAGCTTAATATTTTACGTGATCTAAGATGAATTTTTTCTTCAACAGAGAGCCGGAGCAGTTTTTCCCAAAAGATCTGAGAGGTCTGTTCCTGCATATACTCCACAGACGTCCCCTTTGCAACCCTATCCTCCATCAGCTCGAGGTCATGGTTATCAGAATGATGCACCTGGATCTTCAGTTAAACCTACATTTGATTTTCCTGTCTTGAGGTACTTTACCTGTTTTTCCTCAAGCCCTTAGTGTGTGTGTGTGTGTGTGTGTTAGTAACAAATTTACTGTTTGTGAAGTGTGATTATGGCTCTTGTCTTCATTATGATGTTCGTGTTTGTCTATTTTCCTTCCACCATGATGCAGTTTATGTTGTGGCTAAGTGCCATATTTGTTGGTACTACATGAACCTTGAACTTGCTAATCATAATTATGATAAACCCGTTATTTGAAGATGATATTTTGTTATTACTGATAGTAGGTGAATTAACCCTGATTTTTGAATTGTTTTGAAAAAATTAGCAACTAAATAAATAAATAAAAGTAAAATTGAACATATGGAATGTGATTTCAGTGATAAGACAAGGATTTGTATGTATTTTATCTTGAACTAATTATTGAACAAGGAATAGTGTTGAAGAACAGAGAGTGGGTAGTTGAAATGCAAAGAAGCTTCTGGAGTCTTATGTGATCTTTGTGTGCTCCTTTGGTTAAGAGGAAAATGTTATAATACCGTTGTATGATTCATCATACTTTATGGATAGAAGTTTGCATTACTAGTAAAATTAATATAGCAAAGACAAGGGTGCGTAAATGGATATGTGAGATTATTAGAAAGTTAATAAAAATTATTATTTCTAAGAGCAATAAGATGTAGGTCTAATAGAGGATAAAGCGAGAGAAGATAGATTAACATGGTTTGAACATGCTCAAATACATCAGGATATTCTATAGTTAGTAGAAGGAATGGATTAGAGTAGAAGGTTTACAAGATAAAGGGAAAGACCAACCAAGATTTAGTTAATATAATGAAAAATGACTTAGTTAATTTAAGATGTGGTTTTGCATATAGTTGATGAGGATGACTCAATATGTAAACAACAGACAGTCTGCAGTATAGAAATCTAAAGTTTCTAATTTATCATTATAGCCATATGCTCCTCTTTGGTTGTCACTGCTTCATGTATTTGAGCTTGCAGCATTTTAATTAACTAGAAATATTTATCTGCCCTTCAATTGGGCTTATGTCAAATTTCCTTTTATTTTTCTCTTTCAAGCTAGCTTGTCCAGGCATGTACCAATAAGTATGCAATTTGACCTGGCGTCCTTTCCTCATTCTTATAGAAACTCTTATCTGTTCAATTCTATTATTTGGACATTACTGCAATTTTTCTCATTGAGGATTATGATCACCGTTTCTGGTCATGTAATTTTGGACTAAAAGACTAATGTTCTTCTCAGCCTTTCAGAAATTCAAAATGCTCGCAGTATCATGGATGTTCTTGCAGATATGTTGAACGCCTTTGATCCTGGAAACAAAGAGGTATAGTTCATTTTTATATTTTTCTGAAGATATTTGTGGTCAAGCTGCCTCCCAAAACAATGATTTTAAGATTGACAACTAAATTTGAAGACGGTAAAATCTTGGTTGTAACCTTATGTTTAGGAGGTCACGGTAGCTATACATGAATGAGCAAGTGTTACTCTTCACATTTTGATGTCTTTAAGCTCGTTTCTTGCTGAACTCTCTTTAAGCAGGGCAGTTGCAATTTATCGTTGATAATGATCTATGTGTTTGTTCTATCTTTAGGTTTGGGAATTTTTTATGTTGATTTGCAGAGCTGCTACATTATTAACTTCTAGAAGATGTCTATGATCCAGGGCCTTAAACAGGAGGTAATAGTTGATCTTGTCAGTCAATGCCGTGCTTACAGACAAAGAGTTGTGCATCTTGTGAACACGACTTCGTAAGCCCTCTCATCTATGCTATCCATGTTTGGTGAATCTGTCAAAGACAAATAGAAAGATGCTCAATTATATTTCTGTCCAAAACATGTGATAGTTGCATTATTTTCCTCTTAACTCTACCTTTCTTATGAGTACGCTAAGATGAGAGTGTATATTTGTTTCACTTTATTGTATCATTTTTTCTTATGCGTTGCATGCTTTCTGTTATCTTTTAAGCATTGTACTTAAAAAAAAGCAACTATATATTGTGAGATGTGACATTCGTGCATAATGGCTCTACATTACATGCACACAATTCTGATCTTGAGGATCAAACAACAACCCACTGTTGGATTAAGTGTATTACAATTGACTTTTGTTTCTTGATTTTGCTGTTTTAAATTCATAGTTAGTTGTATGTATGTTCAATTGATCATCCATAGATGTAATCATGAAATATTCAAATTTCATGTGCTAACTTGATCCTAGTTACTGAGGTTTCAGAATGCTTGTGCTACTCAACCATGATCACATTAATTCTTGATTCTTAGCAGAGATGAGGAGCTGCTTAGCCAAGGACTTGCTTTGAATGATGATTTGCAGAAGGTACTTTCAAAGCATGATGCTCTTGCTGCAGGACTTGCTGTTCATGAGGAGAAACACAAGTCTCCTCAAGCACTTGTTGATATTGATGATCCTTCAGCTAGCAAAGAGACAGATCAAAGGTATTCAAGTTGCTTTTTAATGATCTGTCATCTTCCTACTTGCACTGTAGTTGTTTCTACATGAACAGTTGGGAGAAATTGTCATGACAAGGTATTCTGAAGTGAGTATTGGCATCATCGTTCTGTATGGAGTGCATTTCTATGGTAGGTTGTAGGTGTTAGTTTTATTATTATTATAATATCTTCACAAATTTCACCCTTTTATTCATCAACACTGTTGTCAGACCATGTTTACTCTGTGATTGGAGTCTGAAGAACATCCACATTTTTTGATATTTGGCACTACTTTCTTTTTCTTTCCATTAACTAAATATAACTAATAACATAGGTCACCAACTACAAACACAAATTCAAGTAGCCAGTCCCCGGTTCAACTGTCCCTGCCTATTCCTTCTTCATCCAATGGTTCAGTTTCCTCTTCAGCTGATCTCATGGATCTTCTCAGTGGCGAAAACTTCAACAAACCTGCAACAGAGAATATGCTAGCTCTTGTTCCTGCCAGCGAACCTGTTAATAATTCATCTCCAGACCTGAAAGCCTTGGCACTTGCAGACATGTTTTCTTCTGGTAACACACACCTTAATAACAATGAGGTAGCAAACTGTTTCCAAACCATTTCTTCATTTACGGCACCGCCATGTGTATCTGCTGAATCCAACCTTTGCCTCATGTTCAGCAGCCACAGCATGCACAGTTTACTGATGGAGATAGCCTAAACTCAGAAACAAGTCAAGTTGTGCAGACAAGTGATGGCCAAAGAGTCCAGCTAAGCCTTGGTTGGAATGGCCAACTAGCAGGATATAATCCACAGGAGCAGGCACTTGGTTATGGTAAGACCTTTGTGCCTTATCCGAATTTTTTTTATGTTGCTTTTCTTCATCTAATTAAATCTGACTTGACAACATGAGTATTGTCCTTACTGAATCTTCAGAAAATCCAAAAAAAAAACGCATTGTTTATCCTGGAATTGGTATTAAACTTCTCCAGTTTCTGAATTACAGTGGCATATGTTTGAGGGGCTATACCGTATTAACTGATTCCCTAAAAAAAATATGGAACCGTCACATCAACGATCCCCCTAGAGCTGATCCTACAGATATGAAGGGAGGTAAATACGGGTACACAGCTGAAAGCGCATGGCCGGGATGCTAACTCCAGGTAATGACATCCGAGGATCGAACCCTGGACCTCTCGGCCATAAAACCACGCACCCCCAGCTGTGCTATGCCCTGGGGACTTGTATTAACCACTTCCCTAATTGGACTTGAGATGGATCTTGCAGAATGCTCATGGACACGTACATTGTAGTTGTGTCAATGCATTGACTTGAAAGAGATGACTTGAGGGCATAATAATCTCTCCTATTGAGATTGTATTTATAATAATTTACAACATAATTATAGCTCAATGATTTACAGCAATTAAGAATAATTAAATCTAATTAAAGCTAATTAATGCTAATTAAAGCTAATTAAAGCTTGCTAAAAATAATCAAGACAGCTAGCTAGCATAATTTACACCTCAGAGCTTTCCTAAATAATCTATATTCTCGACACTCCCCCTCAAGCTAGTTTAAAGATATCTTCCATACCCAGCTTGCTTACTAAACATTCAAACTGTCTCTTGTGTAGCCCTTTTGTAAGTAGATCAACAACCTGTTCAATGGTGGGAATATAGTCCACACTAATCACATGATTGTCTATTTTTTCTTTGATGAAGTGCTTGTCGACTTCCACATGCTTTGTGCGATCATGAAGTACTGGATTGTGTGCAATTGAAATTGCTGCTCTGTTGTCACAGTGCATCTTTATTGGTGCCAACTCTGATATCTTCAATTCCAATAATAGTCTCTTGATCCACAAAACTTCACATATTCCATGAGCTAAGGCTCTAAACTCAGCCTCTGCGCTGCTTCGAGCTACCACATTTTGTTTCTTGCTACGCCAAGTGACCAAATTACCACCCACAAACGAGCAATATCCCGAAGTAGACCTTCTATCAGTTAGACTTCCTGCCCAGTCAGCGTCAGTGTAAGCTTCAACTTGTAGATGTCCCCTGGTTTTAAACAGAAGTCCTTTACCGGGTGTTCTCTTTAGATACCTTAGGATCCGATACACAGCATCGAAGTGTTCAGACCCAGGCGAGTGCATGAATTGGCTAACTACACTTACTGGAAATGCTATATCAGGCCGAGTGTGTGATAGATAAATCAGTCTCCCGACAAGTCTTTGATAGCGCTCCATTTCCTTTACTGATTCTGTCGCTGCTGGTTGTAGTTTGATGTAAGGCTCCATAGGCGTCTCAGCTGGCTTACATCCCAGCATACCAATTTCGGTCAGCAAGTCAAGGACATATTTTCGTTGGTTGACAAATATACCTTCTTTGGACCTTGCAAACTCCATGCCAAGAAAGTATTTTAACACTCCCAAGTCCTTGATTTCAAATTCTTTTGCAAGCTTTCCTTTAAGTTCTTCAAGTTCCTTGTAGTCACTCCCTGTTAGGATAATATCATCAACATATACAATAAGCACAGCTGTTTTACCTTCCTTTGAGTGTTTGTAAAATATGGTGTGATCAGCTTGACTTTGAACATAACCAAGTCGCTTCATAGCTTTGACAAAGCGTTCAAACCATGCCCTTGGGGATTGCTTTAGACCATACAAGGCCTTCTTCAGTTTACACACCTTTCCGACTCCGAACTTTCTTTCAAAACCTGGAGGGAGGCTCATAAGTACTTCTTCATCTAGATCTCCATTTAGGAAGACATTTTTAACATCCAGCTGATATAAGGGCCATTTGAGATTGACCGCAAGTGACAGAAGAACTCGAATTGAGTTAATTTTTGCGACAGGAGCAAATGTTTCCTGGTAATCTATTCCATATGTCCGCGTAAAGCCTTTTGCTACAAGCCTTGCCTTATATCTCTCTACACTCCCATCTGATTTACTCTTTATAGTGAAGAGCCATCTGCACCCTACTATCTTTTGATCCTTAGGTGCTTCAACAATTTCCCAAGTACCATTTTTCTGTAAGGCATTCATTTCTTTAAACACTGCTAATCTCCAATTCTTGTCCTCCAGTGCTTCCTGAATGTTTCTAGGTACAACAAGTTTTGAAATATTAATAGTAAATGCCTTATGTGATTCGGATAAATGGTCATGGGTTATGTATCTGGCAATGGGATGTTTGGTACAGGTTCGGGTACCTTTTCGAAAAGCAATGGGGAGGTCAAGGTTGTCAGGGTCATTTTCTTGCGGAACAATTGAGGTTGGACTAGTAGACTCAAGAATAATAGGTAAAGTGGAGTTTTCATGTGAGTTAGGGGAAAAAGAGGTACCTGGAGTATTCAGTGTTCCTTCGCCCGGGGCTTCCAATGAGGCTTGTGCTGGAATGGCTAATTCATCTCTACTTCTTCCAAGGACATTTCTCCTAGAATAAACCAAAGGTTCAAGGATATTTCGATTTTTTTCCATTCGAAGTATTTCCTTTTCTGATAGACCAATTTCATGGTTGACAATTATGGGTTCGGACTCCCCATTATTTTCATTTTGAGATTTTTGAGGTTGGTCAATAACCAAATTTGGAAGAGTTTTAGTTATCTCCCAAAAATTTGGTTCCCTTAGATTCTCCCCCTGAATCAAATTTTTGGTAAAATATGGTTTAGTTTCCATGAAAGTGGCATCCATTGTTACAAAGAACCATTTTTTTAGAGGACAAAAAAATTTGTAGCCTTTCCGATTTGCAGCATAGCCTATAAAAACACATTTTTCTGCCCTAGGATCTAATTTTGACCGTGATCTCTTAGGTTTGTGTACATAAGCGGTGCAACCAAATACTTTAAGGGGTAAATCAGAATTGATGCGAGATTCAGGGAAGTATTTTTTCAGACATTGCAACGGCGTGATGTAGTTTAAAACTCTAGTAGGCATCCTATTAATTAAATAAGTTGCTGTTAGAATTGCATCTCCCCACAATTACTTTGGAATATTCATGTAAAACATTATGGCCCTAGCAACTTCAAGTAAGTGCCTATTTTTTCTTTCAGAGACTCCATTTTGTTCTGGAGTATCAGGACAGGTTGATTGATGTAAGATGCCTTTTGTCCTCAAAAAAATTTCTACAGATTGATTGAAATATTCTGTACCATTATCTGTTCTCAAAATACTTATTTTTGTTTGAAATTGGTTTTCAATCAAATTGTAGAATTCTTTAAAAATTTTCTCAACCTCATTCTTGTTTCTCATCAAAAATACCCAACAGAGTCGAGTATGGTCATCGGTAAAGCTTACAAACCATTTTTGTCCTGATGATGTAGTTACCTTTGAGGGTCCCCACACATCACTGTGGAATAAGTAAAAAGGTTTTGATTCAAGGTAAGGTCTAGAGACATATGTTTTACGAGGACTTTTTGCAGGAATACAACTTTCGCATTGAAAATCTAAGGGGTTCATATTTTTAAACAAATCAGGGAATAAATGTCTCATATATGAAAAACTAGGGTGACCTAAACGGCAATGCCAAACCATTATTTGATCATAAACAGAAAGAGAACTAATACTACTAAGTCCTTGCACAATTTCCTTACTAGGTAAAATGTCCTCAAAGTAGTAAAGACCATTCACCATTTTAGCACGGCCAATCGTCTTCCCCCGAGCTCCGGTCCTGAAGAGAGTCACAAAAAACTACACGACAGTTAGAGTCTTTGGATAATTTACTGACTGAAAGAAGATTGCATGTAAGTTTAGGTACATAGAGAACAGACTTAAGATCTATATTCTCAGAAATTTGGACTGAACCTTTTCCGGCAATAGGTGAAAAACTTTCATCTGCAATCTTAACCTTTTTATTTTCAGGACAGGGTGAGTATAATTTTAACAATTTCAAGGAATTGGTCATATGATCAGATGCTCTAGAATCAATTATCCATGGAGCAGAAATTCCGAAACCACATGGAAAGGCAATTATTTCGTTACCTGTATGCGCCACAGAAACATTAGGAGTACTGGATGATGGGTTTGAAGTTAACAGTGCTAGAAGTTGCTCCAGATGCTCTTTTGTGATGGTGCTGGCAGTAGTCATTGCCTCATTCGCAGTGGGAAAGATACGCCCATTTTTCTCACCTGATTTGCTTTTAAAGTTGGCAGGTTTGCCATGAATTTTCCAGCAGGTTTCTCGGGTGTAACGTGACTTGTTGCAAAAGTCGCACCACAGAACTGACTTTTCTTCTGGTTTACGTAGATTGGCAGTGCCTCTGCGTATGTTTGAGCCTGTAGAGGTAAGGGCTGAACCTTCAATGATAGTCGTAGGTCCTTTTTTGCCAAGCATAACATTCCTACGGCTCTCCTCCCTTCTAACTTCGGAGAAGACTTCACCGAGGGATGGTAGTGGTCTCCTACCAATGATTCTTCCTCTTACCTCATCGAACTCAACATTGAGGCCAGCCAAAAATTTGAAGATACGACTGTCTTCCACTGTTTTCTTGTGGTACTGTCCATCTTCAACATTCTTCCACTCATATGCATCAAAAAGATCAAGGTCCTGCCAGATCCTCTTCAAGGAGTTGAAATACTTGGTGACTGATTCTTCTCCTTGCCGCAATTCACCAAGTTTGAGAGTCAACTCAAAGATTTGGGACTGATTCCCCAAATCAGAGTACATCTGATTTATGTTTTCCCATAATTCATATGTCGTAGGGAAACACATATAATTTGCGCCAATCTCTTCTTCCATGGAATTTACGAGCCATGTCATTACCATGGAATTTTCGGCATCCCATGTAGCATACATTGGGTCTTTTTCCGATGGAGTTTTCTTTTCACCCGTTAAATAGCCCATCATTCCTCGGCCCCGAATATACATCTTCACTGATTGCGGCCATCGTAAGAAGTTGTCGCCGTTCAGCTTGATGGTGGTTATCTGGGCGGGATGTGAGGAGGACTGAGGAATGGTGGTGGATTCGCTGGAGTGTTCAGACATGGCTTTGGCTTAAGAAATTTCTGGACAGGGAAGGATGGCTCTGATACCAACTTGAAAGAGATGACTTGAGGGCATAATAATCTCTCCTATTGAAATTGTATTTATAATAATTTACAACATAATTACAGCTCAATGATTTACAACAATTAAGAATAATTAATGCTAATTAAAGCTTGCTAAAAATAATCAAGACAGCTAGCTAGCATAATTTATACCTCAGAGCTTTCCTAAATAATTTATATTCTCGACATATTGACTTTCCTCCATTGTAAGATTTGGGGTTTTAGGGCAATGCATTGACTTCCCTTATCAACCAGGTCACCTAGGGAGATGCTTTATCATTACTGCAACGTTATATATGAATGCATGCATCTTGCTGAATATTCTATCTTCACAATTCACACAATTAGAAATTTATACATAAGATATCGTAAATCTGCTTGCATAATTACTGTGTTCCAAGGTGTATCCTGAACCTGCTCTTTTTGGGTATATCACACTCTCAAAATCTTACATGTAAAGCTTTCTTTTGCCATTGAGTCTGGCAATTTGAAATTAAAATTGTAAATTGTTCCAATCTGTTTAGTTGTTCTACCAAAAACTCTCGGACAGAATTCTCTATCTACTAGCTTGATTATTAACCTTATTTGATTTTTTTACAGGTGCTGATGACCAAGATGGAGCTTTCCCCCCACCGCCATGGGAAAAACAACCTTCCCAGTGTGATTTGCCTGATATGCACCATCAATCTCCTCAACCCGGCCAGCCTGGTGGTGTGCTGCCCCAGTTCACAGGGATGCAACCTCAGATCGAACAAGGCAACCATTATGCAGGCATGTATCCTCCACTGCAGAACAGCCAGATGACAGCCATGTATCCGCAGCAAATGCTTGGAGGTCACGGTGCTGGAGCCATGTCAGGCTATGCATATGGGCAACAACAAGACACTCAATTTTACGACCCAACGAGATCCTCATATCCTTATTCAACTCCAAATGAACTCTCCTACAGAATGCACGGGCTTTCTGTCCAAGACCATAGTGCATACGCAAGTAACACCTCATCCTACCAAGTGCCAGCATCCTCATCTTATCTGCAGCATTCAAGCAAGCCATCCCGTCCCGAGGATAAGCTTTTTGGTGATCTTGTTACCATGGCTAAAACAAAGCAAAATAAGCCTACTCATGGATAAGGTGGGTATATATATATATATATATATATATATATATATATATATTGTTTGTTTGTTGCTGCCATTTCTTGCATTTTTCCCCAGATGAATTTTGCATATATTCTTTGTTTTTTCTCATGCTATTTCTTGTAAACAGTGCCATTGTCTTCTAGTATCTGTCATTGTGTTTCGAACAAGTTTTACTGGTTCTGAACGATATATATATATATTCTACTCTACTGTGCTAATGTACTTTGACCATGCGACAACAGAACCGTTACAAAACACAAGATAAGTTATGACAGTTGAAGTTTCTACTGGCTACCAGAGTAATATCACGTAAAACAACTTTCATAACACACAAAAAGAAGGTAAAATCACTAGCACACTTTTAGATAGTAGCACCAGTCACTTCTTCATACTGATAGACACGCATTCTAAGTCTCTTGGGAACCAAGCATTCACCGCCAAACCGTTGTTGCAGGTATACGATCGAAGCCAACAGCAATCCTTCGCAAGGAATGATGATGTCCCACGCCGTGGAGTAAAAGTCCCATTCTTCACTTCCGTAAATGTTGGTCGAATGTATAGCAACGTAGCTTCGAGATCGGTATACATCATACAAGTGAGGCAATGCTCGAGTCACCACGATCCCCACGTAGAAGAATGGCGTAAGGACTTTCCCTTTGGACTGCTGAGCCATGTTGAAGACGATTTGAGGAAGCAAGAATCCATCGAGCACAAAACCAAAGTAAGATATCAAAACCGCCCACTCGGACGACAGAAGCCACGCGAGCAGCGCCCCTGCAGCGTACAGAGGCAAGCACCATTTGAGCGCACGCCTCTCTTGAACCCATAGTTTTCTGTTGTCTTCTGCTGCTGCTGATCTCGATGACCATGCCATCTGAGCCAAGCTCAAGGACAAGAACAAAGCTATTATCGATATCATCCTCACGATCACTTCATGAGCAGAAATCCACCAGTTCCTCGTCCACAGAAGCATAGCTGACCCGCTCGTCTGGTTCGTGAACAACAGAGGGATTGTGTAGCCCAGGACAAGCACAAGCAGCATTGTGATGGACACGGAGGGAAGAATGTGCGGCTGCTTCTTGACATGGAAGATCTGCAGCGCAATACAAATGCAAGAAAACGTTAGAGTGATGATAACCACGATGAGTTCCACATCCATTCTCCAAACAGATCGATCTATTTCGATTCCTCCCATATTGTTAATTGATGAAATATTTATGGTATCGAAATAGAGAGGCTGGGACTGAATCCTCGTGCTATTGATCGTTCCATCGAGGCGGACCTCATCATCTTCATCAATCGGAGCCAACTGGATACTGATCAATATTTCACAGTCGATGGACTCATAATCCAGGGTGCCATTCTGGCCTAGCTGCTTCGGGTATCGACATCCTTTCATGCATATTCTTCCAGTTGCAGAGTCGTACACACCTTCAGCTGCAAGCTCGTTTATTTCGAAGTCGTCGTCATCAAAAGGATTCCATCTGTTGGTTATTTCAAAACCCACGTTCCGGATACTTGTGTCAGCGGCACCCGAGCTTCTGATGCCTGGCGTCCTTCTGTAATCATATTCAAAAACAGAGTCTCCTACTGACAAGAAATTGGCTTCCCTCCACGTCCGTTTTCCTTTAGAATCCCTCATGTTTATGTGTAATCTCACGCCACCCAATGATTTTGGACCTGGATATACTTGATGACCGGACTTAGAGGAGGTTGTTATCCCATTACTACAAGAATTTCGAACCGAATCCACTTCGGTGTAATTGTACTTCAGACCATGGATCCTGTTCCGGCCATCGTTCAGACTATGGATGGAGGCCATGTCAAAGTACTCCGCATCTTTCTTGTCCTTGTTGCTCCAGATGCGACCCACGACGCTGCTTCTTTCTTTCAGTGTCATGACCGTCGGGAACCACAGAGTTAGTCCGACGTCGCAGGCACCCACATGGGGATGCTCCGGCAAATCTGCGTTGATCACACGACAAGCTAGCAAACAGAACTGCTTCCTCTGGCGATCCCAGTACGCTTCACCAACCAAGGACCTTTCAGGTCCTATAGGCATATCGTATGAATAGCTACTGGAGTTGGAGAAGTCAAGGTAGAAATTTCTGGAACCATTCTCTAGGCAAAAGACCGGGTTCAAAGAAAGGAATCGAAGGGTGAATCCCAGGCTTTTGCCTAACGGTCTACAACTGCCCTCCGGGCAGTCAGCGCTTTTCTTGTAGTCTATTCTGAACACCCGAGCGGAGAGGAAAGCGCAAGCTATGGCAGGTTCGATTTCTAATGAGTCTTCCTGATCAATTTTGACAGTGGAACATGAACTGGTGGCTTGTGGGAAGATGGTGAAGTGATAGGGGTTTGGGGCGTAATAAGCTAAAACCTTGATGGAACTGAAGTTGCTGGGCGCACCGACGCGGTTCAAAATCTCTACTTCGCCGTCAATCAAGCTGGTGTTCAAGTTGGAAACCGTGGGAAAATTCAGGATCAGGACAGCGGAGAGAAGAAGGGATTTGCCTTTGGCGTCGCTGTAGACACCACGGCCGACCATGCAAACTTTGCCGGTGGATTCGGACCAGAAGCCGGCGAGGTCGTCGAAGGTGGCTTCTTCCACGACTGCGTGGGGCGAGCGATGGGAACGCCTCCTGCGCAGGCTGCGCTGCGTCCGGTTCTGGGAGGCGCCGATGAGCGTCATGGCTGCCTGGATCCGGAAGGTGCCATTCTTCTTGGTCTTGTGCAGGGACTTGGTCCGGAAGTTGACGGAGGGCGGGGCGAACACCGCGGAGGTGTCTACCTGGCTAAAGAGGCCGGCGCCGCCAGAGAAATACCCATTACGGAAGGAGATGTGGTCGAAGTGCTTGACGACGAGGGCGGTAGCTTCTGATTCCGGGACGGTGTCCCCGCAGTGCTCGGCGTAGGAGATCTCGCCATGACTAGCCGCCGAAGCAGAGGAAACGGTGCAGAAAGCCAGGATGAGGAAGAGAATCCTCAGGTGATGCATGGCAGTGAGCAACGAGTACGTCTTGTTGACACCAACGAAGTATGCTTGGATTGTTTATACAAACTATGACATACGAAGAAGCAGAATAAAATTTATTATTTATAGAGAATATAATATACTTGTGGATGAAGATGGAAGAAGTACAACAAAATTTGTGAATCATGTTGCTCCAAGAGGGATGAGATTGGGCAATAGTTTAATGATCTTTGCTGAATGCATGATAGTCCAAGTCGAGGAAAATATAACAAACATAGTTATCAGTTAGAAAAGGAAAGGGTAGAAATAAACAACTCACGCTGTTATTGTATGTGCTGCTCGAGTCAATGGAAGTATATGTAACTTCTTCAGGGTGTCATCTCCACTAGGTAGAAGACACCGTGCTTACAGGGTCTTATGAATACGACAACTGAAAATTTAAAATTTTTTATATATTTAATTATTCATCTTTTAGTAGGATCCGATCATGATTTAAAATTGTTGTTTTGACGATTTGAAACAGAAGGATTTACCTTAGGTCCATCCTGAGCTATAGGTCAGCCCAAAAAAAAAAAATAAAATAAAATAAAATCATGCCTATGAAATCATCTACTTCAAATCCTGCACCAAACAAAGCCTGCCATCTAAAAAAATATTGCATTCATTTACCCCTTGTCAGATAATACATGAGAAAATTCTTGCATTAATTATCCCTACCATAATAAGTTATCAATCATAATCATAAATATATTTGATCTTATCTTAAACGAGAAAGATAGTATATTGGACCATGTGAAAACTTTGAGCTAGAAGAAAGACAACTTCATGTGACCCTACGTGTCAAATAATAAGAAGTAGAGGGAAGAAAAAATTTCAGCAACCTGGTTAGGGAGGGATCTCCGATGCAGACACTCCGACGCTTAAGTCAAATGAGTGATCGAGAGAAAAAACGATGAGTAGTAGTAATGAACAGTGCATGAACTTGCGTAACGTAGTATTGCGTACCTGCACGTGTAGGTGGAACTCCCTTATATAGTGTCACTTTTTCTTTGTGCATGAATCTTGAGGTATTTTTAAAAAAATACTGGCCCTTTTGACATTGATAACTTTTCAAAAATGGGTCCACCACTTCTGTGTTTTGTAGGGTAGAAACTTCCTCACACAAACGACCCAAGTAATATTCCCCTGACTCTACAATTGTTATATAAAATACCAAAAAGACATATTAAGTCGTCGAGTTGGTGGACTATTTATATGTTTAGAGGATAGGTTGACCAGGTGCCTTTTTCTGTTTGATCATACCTTATTCACGAACGGGGTCGGGTCGGCTAAGGAATGAGGATCCTCTTGAGAACTTAGCCTCCGCTCTGCGTCATCACTTGGCTAAAGAGTCTAGTCGGACCGTATGCTTAGCATATTCGACCGGACCATATGTCCGAACAGCTAGACCACTCGGTTGAAATATGTGACCGTGCTAGCTTCGCCTCGAGTGACCAAGCAGACTCGGCTTTCCCTCATCACTCGGCTAAAGAGTCCAGTCGGATCATATGCCTAGCATATCTGATCGGACTATAGGTCCAAGCAACTAGACCACTAGGCCGAAATATGTGATTGTGCTAGCTCCACCCCGAGTGTCCAAGCGAACTTTGCTCAACATGGCACGGATACAGCTTCGGGTTTCATCAATCTTGAGGAACTAGGAATCCGATCGAACCAGAGGTCTGATTAGCTAGGTCACCTGGCCCAAACAAATAATCGTGTTATCTCCGAGCATTGATCTTTCCTTAACTTTGACCACCACCTCATATGGCTTCCTTGACTTTGAATCCTACCTCAAGGGCCCCCATTATTCGCCGTATCAATATTATTTAAATTTAATCAAATATTTTTAATGTTTTTTATTTTTATTTCAAGTATCTTATGTAATTATTATTATTTTTAATTTAAAACAATTTTTTCTTATTATATTAATGGAAACTTTTCTTTTCAGAAATCCTAACATATTGATCCTAACATATTGATCCTGTCTAGAAATAGTAAAGATGACAAGTTGAGAATGTGGATTTGAAGTTGACGCGGTGAAGACTTCACGTAGCTCTACAACACAAAATGTCAGTGTCAGACCGGAAAGGGGTTCTCGGCGTTGATCCTTCGACACTCAAGTTAGTCTCTGGTGATATCAAGAAATGGAGAACTGTAACTACAGGATGTAGAAAGACGAAGTTGTGTATACATTTCCCTATAGAGGGGAACCCCCTTTTATAGTGTCACTGTAGTGCTCATGCACGCATCCCAAAGCATAGACACATTTTCCTAAGTATCCTAGGAAAAGACAAGTCAAAAAATATCCTTGACATCATTCCTTAAGCAGTCATGCAATTTTCTAATGTGATAGTCTAGAAGTTTCTAAAGTACGATTATCTATTGGGCATGCCCTGCTGTCAGCGGCACAAACTCCCAAAAAGATACAAAAATATATTTTAGCAAGGTCATGTGAAATTGACCGGAGTTGCTCGGCTGGGTTGCCTCCGCTCGGTAGTGTCCTTAGGACTTGCCGACTCATTTCTTTCCTTACTTCTTAATAGTCGTCGGTCCTCCCGTTTTGACTGGGCATGGTACTCGGTCTATAACACCAGTTGTTGCTTACCTTTATTTGTGGTCGAAGGGCAATTTTACCCGGTAGGGGGGAGTCCGACTTAATTGTCTCTTACGCTGGTACCATTCGCTCGGTCATACCCAATCTGCTCGGCTGTAGCCGGTCCACTCGGGCGTGCTCGGTCCACTCAGCCGACTTAGATACCTTGCTTGACTCTGTCTTCCACGTCAGCCGGTCTTCCTTATTTTAACCTATCCCTAGTGGGACTTCTCATTATTACCAGATCACAAGCCTCCCCTTTAAGTCTAGTCGAAGGAGACTGTAACTACGATTGACTGGACCATTAATATGTTCTTGAGCCTCTCTTTCCGATCAAGCACTCTACCACTTAGGGCTGCTCATAGACTTTGATGATGTCCTCCCATGATTTTATAGCCACTGTTCGACTGCTGTTGGTGAAAATACTCGATTTTAAAGCCTCTGTTCGACTGTTGATGATGAAGACACTCGGTTTTATAACCATTGTTTGGCTGTTAGTGGCAAAGATAGTCGATTTTTAGCCACCGTTCAATTGTTGATGGTGAAGACACTCGATTTTATAGCCACCATTCGGCTACTGATGGCGAAGACCCTCGAGTTTATAGTCGTCGTCTGGTTGCTGATTGTGAAGACACTCAGTTTTATAGCTGTCGTTCAGCTGTTGATGGAGAAGACCCTCAGATTTATAGTTGTCGTTTGGCTACTGATGGCGAAGACACTCGGTTTATAGTCACCGTTCGTCTACAGATTGTAAAGATCATCGGTTTTATAGTTGTCGTTCGGCTATTGATGGTGAAGACCCTCGATTTTATAGCCGTCATTCGGTTGCTGATTACGAAGATACTCGGATTATAGTCGTCGTTTGACTGTTGATGGTGAAGACCCTCGATTTTATAGTTGTCGTTCGATTGTTGATGGCGAAGACACTCAGTTTTATAGTCGTCATTTAGTAGGGATGTAAATGAGCCGAACCGAACCGAACATTATTAAGCTTGAGCTCGGCTCATTTTAGTTATATTCAGGCTCGAGCTCAGCTCATTTTGGAATTACTAAGCTCGCGAACAGTTCGAGCTCGGCTCATTATTAGCTCGATTATCATAGTTAACGAGCCTCACTTGTTAGAGCTCATTTTCAGGCTTATTTTAGATCTTGTTTTTGAGCTCGTTTTAAGGCTCGTTTTATAGGCTCATTTTATAAGCTTGTTAAGCGAGCTTGAAAAATTATTTGAATAAATATTCAACAAACCTAACAACTAAAATAATATAAACTCAACACATTATTGAACATCTCAAACTACTACATTAAACTTCCAAACTTAACACACCATTGAACATGCTCGCGAGCCCTTTAATCGAGCAGAGCTCGAGCCCAAGTTCACGAGCTTATAAATGTGTTCTTGAGCCCTTTAAACGAGCTAAGCTCGAGCTCGAGTTCACGATCTTATAAACAAACATATTCTCGAGCCCTTTAAACGAGTCAAACTCAAGCCCTTTAAATGAGCTGGGCTCGAGCCCTTTAAACGAGCCAAGCTCGAGCCCAAGCTCATAAGCATATAAATGAACATATTCGTGAGCTCAAGAGTAGAATATCCTTAAGCTCGAGCTCGGCTCGATAAAACTGTTGAGCTCAAAATCGAGCTCGAGCTCGGCTCAATAAGCTAAATAAACGAACTCAAACGAGCTTTTTACTGAAATGAGCTTCGAATAGCTCGCAAACCATTTGGTTCATTTACATCCCTACTGATCCCGTCCGGAAGCTGAGTCGGACGAAGGCCGGTCGCGGTGGACTGGACGTTGACGGAAAGTCGCGGGCGGCGCAGGCTCCCCACGGGTGGCTGATGCGGCTGCAGGACCCTGCACACACTCAGACGATCTCCCCCTTCCACGTTAGAGACCGAAACCCAGGGAAAAAGTCCCCGGATCAGGCCCTCCGACGCTCAAGTCAGGTCCTTTTTCCCCAGAAAGAACAGAGAGAAGCAGAAAGGAAAAACAGTTGTGGAAAAAGGTGACGAGAGAGTGTGTGCGCGTACCTGCGTACGAGGGATTTCTCCCCTTTTATCCGTCCTCCTGCTAGAACCTGCCCTCCTGTCAGAAAACGTTGGACGCCCGGCTTTGTCCTCTAGTCATGGACACCTGTCGCGCTCCTATTTGTTGTGAAAGCATCTTTCTGTTTAGGAACCTCCGCCTTCGCACTTGGGTTTTGTCCTGTAGTGAGAGACAGCTGGCAGGCTACTACTGGCTACGAGGACATCTTTTCGTTTCAGGAACCTTCGCCTTCGCTCGCATTGTTGGTATGTAATGATTACCCCTGACGGACCGTTGAGATTCTCCGCTCCCGTATTACTTAGCTCCCCCGATTCATTGTGCCCCCGCGCCAGCCTGCACCTGTGGTTCGCATTTCCAGGCCTCCCACTCGCAGACCTGCAGCCCTAACTGTCTAGACATAGCTACGCTGATCTTCAACCTGCATCTTGCGCTTTGTACTTCGGGCTACTTCTGATCAGCTCTGCCGCCTCCGACCCATTGGCCTATACTTCCGGTTCTTGGCCTCGCTTAGCTCTGCCGGCCCGTCTGCACTTTGTACTTCCGGCCCTCAACCGCAGTGGTTCGGCCGCTCGATCACGCGCTGACCCATTGGCCTATACTTCAGCTCTTGGCCTCGCTTAGCTCGCTGACACCGACTTGCATCCCACTTTGTACTTCCGGCCCTCAACCGCAGTGTGTGGTTCGGCCGCCGATCAGCCGCTTGACCCATTGGCATATACTTCCAGTTCTTGGCCTCGCTTAGCTCTGCCGATACCGACTTGCATCCTGCACTTTGTACTTCCTGGCCCTCAACCGCAGGTCTGTGGTTCGGGCTGACTCTGCTCAGCCCGCAGATCTATGGCTCGGGCTGACTCCTCTCAGCTCTGCCGACCTCGACCTGCTTCTGCCTATGCTGAGCCCTGACTGCCCTGTCAGCCTGCCTTTTTGACCGCCAAGTCGCCATGACTATTGACCGCCACCTCCTCGTGACTTTTGACCGCCACATAGCCTGGACTTTTCTAATCCTTTCCTCTTGGGCCCCTCCATCACTAACCGTATCACAAGCCTCCCCCACAAGTCTAGTCGAAGGAGGACGACAGTCTGACTGACTAGACCTCTGCACATTTCTGTGACTTCGGCCTATCTTTGTGACTTCAGCAGATCTCTGTGTATCTACCTCAGCGTATCTCTATGATCTCAGCATATCTCTGCGCACCTTGCTTCCTGCGTCACGCATAAGCTTTTGTGTCACGTTGCTTGGGATATCATGCCTCCTTTACTGTGTCGCCAGCCGCTTGGGGCGCCGCGCCCACTTAGTTGCTTGGATTCAGCTGCCATTCCTCTTTATAAGGAGCCTTAAGGTTGCTTCTCCGTGCTATCGCTTCTTTTTTACGCTGTCTTTCCTGCGTTCCGCCAACCGCTCCTCCACACGATGCATTCTCCTCCTCCTTCTCAGGAAGTTGACCAACCACCCTCCCGAGTGATGGTAAACGAACTCACCACGCTACTTGTCTCAAAAGAGCGTGAGCTGAATCGCGTGTCTCAGGATCGAGATCGCCAGGTAGCTGCTCTACGTTCCATGGAAGACCAGTACCGCCTTGCGAAGTACTGCGTGGATGTGGAGAGGACGAGGAAGGAGCAGTGCCAGGCTAGCCTGCAGCGTCAACTCGGTATCCAGGAACTGTTGCGTCAAGAGCATGAACAAGCGCTCTCCCTCCTCCGCGCAGGCCTTGAGGATAAGCAACGTACTATCACTCAGCAGCAAGCGGTCATCAGATCTTTGCGCGCAGAGCTGGCTCAAGCTGTGAACGCTCCCGAATCCCCCAACAGGTCTTCCCGCGGAAGTGTTCATTCCCCCGGGCCAATTCTTTCCACGAGTAAAAGCTGGCCTGGGGAATAGTTGTCTCAGTGGCTCCTTTGCCAAATGGCGCTTCTGCTTGTGGCCTAGGCTGTATCCCTCCCTTGCTGAACGGCGTTGCTATGCTCGTCGATCCGTCCCCTTTTGGCCCAGCTTCTCCTGCTCAATTCTCATCTAACAAACATATTTTTAGAAATTGGCCCTTGGGTAAGAGCCTAGAGTCGCTTCATGATTTCTTTTCATGCATGTATTTCAGATAATAAAGTCAATGTAGTGCTTGAAAACTGCAACTGAGATGAACGTGTAAAACCTGATTTTGTAGTTAATATTGGCGCTGTAGGAGAAGGGTAGATGGCCTTTCACACCCCTTGCCCTGCGTGTTTGCTGCATATTTGCAATTTTCATAAAATAAATCCAAATATAGCTGACCTGATTATGGAAAACGCTCTGCTCAAGGTGAGGCACATCTCTCGGAAAGGTAGTTAGGCATATGCACCGAGTTCGCTTATGATTTTCGCAGAGGGGCTGATTTTTGATTCCCGCATGGGAGCCGACCTAAAAAGGTCGTTGGGCGTGAGGACAGAGCTCACTTATAACTCACACTGGGGCGAGAGTCTGGGACTACCGACCTAAAAGGTCGTTGGGCGTGAGCGCGGGGCTCACTTTTAATTCTTGCATGGTTGCCGACCTAAGAAGGTCGTTGGGCGTGAGGACAGAGCTCACTTATAACTCGCACTGGGGCGAGAGTCTGGGACTACCGACCTAAAAGGTTGGGCGCGGGGCTCACTTTTAATTCTCGCATGGGAGCCGACCTAAGAAGGTCGTTGGGCGTGAGGACAGAGCTCACTTATAACTCACACTGGGGCGAGAGTCTGGGACTACCGACCTAAAAGGTCGTTGGGCGTGAGCGCGGGGCTCACTTTTAATTCTCGCATGGGAGCCGACCTAAGAAGGTCGTTGGGCGTGAGGGCAGAGCTCACTTATAACTCGCACTGGGGCGAGAGTCTGGGACTACCGACCTAAAAGGTCGTTGGGCGTGAGCGCACTTTCGCATGGGAGCCGACCTAAGAAGGTCGTTGGGCGTGAGGACAGAGCTCACTTATAACTCGCACTGGGGCGAGAGTCTGGGACTACCGACCTAAAAGGTCGTTGGGCGTGAGCGCAGGGATCACTTTTAATTCTCGCATGGGAGCCGACCTAAGAAGGTCGTTGGACGTGAGGACAGAGCTCACTTATAACTCGCACCGGGGCGAGAGTCTGGGTTACTCCGGTCCGAGACCGGTGGCGATGGCGCTGGTCCGAGACCAGTAATGATACTCCGGTCCGAGACCGGTGGCGATGGCGCTGGTCCGAAACCAGTAATGATACTCCGGTCCGAGACCGGTGGCGATGGCGCTGGTCCGAGACCTGCTGGACCCTCCTCGCTAGTAGCACAAATGTGATGCTCTCTTCAGCCTCCATATGCCTCATCTGCACCGCCTTAATTACTTCTACCGGGCTGGGCGTTATTCGCCAGTTTTGCGCTCGTTCTGCCGCATCCCTCGTCTTCCTGCAAGCATATCATGCATAGTATAGGATGTGGGCGAAAGAGAGGGAACCTGAACCTTATTCGGCCCCGGGCACGCAACGCTCTTCTAGCTTGTGGGAGCTTCGCGTGCCTTTGCATGCTGGTGTGGTTAACGAACCGGCCTGGGGGCTGTCTCCACCTAGATGCTTGCCTAGCTATTCCGAGTAAGCAGCTCCCCTGGCCGCCCACCCGTGCCTTCCTAACCTCCGCTGATCAGCCCTGTTTCTTGCGCAATCCCTACTGAATCGCCTGGCCTTTGCAGCTCTGTAAAATCTCCCGCTTGACCTTACCGAGGGATGCCTCTTTTTTAGAGCCACACCTTGTCATGATTACCCCGCCGCGCCTATCTTTAATAGGTTTATTCTTATGCTGACACCTGTCCGTTGCATTTATGGCCCACGCTTCCTGACGTCAGTTTCCATACCTTTTTCGTACGCCTCCGTGCTTACTTCCCTTTAGACGGTGCGAGGCGGGTTACCCAAAAAGATACTCGGCCCGATTCTCGATGCTTCCTAGGCCTGAATGGGCTTTATAAACCCTAAAGGTCATCTGCCGCTTCCTTTCCAACGCTTCGTTCTCCTCCTCTCCTCCTCCGTGCTCGTCCTTGTCATTGCAACTTGCCATCTTCCGGCCTGAGCTCGCGACCCCTCTGCCCTTCTGATCGTTCCTGGCCTGTGATCCTTCTCGCCTCAACCCTTCTTGCTTGCTTCTTCCCCGCGACTATGGATGGTAAGGACCTCCCCTGGTATTCATGCTATCTTTCGGATTTGGACCATCATGACCTGTCGGTATTACAATCCCTTCTGCAATTGGATTCCTCCTATGAGCTTCGACTCCCATCACCTAATGAACATCCTTCGTCCCCTCCTGAAGGCTGTATTACTGTCTTTAGAGATCAGATTATGGGCGGTCTTCGCTTTCCTTTGCACCCCTTTATTTCAGACTTGTGCCAATATTGCGGCATCGGCGTCTCCCAGTTTGCTCCCAATGTATTTCAGGCTATCTGTGGAACCGTCATCTTATGCCGTATCTATCGAATTTCCTTGACGCCTCACCTATTCTAGCACTTCTATTCTTTCCGGCGAGCCGAGGCGGGGATATTCAACGTTCAGGCCAAGCCAGGCTTTAAGTTCTTTGACGGCCTACCTTCTTCCAATAAGGGCTGGAGGTCCCGCTTTTTCTTTCTTAAACCGCCTTCCCCCTTAGCCGGGTCTTCTCAGTGGCGCCCCCTCCCGGCTTCGGCTTTTCCCCCACATGTTCATGAATCTGCCTGCTTTGCAGCTGCGGACAAGTTGACCGGTGTTATTGTTCGCTTGTCTGTATTGATGCTGGAAGGCGTTTTATACACCTTCGGACTTAGTCCCGTCCCTGCAGAAATCGGAGCTCCCTTTGGTAAGTTGTCTATTCTTGCACGTCGTTCTTCGCTAACTGAGGTGCCTTTTCTTTTTTATTCTTGTAGCGACCGCTATCCTCCGTTCCTTCGCCTGCCAAGAGACGCCCACAGTTGCTGTCCTTGAAGCCCTGCATCAGGAGCTGACACCAGGCCTACCCTCTGATCCAGCTGCTGCCCTCGGTCCTCAACTTCCAGCGCCCCCGACCTCTGATGTTGTGATTGCCCCGCCGCTCTCAGTGCTACCTTCCCCCAGTGCTGCAGATCCAGCATTGTATCACACCTCCGATCAACCGGCGACTGCTTCCTCACCCACTAGACAGGCTCCTCCTCTCCGTCCTACTCTACGGCTGCGTGTGACGTGCAATAGCAAACGGACGGTCCCGGTCACCGCCACTTCTCCTCCACCTTCACAGCGCCAACGCGTGGTGATTCTTTCTTCCCCCTCCAAGTCTTCGGGCACGAGCTCGGCTCAGGAGACAAGTTTGGGCCAGGAACAGGCCTATGACCTGGAGGTGGCAAGCCCGCCGTTAGACCGACTTACCACGGCGCCACTCCAGAGCGTGCTACCCGCCCCGCCTTCATCTTCTAGTGGCCAACCCTTGGATTCGTTGACTCCTCCAGCCTCCTCCCCTCTGATGCCAACGAGCTCGGCCGTGCCTATTTCGGAACCGCCCTCCTAGGACTGGGCCTTTAGGTCCCTCTGGAGGCTTCCTTCGGAGACTGACCCGGCCAACGTGCCGGCTGCCAACCCCTCCCCTTTTTTCGGCAGGGTCGACTTCCACGGGGCCTTGGCCAACTCTTGGCAATCGGCTAATCGGCAGTTCTGGGAAAGCGACTGCCCTCTGGAAGAGTTCGATCAGATTGCTTGTTCTCTGGTCGCGGTGAGTCTCTTCTTTCCTTTTTTCCTTCTTCTGGGCATGCGTGTGTTTCCATAACCTCATTTCCCTTCCTATGGGCACTTGCAGACCTGCTCGACGAGTTTGAGTGTAGTTCAGCGAGCGGCCGAGCTAGAGCGGGAGAATGCGGCACTCAAGGCCCGTCTCCGGGAACTGGAACCCCCTTCATCTTTCACAGCTCCTTCTGAGCCCTCCCTGGGAGGCCTGGACTCCTGTCTGCCTACCGCCGGGGAATCAGCGGCCTCTGCCCGGGCCCTTTCTGACGCCGCATCCAACAAACTGCGGGCATTGGAGGCGGCCTTAAAGGCGAGTGAGTCCTCTCTGGCCTCTGAAGTGGAACGCCGTCAGGCGGCGACCTTTGAACTGAAAAACCGAGAGGCAGAGCTGCTTGCCCAGTCCAGGGAATTGGCTCTGCTGAAGCAAGGTCGGGAGCTCCTACAGAGGGGGCTGGCTGAAGCCCAAACCGTGTCCAGTGCTGCTGTGGGTCGGGAAACCACCCTGCGAGCTCAGTGGGAAGCCTGCCAGGCCCAGCTTCAATCTTTGCAGACGGAGCTTTCGCGGGCCCAGGAGGCAGTGTCTCAGGGTCAGAGTGACCTGGCTGCAGCTCGCGCGGAGGCTACCCAGGACAAAGATGCCATGGCAGAGTACCTGGCGGGAGAGCTCGGGCGGTTGAAGGCCTACCGCTTGGCCTATGTTCGTTCTTCCTTCTTCCTTCAGAAGCTGGGGCGCTGGATGGTCCTGCTGCTGAGTTACGGGGCTGCTGGCGGGGTGAGACAAGCCTTCGAGCAAGGTTATTTGCGTGCAGCGCCCCCCGCCACTTTCTTGGACACTGCTCGCCTGGCCCGGGAATTGCCGCAGGACACGTTCCCCTCCTTCGAGGCGGATGATGGGCTCTTCTTCCAGGCTGCTCCTCCTCCTGCGGCCGATCCAACCCCCATAGAGGTGTCTCCCCAGGATCTTCCTGTCGCCGTCCCCGAAGCTTCTGATGCCCTTGCCCCTCCTCCTGCTGAGCCGGCCGACCCGGCACCCCCTCTGTCGGCTTTTGATGACCCATCTCCTCCTTCTCCGAATATAGTGTAATTTGAACTATGTTATGCTGCTTACTTTTTAATGCGTTGATACCGGCTTTTCTTCGGTGGTATTTGTGTAATGGTACTGACCTCGGCCCGTTTGTCTTCGATTTCCCCTGCAATCCTACAACTGTGCCGCGTCCCCTTCGTGTACTTATAGCTTGCTTTCTTCGGCAAGTTGCTCGTTGGTTTCGGCCGAGCTCCGATGATCAGATTTCCCTTATCTACTTTCCTTCGCTACATAGCCTTTCCTCCCATCGCCGCCCTTCTAATGAGCTTGCCTGGGCTAAAGGTTACCTCGCGTGTCCGTGCAGTCCGCTGATTTGACTTATACACCTTCTGGTGACCCCTCCGTACACTTCTGTCCTGTTTGGAACAACTTCCTAGGGAGGCGCTTCGTATATCGAGCCCTTGTCGTTCCCTTAATACCCCCTGGTTACCTTCTCGAAGCTCATCACAGAGCATTCCTCGTCTACTCCAAACCCTGCATCTTCCGTCCGTTGCTAACTTACGAAAATGTCCTGCACCCACCATACCTATAAGTATCATCTGACTCTTTCTTTCATCATCACAGTAGAGCACTCAAACGTCGCCGCCGCCGACTAATTTCCTCCGAGACCTTGCCGTGATCCATCCCTTCTCCTTTGGCGTTCCTTTGCGATTGTCCTTTCCACCCTCTAAGGTGTTATCTTCCTCCATGGCCTCTCCTTCCTGGGCCTCTCTGTTGGCGGAGCATTTCCCAGGCGTTTCGAACTTCGCCGAGTTAGATTGGGATGACCTACGGTACACTTATGAGATCCCTACTAGCTTCCGCCCTATCATCCCTACTAGTGCAAACCTTTACTTCGATCCTCCGCCGGGTTCGTGTACTTTTTTCACTTAGCAATTTGTGTCTGGCCTTCGTCTACCTCCACATCCTTTCCTATCTGGAGTGTGCCGCTACTTCCACATCCCCTTGGGTCAGTTAACTCCCAACTCCATAAAGATTTTATGTGGCTTCATGATACTCTGTGAGGTTTGCGAAGTTTCCTGGTCTGCACCTCTCTTTCACTGCTTTTTCGCTCTCGCTCTGCGTGCCGATGGTCTTTTTGACTTTCAAGCTCGCAGTCAAACTGTCTTTTTCTCCCGTCTTCCTCCTCCTCACGCCAACTAGGGGAAAAAATTCTTTTTTCTCCGGTTTCCTGAAGAGACAGGCTGGCCTATGCATTGGCAACCTGAACTTCCTCCGCCTCCGGCGTTGGAAGAGTTTCACATGGACCTCTCCTATGCTGCAGCCGCGAAAAGAATGGAGCATTGGCGCCTGGATCTGATGAGACTGTTATCTGAAGACATGCTTTCTATCTTCCGGCTGAATCCCTCCTTCTCCGAGGCTCCGCACTCCTTAGGTAAATCCACGCTTAGCTCTCCTCTCCTGCTTAAGCTTGTTTTCTCTGTAAGGGTAACCTTCCGTGTCGACGCCTACAGCGAAGGCCTTGCATCGTGCCTCAGAAGTTCTGCCCCTGCCCTTAGATGATCTGGAAATAATGCGACGTGGTCGAGTAATCTTGGAGAGGAGGCTGCTCACTCATCCCGGCCCCGTTTCCTTTGGGGCGGCAGTTCAACCCGTTTCCGACCCCACTGCGCATGAAGCTCCTCCTCCACCAGTCGCCCCAAGCGGGGATCGGGGTCACGCTCAGACTAGCCATCGAGCTAGGCGGGTCTTCCGAGGAGCCCCCCGGGCCTCCTGAAGGGGTCGCGCGGCTCTTCATCGCACGGGTCGAAACTTGTCTGGTCAAGGCGCTGCGGGTGGCAATGCCACGGCCCCCTCCTAGGGTCTGCCTAATTCTGACGATTCTGGCTCTGATGGTCAGCCCCAACTTCAAAGACGGTGCCGAAAACCAGGTCTGACTTCTCGCGGACTCGACACTGTTCCCTTATCGCCGCAGTGTTTCCTGCCATCATCATGGCTGGTTCTAACATCATTTCCCCTTATTGTTGCGTTATTTCCATGGCAGCCTCCCCCAACCCCTACAGGGGTAGACCCTCTGCATCTCGTTCTACCCCCATTCCTCAGGAGGAGGACAGCCCCGGTGAGCGACGTGGCCCGGCATCAGGCGAGCCCACTCCCGAGTCGCCTCCTGCTCCCCCTGGCTCGGACACAGGCCCTTCTCAACCCGCCGACCCTTCTCAACCTGCCCGCCATTGTTATAGGACCACTATCCCCTCTGAAGCAGCTCAGGCTCGACGACATGATGTCTCTACTAGCGTCTTGGCAATGAAGGGCTGCCTTGGCAGCTTGTGGGCAGAGAGCATGAATCAAATGGGTAGCTTGTCGCCCTTAGCTCAAATGGATAGGTTCTCGAAGTCTTGGGCTAAAGTAAGTACCTTGTTCCTTCTCCTGAATGCGAGTTTGTTTTAACTGAGGGCTGTTATTCTTGCTCCAGACTCACGCAGAGTCCCTGGTGCTGAACCAATCCTTCCACACCCTCCATCATGAAAGCAAAGACCTCCGGGACAAAGTCTCTGAACTAGAGCTACAACTGAATGATCCCGATCAAGCCAGCCACGCTTTGCGAGCCGAGATTCGAGCTTTAACCAACCAGACTGAGCGACAAAAAAGGTCTCTGACGCAGGTCAGAGATGAGCTCCGAGCTGTGCGTGAAGAAAGTGCTGCACAAGAGGCGGGACATCAGCAACAGCGCGCCCATCGAGTTGGGGAGACTCAGTCCAGTTAGCAGCCCAGGAAGTAGAGCTGCAGGCCTTGAGGGAGGAACTGTCACAGTCTCGGGCGGCTCTGACGGGAGTGTCTACAGCCTTGTCAGCCTATCAAGAGGGAGAAGAAGCTCGTTGCCTGCGAAGCCGAATGTCGTATCTGACTTCCCCCGAATTTCTATCCCAGGCTGGGGCACGCTTTGCTATGACCGTGCCATATACGGCGGCGGGAGTTATCAGGCAACTAAACGCGCAGGGCTTCTTGAGCTCCATCCCCGCAGCAGACTTCTTGAATCACAACCTAATCATTCAAGGCTTTCCGGATGAGATTTTTGCTCCTTTCAAATGATCTGTACTAGCCACTTAAACTGGGAAATCGTTACATGTACATATGTCTTTTCGAGTTTTCACTTAACTATCCTACTGCTTCCACGCCCCTCGTCTGATCCAGCCTACGTCCACAGAGCCAACCCCCTCAAACTCGATAGGGCCACAGGTAGTTGGCACTCCAAGGTCGATCCAACTTCCTTCCTTGAGCGTCTTGTAAATAGTAGGCTCCCGATGCCAATCTCTTGATAACCTTGTACGGTCCATCCCATTGAGGAGCTAACTTCGTCACTTCCCCTAAGGGCTTTATCTGCTTCCAGACCAGGTCACCTTCTCCGAAGAACCGAGGGATCACCTTCCTATTATAGTTCTGTCTCATCCTCTGTCTGTAGGCTTCCAACCTGGCAGCTGTTTGCTCACGAATTTCGCTGATGAAATCCAGTTCAGCCAGCCGCCGCTCGGTGTTCTCTTCGTCGTACATCATCCTTCTTACAGAAGGTATCCCGACCTCCAGAGGAACCACCGCTTCATTACCATAGACCAGATGGAAGGGTGTCAGACCTGTGCTCTCTCGGGGCGTCGTTCGGTAGGCCCACAAAATGCCTGGGAGCTCGTCCACCCAGCTGCCTCCCATGTGATCCAGCTTGACTTTAAGCCCGCGTACTATCTCCCGATTGACCACCTCGGTCTGACCATTACTTTGAGGATGAGCCACTGAGGTGAAGGCCTGAGTTATGCCGAACCCCTTGCACCAATCCTGTATCCTGTGCCCCTGGAATTGTCTGCCATTGTCCGACACTAACTTATGGGGTAAGCCGAATCTGCAAAAGATATTTTTCCATAGGAACTGGATCACCGCATCTTCAGTGATTCTGGCTAGGGCTTCTGCTTCTACCCACTTGGAGAAGTAGTCTACGGCTACCAACAAGAAGCGCCTCTGCCCGGTAGCCATCGGGAAAGGCCCCACGATATCCATACCCCATTGGTCGAAAGGGCAGGATACTGTAGAAGTTCTCAGCAGCTCTGTAGGTCTGTGCGTCAGGCTCTGGTACTTCTGGCATGATAGATAAGTATTCACCAACCTCTGTGCGTCCTTCTGCAAGGTAGGCCAGAAATAACCAGCTAGCAATACCTTCCGAGCCAGCGTTCTTCCCCCAGCGTGATTACCACAGCACCCCGAATGTAACTCTCGCAAGGCCTGGTCCGCTTCCTCCATATTCAGGCACTTGAGTAGAGGTCTGGAGAAAGACCTTTTGTACAACTGATCCCCAATCATTGCATAAGAGTGGGCTTGCCTCCTGATCATACGCGCTTCCTCGGGGTTGGTGGATATGGTTCCTTGCTGAAGAAAGCTCATTATGGGCGCTCTCCAATCAATTACCTCTCCCGCGTTATTCTGTAAATCTATCTGGGCTACAAGGAAGGTCTGCGCTATAGATCGGTCGAGCGTCCATGTACTCAGGGAACTAGCCATTTTAGCCAACTCATCCGCTCTTTCATTTTCAGCTCTAGGAATCTTCGTGACTGTGACCTCCTTGAATTCTCCCTTCATCTTTTCATAAGCCTCCTTATAAACTTGCATCCTCTCGCTATTCACCCCAAATTGCCCGGTTGTCTGCTGCGTTACCAGCTGGGAATCGGAATATATGATGACTCGGCTCGCCCCCACATGCCGAGCTGCTTGCAGGCCTGTTAGTAGAGCTTCATATTCTGCCTCATTGTTGGTGGCTCTGAAATTTAACCGCACGACCAACTGCATGATATCTCCCTGTGGGGATATGAGCAGTGCTCCTATGCCACTCCCCCGATGGGTAGCCGATCCGTCCACGTAGATTTTCCAGACCTCTTCTGAGTCCACGGGGTATATTTCTGTCAGGAAATCTGCCAGAGCCTGTGCTTTGATTGCGGTTCGAGGCTGATATTGTATGTCATACTCCCCTAGCTCAGTTGCCCACTTGATAAGCCGACCCGCCACTTCCACCTTGGTGAGAGCTCGGCCCATTGTACTGTTCGTCAAGACGGTAATGGGGTGCGCTAAGAAATACGGTCGGAGACGCCGAGCCATGAGAACAAGTCCATAGACCAACTTTTCCAGGGCCGTATACCGAGACTCGGCCCCCTTCAATAAATGACTGAAAAAATACACCGGCCATTGTACATTATCCTGCTCCTTAACTAGCACGGCCCCCACGGCCTCGGGGGTGGCTGACAAATAGACCCAAAGGGGCTCTCCCACAACAGGCTTGAACAGTGATGGCAAAGACTCCAGGTACTGCTTCAGCTCTTCAAAGGCCTGTGTGCATTCTTTCGTCCACTGAAACTTAGCCGCTTTTCTGAGCACTTTGAAGAAGGGCGCTGCTCTATCTGCAGATTTGGAGATAAATGGGGACAAGGCTGTTATCCTGCCGACCAGCTTCTGCGTCTCCTTCAGATTCTGAGGGATCTGCATGTTCCGAAGTGCTTGCACCTTCTCAGGGTTGGCCTCTATCCCTCGTTCGGTCACCAGATAGCCCAGAAACTTCCCTCCTTTGGCCCCGAACAGACATTTCAAGGGATTCAGCTTCACCCCATATTGCCTCAGAGTCCCACAGGTTTCTTCTACATCTTTTATCAGACTGGACACCAGAGGGGACTTGATCAGGATGTCATCAACATAAACCTCTACGTTCCGCCCGATCTGAGCCCGAAAGACTTTGTCCATCATCCTTTGGTAGGTACCTCCAGCGTTCCTGAGTCCGAATGGCATGACGGTATAGCAAAAAGTACCGTCAGCCGTTATGAAGCTGACCTTCTCCTGGTCTTCCTGGGCTAAGGGTATTTGATGATATCCCTGATAAGTGTCCATCATGCATATCCTTTCACAACCAGCCGTTGAGTCCACCACCTGATCGATACGCGGGAGAGGATAACAGTCTTTGGGAGTGGCTTTGTTGAGGTCGCGAAAGTCTATGCACACCCTCCACTTGTTGTTTGGCTTCTTTACCAACACGACGTTAGAGAGCCAAGACGGGAATTGCACCTCTCGGACGTGTCCAGCCTTCAGGAGCTGCTCTACTTCAGCTCGGATAAGTTTATTCTGCTCGGCAGGGAAGTTTCTCTTCTTCTGCTTGACTGGCTTAGCCTCGGGTATAATATGCAATTTGTGTTCGGCCACTTCTGGTCTGACCCCGGGCAACTCCTCTGGCGACCAAGCAAAGACGTTTTGGTTGCGGCTCAGACACTGTATCAGCTTCGCTTTAAGCTCCGGAGGTAAATCACTGGCGATGCGAGTGATGCTCTCTGATCTGTCGGGGTGTAGCTGGACCTCCTCCCAAGAGATCGATTCTTCAATAATAGAGAGCGGTTCCTCTTGGATAGCGAGTACTCCCCCATCTTGCGTCCTCCGGCTTTTGCGCGCCTCTACTCGGACCATGTCTATGTAGCAGCTACGAGACGCTTTTTGCTCCCCCTTGACCTCTCCGACCTGCTCGCCGACCGGGAACTTGATCTTCTGGTGAAAGGTGGAAACGACAACCTGGAACTCATGCAGGGCTGGCCTTCCCAGGATAACGTTGTAGGAGGAAGGCGAATCCACCACAATGAAAGTGCTCCTCCGCGTGCGCACCAATGGCTCAGTGCCCATGGAAATGGCTAGCTTGATCTGACCCATGGGCTTGACTTCATTACCTGTAAATCCGTACAAGGAAGTGGTTACAGGTTGTAACTCAGCGGCGTCGATCTGCATCTCCTCAAACGCAGCCCTGAATAAAATGTTAACTGAGCTCCCGGTATCCACAAAGACCCGAGCCACTCGGCTATTAGCAATAACGGCCCTGATTATGAGGGCATCATCGTGGGGCAGCTCTAAACCCTCCAAGTCTTGGGGCCCGAAGCTGAGGACAGGGCCAGATGCCTGCTCGTAGCTGCATCCCACGGCCCCCACATATAGTCGCCGGCTATGTGCTTTACGTGCCCGGCCTGAGTCTCCGTCAGTGGGCCCTCCTGAAATCATACCAATCTCTCGCACAGCCACGTTGCCCCGATTATCGAGTTCTCCGGCGTCTCTTCGGTCTTCGCCGGGGCCAGCTTGGTTAGGTGGGCCAGCTAGGTCGGGCCGGGCCTGCGCGCCAGCGCCGGAGGGGGCAAGCCTTGCTCCGCAGCTCGCCTGGAATCCCGGGCGAATTGGAAGCAGTTGCTGAGATCGTGTGTCCTGGACCGATGATATGTGCAATATGGTGCTCCCCTTGGTCCAGGCCTGGGCGCTTGTATGGCGGCGACTCGCGGAGCTGGCCTGGCTCCCTGAGCGGGCTGGGGGGCAGGCCTGGGTTGAATGCGCTGGAAGGGCTGGGCTGGCTGTGGTGCTCTTCTTTCAGGTCGGTTGCCTGGTGCCACCGTCTTCTCGGCTTTCCGCCTGGCGGCCTGCGCTTCTTCCACTTTGATGTAGCACGAAGCTTTCTCTACCATATCGTCAAAACTCCGGGCGGGGTTTTTGATGAGATCCCTGAAGAATTCCCCTTCTCGCAATCCGTGGGAGAAGGCGCTCATCAGTATCTCAGAGGTGGCAAAGGGGACGTCGTTGGCTACTTGACTGAATCGATTGATGTAGCTTCGCAGGGGCTCCGTTGACTCCTGCTTGAGGGCAAAAAGACAGTGGTCGGTTTTTTGGTACTTACGACTGCTGGCGAAACGGCGCAGGAAGGCCGTTTTGAACTCCCTGAAGCGGCTGATGGATTCTGGGGGCAATCCATCGAACCACTTTTGCGCCGATCCAGACAGAGTGTGCAGGAAGACTCGGCATTTGACGGCATCGCTATATTGATACAATATAGCCGCGTTCTTGAACTTTCTCAAGTGCTCTTCTGGGTCCTTGCTCCCATCATATTCTCCAATGTTTGGGGCTCGGTAACCTCGCGACAGGCTTTCTTTCAAGATCTGGGCAGAGAAAGGTACCTTATCGTCAGGATCTTCGAGCAGATCTTCAGCCATGATCACGGCCTTCCCCTTTCCTGAATCCCGAGGCAGGTGTAGAGAGCTTTCCGCCACTGAGGCTGGCGGCTCCTCCTTCTTTGGACTACGCCCGCGAGATCCGGCCCGATGATAATCGCGGCGAGGCTCTCGGAATGAAGCACGCGGAAGTTCTTCCGGCTGCTTCCTCTTTGAGCTCCTGTCGGAAGCGGGAGCTAGTCCTTTGGATACCTCGAGGGTTGGGCGAGGTCGTGAAACTGTGCCTTGTCTTTCGGAGGCGGCCTGCTTCCTAACCTCCTTGAAAAGCTCGTACTCCCCCGCAGTCATAGTTACGTTGATCCTCCGGCTAGAGCTTCTACCGGAGTCCTCCATCTTCACGCTCCGGAACAGGTTGTTGTGTTCCCACAGACGGCGCCAAATTTGATCCCGTCCGGAAGCTGAGTCGGACGAAGGCCGGTCGCGGTGGACTGGACGTTGACGGAAAGTCGCGGGCGGCGCAGGCTCCCCACGGGTGGCTGATGCGGCTGCAGGACCCTGCACACACTCAGACGATCTCCCCCTTCCACGTTAGAGACCGAAACCCAGGGAAAAAGTCCCCGGATCAGGCCCTCCGACGCTCAAGTCAGGTCCTTTTTCCCCAGAAAGAACAGAGAGAAGCAGAAAGGAAAAACAGTTGTGGAAAAAGGTGACGAGAGAGTGTGTTCGCGTACCTGCGTACGAGGGATTTCTCCCCTTTTATCCGTCCTCCTGCTAGAACCTGCCCTCCTGTCAGAAAACGTTGGACGCCCGGCTTTGTCCTCTAGTCATGGACACCTGTCGCGCTCCTATTTGTTGTGAAAACATCTTTCTGTTTAGGAACCTCCGCCTTCGCACTTGGGTTTTGTCCTGTAGTGAGAGACAGCTACGAGGGCATCTTTTCGTTTCAGGAACCTTCGCCTTCGCTCGCATTGTTGGTATGTAATGATTACCCCTGACGGACCGTTGAGATTCTCTGCTCCCGTATTACTTAGCTCCCCCGATTCATTGTGCCCCCGCGCCAGCCTGCACCTGTGGTTCGCATTTCCAGGCCTCCCACTCGCAGACCTGCATCCCTAACTGTCTAGACATAGCTACGCTGATCTTCAACCTGCATCCTGCGCTTTGTACTTCCTGGCCCTCAACCGCAGGTCTGTAGCTCGGGCTGCTTCTGATCAGCTCTGCCGCTTCCGACTCATTGGCCTATACTTCCAGTTCTTGGCCTCTGCTTAGCTCTGCCGATACCGCCTTGCGTCCTGCACTTTGTACTTCCTGGCCCTCAACCGCAGGTCTGTGGTTCGGGCTGCTTCTGATCAGCTCTGCCGCTTCCGACCCATTGGCCTATACTTCCAGTTCTTGGCCTCTGCTTAGCTCTGCCGATACCGACTTGCATCCTGCACTTTGTACTTCCTGGCCCTCAACCGCAGGTCTGTGGTTCGGGCTGCTTCTGATCAGCTCTTCCGCTTCCGACCCATTGGCCTATACTTCCAGTTCTTGGCCTCTGCTTAGCACTGCCGATACCGACTTGCATCCTGCACTTTGTACTTCCTGGCCCTCAACCGCAGGTCTGTGGTTCGGGCTGAACTCCGCTCAGCTCTGCCGACCCGGACCGGCCTATGTGCTCTGTGTTTCCGGGCCCTCTACTGCAGGCCTGTGGATCGAGCTGACTCCTCTCGGCTTTGCCGCTCCCAGCCCGCTTCTGCCTATACTGAGCCCTGACTGCCCTGTCAGCCTGCCTTTTTGACCGCCAAGTCGCCATGACTATTGACCGCCACCTCCTCGTGACTTTTGACCGCCACATAGCCTGGACTTTTCTAATCCTTTCCTCTTGGGCCCCTCCATCACTAACCGTATCACCTACCATTCAGCTTTGTTGTGTGCGACACTTAGACAATTTTCTGATTTCTCACTACGCTCTACTCCCGCCGGTAATGCTTTTTAATTGTCACTAATGTCACCCTTTGTTGGTATAATTTGCACTAACGACCTAACTCAGATTTTGATGAATGACAAGTAAGTTAAGTTAGGTTCTGTTGTGATCTAACCACATGATTAAGTGTGCAGTACAAAGTCTAGATAGGTCAACGGGCCAACCAGATATCTGGCAGGAAACCTAGCTAGGTAAACAGGCCGATCTGATAGCCGGTACAAAGTCTAGATAGGTCGATGGGTTGACCGGATATCTGGCAAGAAATCCAGCTAGGTCAACGGGTCGACCGGATAGCTGGCGTGAAGTCCAGATAGGTCGACGGGCTGACCAGATGTCTGGCAAGTTGGTAAGTTAAGGTAAATCACTGGAGGAGAGTGATCTTGTGAGGACGCGTCTTAGTTTGAGGGACAGTAGGTGTTAGTCCAGTTTAGGTCCATTTGGGATCCCTAAACTGAGACCTTGACTAGTTCCTAGTCCTGGGAGGATTGAAACTAATTACTACTCTTTATTATTAAATTATTATTGTCCTAATACTTGTTTTACAGGTTATTTGGACTAACATTATTTTGCAGGACAAAAGGAGAAAAGTTACTTTTGGATGAACAGTGTTCGAAGGCCCCTTTAAGTAGTGAAGGCGTCTTCGTACTGTTCATAGAAGGTGTCTTCCATGGCTATGGAAGGCGCCTTCTATAGGATAAATTTTGGCTGAAGTCATGGATAAGTATCGGGTTGTTCGGGATCGAATTTGCCTCATTGGAGGCGCCTTCCATGGTTATGGAAGGTGCCTTCCATGCCTTTTATAAGACTGTCTCGAGAAGGCATTGAGACAACACTGACATATGAGCTTCTGTGCATCCTTTTGAGCTTCCGACTGCTCTAGGCTTCTGCTATGACTCTGCTCCAAAGCTACTGCGCTTGATGACTGTTCCGAGGACTTCCATCATGGTCGGTAGATTGACAATGACACACGAACTTTCCCATGCTTGATCCTACGTGTCGGTAACAAGTTTTATTTGTGTACTTATTTACTGCAAAAGAACAAGTACAGTGTGTTGCACTTGTTCTAATCTTCTTGTGCTCGATTCCCTCTTCTGGAGGTACTGGAAGAGATTTTTAGTGGATTACCCATCGATAGGTCCGCATGACCTGACTCTTGGAGTAGGAGTCACCGAAGGCTCCGAACCAAGTAAAACCGCTTGTGTTCTCTGGTGTTTGTCTGTTTTCTTATTCTTTTCCGTTGTGTACTCGTAATTTTAAAAATCGATAAAACGAGTTTTTTTAAAACCACGTGATTCACCCCCCCTTTCAACTGCGACCAATTCAACAAGTGGTATCAGAGCAGGTTGTGCTCTGATTTGGTGCAACCACCAATCAAGCTGGGGGAATTGCTTTCAGATTTCTTTGCATTCCATCTGAATTGGTAAAACTTTTCAGATAATTTTTTCGTTTGGTTTTAATTCGAGATTAGTGTAACATCTCTCAATTTTTTCTATATATTTTTTATTTATATCTCAAACTCTGCTAATCCAAGACCAAGTCTTGGTACCTTCTTTAGTTTATCTTTTCAGCACTCAAATGGCACAACTTGAAGGGTACAACACCATTCGTCTTCCCCTATTCAATGGTAACGACTTCTCATACTAGAAGAAGCGGATGAAGGTATACCTGAAGACCGACTTCGACTAGTAGTTCAACATCACCAGAGGCTACAAGGCTCCCGTCGACACCGCTGGAATTCCAATAGACCCACAACAGTGGAATCTGGAAATAAAGAATAAAGCTCAAATCGACTTCAAGGCTCTCAACACACTCTAGTGCGGGCTAACAAAGGAAGAACTGAACCACGTTGGCCCACACGAAAATGTGAAGGAGATGTGGGATAAACTTATCGAATTGCATGAGGGAACCAACGATGCGAAGGTAACAAAAAGGGATCTTTATTTAAATAAATTATTTAACGTAAAAATGTAGGAAGGAGAATCTACGAATCAACTACATGCGAGGATAAAATGTTGGGACCTTGATGCCCGCCACAGGGGGGTGAATAGCGTCTCACACAAAATGTCGCTTCCTATAATAGTTAGTGTGCACAGCGGAAATACAAGACAAACACTAACAAAAGAAAGCAAACCTAACACGTTGTTTAACGTGGTTCAGAGATGAAGCTCCTACTCCATGGCTGTCCATAAGGTGGGCGATCCCGATCCGTCGATGGATGACTCCCCGGAAAACCTCTGGCTAGCTCGAGTAGCTCCTTGTGGGTAGAGAAACCTCGCCACAAACTCGCACAAGCTCTTGATCACTCAAGAAGACCTTGGAGACTCTAATAGGAGTTAACCACCTCTATTTTCATCAACCTTAACCAAACTTCCAATGCTTGGTTATATAGGCCACAAGTTGGAAAACTCCGTATACCAGTCGACTGTCAAAACCATCAGTCGACTGCCCTCTGTGGAGATTCGACCGTTACAATCCAACGTCTCGATACCAGTCGACGAATACTTCCATCAGACGACTGATCCACACTAACCGAATGAACAGAAAAATTCTGTTCGCTCCCAGTCGACTGTCCGGTCGACCGCACCAGTCGACTGATGAAAACATCAGTCGACTGCTACATTAACGCTACAGTAAACCCCTAATCCTAAGATTTAACCCCCGAGTACATTCACTCAGCACTCGTCCTCGCCGGACCAACCTAGACCTAGCCTTCTAGCCTTCTCCATTAGTCTTGCGTCCCTCAGATGTCTCCCCATCCTTCATGTCTTGCCTTCTGGAGCTTCCATTGGCCTTGTCATTATTGTCGAGTCTTCCTTTGTCAAGAGGTTACGTCTCCGGGACTTCATCCATTGTCAAATCACACTTGGACTTATGTTACCAAGACTACATGCTTAGACTTACACCGCCAAGACTCATCCTTGGACTTTCCTTCTTTGCCAAGATCACCCTTGGACTTTCCTTGTTGTACCTATATCATGCACACTCACAATGCATATCAAATACAACAATAAACCTAACTTAAACCTTTGCCCAAACATCAAAACCTAACTTAAACCATGTTCCTATAGATTTAGGACTTGAGCATCTCACCAACACATTAGGGCTACCTTGTTTGTGTATTGTCAAAGTTAGAAAGGGGTGAGATGCATAGGCAGCTTGTTTGAACTTAAAATGCTTATATCAGTGCATCAACATAAATTTGGGTATTAAATACTAAATTTATAGTGATCAGGTTAAGTAATCTAGGTTAGTCAAACACTAACTGGATAAAAAACTTAACTTGACTAACCAAGTGAACGCTGCTATCTTCTTATAGTCAGTTAGTAACTAACAGCTAAACAGTTAAGGATAATTTATTATTGATTAGATTATTTTGAAATAATGTCAGGTTCAGGGGGAAGATTAATATCTCTAAAAATTGTCTTGAAATTCGATAAATTTTAAAAACATTCCTTATACCTTTCAAAATCCCACTTTTGAAAACGTTTATCACATGTTTGCAAAATTCTGATCAAATCACATGTTTTGAAAAATTGTTTTGAAAACTATTTCAATTTTTCTAGAGTACCTTAAACCAAAATGTTTTTGAAAATCTTTACAGCACTTAATATTTTAAAATGCTTTTTAAAAGTTTTGTTGTAAAACCTAGCATTTTCAAAATTTTCTAGAAAATTTATGTTTTTCTTAACAATTCTTTCAAGCATTCTCAAGGTAAAAGGTAAGTAGATTTTGAAAATTATTTCAACTTTATCAAATTATGAAAATTCTGATATAAAGTATTTTCAAATTTATTTTAAGCATACATTGAAAGATATTTTTAAATCACCTTGTAAATTTTTGAACAAGGCTTTTTCATATTTTCTAACTCCCCCAAGTAATCTTGAGAATTATCCAGTTATCAAAGTTTTTTTCTAATTACTTTACTTAGCCCATTTTTTGCTTAGTTGTCTATTCATGTTTTTGATAAATGACAAACGGGGAGTTAGGGATTAAGTTAGCAAACACTAAAATTTTGAAACATCAAAATTCAAATAACTTAAATATCATTTGTCTATTTATGCTTGTATTTTTTTCCTAACTTAATCGAGGTTGTCATTGCATCAAAAAGGGGAAGATTGTTGGTGTAGTTTGTACTAACGGTCTAACTCGAATTTTGATGAATGGCAAGTAAGTTAAGTTAGGTCTTGTTGTGATCTAACCACATGATTAAGTGTGCAGTACAAAGTCTAGATAGGTCGACGGGCCGACCGGATATCTGACAGAAAACCCAGCAAAGTCAACAGGCTGACCTTATAGCTGGTACGAAGTCTAGATAGGTCGACGAGCTAACCAGATATGTGGTAAGAAATCCAACTAGGTCAATTGGCCAACCGGATAGCTGGTGTGAAGTCCAGACAGATCGACGGGCTGACCGAATGTCTGGCAAGTGTGAGATATATGAACTTATTAACAAGGGTTATCGGGGAATAACCTTACGAAAGTTTAGGAATTTTTAGAAATTTTTTAGGATTTAAACGGAGTCCGTATGACTCATTTTGAGGGGTAAATCGGTGGGGCTAGTTGGATGCCAGTTTGGAATACCCAAATATAAGTGGGAGTTGATTAAGGAGTGGATTAAGGTTAATGTGCCCTAGCTTTTAACGCCATAACCTCTCTTCCCCCCCCCCCCCCTTGACTCCTTCTTCTTCTCCTCTGTTCTTCGTGTTGTCGTTTCCACACCACCGGCGATCTTTCTCTCTTCCTCTCGGCATCGCCGACACAGAGCTGATTCTTGAGCAGGGGAAACTAGCTACAACCGATCCTCTTTTCTTTATCTCTCCCTCTTTCTCTCCCTCGCAGATGACCCAACGCAACTGACGCCGACGGAGGTGACATCTTCCTCGATGATCTCGTTCTTCGCGAGTCACCTGAGGAACGTCGTCGGGTCTCGACAATATTGACGCATCCAGGCCATCTCTGGTGGAACATGTTGGGACCGAAAAGTAGCTAGAGGGGGGTGGGTGAATAGCTCGTCGCGTGCTCGTGTGCTTCGTTGCTTGTTTTTTTAAGGATGTGCAGCAGAAATACAAAGAAACAAAAGCATACAACGCTAACACATGGATTTTACTTGGTATCCACCTCACAAGAGGTGACTAGTCCAAGAATCCACGCACACACATACTCTCCACTATGAATAACACTCCTTTATGGTAACTACCAAAGGAGGATAAGCCATACAACACTCTCAATACAAGAAGAAGGAAAGGGAAACAAAATACAAGCAAAAGCTTACAAGTTATGCGGCAAAAACCCTAACCCTAATTTCTTGTTGTTGCCCGCCTCTTAATCTTGGATCACTAGCAACCTTGCTCCAAGAACCCTTCAAGAACTGGCGGTGGAGTGGAGAAGAAGTGTGGAGAGCTGCTGGAGAGGATCGGAGATGAATCGTAAAATCACTGCCGAAGGAATCGAACGCCTGCGGCTTTTATCGACGCTAACGGTCGGATCCCGATCGATTGGATTGCTCCCAATCGATCGGGGACGCTTTGGATCAATCGGCTGATCGATTTAGAGCGTCTCTGTGCTCTCGGTAAATTTCCTGGATCGATCGACTGATCGATCCAGGGCTTATCGTGCGAAATCGTAGCTCCCAATCGATCCACTGATCGATTGGGGTACCTGGATCGATCGACCGATCGATCCAGCGTTGTTCTATGCAATCGTGCACTTGTCCCAATCGATCCACTGATCGATTGGGAGGAGATTGTCGTGAAGACTCGCCCAATCGATCGGCCGATCGATTGGGCATGAGCCAATCGATCGGCTGATCGATCCAGCTCATGATTTCTCCCTAAAATCAAGTCTAAAGTCTGCTAAACCAACATCTGGTCAACCATGACCTGTTGGTTCATCGTGCCTAGCATCCGGTCACCCTTAACCTGCTAGAACTCGCTCACCAAGTGTCCGGTCAATCCCTTTGACCCACTTGGACTTTTCTTCGTCATGCCAAGTATCCGGTCACTCCCTTGACCTACTTGGACTTTCACCAGATGTCTGGTCAACCTTGACCCATCTGGATTTCCCCATGCCTGGCTTCACTCACCAGGATTTCCTTCTGCCTAGCTTCACTCACTAGGACTTCCACCTGGCTTCACTCACCAGGATTTTCCTCTCTGCCTAACATCCCAGTTAGGACTTCCGAGTCAAGTATCTGGTCAATCTTGACCTACTTGACTCTTCTTCAACCAAACTGATCAAGCCCCGATCAGTGGAGAATGGCACCAACAATCTCCCCACATGAACAACTGCACCTGCATTGTTCATGTGTCATCCGCATGTATTGACAAACATCGAAACCATGACCAAGACTCAAGCTTGGTCAACTAGGTCAACCTTGACCTAAGGGATATTGCTCCAACAATCTCTCCCTTTTTGATGTTTGACAATACCTTTAAGTTAGGCTAGTTCTATAGCCTCAACTTCTTTCTCATGCCACTAGGTAATGAGAGCGTAAGTTACAACCTTCATTCTCCCTCTAAGAAGCTACATTTCTCCCCTATTGGCGCACATCAACAAATTCACTTGTTGAAAAACACTTCTTGTTGAAAACTCTCCCCTTTGAGACTCTCCCCCTGAAGAGTTGCTCATCGTTGTTCACAACTTCATTCGTTGTGATCAACACGATAATGAAGGTCTCATACCCTTCATTTATCCTTAACCCTACATTCTCCCCCAATGTAGACAAATGCCCAACCTTGAGCATTTTCTTAAAAAAAAGGTTAACCACCTTCCAAGGTTCATGAAAAATAGTTTTCATGTCTTTACAGAGTACCTCCCCCTAAAGACATGGTCGTACCTTCTGTCATTGCACCAACAATGACTTGGAATCCCTAAACCCTTAGGAAACCCAGATTTAGAAGTTTTGGGGTTCAAAAGTTCAAAATTTGAATCAAACCTCAACCTAAACTTCAATTTAGTCTTCCTTAACCAATCTATTCTTGTTTGCAACATGAAAACACCCTTTTTATGTATACAAATGTATTTTGAGGAGTTAGGAATGGTTACCTAGACTAAAATAGGTTCAAAATGCTTTAAAATAAGATTTCCCAGCCAAAATCAACATCTTCGATCGATTGGAGTTGGGTTCCAATCGATTTAACCAGCTTGAATCGATCCACTGATCGATTCAGGAGGGCTGGATCGATCGGTGGATCGATCCAGGAAGCTTCTATTCGTGAGAAGCTTGCCCTCAATCGATCGCCCGATCGATTGAGACCCTTCAATCGATCGGCTGATCGATTGAGGTCTGATAGTTGCTGAAATTTCATTTCAGTCAACTTCAGAAATCCCTAGAAAATTCTACAAAATTCTAAAAATCATAAAAATTCGTGTAGACATTATTACGGTATACTTTATCATGGAAAAATAGTTTTCTATGAAAATACATCATATTTTCAAAGATTGACACAAACTTGAAAACTTGTAAAAACTTTAGTGTTTTCTTTAAGTTTGTGTCTAACTATTCAATGGTAATTACTATCAAAAGATAACCTTCACCAAGGTTTTCCAAAAGCATTTTAAAATGATTTTCAAAACCAATATCCCACCATGTTCCTTGGGCTTAATGCACATGACTTGTACATTAGCTTTCCCAATGATGGGAAAACACATAACTATGTGTTTTGATGAACTTAAAACTCAAGGAAATGCACTAGATCAGCATGTTGAGTTTTGTTCATCATCGTAACATCTCACTTGTATCTACTGTGCACAAAACACATACAAGTCATCTTATAGGTCTTTGTGAGATGTAAAATTTGGTTCTGCCCTAGTCTAGGGATCATGCATATCTATCTAGACATTTTGTGGATATTGAACATCCACCTAGGATGTCACTTGTTGATACTTGTTGATAAATGTCATTTGTCCTTAATTTTAAGGAAATAAACATAATGCATGATAATGTTATGGTATACATAAAAAAGAAATAATTTTCAAACGAAAATTTCCTATAACTACATGATGTATGTATGTCATGACATGATATTTTTGTGTTTTTCATCATAAGGTATGAATGCAAAAATGATCATGATGTCATGGCATATAATGGGCAAACAAAGCTTGGTAAATAGAATGAATAAAATACCTAGATTACCTATTTAAGTATCCTTAACCCTTAACTAAGTTAAAAATTAAACCTAGATTGCCCTGTAAAACGTTCCAAGAAAATACCAAAACCTAAATTGGCATTTCTAGTTCTCTTGATTAACTTATGCCAATTGAAATTAAGCTTATTCCTCAGATGTTGGCATATTTCATTTTCCCACAAGAGTAACACTAAGAAAATACCAAAATCCCAACTTGGTATTCCTTATGATTTCCCAAATTGTGCCAATAAAATCAATACTTCTCAAATTTTGGCACATTTTACTCTTTCAAAGAGTAAACCATATATCCAATTCATTTTCAAAGGTTAATAATAACCTTGAAAATGCTCCTTGAGTGTCAATTTCTTCAAAGTTGGGTTAACTACCCTTCTTCTTAGAGTTGACACTTTCTAACCCATCTATGGGGTAGAGAAAATGCTCCTAGGAACCCAAAACCTATTGGTGCTCCTTGGATGCTCTAGGTATTCACTAGGGATAACTTTCCTAGATACCTTTCTAGTGACCTTGTTTGGCTTATTAGAAGCCTTGGTCACCTTTTCTAGGTCAACCCTAGGGATTTCTTCCCTTGTGACCTTTTTAATGACTTTGTTAGACTTCTTAGAAGTCTTAGTCACTTTAGTTGTAAAAATACTCCTAGGGATAACTTTCCTTGTACCTTTGACTTGACCCTTAGATCTAGGGTTGGTTCCATAACTATATGGAATCCTATGGTAAGTAGGTACATCCTTTTTGGTTTTAGGTTTGTATCCCAAACCTCTATGTCCATTGGATGACCCTTGTTGTACTCCTAGACCTAGGTTTGGCTCATCTTGCCCTATTAGGATATTTTCCATCCTTTTTAGGGTCTTTTCCATTTTATCAAGTCTTGACCTCAAGACTTGATTTTCTTCCCATAAACCCCTAGATTTTGGTTTTCTATTTAATCCTTGAGCGTTTTTATTTCTAGGCGTATAGTTATTGACCTTAGTGTTCTTGCCTAGATTTTTATCTACATTCCTAGCCCTAGGTGTAGTGGTTTTAGCATGTAGAGCCATATGATTTTCATTAACTTTATCATGCCTCCTATTTTCATGGTAAATAGCATTGAAATGATATAAATTAGAACCATCATGCTTTTTACCATAATTTAAAGGGGTAGTCTCAATAAATGTTACCTTCCTTTTTACCTTGGAGTCTCCCCCTTGAGTTGAGCTTTCTCCTTGAGCCTTGACCGCTTTCTTCACCTTGGGACATTGACTTCAATAATGTCCCTTTTGATTGCAAGAGAAGCACACAATATACTCCTTGCTCTTCTTTGTTCCGGGAGCGGTCTCCTTGGGCTTCTCTTTACCCTTTGGTGCCACTTGGTCCTTCTTCTTGGCCAATTTGGGGCACTTGCTCTTTTTCCCTACATTCAAAACATATAATATGATTTTTATTATTAATTGAGATATTTTTACCTTCTTGTGTAGGGGTGGCACTTGCTCCTCCATTTGACTTGGAAGTAGAGGCTTCCTCTTGATCTGAAGATGATACTCCTCCATTTGATTTAGCTTGACTTGTGGAGGTGGAAGCTTCTTCATCCTCTTCTTCTTTTGACCCGGATGTGGAGGCTTCTTTTTCTCCTTGATCCGGTGTCACCGAAATTTGCTCCCCCTCAATCCTAGAGGTGGAGGTTTCTTCTTCTTCTTCATCCTCTTGTCCATTAAACAAGGAATATGCTCCTTCCTTGTTCTTTTGGTTGTACTCCTTTGAGGATGATGCTTCTTAGACTTCTTCTTCTTTGGAAGTTGAGCATCTCTCAACTTCGGAGTCCTCTTCCTCTTCCTCTTGATTTTGCTCCAATGAGTCACCCTCTTTGGATTCTTCTTAGATTGGTGTAGTGGAGGGGATCTCATGAATTGATGCCAATTTGCTCCATAGCTCCTTGGCATCCTTGAACTCTCCAATTTTGCATAGAATTGTGCTAGGCAGTAAATTAACCAATAATTTGGTTACCTTGTCATTTGCTTCGCACCTTTGGACTTGCTCCGGGCTCCATTTGCTCCTCTTGAGAACTTTTCCCTTTGAATTTGTTGGAGCTTCGAAGCCTTCCATAAGAGTAAACCATTGCTCTATCTCCACCATTAAGAAGTTTTCGATCCTTAACTTCCAAAGATCGAAGCTTGTTGAAGCGTATGGTGGAGCCACCCTTGTGTCAGATCCAAGTCCATCTTGGAATTGCATCTTGAAGTTGAGCTTCTTGAATTCTTTAACTTTGATAATTTTTGCTCTAACTTCTTCACCCTCTAGCTCTTCTTGTTATGTTTGCCCCTTCCGGCAATGATTCCGGTGAAGAGCGACCACGCTCTGATACCACTTGTTGGGACCGAAAAGTAGCTAGAGGGGGGGGAGGTGAATAGCTCGTCGCGTGCTCGTGTGCTTCGTTGCTTGTTTCTTTAAGGATGTGCAGCGGAAATACAAAAAAACAAAAGCATACAATGCTAACAAATGGATTTTACTTGGTATCCACCTCACAAGAGGTGACTAGTCCAAGGATCCACGCACACACACACTCTCTACTATGAATAACACTCCTTTATGGTAATTACCAAAGGCGGAGAAGCCCTACAACACTCTCAATACAAGAAGAAGGAAAGGGAAACAAAATACAAGCAAAAGCTTACAAGTTATGCAACAAAAACCCTAACCCTAACTTCTTGTTGTTGCCCGCCTCTTGATCTTGGATCACTAGCAACCTTGCTCCAAGAACCCTTCAAGAACTGGCGGTGGAGTGGAGAAGAAGTGTGGAGAGCTGCTGGAGAGGATCGGAGATGAATCGTAAAATCACTGCCGAAGGAATCGAACGCCTGCGGCTTTTATCGACACTAACGGTCGGATCCCGATCGATTAGATTGCTCCCAATCGATCGGGGAGGCTTTGGATCGATCGGCTAATCGATCCAGAGCGTCTCTGTGCTCTCGGTAAATTGCCTGGATCGATCGACTGATCGATCCAAGGCTTATCGTGCTAAATCGCAGCTCCCAATCGATCCACTAATCGATTGGGGTACCTAGATTGATCGACCGATCGATCCAGCACTGTTCTGTGCGATCGTGCACTTGTCCCAATCGATCCACTGATCGATTGGGAGGAGATTGTCGTGAAGACTCGCCCAATCGATCAGCCGATCGATTAGGCATGAGCCAATCGATCGGCTGATCGATCCAACTCATGATTTCTCCCTAAAATCAAGTCTAAAGCCTCCTAAACCAATATCTGGTCAACCATGACCTGTTGGTTCATCGTGCCTAGCATCCGGTCACCCTTAACCTGCTAGAACTCGCTCACCAAGTGTCCGGTCAATCCCTTTGATCCACTTGGACTTTTCTTCGTCATGCCAAGTATCCGGTCACTCCCTTGACCTACTTGGACTTTCACCAGATGTCTGGTCAACCTTGACCCATCTGGATTTCTCCGTGCCTGGCTTCAGTCACCAGGACTTCCACCTAGTTTCACTCACCAGGATTTTCTTCTGCCTAGCTTCACTCACTAGGACTTCCACCTGGCTTCACTCACCAGGATTTTCCTCTCTGCCTAACATCCCAGTTAGGACTTCCCAGTCAAGTATCTGGTCAACCTTGACCTACTTGACTCTTCTTCAACTAAACTGATCAAGCCCCGATCAGTGGAGAATTGCACCAACAATCTCCCCACATAAACAACTGCACCTGCATTGTTCATGTGTCGTCTGCATGTATTGACAAACATTGAAACCATGACCAAGACTCAAGCTTGGTCAACTAGGTCAACCTTAACCTAAGGGATATTGCTCCAACAGAACAATCGTCTCCTCGGTAATTTCTTGCACGCGATCGGGGATCCAGTTCTAGGGCACCGTGAGGGGCTTGGTTCTCATTGACCCCCGGTCGATCGACCTCCTTGTTCCTCCTCTGTGGTCTATTCACTAGAGGGTGATCCGTATCTCCCCACCAGATGGATCGAATCGGACGATCAGCTTAGGTAAGCTCCATCTGAATTCGTAAAGGATTCAAGATCTTGTTTAGTAGTATCCATTGTGATGTTCTTTCTATTCTGGAGCAGAGGAAAGCATTGGATCAACCCACTGGTGTACTCCTCCTCTGTCGATCACTGCTCTCTCCACTGCTTGTAGCTGCTGAGGTTGCGGGAGAAGAGGTGGGGGTCTGTTGAGGTAAGGTTGGTTCTATTTGTTAGGGTTTTCAATAGCTTTTTGCTGTATAATTGGGTATGGATTGATTCTTGAAAGAATTTGTATGTGGGTGTTCTTTTGTAGCTTTCGGACAGTGTGTAGTAGGGTTGTGAGCTACTGGATTGCTGCCCTATCTCAAGGTAGGTGATTTCCAGTGATGTACCTCAGATTTTCTTAGTAGTATGTTGCTAAAGTAGGTTTTCTAATGGGTTGCAGGGTTTTGTTCTTGCTAAATTTATTAGTAGTAAATGGACGTATGGATTTAACCCATATTGATACTAGATATCTAATTGATTATGGAATGTTAGGGTGATTCCATTGTAAGCAATCGTGAAAGGAGTAATGGTTTCAATTTAATCAATAGAAGGGGGCATTATTTAGGGTTAGCTAAAATGTTAAGGATAGCTAATTCTTTTAGTACACGATTCATACATCGTAGTATATGTATATAATTTGATACATTATATGATACAGGACCTTGATCGGTGACGAGTCGCATGACGTGGATGGTTCTGTTAGATACAAGACATATTGAGCCGAGTATTTCTTTCTTGCTTCTTATCTAGTTCTTTGAACTTAAAGCATGGCTATATTTGGATGTTTAGGTTGCTTTACCTTAAATCTATAAGTTTGTTATTTTCCTGCTTGTCACTTCTGCTTGATCTTTGATGTAATCCAGTTTAATTCGATATAGTCTCTACTCTTGTTATTTGAACTCTGTAGCATATGCACATGTAAAGTTTGTATCATAGGGATGTCTAGTGTATTCAGTTAGCATGTTGTATATGCATATTTTTGTTGAGTATATACATGATTGGTATATGTTGTGGGAGTCACATAGTTGATTACCCATTTGCATTGTGTGTATGCATATACCTTTGGTTTAGGTATCGGAGGCGTTTTGGTTGTTGCATGAGTGATGATAGTGTCTATATGGTGATTATTCACGTCATGCTCATCATTCATTGCATGCTGATGACTATTATCTCCCTTGTGGTGGGAAAGAGTCATCAGTCATTTATAGCTGCCCATTCGGCCACTGTTGGAGAGTGGTAGCTAGGAGTGGAGCTAGTCCTATCGCACTCACTCAACCGCTCAGTGTTTATACTCTGGTGATAGTGTCTATATGGTGATTATTCACGTCATGCTCATCATTCATTGCATGCTGATAACTATTATCTCCCTTGTGGTGGGAAAGAGTCATCAGTCATTTATAGCTGCCCATTCGGCCACTGTTAGAGAGTGGTAGCTAGGAGTGGAGCTAGTCCTATCGCACTCACTCAACCGCTCCATGTTTATACTCTGGTAGCTTCGACCACTTTGGAGCAGTGGATTTTGAGAGCATAATAGTCAGGGGGCTAGAGATGTGAGTGGTCAGAGACCCTTAGTTATGTAGTTAGATAACTACTTAGCGAATCGTCCGTCTCAGCCACTTTATGGTGGTACATGTACTGGAGACTAGTATGGTTGTCACAGACCCAAGCCTCTCAGCCATACAGGGGTCGTGGTGTCTGGAGAGGTGGCGGGGGTGATCATATGGCATGCATGCGTATTTTTGCATATGATGCGCGATGCATCTGTGGAGATTTATTTGCATACATGCTAGTAGATATTAGTGGCATGTGATTGTGAGATGTTGCATTTGTTTGAGCTATTATTGTTGCATTTGATTGTCATATTTCATACATGTCATTTATTTTACATGTATATGCGGTCATATATATACTTATTCACAGGTGTTACGAGTAGATCTATTGCTGACCCGATGAGTTTACTGGTCGTTGTATCATGGTATTGATTTTAATTGGATATGTACATTTATTGTGTCAGGTATGATCTTATACAGTTGTTGTATTAGATATGGTTAGTTGTATCATATTAGGACAGCATGATCTATTTCTTATTTCCTTTTGGATACTGTACACTTTGATTTCTATATCGTTATATAAACCATGCTTTAATCTGTCTAATACCTGCTGAGTACCTATTACTTATTATCCCGTTTATACCATTATGATTTCAGATAGTAGGTAGTTGATATGGAGTTGCTTGGAGTATGCTGCCTACCGATCCCACATCATATCTGAGGACTTTTATCGATTTTATTTCCACTTCACAACATATCTGAGGTCTTTCATTGGTTTTATTTTTGCTTTTCTTGCATTTAGTATTCGGTGGTTTCGGTGTTGTATGAATTTGTCTGTGTTTTTGGAGTTTGATATGTGATGGTTGCTATTGTGATCTGGTGGTTGTGTAAGCCTTGTTATCATTTTTATCCAGCCGAGTAGGCTGAGTATATTAACTGCGTGGTTGTTCTCATTTTTGTTCCAGCCGTGTGGGTTGATGGTTATATGGATATGTATGTATGCTTTAGATTGTCACTGATACAGGGAAGATGCTGTCAGATTTTTGTCTAACCACATGATTAAGTGTGCAGTATGAAGTCCAGATAGGTCGACGGGCCAACCGGATATCTAGAAGAAAATCCAACTAGGTTAACAGGTCGACTGGATAGCTGGTACGAAATCCAGATAGGTCGACGGGTTGACCGAATATCTGGTAAGAAATCCAACTAAGTCAATGGGCCAACCAGATAGCTAGTGTGAAGTCTAGACAGGTTGACGGGCTGACCGGATGTTTGACAAGTTGGTAAGTTAAGGTAAGTCACTAGGGAGAGTGACCTTGTGAGGACGCGTCCCTGTTTGAGGGACAATAGGCGTCGGTCCAGTTTAGGTCCATTTAGGATTTCTAAACTGAGACCTCGACTAGTTCCTGGCTCTGGGAGGGCAGGAACTAATTACTACTCTTTATTATTAAGTTATTATTGTCCTAATACTTGTTTTACAGGTTATTTAGACTAACATTGTTTTGTAAAACAAAAGGAGAAAAGTTGCCTTCAGATGAACAGTGTTCGAAGGAGCCTTCAAGCAGTGAAGGCACCTTCGTACTGTTCATAGAAGATGTAGGATCGAAAAGAATTTAGATATCTCCACAATAGCATGATATTGTCCACTTTGGGCCTAGACCCTCATGGCTTTGCTCTTGGGCTCTCCCCAAAAGGCCTCACACCAATGGAGATATCTTTTTCTCTTATAAACTCATGATCTTTCCCATGTGTTTCTAATATGGGACTATGTTTGCAACCTTGCAACCCCAACAATCCCCCCCTCAAACAAAAGACCTTAGGCTTCCCACCTCCGATCCTCGACCCACCAGGTCTTCCTGCCCCTCGGTCCACCCGACCTACTAGGACTTCCTTGCCTAGTCGCAACTAGGACTTCCTGCCTGGTGTCTGGTCCTCTTGATCCGAACATAGGAGCCCCCACTTTCTTTGTTCGAGGTCAATATTGTACCCACATGGCTCAATCAGACCATAACTCTTGTGCACAGTCGGCGGTTAAACCTTCTGGCAGTCCGGGCTCTGATACCAATTGTAGGATCGAAAAGAATTTAGATATCTCCACAATGAGATGATATTGTCCACTTTGGGCCTAAGCCCTCATGGTTTTGCTCTTGGGCTCTACCCAAAAGGCCTCATGCCAATGAAGATATCTTTTTCTCTTATAAACCCATGATCTTTCCCATGTGTTTCTAATATGGGACTATGTTTGCAACCTTGCAACCCCAACAGAAGACACCTTCCATGGCGATGAAAGACGCCTTCTGTAGGATAAATTTTGGCCAAAGTTGTGGATAAGTGCTAGGCTATTCGGGATCGAATTTTCCTCATTGGAGATGCCTTCCATGCCTTTTATAAGGCTATCTTGAGAAGGCATTGAGACAACATTGACATACGAGCTTCTGCATATCCTTTTGAGCTTCCGACTGCTCCAGGCTTCTGCTACGACTCTGTTGCAAAGCTACTACGCCTGACGACTATTTTGAGGACTTTCGATCACAGCCGGTAGATCAGAAATGACACATGAACTTTCCCACGCTTGATCCTACGTGTCGGTAACAAGTTCTATTTGTGTACTTATTTACTATAAAAGGACAAGTGCAGTATATTGCACTTGTTCTCATTTTCTTGTACTCGATTATCTCTTCTGGAGGTACCAGAAAAGATTTTTAGTGGATTACTCATTGATAGGTCCATGGGGCCTGGGTCTTGGAGTAGGAGTCGCCGAAGGCTCTGAACCAAGTAAAACTGCTTGTGTTCTCTGGTGTTTGTCTATTTTCTTATTCTTTTATGCTACGTACTTGTAATTTTAAAAACTGACAAAACGAGTTTTTTTAAAAACCACGTGATTCACCTCTCTTTCACGTGCGATCGATCCAACACTCTTGTTGGTGCAGAAAGCACCAGACAATTAAACCTAAGTTTTAATTATAGTAAATGATTCAAAGTTAAGCTGTCTTGTTGTTTAACAAGATAAACTGAGTGTGCAGGAAGTCCTAAGTGATCTTAGGCAAAGGAAAGTCTTAGTTGAGGCTAGGCAGGTGGAAAGTCCTAATTGCGGTTAGGCAACGAAGTCCTGGTCCAGGGGACAGGGTGAAGCCTTGGTGGGTCGAGTACTTTGGGAGAAATCTGGAGTCGGGGACTTTAGGTGAAAATCCTGATGGTCGCGGACCAAGTGAAAGTCTGGATGGGTCGTGGAGCGGACTTTTAACATGAAATCCTGAAGTCTCGGATGCTGAGCAAAAGTTCAAATGGTCTGAAGGACCGGTCTGGCAAAAGGTAATTTCTCCTGAAAGGAGTTGGTGATGATGCATCCTCGAAGAGGGAACAGTAGGCGTCAATTCGACCTAGGATTTTCAAAAAAATCTGAAAGTCGAAACCGGACAGTTCGGAGACTGTTAAAAGTTAAATTTCATATTATCTGCTATTATTCTAACTCTATTTTATAATATGACTAACATTTTTGTAGGGTCAGATTTTGCCCTGTTCGGTCGATCGAACGTCTGGATTGGTCGATCGAACCCCCAAGCAAAAAGATCATATTTCCAGCGAGTTGATCGGGTTTGACCAAGGGATCGGTTGACCGAACCTTGGGTTTGATCGACCGAACCATGGATAGGCACTGACTCGATCGGAGTGGGTTGATCGGACCAGATAAGCCAGCGAGGAAAGCAGGATCGGTCGATCGAACAACGGGATCGGTCGATCGAACGAAGGCTCTAACCGAAGTAACAGAATCTGGATGGGAAGCTGGGTAGGTTCAGAAGATTCGGTCGACCGAACACCTGGATCGGTCGACAGATTAGTGTCGAGTCAAAGAGTGATCCTGAGATCAGTGGATCTAGATCATGTTTGACTCGGCTATAAAAGGGGGCCTCGACCAGCACTTCTGAACATCTGAATATGAACAACTTCTGCTCCCTTGTGTGTCGCTCTGAGACGATCCGCCAACGTCCAAACACTGCTCCAACAATCGACTAACTGTTGATATTCTTTATTATCGGTAAATCTTGTTGTCAATTTCAATACTTATACTTGTCATCTTTGTAAAAGATTTCTCAAACTTATAGTGATTAACGAAAGCGATCAACGATCGTAGGCCTTGGAGTAGGAGTCGTCACAAGCTCCGAACCAAGTAGCCAAAAGTGTTAGCGCTTGTTTTATCTATTTACTTATTTCCACTGCATTTATCTCCAGTTGTTTCCCGAAAAGTGAAAAAGTCATGAGTGCTATTCACCCCCCCCCCCTCTAGCACGCATCGATCCTATAATTGGCATCAGAGCGGGGCCGCTACGAATCGATGAAACCACCATTCAAGCAAATGTTTCGTGGTATTAGTTTTCATATTTTTTGGAGTCGATCGGAATTGATACAGTTACCTCTTTCTGATCAATTTTCTCGTAATCGAGTTTTCTTCTTTTTCGAAGTTGGTGCAACACCACTCAAGTTCTTTTATTTGTTTAATATTTTATTCCTCACTACTAAGCCAAGACCTAATCTTGGGACAAGTTTTTATTTTTGTTGTGCAAGAGCTCTTTTCAATGGCCCACAAAGAAGGTTATAACACTGCACACCCTCCATTGTTCTTTGGTGAAGACTTCGGCTACTGGAAGGGTCGAATGCAGTACTACCTCAAGACTCAAGTAGAGATGTGGATGATAATCCAAACCGGCTTCGCGCTTCCACTCAACAATGCTGTAAAACCAATATCATGCGAGAACTGGGACACAAATCTGATGAAGAAGATCGAGGTCGACGCCAAAGCAACATGTACTCTACAATATGGACTAACCAAAGAAGAGCTGAACCAAGTCGATCCATTTTCAAGCACCAAATACCTATGGAAAAAGCTAATCGAGCTACACAAGGGCACTTCCGACACTAAAGTAAGTAAATGAAACTTAATTCTTAATAAATTATACAATATAAAAATGTAAGAAGGTGAATCGGCAAACCAACTTCACACTCAGATTCAAGACCCGCTCAACGGCCTCCACGCAATCGATCAGAAGGTGAAAAACCGCGATGTTATCAGGTACACGTTAAATGCATTTTCAAGCAATACCTTATGGGCATCCATATTAGATGCTTACAGAGTTTCCAAGGATCTTTCCTTAATTAGGCTAGATGAATTATTTTTAGAATTTGAATTACATGAACAAACTAATGCACTGCCAGTTGAGAAAAGTATTGTGTTGATTACAGGTACAAATAAGACGAAGGAAACTAGAAAGAAGTACCAGATTGAACTCGAGCCCGAAGACAAACTAGACTTGGAAGAAGTAGATGAAATTACCGCTGAACTTGTAAATCTAGTTCGGAAACTGTACAAGAAGAAGAAAGGATTCACCAAAAAGGAGATCAAGAAGGTGATCCAGTTGAAGACAATGCAACCAAGTCCAGAGGCCAAGTCTGAAGTCACCTGCTATGGCTATAACAAAAGAGGACATATCAAGGCCAACTGTCCATACCATAAGGAAATGAAGAAGCAACTAAAGAAGAAAGCACTGCAGGCAACGTGGGATGAATCTTCATCAGAAGATTTTGATGAAGATCTCGAACAAACAAGCTTCCTCATACTTTCGGCCCGAGAACAAGTCATCGAGTATGAAACCAAGAGTGAATTAGAAATCGAGTCCGAAAGAAGTCATGGATCTGTATCCGTTTCTGAAGCGCCTAACCACGCTGTAAGTTCTTCTCAAGTAGATAAGTTACATAACCTAGTAAATTATCTCATGTGTAAGCTAGCCAAATCCAATGTTCGGGTCAAGTCACTCCAAAAGGAGGTAACAACTCTTAAGGAAGCGACTAACCCAAGCTCCTTGACTGAATCTGTTCATATTGGAACTTCAACTCAAGTCTAACAACTTGAGAAAGAAAATTTCCGACTGAAAAGTCAAGTCAAGGAACTAAATGAAATATTGGAACAGTTCACCTTGGGTTCCAAGAATCTTGATCTAATTCTTGGAAAATAAAGAGTTGTATACAATCGATCTAGACTTGGATATAAGGCTAAATACAAATTTAAATCTTATTTATCTCTTGTTAATTGAACAAATAAAAGAATAGTCCAAGCATGGGTCCCCAAGTCTAACTTGATTAATCAAGTTAGACTTGGTCAATATTGGATCCCCAAGGATCAAATCCATTACCTTGATAGACCTATCGAGGCTATGATCCAGGGGAAGCTAATAGAAAGACCATCACCATTATTAGATAGACTTACTTGATGTTTGCTTTACTGCTTTCGTTATACATGCTTAGACTAGGGTTGATAAGGACTCAGGCTTGATTCATACTTGACTAGTTAGACCTAAGATTTTCAGAAAGAAAGTAAATATTTAATTTCTTTAAGAAGTTTTGTCTAGAAGTAGTTGTTGCTCCAATATCTAAGAATGTCTAGTGCCTCGCCACAACCTGAAAGTCAATTATTGAAATAAATATTTATTTAACTAATTGTTAAACCTTAGTCTAACTCAAATGTAAATCAATTCTTTAGACTTTAATATAATCTAAAGATAAAATGAATCATCTCACAAAACTTATAAGATTCCCTGATTGACAATCTAGAAAAGGGTGAGATGGACTTAGATAAAAAAATTAGGTAAATTAACTTAAATCTAATCAATTAACCTAAATCTAACCAATTAACTTAAATCTAATCAATTAACCCAAATCTAACCAATTAACTTAAATTAACTTAATTAAATATAATCAATTAACCCAAATCTAACCAATTAACTTAAATCTAATCAATTAACCCAAATCTAACTAATTAACTTAAATTAACTCAAATCTAATAAATTAACTCAAATCTAATCAATTAACTTAAATTAACTCAAATCTAATCAATTAACTCAAATCTAATCAATTAACTTAAATTAACTTAAATCTAATCAATTAACTTAAATTAACTTAAATCTAATCAATTAATTTAAATTAACTCAAACCTAATCAATTAACTTAAATTAACCCAAATCTAATCAATTAACTTAAATTAACTCAAATATAATAAATTAACTCAAATCTAATCAATTAACTTAAAATTAACTCAAATCTAATCAATTAACTTAAATCTAATCAATTAACTTAAATTAACTCAAATCTAATCAATTAACTTAAATCTAATCAATTAACTTAAATTAACTCAAATCTAATCAATTAACTTAAATTAACTTAAATCTAATCAATTAATTTAAATTAACTCAAACCTAATCAATTAACTTAAATTAACCCAAATCTAATCAATTAACTTAAATTAACTCAAATCTAATCAATTAACTTAAAATTAACTCAAATCTAATCAATTAACTTAAATTAACTTAAATCTAACCAATTAACGAAAGTTAAACTCAATCAACCATCTCACAATCACCCATAGGTATAACATGATTGACAACCTAGATTGGGTGAGATGAAAAATAAGGGGTTGAACTCAATCAATCTATCTTATAATCCGTTTAAATTGGATCCAAATCAAATACCTTATGTGCAAGTACATAACGATTTGGACCAATGGATGTTGGATAGTGGATACTCCAGACACATCACTGGAGACCGATTGAAGTTCACCAAGCTAAAACTCAAAAACCTAGGGTCAGTTGCATTCGACAATGACGAAAAACTTAAGGTAATCAGAATAGGTAATATCAAACTAAGTTCTGATTTTATTATTTGAAAATTCCTATTAGTTAATAAATTCAATTTTAACTTAGCATTACTCAACTGTGTGACTCTGGTTACCTAGTAACCTTTTCTAACCTTTAATGTTTAATCAAAAACATTGAAACTCCTCAAATTACACTTAAGGGAATCAGGAAAAATAACATTTATACAATTGACCTATCAACCTCCTCACTCAAGTGTCTCTTGACACAAATAGAGGAAACCAAATTGTGGCACAGAAGGTTGGGTCACACTCACATTAGACTCATTTCAAAAATGAGTCAAAATGGCTTAGTTAGAGGTCTACTTAGATTAAAAAATTTAGAAAATATAGTTTGTAATGCGTGTCAACAAGGTAAACAAACTAAGTCAACTCACAAACCAACAAACCTAAATGAACCAACTCAATACTTGAGCTCCTACACTTAGACCTATTTGATTCACACGGAGCCAAGTCACTAAGGAGAAACTAATACTGCTTAGTTATAATTGACGATTACTTAAGATTTACCTGGATAAAATTTCTAAAAACTAAGGATGAAATCTTTGAAATCTTTAATAATTTTTGCAAATTAATAGAAAATAAAAAAGATACAAAATTAAAAGAATATGAAGTGATCATGAGAGGAATTTAAAAATTATAGGTTTACCGAATTTTGTCAAACTAATGGATATAATCATGAATTCTTATGTCCTAGAACTCCCCAACAAAATGGTTTAGTAGAACATAGAAATAGAACATTACAAGAAATTGCTAGAACCATGTTAAATGAATATAACCTAAGTAATCAATTTTAGACTAAAGCAATAAACACAGCATGTTATATTTAAAATAGAATATTAATTAATAAGTTTTATAATAAAAATATAATACAATAAAATATCTAATCTAAATTATCTAAAAAAATTTATATGTAAAGTATACATATTAAATACTAGGGACTATTTAGATAAATTTACATCTAAATCTTCAACTCGCATCTTCTTAGGATATTCAAAAACCAGTAGGGTTTATAAAGTTTATAATAAAAATACCCTAAAAGTTGAAGAAATAACCAATATAATTTTTGATAAAAAAACAACCTACCTGACTTAATCAAAGAAAATAATCAAATTATAAGAAATACATAAGATGATGAAATTAGACTTGAACTAAGTGAATCACAAGAACTAATTGTTGACCCCAACATAAGACCTTCTAGAATAAGTTCTGATCCTGTCTGAGATAGGCGAGATGGATAGCTGGGGTTAGAGCTGTTAAACGGGTCAACCCATGGCGGGGCGGGTCGGCCCGTGGCGGACCAACCATTTGGAGGGCGAGGTGGGCCGACCCGTCAACTTGGCGGGTTGAAAAATTTCCAACCAAACCCAATCTGAGGCAGGTTGCGGGTTTGGCGGGCCAACCCGCGGGCCTATCAATTTTTTTAAAAAAAAATTTAAAAATATTTTATATTTTCAATGTTTTACTTCAAAAATATTTCATCAACCAAATGTATCCATAAACATGTATTTTAAATATAAATGAACACAAACGAGTAGTTATGTGGGATGAATAGTACTATTTTTATTTTACAATTATAACAAAAAAAGATAATAAATTGACAAAAAAAACTTAACTTACATGTGTTTCTCAACCCACGGGCCAACCCAAGCCCATCGCGGGCCGACCCCTGCGGGTCGCGGGCCTAGGCGGGTCGGTCCATGGCGGGCTTGGGTTGATAAATTCCAACTCAATCCGCTTAAATTGTTTGGCGGGCTGGGCCAACCAGACGGGCCCAACCCAAATTGACGACTCTAGCTGGGGTGATGCCTAATGATGACCCTAGGGAAGATGAGCAGCGAGAGGTCCAACACAGCAAAGTGCTCCTTTGGTGAATAGGACGTGACAACCTCAGTGGATGAATCTCCACAGATCTGAGAAAACCAAAGCAGATCTGAAGAGGGGCCCGAGGAGGAGGATGATGAGGCATAAATTGCAGATCCAAAACTCCGGTGAATAGGACGTGACAACCTCAGTGGATGAATCTCCACAGATATGAGAAAACCAAAGCAGATCTGAAGAGGAGCCCGAGGAGGAGGAGGATGATGAGGCATAAATCGCAGATCCAAAACTCCGATGAATAGCTCTGCCTTCCTGCACACCGATCGACCAACCAACAAAGCGTTAGCGACCTAAGACCGGGTTGGGAATCCCTGGCCAGGCCCTCCGACGCTCAAGTTAGTTTTCCGGCGAGAATAGAGAGAGAAGACAATGAACAACCGAAAATTCCGTTAGGGTATGAGTTGTGTAGGAATGATTGCATACCTGGCCAGTGGAGAGGATTCCTCTTTTTATACCACCTCACTTGACCTCCACAGTCATGAGGTGGACCCCGGTTTGTTGGAGTTGGTTATGAGATGACGTAAGCACCACTTGCGAAAATAGTTTAAGGAATCTTTATCGTACCCCAGATATACCTTCTTTGTCATTTAGCAAACCTGTATAAGCTTCTAGAAGACATTTCCCGCCAAATTAGTTAAGCCCTGGTACAATCACAAAGTATTTCCATATGATTTATGTTCCAGAGTTTATGAGAAGTTAAACGGTGTAAGACTCAGTCGGCCTCTTTCGCTCGGTCGGTCTCCACCTACCGAGCATACTGTGCCTTGTCTGCTGCGGGGCTAAATGCTTCTTATGCTCGACCGGTTGTTCCTGCTCGGCCTGTCCCGGCCGGTCGAACCTAGATACTCGGTCGGTCTTTACCTGCCGAGCATACTGTGCCTTGTCTGCTGTGGGGCTAAATGCTTCTTCTATTCGACCGGCTATTCCTGCTCGACCTGTCTCGGCTTGCCGAACCTAAACGCTCAATCGGCCTCTTTCGCTCGGTCGGTCTCTACCCACCGTACTTATACAAGCATTGCTGCTCGACTCATTTTCCTTCTGTTGGATCGAAAGCACTAGAGGGGGGGTGAATAGCGCTCGTGGCAATTTCGTTCGATTTAAAACATAGTTGAAACTACGCAGCGGAATTAAGTAAGAAAAACAAAGCAAACACAGAGGGACACAGTCGTTTACTTGGTTCGAAGCCTGTGGCGACTCCTACTCCAAGGCCCGCGGTCGTTGACCGCTTTCGGTGGGCAATAGCTATAAGCTCAAAAAATTGTTACAAGATTATTACAATTAGAACTATAAAGGAAAACAATACCGACAGTAAGAATATCAAAATCTAGAGTTCCGGGTCGTCGGTATGTCGTCACAGCACTTCGGGATGAACTCGTTAGCAGTTGAACGCAGAAGGATCGCTTGTTAATGCTTGTTCTAAGCTGCTGCTCGAAGTCCCCTTTTAAACAGTGCTGGAGGCGCCTCCAAGCCTGTCTGAGGCGCCTCCAGGCTGCTGAGTCGTACGCGTGGATCAGCTCTGATCTGGTCGTGTCTTATCCCACTGAAGGCGCCTCCAAGCTGCTCCAAGGCGCCTCCAACGCCTGGTCCAAGGTGCCTCCAAGCTGCTCCAAGGCGCCTCCAACGCCTGGTCCAAGGCGCCTCCAGTGACCTCCGAGGCGCCTCCAGCGTCTCTGGACAGCTGGCTTCGGCTAGCACCCGAGGCGCCTCGGACACTGTTCATCCGAGGTCTAAGTTGCTCATTTGTTCCTGCAAAAATGTGTTAGTCCCAAACACAAACCCTGCAAAACAAAGTTAGCACAGAGACAAAATGATAGATATACTTGACAGTCGTCGGACTGTCCGGGTCTGACTTCGGATTTCCAACCGGAAACCCTAGGTCGACCCAACGCCTACTGTTCCCTCTACGGGGAACGCGTCCTCACCTACTCCACTCAGGAGATTTACCTGATGCCAGTGCGATCCTCCATTTTGACTGGACTTTTACTCAGCATTCGAAGATTCCGAACTTTCTGCTGGACTTCCGCTTCCCGGCTGGTCCAGTCTTTCACCTGGTTCGCGACACCAGGACTTTCCACCTAGGGTTACCCCCCTAGGACTTTTGCCTGAAGCTCTCGACCCGTCAAGACTTTCTGCATAGGGTTACCACCCCCTATGACCTAGGGTTACCACCCCCTAGGGTTTTTCACCTGCCTAACCGCAGCTAGGACTTTTGCCTAAGTACCACTTAGGACTTTCTTGCAAGCTCCATGAACCTTATTAGATAATACCGCAGCTTAACTTTGAACCCTTTGCCATAATCAAAACTCAGATTCGATCATCTAGTGCTCACTACACCAACAATCTCTCCCTTTTTTATTATGGTAAACTTGGTTCAAAGTTAAGTAAAACATAACATTAAATAAAGGAATAAATAACGGAAGTTAACCATGAGCATTAATACATAAATAAAATTTAAAGCTTATGCTCCCCCTTTCATTATGTTTAATTTCTTGATTTCTTAACTTTGACTTTTCTCTCCCCCTTTGACATAAATTAAAAACAATTAAGAAGAGAGATAAATATTCTATTTAATTTTAAGCTCCCCCTGAAGGGTAGCATAGTTAAGTACTTAGATTTTGATAAAAATTTGATTAATTACTTAGCTTAGAAAAAGGATTTTGTCATACAAACATAGTCAAATCCTTTGCTTGATTAATTATTTAGCTTAAAAAAGGATTTTGTCATACAAACATAGTCAAATCCTTTGCTTAAAAAAAACTTAGTCAAATTTGAAAAGCTAAAGTTGAACTAAATTTGAAATGCTTTTGAAAAATACTTAGCTCAATTTTCAAACAGAAACACTTAGTCAAATTTGAGATAGTTTTGAAAGACCTTTTTTTTTGGTAAAAAAAGTACTTAGCTAAATTTTGAAAAGCTTTTGAAAAACATTTTGTTAAGTTCAAAAAGCTTTTTCAAAAAATACTTAGCCAAAAAAAAACTTCAGCTTTGAAGATGATTGTTTTGAAAGGAAATTAGAAATGCAAAAATACTTAGTAATTTTTTGTGAAAAATAATATTGCCAAAATGAACTTTATGTAGCTTTCTGAAAATAACTTGGTTTTAAAAATAGTTTTAAGTATAAGATGATGAAAGGTTTAAAGCTTAATTAAATGATATATTTTTAAAAAATTGGACTTGCTTTATTTTTTTTTTTTAAAAAATAACTTTTAAAAATAATTAAAACCACACAATTTATTTTAAAGAAACTTAGCTTGACTCCACTCACTCCCCCTTAATTAATGTCAAAATAAGTCCTTAGGGTCCTAGAATCCAAGCAAAAAAAAACATAATATATATATTCCTAAGTTTCCATCTCACCCATTCTAGGTTATCAAACTTGTTTATCATATGAGTGAGTGTGAGATGGAATTAATTTAACTATATCACTATTTAAATATATTGTCATATAAACTTGTATTTTCAGTGATTTTTTATTTTAAAATATGTTACAAATTAATTGAGTTTACAATCCAAATTTGAAAATATGATTTGAGAATTAAAATTATATAGATAATGAATTTGAATTTTGAAATTATATTAATTGATACTTTGATTGAAATTAATTAGTCTTTAGAAAATAATTTTTAAAAGATTTTGGAATTCAGTTTTAAAAGATTTTTAAATAATTTTTAAAAGATTTTTCAAATAATTTTGAAATTAAGTTTTAAAAGATTTTTAAATAATTTTTTAAATGATTTTTTAAATAATTTTGAAATTAAGTTTTAAAAGATTTAATCCGGCAGTAAGGACGGGGGACCCCCTTTGAGGGGAGTCAATGACACGTAGAGGTCAAAAGTCAAAAGGGTCAACCTGAGGGCCAGCCGATCGGAGAAGGGTCGGGTCAACCGGCCGAACGGGTCTGAGCGGAATCAAAGACAACCCCAAGGGGAGTCGGGTTTCCGACGCTCATGTGAACAGGGTCGCTGGGTCGAGCGGGTAGCCCGCTCGGCCGAGGCATAAAGCAGCAACGCTGTGAAGGAACAGTCTCAGCCGAGCACGCGACCGGGAATCTTCCCGGTTGGACCAATACCTACGTCCGGTCGGAAGTGATGTGCCTGCCGAGCGGCTGGACGCTGGTGCGGGGAGAGAAGAGACAACAAGACAAGGGGACATTGGGGAACATCTTCTGACAATAGGCATGTTCGACGACCAAGCCATACGCAGAATCCTACGACGGAAGGTTCTGCCGTCCCATCAGAGAGGTGCTCGGACTGTAGCAGTATGGTGTCAGGCATGCTCCTCTGGTAAGCCCATACTGAGGTATGGTAAAGGACACGTGTATGCCTCGGTAGGTGTGCATAAGTCTCCCCACAGCTCTATATAAGAGCCCTCAGACTTCGCCGGAGGTACGCGATCTCGCATCTTTGGAGCCACCTCATCGTTTTCCTCTTGCCTGACTTGAGCGTCGGAAGGTCGTCGCCAGGAACCCCTTCCCGGCTCGACTTCCTTGCAGGTTCGCCGGAGATCCGTTCAGCTGGTCAGAGATAGAGGAGAGCGCCACATCCCCAGCGTCCGTCGACTCAGCGCTCAGACAGGATTAAATTGGCGCCATCTGTGGGAACGCACCTGCATCCGAGTGGAAGAGATGGACGAAGCTGGACGACCTCACACCGTGATGCTCTCCCAGGAGGTGCTCGACGCTCTAATCGAGGCAAGAGCAGCTAAGCTCGTGGAGCAACAGAAACAGAAGGCGCGATCCAAGCGACTGGAGCAAAAGCGACATCAGTGTCAGGAGGCCGAGCGGCAGCAGAGTTCCGACCGGAGAACATCTCATCATGGGGCTGAGATAAGGATCCAATCGACATTCAAGGAGAAGCACCGCCTGCCCCGATTCCATTTCATCGGGCCCTATTCCGTACGCCTCCTGAAGTCGCACCAGCTAACCTTGATCGAGGATCCTCATCCGATGAGGCGCCCAGGCGAGACTACAGAAAAGGCAAGGCTCCCCGAACGAACGCCTCCCCCGAGCGGATCAACCGGCGCGTGATCCCTAGAGCATTCCAGGTCGGCGACCTAGTGTGGAAGAAAGTAAAGTCGGTCGGGGACGTGGGCAAGCTGGAGGCTCCTTGGGCAGGCCCCTTCAATGTCATCGAAAAGCTCTGCTCGGGTGCCTATTATTTGGAGGATGAAGATGGACGGCAGCTGGATCGACCATGGAGCGCAAATCATCTCCAGCCGTACCGAGCTGGGTGAGAGGTGCGCCGATGTAATTCATTTTATGAATGTCTTGGTCGCCTGTGTCCTTTTAATGCAGGAAGCAAAGTGATAAAACGCATTCTGCATTATTCGCCGAACGACCTACTACATGAAGACCCCGTGCCGCTCGGCAGGGCGTATATCATCCGTGTTGAAATTAGCCTGGAAGGCCGTCGAGCTCCGACGTTAAATATCGAGAGTCGGACCGGCGACTATAAACCCTCCGGCCGGAAGACCATTGAGATCCGACGTTAAATATTGACACTACAAGAAAAACCCTCATAGACATCGGTGGAACAACAACAGTTTTAAGCAAAAACCGATGTCTTTGAGTATTTTACACCGGTTTTTCCAAAAACCGGTGTCTATAAGCGCAGATTTTCGCTCATAGACATCGGTTTTTTAAGCCGATGTCTATGAGCGCTTTTTTCGTTAATAGACACCGATTTTAACTGCGGTTTTTAAAACCTAATGTCTATGATAAAATAAAATAATTTAATTTTCTCAATATTTAGCCGAAATTTACCTCCAAACTTAAATCTATATCGCGCCCACTGTATGTCGTCACAACGCCACCACCATTTCCCTCCTCGCCGCTAGCCGTCAGACCATCTCTCTCAGCCTCATCTCCCTCTTCCCCTTCCTAAATCGCGCCCCTTCCTCTCCCGATCATGATCAACACACAACGCCCATGCTTCTCCGTCCAACCACACAGCATCTCCTCCAACGCCCTTCTTCACATTCCCAAGACCACCGCTCGATTCCTTCTTCGCATTCCTTTATCCATTCGTCGCTACTGACATCCTTCCAGTTTCATCGTCGCTATTGAATGCCCCTCCGCCAGTGCAGCTCCGAAGACTAGGAAGAGGGCGAGGGACGACGGTGATTTCAAGAGAGTCGCGGAGATCGTTATGGTTTTGTCGGCCTTGGGACAGATGCGAGGCGGCAAGGAGCCGGCGGCGGCCGAGAAGGCGCTGGTGACCGAGGCCAAGGAGAGGCTTGTGGTGATGTGCGAGGCCACCAAACCGAAGGATCTCGTCTCCACGGAGGCAGTGAGGGTCGTGGCGGAGGATCTCGAGCTGAACAAGTCTAAGGATCCTGCTTTGGGATTCCAACCGCCCATGATGTCCATCGCAGAGAAGTTGATGTTGACCTAGAAAAAGGTCCGTCTTCCTGCCCCGTTTTGGTTCCTTCGCTTAGAGTCAAGGAATCCAATTGCCTTAACAATAGTTGCTCTTGATCTTAGTACGAGATAGCCCCAAATAGAGTACAGTGGTGGGAGAACATGCATCTAGTGAGATCCAAGTGGTTGCATATTATGCCTTATTATTTTCATTTAGTATGCCTGCTTACATTGCTTTTCAGTAGGTATTTACCTTTCATGTGTCTGTTGAATCCTGCAGACTCGCATAATTATGTTGTTTCGAGTTTTTGTTTACCTAGAAAATTAATATTCTATGAAATGGCTGTTATTTGCTCCAATTTTTTTTGTTTGCGTTGTTGACCCAAGTCCTTGTATCATTTCTTTGTTGTATTAAAAAGTTAGGTCTATGAAAGATCCAGGTCATAATCTCCATTCACTCACTCTTCTTGTTGACTTGCTCTCTAGATTAAATCCAGTGAAGAAAATGCTTTAGTAGTAAATTATGCCTTTTATTTCATAATACTGCAACTTTATTAAAATGTAAAGATTGTCACTCCCGAATTGGTTGAAATGCTCTCTAGCATCTAGCTCAAGGCATATATTGACTTAAGATTATGCTTTTTTAAAAAAAAAAAATAATCATGATACTGCAACTTTATTGAAATGTAAAGATTGTCACTGTCAAATCAGCAAAATCATGTGGTTTCAACATGTTTGTTGTTTTATTGTTCTTTAAGAAGGGAATGACAATATCAAATCTCTGATTTCTTTCTATACCATAAGTAAATACAAAGAAATTTCTGAACATTGTAATGAGGTTTAGTTATATTTTGCTTACATATGGATAATTATGCATTGTTAATATGTTACTTGATATCCATGTTATTTTTTTAGCTTGTATTGGAAAGCACAGCATTTGAAAATACCTAGCTTTCCAGTTTTCACGGCAGAATTTGTTTGAATGTAAGATATCTGATATGACATTTTCCTTAAGTGTTTAATAACTGTAGAACTTATTTGATAACCTATGCTTGTGGTCTAATTCTACAGATGGAAGTGTCCAAGGAAACAAACGTGCATTCATCAGTTCATTCCTCTCAACAGCTTCTTGTAAGTGTTGGTGCAAAATCTGAATCTCGTGGTACCATTGCATCTGGTGCTTCTAGGATTTCACAGGACAAGAGTCCTATGCCAACATCCTCTAGAGGCTTTCATAATTCTTCAACTATATCTCATGTTCCTGTGCTGGCCTGGGTTGCCCCTAATTTGAAGTAGTCACTCATTAGTGATGCGCAAGCTGGTGTCAATACCATTAAACATTCATCTAGTTTCCGTGATAAGGCTTTTCCTTCAGCACATAATGGATTAAATGCTAGACCTAGTGGATCATCTTATCTGACACAAGATCAAGGTAAAATCTTTAGACCATATCTGTCCGTATTATCTATCAATGATGTGAAATTCTGACTTCCTTTGCTTTGTTATGGCTTGAATACTTGATTAATGCATTATCATTTTTCTTACTTCCTTTTTTCTTAATTTCTCAAATTTATCAAGTTCCTAAAAAGTATTAAAATATTTTGGCCTTCTTTACTGAAGTTTTATGTGAACTAGTATTAGTCATCAGATGAAAAATCAGGAAATAAAGTCTTCTACAGTTCAAGCAGGACAAGGAGGCCTGCATATTACACATCAACCTACTCAAGGCTTGGCATTCTTTCATGCACCTTCTCTTTATACCAATCACAATGAGATTGGTAAGAGTGTGCAGAGGATATTGCAATCGAAGGTTCTGGATCACCCAAACTGGATTCCTCCATCAAGTGACTATATGAATGCTTCTTTAAATTGCCAGATATGCAAAAATATGATTTCTGATACAGAAAGTTTGCTTGTCTGTGATGCTTGTGAGAAAGGAAACCATTTGAAATGTCTTCAATCTTATGGCAGCAAAGACATTCCTAAAGCAGAATGGCATTGCCCAAGCTGCTTGGCATCAAGTAATGGAAAGACCTTGCCACCCAAATATGGAAGGGTCACAAGAGCTCCTGTTCCAGCACCAAGAGCTGCTCCAAATACAAGCATCAATGTTGCTTCTAAGAAAATAGAAGATTTGGATCCTAACACTAGTCGACGGAAAGAACTAGCCAACAACAATTCTTATGTGTCTCAACATTCCAATTCTTCGAATTTGGGTGGCAGCCATTATGATTCAATGGTAATTGGTGCTGAAATGAATTCGAGGACAAATGGAATTAAGAGAGACAATGAAAAATGTGATGCAGTAGGTGATCATTTGGAGGAAACAAATGGATCTGTATGTGCTAATTCTGATGCATCTTGTGGGTATCCCAACGATATTGAGAATGATAGTGGCTTCAATGTTTTCATACATCTTTCAAATGGAAATATCCATCTATACCAAACTAGTCCACACAACTTGACCTCACGCACGAGAATGATAGTAACATTTGAAAGATATGTGAGAAATTGGTATAGTGATGATGCAAAATTTGCAATACATCAAAAATAATAACAATAAGATTATGCTAATACTTATTTATCTACTGCCTGATGCTTCTAGATTATGCTAATACATGGTGGAAAGTTAGTTTTGCACTAAAACCTATATAAACCCGCCAAACAGAATTCACTTCCTGTACAATGGCAGGATGAGTTGAATTTCCTTTCCAACGCTATCCCATTACATCATAAAGCAAAACTTTGATAAGGGTCTGCATTGTATGATCTCTAGTCTAGTTCTGAAACAGCATTGATCCGGCGGTAAGAATGGGGGGCCCACCCTCTGAAGGGTCCGAGCGGAGCTAGAGATAACCCATCCATGGACTTGGGTTTCCGACGCTAAGGCAGGAGGATCGAAGGGCCGAGCGGGTTGCCCGTATCCCGCTCGGCTAGGATCGAAGGGCCGAGCGGGTCGCCTGTTCGGCCAAGATAAGGGCGAGGGTACAAAGGTAGTCGAGCGGCCTATTCGCTTGTCTCGGGATCTGGGATGTCAGAGAAGGCATGTCTGATGGTTGGGCCGTACACAAGATTGCACGATGGAAGATCTCGCCGTCACATCATGGAAAGGTTGATACAGTAGCAATATGGCCTCATGGACGTCTTCCTGACAGATCCATGTCTGGGCATGACCCTTCTGACAGACCCATACCTGGGCATGGTCAAAAGGAGGTGGTTGCTTTGATTGGCGCGCCCAAGCTTCTTTGAGAGGTCTATATAAGGTCTCCATTTCTTCACCGGAGGTACACGAGTCTTCTACTTAAAAGCCACTTCTTTGCTATTTCTCGCCGACTTGAGCGGAGGGCCGACGCAGGACACCCTCCCCGGCTTTTGTTGCAGTTCGCCGAGCACCCGAGGATCCAGAGGGGAGCGCCACGTCCCGCCGTTCGTTGACCCTTGGTTCGAACAGGATCAATTTGGCGCCGCTCGGGAACGCACTGCATTCGAACAGAACAATGGACGAGGCCGGACGACAACACACCGTGACGCTTTCAATGAAGAACTCGATGCTCTAGTCGAGATGAGGGCCACCAAACTTATGGAGCAAAACAAAAAGCACCAACGAGCCGAGCAACAAGCAACATCTGCGTCGGTGGCCGAGCGGAAGCACCTCAAGCCACCGTCAGATTCCTCGGGCCTTATTTCGCAAGCCGCACCAACTAATCGAGATAGAGGCTCTTCTTCAGACGAAATGCCAAGGCGGGATGACAGGAAAGGGAAAAGCTCCCGAGCGGACTCATCTCCCGAGCGGATCAATCGTCAATTCTCGGAGGTTATTCTGCGAGACCCTCTACCCAAGCACTACGTGCCTCCGACGATCGGCGAGTACAACGGAACAACGGACCCGATGATCATCCGGTAAGTTTGATAACACGCTATGCTCCATCAATATACGATGGAGTAAAGTGCCGCCTTCCTTACAACTCTCTGGATCGGCCAACGGTGGTTTCGGAGGTTGCGGACGGATCCATCACTAGTTTCAAGGACTTCGAACGGCCTTCCTCCACCACTCGCCAGCAGGCGTTATCGGAAGACAAGTGTCAGCTTGTTTGCCATCAAGCAAGAGTCGAGAGAATCGCTTCGAGCCTACATCCAGCGATTCAACCAAGTGGCGATGGATATCCCAACGGCCACATCGGAGACGATGATGAATGCCTTCACTCAGGGCCTTGTGGATGGGGATTTCTTCCGGTCGCTCATCCGAAAGCCGCCCCGAGATTATGATCATATGCTACATCGGGCCAACGAATACATAAACGTGGAAGAAGCACAAGCCGCCCAGAAAAAGGAAACTCCCACCGAGCGGGCACCTATTCATGCCGAGCGGAGACAGCACGCCGCTCAACAGCCACCTAGAGGACCAAAAACTGAAGCAATCCGATCCCCCCACGCCAGGTCGCATGTACAAGAAGTGGCTGCCGCTCGGCCCAAGCCAAAGAAGAGGTGGACCCCTATGTTCTGCTCCTTCCACCAGACGAATACGCACAACACGAAGGATTGTCGAAGTCTTCCCTTCGTGGTCAATCCCGTCCCCAGGAATGCCGAACGACAGTCTCCTCCCATCGACAGGAGACAAAGGACCCATGAAGCTGACCGGACCCGCACTGAAAGGCGACATCAGCAGACACCCGATCGACACCGATCTCCGAGACATGAGAATCGCCGGGCGTCCAGAGAATGGTCACGACCGTCCGCTCGGGAAGAGGAAAACAGAAGCAATACTTCCCGGGGCGAGATTAACGTTATTGCTGGCGGGCCGACCGGAGGAGACTCCAACTGAGCCAGAAAGGCGGGCGTCCGGCAGCTACAGATCCACGCAGTTGGTTGTAGCCAAGAGCGGGCAAAGGCTGAATCATTCGGCAAGGAGTACTAAATTAACGTAAGGAAAAAGCGTAATAGCAAAATTACACTACTTGGCGGTCACGCACTTTTGATGAGCTTAGAGGCTCGGGACTCATTTGTAACAAGAGAAACAACGGGGAGCGAAGTGAAAGTTTTCAAGACACCAAAATGGTGCATAAAACGCGCATCAATGTGAAGAAGCTCTGCTTCGCCATGGCGATTGCAAACCGGAAGAAGAAAATGGATTCCAAATTTCTGTGGTCGTTCCTCCTCGCCTTCGCCATGGCCTCCGCCGGAGCTCGCTCTCGATCCACCGACGCCCTCGGCTTCCTCTCCATCGACTGCGGCATCGAGTCTGGTTCTTCCTACGTCGACCCCCTCGCCAACATCTCCTACGTCTCCGACGCCGGTTTCATCGACGAAGGCGTCAATCGAGGTAAATGCTATCACCGAAAAGCCACCTAATTTACGAGGAAAAGAGGAAGTCCAGATTCACCCGACTCGATCGGAGGCTACAACTTTTATCGCCTCTGATCTGGAGGAGAAGCAGAAGGAGGAGCTGATCCAATGCCTCCGACGAAATCATGACGTGTTCGTCTGGTCGACACATGAATTGCCTGGAATTTCGCCGGGCATAGCGCAGCATGAGTTGCACGTCCGACCGGACGCTCGGCCAGTGAAGCAGAGAAAAAGGGATTTCAGTGCCGAGCAGAATGCCATCATCCGAGCGGAAGTGGAAAAACCTGGAGGCCGGCCACATACGAGGTGCAGTTCCCGAGCTGGCTGGCTAACGAGTATTAGTCTCCAAGCCGGGCGGCAAGTGGCAGGTCTGCATCGACTTCCACGACTTAAACAAAGCATGCCCCAAGGCTTTCTATTCGCTATCCCGGATAGATCAACTGGTGGATTCGACGGTAGGTTGCGAGCTGATCTACATGCTCGACGCATATCAAGGATACCATCAAGTGCCGCTCGCCTGCGAGGATCAAGAAAAGGTCAGCTTCATCATGGCAAATAAAACATACTACTATAACGTCATGCCGTTCAGACTGAAGAATGTCGGAGCCACCTACTAGAGGCTAATGAATAAAGTGTTCTGACGGCAGATCGATTCTAATATGGAAGTATACGATGATGATATATACTCATCAAATCTCTCCAAGCTGCTGACCTATGCGCAGATATCAACAAAACCTACCGAATGCTAAGTGCATACAGAATAAAGTTGAACCCGAGCAAGTGTTTGTTCGGCGCAAAGAGTGGTCGCTTCCTAGGCTATATCGTCACTAAGGAGGGCATCGAAGCCAATCCCAACAAGGTTCACGCTTTGCAGAACATGCCTTCGCCTCGGAATTTAAAGGAAGCTCAGTGGTTAACCAGTTGGATCACGGCGTTGTCCCGATTCATATCCAAGTCATCTAATCGAAACCTGCCATTTTTCAAGACACTACGCCGAGCAACAAAATTCCAATGGGATGCCAAGTGTGACCGGACGTTGGAGGAGTTGAAGGAGTATCTGAGCTCACTGCCTGTGTTAGCCAAGCCAGTCATGGGTGAGCTGCTCTGGATATATTTGTCATCTAATGAACATGCAGTTGGATCAGCTCTGGTTAGGTAGAACGACCAAGATTAGTAACTTGTATATTTTCTAAGCCATATATTGAAGGATGCCGAATCTCGCTACACCGGCCTCGAGAAGTTGGCTTATGCTTTGATTCTAGCCGCCGGCGCCTTCGACCTTATTTCTTGGCTCACACCATCATCGTCCGGACGAATACCCACTAGGAAGAGTGTTGAATCCGGCCCCGACGGCCATCAAGTGGACGATACTATGAATTTGACATCCAATATCAACCCCGCCGGCGATCAAAGCCCAATCCTTGGCTGATTGACCAAGTGCAAAGGCCCGAGCCGGAAGATATGTGGAGAATATATGTGGATGGATCCTCTACTCGATAGGTGATTGGAATATTCTTGCTCTCACCTCAAGAAGAGAAGATGCACCTATCCGTCCTGCTGGATTACAAAGCTACCAACAACAAAGCAGTATGAGGCCCTCATAACCGGATTGTGCAAGCATGTGGGTGCCGGCCGGTGACTCTATTCTGACTCACAGCCAACAACTTTCTCGCACCTTTGAAATCAACAGTGATCGGCTTAAACTCTACGTTGAGGCCTTTGAAAAACTCAAAGCTACTTTCCGAGAGGTTCTTATACAGAAGATCCCCCAAACGGAGAACCAGGCAGCAGACGAGTTAGCCAAACTCGCAAGTTCAATAACACCAGTTGCCATTCAGCAACCAATTGAAAAAGTACTGCTGGTGGCACACGTCGATCGGATGCAAGGCCTCACGTTTCCAAGCGACTGGAGAACACCTATTATAGAATTCCTCCGTTCGGGCACCACACCCTCCGATGAATATGCAGCCCGACTCCTCAGGAGAAGGGCCGGTCGGTTTACACTCATTGGAGATCAGCTTTACAAGAAAGCTTTCTCGCGCCCATTGCTGAAATGTGTAAGCCCGGAGGACTCAGCTTACATCCTCCAGGAAGTACATCAAGGATCATGCGGGGGTCATCCGGGCGGGCGCTCATTGGTCAAGAAGATCCTCTTGGCCGGATACTTTTGGCCAACTTTACCAACAGACGCCGCTCGGACAGTATCTACCTGCCTTTCATGCCAGAAGTATCACAACTTCTCCCACCGACCGGCCGAAGAAATGAAGGCGTCAAGCGTTTCATGCCCGTTCGACCAATGGGGAATGGATATTGTCGGTCCATTTCCTATGGCGTCCGGACAAAGGAAATTTTTACTAGTGGCGGTCGACTATTTCTCCAAATGGGTGGAAGCCGAGCCGCTGGCAAAGATCACTGAACAAATGGTTAAAAAATTCATCTGGCAACACATCATTTATTGTTTCGGCATCCCTCGTCGACTAGTGTCCAACAACGGGCGGCAGTTCACAGGGAAGATGTTAGAGGATTGGTGCAAGAGCTACGGCATTGAGCAACATTTCACATCCGTGGCCTATCCTCAGAGCAACGGTCAAGATGAAGTGGCCAACCGGGAAATTCTCCGTATCCTGCGCGCTCGGCTCGACCACTTGGGAGGAAGTTGGCCAGATGAAGTGCCGAGCGTTTTATGGGCCATCCGAACAACTCCTAAGGAAGGAACGGGCGTTACACCTTTTCATCTGGTGTACGGAGGTGAAGCGGTCATTCCGGTTGAGGTCGGCGTTGAGTCTATCCGGGTCCAGTGTTATGATGAAGGCAACGCCGAGCGAATATGGAGTGGATTTGGTCGACGAAGAGCGTGCCAAGGCATCCGTGATGGCGTATCACAACGGATGAAGCAAAACTACAACGGGCGCGTAGATCATTCCGTGTCGGCGACCTTGTCTCGAAGAAAGTCGCGGTCGGCCAACGCTTGCAAGCTTGAAGCTCCGTAAGGTGTCCTTCAAAATCATCGAAAGCTCCGGCCAGATTATTTGGAGGATGAGGACGGTCGGCAGCTAGATAGGCCGTGAGCGCGAACCACCTCCAGCCTTAACGGGGTGAAAGGTGTGCCAATGTAAATCATCCTATGTACTTTTTTCAACTAATATGGAAATGCGTAAATGAAGAATCAAGAGAACAAATATAAGGCATTGAAATGAAGGCCACGAGCCGCTTAGCCGGAGAAATGGGTCGAGCCAAGCGCTCGAGGATCAAAGACCCAGTACCTTCCGGATGGAGATAAATTATCCGAGCCAAAATGCTCAAGGCTGAGACCCCGTGCCAGAGTACGTTCTCCAAGCCGGGTAAAAGGAGCATATGGATTATCCGAGCCAAGCACCCGAATAAGTGAAGGCCTCCCACCGATTAGGTTCGCAAGCTGACCCATTCGGCCGGGCACAAAGACCGCTCAAGCGCGAGATAAGTTATGAAGGCCAAGGTCGCCGACCGTAAGGAGTTAGTTTAAGGCCGACGAGCATCGTCAAGAAGATCGAGAGCCGCACCGACCGGCTATAAACATCCGCGCCGACGAGCACCGCCGTTAAAATCGAGAGCCGCGCCGATCGGCTATAAACATCCACGCCGACGAGCACCGCCTCAAAATCGAGAGCCGCGCCGACCGCTATAAACATCCGCGCCGACGAGCACCGCCGTTAAAAATCAAGAGCCGCGCCGACCGCTATAAACATCCGCGCCGACGAGCACCGTCGTTAAAGATCGAGAGCCGCGCCGACCGGCTATAAACATCCGCGCCGACGAGCACCGCGCTAAAGATCGAGAGCCGCGCCGACCGCTATAAACATCCGCGCCGAGCACCCGCGTTAAAGATCGAGAGCCGCGCCGATCGCTATAAACATCCGCGCCGACGAGCACCGCCGTTAAAGATCGAGAGCCGCTACCGACCGGGCATAAACATCCGCGCCGACGAGCACCGGCGAAGATCGAGAGCCGCGCCGACCGCTATAAACATCCGCGCCGACGAGCACCGCCGTTAAAGATCGAGCCGCGCCGACCGCTATAAACATCCGCTACCGACGAGCACCGCTGCGAAGATCGAGAGTCGCGCCGACCGGCTATAAACATCCGCGCCGACAAGCACCGTCGTTAAAGATCGAGAGCCGCGCCGACCGGCTATAAATATTCGCGCCGACGAGCACCGTCGTTAAAGATCGAGAGTCGCGCCGACCGGCTATAAACATCCGCGCCGACGAGCACCGTCGTTAAAAATCGAGAGCCGCGCCGACGAGCACCGTCGTTAAAAATTGAGAGCCGCGCCGATCGGCTATAAACATCCGCGCCGACGAGCACCGTCGTTAAAAATCGAGAGCCGCGCCGATCGGCTATAAACATCCGCGCCGACGAGCACCGTCGTTAAAAATCGAGAGCCGCGCCGATCGGCTATAAACATCCGCGCCGACGAGCACCGTCGTTAAAGATCGAGAGTCGCGCCGATCGGCTATAAACATCCGCGCCGACGAGCACCGTCGTTAAAGATCGAGAGTCGCGCCGACCGGCTATAAACATCCGCGCCGACGAGCACCGTCGTTAAAGATCGAGAGCCGCGCCGATCGGCTATAAACATCCGCGCCGACGAGCACCGTCGTTAAAGATCGAGAGCCGCGCCGATCGGCTATAAACATCCGCGCCGACGAGCACCGGCGTTAAAAATCGAGAGCCGCGCCGATCGGCTATAAACATCCGCGCCGACGAGCACCGTCGTTAAAAATCGAGAGCCGCGCCGATCGGCTATAAACATCCGCGCCGACGAGCACCGTCGTTAAAAATCGAGAGCCGCGCCGATCGGCTATAAACATCCGCGCCGACGAGCACCCTCGTTAAAAATCGAGAGCCGCGCCGATCGGCTATAAACATCCGCGCCGACGAGCACCGTCGTTAAAGATCGAGAGCCGCGCCGACCGGCTATAAACATCCACGCCGACGAGCTCCTGATCGTTCACAAGTACCAGATTGATTAATGTCGGTCGGCCGTCGGTTTGCCAATACTTCGCGTGCACTGAATGCAAGCAGTATGGTTAAGCGCTAAGTGATTTTGAGGAAGCGAGTCAATTGATTAACCCGAGCGGTCGTTTAGTAGGCAACCCGGGGAGCCCCACAGATTATACGAATGAGCAACAACGCATTAAAAAGGGGCAATGAAAGGCAAACAAAAAATACAAGGCGCATAAGGGAGCCGAATGGCACGTACAATAAAGTTTTTGCATCCGCCGAGCGGATGAAATACAAAGAGCACTTGAAAGGACTCGCCTCACTCCGGGTCTTCAAAATTAAAAAAGGCGTCCGGGATGTCATCAATCATGGCCGCCAGGTCAGAGACGGGAATATGCATTCCCTCGGGAAGGTGGCCACCCTTCTTCAGGTACGCCAGGGTGACCTTGACCGCTTCGGCGAACGTAGAAGAGACATTGTCGCCGAACTTCGCGCCGAACCGCTCCGAGTGGAGATATTCTTGGCGCGCCGCTGCTAAGCGACTCGGCTCTCCCTCCTTATACCTTTTAAGCACCGCCCGGGAGGCAATTAGGGAATCTTGGACTGCCTTCATGTCCATCGCAGCTTTTGTGTGTTCGGCCGAATGGATCTCCCGCTCGGCATTCAGATCCAGCTCCTTAGATCGCTGATCTAGGGCCCGACTTCGACTTTCATTTTGTCCAGATCAGCAACGCCCGCTTCTTCCGGCCACTGGCGTTTCACGCGCCCCGCTTCTTCACCAAGTCTTCGAGTCGGGCCACCTGCAGCCTGATCGCCAGCCTTCTTCCTGCTCGCCTCGAGTTTGTTTCTCCCGCCTACCGATGGACCCCGATACTTGGAGTTTTTCCAGGAGATCCTCCAGCTCGGCCAGCCGGTGGCGATTTGCTCACCCAACCAGTAAGAAATAATAAAATCAGGAGTCAAACAATAGCATGGCACATGAAGAAAGATGAATTTACCTGTGTGGCCTGCTGCATATTGTTATCGCCGAGCTGCTTGGGCGTCATGAGGGCAACCTGAATCAAGGCCCTCAAAAGCCGTCAAGGTTATTTCGTGAATAGGGCTCGATGGCCGATCGGCAGACAGAAATATTCCTCCGATGGGAATCGGAGGGTGGTCTTGATGGTCGGACGGCGCTTCTTCTTGTACCGCTTGTTGCGAAGACTCCCTATGGTGGAAGTTTCACAATCGACGAAACGGCGACGAGTCCGGGAGGAGAGCCGGAGGTCGGCGGTAGGCGAGGCACCTGGAGTCCCGATCCGTGATGGCGCGCAGCGGTTACGCCGATCGGCACTGTGGTGCTCCTCTCTGCGGCGGAAGGTCGGAGTCTCTTCGACGCTTTCACCGAACTCCAGGTGGATCCTCGACTGAGGGACCCCCACGGCGGGCCGAGAATGGATCCGCCTCAACCTCCTGAAGCGGATGGGCAAGATCTGCTTTGGGCGAACCGCGCCCCTCTCCCGCATCCGCCGGGCGGCCGAATGAGACCCCGCCACGAGCTCCTTGGTGGCCGCCAATTTCCACGGCCTTCGCTTTAAATGAGCGGTAGCCTTAGAGCGCCACATGACTTCAGCTGCAGTAAACAAAATTAAAATCAATTAGACAAAAAGACTAAGAGAGTAAAGAATCCTTACTCATGCGGACGGGGAGATTTGCCTGAACGGGAGACAATCCGAAAATATACAACACCCCCTTGAGCAGCAGCTGATCGATCTTTTATCGCTGACCGGACAACCAGTTCGCCGCATGAAGATAGGCTGGATTGCTTCTGAACTTGCCGAGCTCTGGCTGAGGCGGCACAGCGGTCTGCCATTTGGTTCGGAATGCTGGCCGCTCGGGAAGTCGGATATAAAAGAAAAACTCCTTCCAGTGTTTGTTGGAGGTCGGCATATTGTCAAAAAATTTAAAGCCTATTCTACTTTGGAAAATAAAAGTCCCCAGCTCGGATTGTTTGGGGTAGAAGAAGAAGTGGAATATTTTAGGGTCGAGAGGGATACTGTGCAGCTTGAAGAGGACGACCATCCCGCTCAGCAGCCTAAAGGAATTCGGCACAAGTTGGCCGAGCGGGATGCGAAAATAGTTACAAACCTCTAAAACAAAGGGATGGGTAGGAAATCTAAGGCCACCCTGGAATTGGTCTAAAAAGAAACAGATTGTGCCGATCGGCGGGTCATGTGGTCGGTCGGTCGGGTCGGCTACGACTATTTCATAGTTATCGGGAATTCCATACGTCCGAACAAGACGCCGAGCACCCTCCTCATCAAATCGACTCTCCATGGTCAGGTACCAAGGGCCATGAACACCAACAGCGGGTGCAGAGGAGCTTGCCATCTCGGAGAAGCGAAAGAATGGCAAGAAATCGAAGGAAGGGAAACGAAAGGGGCGAAATGAACAGAGAAGATCTTGTAAGGGAAAGGAGAAGCTTACTGAGGGAAGGTAGACAGAAAGGATCACCAAAGAGCCGGAGACCAACAAGAGACGAGAGCTGGGACGGCCGGAATGATGCAGCAGCAGCGGGCACCTTCGACGGAGAATACGCGATGAAACAGAGAATGCGGCGTAAAAGGTGAAGACGAGGGCTTTATACGAACGAAGCTGGCCGGCCTCGTCCGTCGGATGCAGGTCACGGAAGATGAAGTCATCATCTAGCCGTCCGTTTCAAAATGACCGGCGTCCCATCGTACGGATCATCACCGCCACGCCAGAGAAGCCACGTGGCGCTCTGTCTCCAGGCACAATTAATGCGCCCATACCGCGCATGCTTCGACTTAATGGAGAGGATTTGCGTGATTTTCGAGAAGATCTAGACAAGCAAACACCCATGTTGAGCGACAAGACAACCGAAATGAAGAGCCGAACGGCTGAATTTATCAGAAGGGCCGAACGGCCCTAGAGATATTATAAGCGACTGGAAGGCGACGACCGCCCGCTCGGACACATAGTCCAGTCAGTCGGACTCACTGCCTCCTTCGACTAGACTTGAAGGGAAGGCAAGTGATCCGGCGGTAAGAATGGGGGGGCCCACCCTCTGAAGGGTCCGAGCGGAGCTAGAGATAACCCATCCATGGGCTTGGGTTTCCGACGCTAAGGCAGGAGGATCGAAGGGCCGAGCGGGTTGCCCGTATCCCGCTCGGCTAGGATCGAAGGGCCGAGCGGGTCGCCCGTTCGGCCAAGATAAGGGCGAGGGTACAAAGGTAGCCGAGCGGCCTATTCGCTTGTCTCGGGATCTGGGATGTCAGAGAAGGCATGTCTGATGGTTGGGCCGTACACAAGATTGCACGATGGAAGATCTCGCCGTCACATCATGGAAAGGTTGATACAGTAGCAGTATGGCCTCATGGACGTCTTCCTGACAGATCCATGTCTGGGCATGGCCCTTCTGACAGACTCATACCTGGGCATGGTCAAAAGGAGGTGGTTGCTTTGATTGGCGCGCCCAGGCTTCTTTGAGAGGTCTATATAAGGTCTCCATTTCTTCACCGGAGGTACACGAGTCTTCTACTTAAAAGCCACTTCTTTGCTATTTCCTCGCCTGACTTGAGCGTCGGAGGGCCGTCGCCGAGACACCCCTCCCGGCTCGGTTTTGTTGCAGGTTCGCCGGAGCACCTGAGGATCCAGTAGGGAGCGCCACGTCCCCAGCGTTCGTTGACCCTTGGTTCGAACAGGATCAAGCATGTAGAGTGGAGATGAATAGTTTCTGTAGCATTTGAGAATCAACAAATTCTAGTTGTTTGTGCGTGCTTCTTTATCACTTAACATCAAGTAACAATGCTCTAGTTATGTCCCAGTGCAAACCTGTTAACTAAGAATGTATGAACCTAAGCTAAGTCTCTGGTGCTTTTGATATTTGTCACAAATATTCTTTATCTATGCTTATTTATGTTCTAATTTATGCTACTTGAATCTTTTTTGCTCTTCTATTGACTCTTATTTTTATAGTTGTAAGGTTGATGGGCCGTGCGGCTTCTCACATAACTTTGGAATGTGCTTTGCAAACACATCCTAACATTGCAATCATTGGTGAAGAGGTGATTTTCTAATTGAATGTTGGAATTTGGTGTGGAGGATTTGTATGACAATCAATGTATTCTCATGTATTCATTGTTTTTGAACATGTCACAATCTGGTTCATTAACCTGTAAATTATTCCATGCTATTATTTTCCATTTCTAAAGGCGATCAAGAGTTGCCTGCATTGTTTAAGTTGGGGTAAGTGCTTCCTTAGGGTTTAAATTTCAGTGGTGTGTTGGCAAGGCAACTTTTGCCTCAAGGACAGTTATTAATCTAAATTGTCTATATTTCCACTGCCCATCAAATTTGAAAGATGCTCTCTTTGAAAGCTTAGAGCAAAATGTATGTGTTCTCAACAGAAAAGGCTAAACGGTGTAGAAACTGAAATAAATGATCTTATTGTTATTATTTTTGATGTATTGCAAATTTTGCTTCATCACTATACCAATTATCTCTTGTTGTGTTACTATACCAATTATTGCAACTATGAGAAAACTTTGTTGCAATAATTTCTAGTTTGGAATATATTAAGTTTCCAGGAATGATAGATCTATCACTATATGATGTGGTTGAGATAAATGATGAATGTGTCTCTTTTTAAGCATTCAAATTAGTCATCTTGTTACCTGGTACTCTTACTACTTTTTCAACTATGATTTTTGGTCTTGGTTTACTAATATCTTATTTATGTGTTTTTTACAGTTTACAAATCTCAAGTACTCCAGAGTTGAAATTGATGAAGTGCGGTTCGAGTGGGCTGAATGCATGCTAGATTACATTTGAGTAGGAAATTAGGTATTTGATTTTTGAAAACTTTGGATGATGCATGCATTTGCATAGAATGTAAATTACGTATATTGTCCCATATCCATTTCTTTCTGATGGTGATATTCTAGGACTTTTACAGCATGTATAATTCTTCTGTTTTTGTTTTTTACTGTAGTTAAGTAGACTAAATGATAATTTTGTTTGACAGATTAGAACAGTGGATGTTTTAACTCAGAAAACTAGGCATTTGAAGGTGAAAAGTGGTGAGATTAGGGAAATGAAAGGCGCAAGAAGAATGGAGCAGTATAGCAAGTTGAACAAATTCTTATTCTCATAATTTAATGTAGCCTCAGCTTGATTTTTGACTCACGATATTCTATCTTGATGTGTACAATATCTATTATCTTTTGATGTAAAAAGAATATTTGTGTATTTTATAGATACTGTTGTAAGAAGAATATTTATGTAATTTGTGAATATTTGTATATTTTATGGATATTGTTGGAAGAAAAATATTTGTGTAATTTGTGAATATTTGTGTATTTTCTTGGATACTGTCGGTTTTTCACTGTTTCGGAAATCGAATTTGTGTCATTAAATAATACTGATATTACATCGGTTTTCCACAGCTGCAAAACCGGTGTCATTAACTAATATTACATCGGTCGTATACCGCTGCCAAAACTGGTGTTATTAACATATAATATTACATCGATTTTACATTGTTGATGAAACAGTGTCGTTAAGTGATACTACACCAGTTAATAACCAATTCGAAAACCGGTGTCGTTAAGTGATACTACACCGGTTTTAACCCGATGTCTAAAATGACAGACCTTTTACATCGCCTTCATAGACATCGGTTGAAAATGTAATAGACAGCGGTGGAAAACCGATGTCTATGAGGGTTTTTGTTGTAGTGTGAGAGTCGGACCGGCAACTATAAACCCTCCGGCCGGAAGACCGTCAAGCTCCGACGTTAAATATCGAGAGTCGGACCGGCGACTATAAACCCTCCGGCCGGAAGACCATCGAGCTCCGACGTTAAATATCGAGAGTCGAACTGGCAACTATAAACCCTCCGGCCGGAAGATCATCGAGCTCCGACGTTAAATATCGAGAGTCGGACCGGCGACTATAAACCCTCCGGCCGGAAGACCGTCGAGCTCCGACGTTAAATATCGAGAGTCAGACCGGCGACTATAAACCCTCCGGCCGGAAGACCGTTGAGCTCCGACGTTAAATATCCAGAGTCAGACCGACGACTATAAATCCTCCGGCCGGAAGACCGTCGAGCTCCGACATTAAATATCGAGAGTCGGACCGGCGACTATAAACCCTCCGGCCGGAAGACCGTCGAGCTCCGACGTTAAATATCGAGAGTCGGACCGGCGACTATAAACCCTCCGGCCGGAAGACCGTCGAGCTCCGACGTTAAATATCGAGAGTCGGACCGGCGACTATAAACCCTCCGGCCGGAAGACCGTCGAGCTCCGACGTTAAATATCGAGAGTCAGACCGGCGACTATAAACCCTCCGGCCGGAAGACTGTCAAGCTCCGACGTTAAATATCGAGAGTCGGATCGGCGACTATAAACCCTCTGGTCGGAAGACCGTCGAGCTCCGACGTTAAATATCGAGAGTCAGACCAGCGACTATAAACCCTCCGGCCGGAAGACCGTCGGGCTCCGACGTTAAATATCGAGAGTCGGATCGGCGACTATAAACCTTCCGGCCGGAAGACCGTCGATCTCCGACGTTAAATATCGAGAGTCAGACCGACGACTATAAACCCCCCGGCCGGAAGACCGTCGAGCTCCGACGTTAAATATCGAGAGTCGAACCGGCGACTATAAACCCCCCGGTCGGAAGACCGTTGAGCTCCGACATTAAATATCGAGAGTCAAACCGGCGACTATAAACCCTCCGGTCGGAACGAAAGACACTTGAAGAGAAGTGGCAAGGGAAAGTAGTGACAAGTCATATGCCACCTACGCCCGCCCGGGAGGCCTAGTTGGCCGAGTTGTGTGTCATAGGCCCCGACCAATCACCCACAAGCATGCAAAGTAAAAACGAAGTTGCACAACACAGATAAACTTTTCATTGAAATTAGAGGAATCAAGGCCGAGCAGTCGAATTACAAAAAGGGAAGTTTTTGGCCAAGCGGTCGAATTACATAAAGACTTCTATTCCAGAAAATCATAAAGGTCCTTAGGGATGATGCTAAGGAGGGCCGCATAGTCTTGGGTCGGGATGCTGGCGGAGTCAGGGAGCTGACTCTTGGACTTCAGATAGTCCGTCGTGGCGGTGATGGCAAGCTCAAAGGCAGTATACATCCGCTCGCACACTTTTTCTGAAAATTCGGTCGAGCAGATGTGCTTCAACTTCAGGGCTGCGACTCGGCCGGGCTCAGCCTCCTGGTACTCCTTGAAGGTAACTTGGGAAGCTTCAAGAGCCTCCTGTAATTTCTTCAGCTCGTCCTTATGTTTGATGGCTTCACCCGAGCGGCTCACCTTCTCGCCGTCCAGCAGCTCCATCAACTCCTTGACTCGTTGCTCCAGGCCCCGCGCCTCAACGTTCTTCTTCTCTAGATCGGCGATGGTCGTTTTCTTCCGATCGGTGGCTAGGCTTATTTTCCGGTCAAGTGACTTGACATGTCGTTCGAGTTCGGCCATAGTATGGGTCTGGTCGGCCGTCTTCTTTCGCTCCGCCTCCAATAAATCTTGGGTCTTTTTGAGCTCTTTCTGCAGCTCAGCATATGAGGGACCCTGGGAGGGCGCGCCGCTCGAACTCCTTAGCCTCTTTAACTCTTCGTCCACCATGGCCAGACGATTGGAGACAGCGATCTCCTCTACCCATCTCTGACATAAATAAAATCATTAATAGCCGATCGGAGAAAGCGCGTAGAAGACACCAAAGAAAACATAGTTACCCCAGTGGCCTGCTGCATATGGCTGTTGGCCAGATTGCCGAGTGGAATCATCGCGACACTTGCCCGAGCGTCGGCCCACATCTCGGCTAGGGGCCCCTTCATGGTGATCATGTGCTCAGGAGAGGTTGGCTGATCGGACTCGAGCATCAACTCTTCGGTGGGGAGATGCAAGATGACCCTGATGGTATGGCGCCGACCGGGAGTCGTCTGAGTGGAAGCTGGGGAAGGATCAAAGGCCGGTGCAGAAATTTGGGACAAAATGGCCGAGCGTTGGACTCGGCGGGGAGAGGGCGGAAGGGCGCTGACAGGTATGGCCTCGAGGGGGTCCGCGGACGCGTCCAGTTGGGATGGGGTCCGATCGAACGAGATCGCCTCAACCGCGGGGGCTTTGCCGCGAGAATCGGCGGTGCTCCGTTCGGACGGCTGGACCGCGGAAGTGGCCGATCGAAGTGGTGTCTCCGTTCGGCGCCTCTTTTGTCGGAGAGGGCGCTCTTCCTCCTGAGCGGAGCCTTCCTCTTGGATGGTTGGTCCCCTACTAGGGGTGGCGCCTCTTGCCACATCCCGGGGAGAGGCTTGAGCGGCCGACTCCTCGTGGGTCTCGCTCTCCCCTTCGTGTGAGCCGACCAGCTCAATGCCTAGCGACTCCATCTCCTTGGTAGCTGCGGCCTCGAGCGCCGCCGCTTTCCTTTTCAAAATCCCGTCCATGACGGACTCCATGACAATGTCCGCTGCAAAGGAAAAAGGAGAAAATCAGTTAGCAATCAAGGCGAATGCACAAGTAAAATTCTTACCGAAGCTGCTCGGGAGGGGAGTCCGGATCGGACTCAGGCCAAATATGTACATCACCCCTTCAGGTAAGAACTTGTTGATGTCGAACTTCAGACCGGCTGGCATGTTGGCAGCGTGAAGATAATCCGGTCGGGTCTTGAACCTCTTTAGCTCAGGGGAGGTTGGCGGTCTGACCTGCCACTGGATTTGGAAAGGGACCCGTTCGGGAAGACGAAGATAGAAGTAGTACTCTTTCCAATGTTTATTAGAAGAGGGTAGTTTATTAAAGAAGACTAAATCGGGTCGAGCCTGGAACATGTACGTACCCAGCTCGGACTGTTTAGGATAATAAAAATAGTAGAAGACCTCCAGTCTGAGGGGAATGTTGTGGATTTTGAACAAGACAACAACGCCACATAGAAGGCAGAAGGTGTTAGGGACTAAACTTCCGAGCGGAATGCCGAAAAAATTACAGACTTCTACGATAAAGGGATGGAGTGGAAAGCGCAGACCGGCTATGAACTGGTCGCGGAAAAAACAGATAGCTCCGTGCGGCGGTTTGTGTGGCCGAGCGGAGGGGGAGGGTAAGATAAGTTCACAGTCAGAGGGGATGTCAAAATTGTCCATCAGAATCTCGGCGTCTCTCCGATCGAAGCGCGACTCCATGGTGGTATACCACGGGCCGAGGGATGGGTCTTGAGGTTGAGAAGAGCTGGCCATAAGCCGAGCGGGAAAAGGAGCAAGAGATGGACGAATGGGCAAAAAGCTTAAGAAAGGAGATAGAATCGTAACCAGGAGACGAGAACGTGAAGAGAAGAAGAAAGCACGAGGAAAAACAAGAAATGAAAAGAAGATGGCAGAAGGACCTTACGGAAGCAGACGAAGATCGAAGGAAGAATGCGAGAGGTCGCCGGAAGAAGCAGCAGCAGGATCACCGGAGCAGGAACGGTAGGGAAAACTTCTAGGCACGCGAAAGCAGGAATGCGGCGGAGGAAGAAGGCGAAAGCTTTATAGGGTTGGGCCGGAACGGCCTCAGCCGTCGGATGCAGGTCGCAAAAACCAAGGACTCTATCGGGTCATCCATTTCAAACCGCCTCGGTCTCGTCGCCCGCGACGCCACCACCATACGATGGCGGCAGCAGCGCCACGTGACATTCAACCACTGGAGTGAATTTAATGAGCGCCTTCACAAGGCACAGAGTGCATACCCGGCCTTAATGTCGAAGATTGGCGCAAATTTTGAAGAGATCCGAGGAATGTTGGCGTGGACTGACGTTATAGCTACCCCCGTGGGGGTCGAGCGGAGGATAGTTTCACAGAGACGTCGCTCAGCGTAACTGGCGGTCCAGTCAGTCGGACTAATCGCCTCCTTCGACTAGACTTGAAGGGGAGGCAAGTGATCCGGCAGTAAGGACGGGGGATCCCCTTTGAGGGGAGTCAATGACACGTAGAGGTCAAAAGTCAAAAGGGTCAACCTGAGGGCCAGCCGATCGGAGAAGGGTCGGGTCAACCGGCCGAACGGGTCCGAGCGGAATCAAAGACAACTCGACGGGGAGTCGGGTTTCCGACGCTCATGGTGAACAGGTCGCTGGGCCGAGCGGGTAGCCCGCTCGGCCGAGGCATAAAGCAGCAATGCTGTGAAGGAACAGTCTCAGCCGAGCACGCGACCGGGAATCTTCCCGGTCGGACCAATACCTACGTCCCGTCGGAAGTGATGTGCCTGCCGAGCGGCTGGATGCTCGGTGCGGGGAGAGAAGAGACAACAGGACAAGGGGACATTGGGGAACATCTTCTGACAATAGGCATGTTCGACGACCAAGTCATACGCAGAATCCTACGACGGAAGGTTCTGTCGTCCCATCAGAGAGGTGCTCGGACTGTAGCAGTATGGTGTCAGGCATGCTCCTCTGGTAAGCCCATACTGAAGTATGGTAAAGGACACGTGTACGCCTCGGTAGGTGTGCATAAGCCTCGCCACAGCTCTATATAAGAGCCCTCAGACTTCGCCGGAGGTACGCGATCTCGCATCTTTGGAGCCACCTCATCGTTTTCCTCTTGCCTAACTTGAGCGTCGGAGGGTCATCGCCGGGAACCCCTTCCCGGCTCGACTTCCTTGCAGGTTCGCCGGAGATCCGTTCAGCTGGTCGGAGATAGAGGAGAGCGTCACGTCCCCAGCGTCCGTCGACTCAGCGCTCGGACAGGATCAGGGAGCTTTCCTATTATTTCCATTCTTTTCTCAATTTTTTTAAGTAATATTTTTTGATATATGTCAAAGGGGGAGAAAGAAAGTGAAAGTTAAGTAATAAAAGGGAAAGTCAAAGTTAAGTAATTAGAAGTGAATTTAAAAGTGAATAAGTGATTAAGGGAGAGATAGAAGATCCTAACATTGTATTTATGTTTGTACGCATTTATGATGTTATTATTATACTTAACTTTAAATTTTATTGCCATAATCAAAAAGGGGGAGATTGTTAGTGCAGGAAGCATACGACGATCGAACCTAAGTTTTGATAATGGAAAAGGGTTCAAAGTTAAGGTTATTTGTTATCTAACATATTTAAATGAGTTTGTAGGAAAGTCCTAAGTGTACTTAGGCAAAAGTCCTAGCTGCGGTTAGGTAGGTAGAAACCCTTAGGGTTGGTAACCCTAGGTCCTAGGGGGTGGTAACCATAGACGGAAAGTCTTGACGGGTCGAGGGCTTCGGGCAAAAGTCCTAGAGTCGGGGACTCTAGGTGGAAAGTCCTGGTGTCACGAACCAGGTAGAAGAATGGATGGGTCATGGAGCGGACATCCAACAGAAAGTCCTGGAGCCTTGGGCGCTAAGCAAAAGTCCAGTCGATCTGGAGGACTAGTCAGGAAACAGGTAAACTCTCTTGAGTAGAGTAGGTGAGGAGGCGTTCTTCGGTGAGGGAACAGTAAACGTCGGTTCGACCTAGGGTTTTCGATTGGAAATCCGAAGTCAAAATTGGACAGTCTGAAGACTGTCAAATATTTTATTTATCATGTCTATATTGTGCTAACTTTATTTTGCAGGGTATGGTTGATTTTTTGGACTAACATATTTTGCAGGAAGTGAATCAGACATGATTACCTCGGATAAACAGTACCCAAGGCACCCTCCATAGAGCTTGGGGGCACCTCAGGCACCCTCATCAACATCTCCGCAGCAAAGGCGCGAGGGCGCCTCCATGGAGCTAAGGGCACCCTGGACGCTGAGCAGAGGGCGCCCTCCATGGAGCTGAGGGCACCCTGAACGTTGAGGGTGCCCACCATGCGGTTGGAGGCGCCCTCAGATAGATAAGCAGTGAAGGAGTCAAAGCTTATCATCGCTGCGGATTCGGCGGGGATAAGGGCGCCCTCCACGGGCTACTTAAGCCCAGTTCGAGCAGCAACAAGGACACAACAAGAACTCGCAACCATTCTTCTGTGTGCTGCTCAAAGGATGATCCGATAAAGCTATAACAAGACATCGACGACCCGAAGCTTTAAAATTCTAAGTTTTTTGTTGTCGGTATAATTTCATTACTGCTTTACTTGTATTTCAAATTGTAAATTTTCGAGCTTATAGTGATTGCCCAAAGTAAACGCTCAACGAGTGTGGGCCTTGGAGTAGGAGTCGCCACAGGCTCCGAATCAAGTAAAACCAACGTGTCATTTCTTTTAATGCTTTTATTCCACTGCATGTTACTCGATTGCTTTAAATGAACGAAATAGCCACGAGCGCTATTCACCCCCCCCCCCCCCTCTCTAGTGCTTTCGATCCAACATTGGTGCGGGAAGCATCAGATGATCGAACCTGGGTTTTGATTATGTCAAAGGGTCCAAAGTTAAGTTGTCTTGTGATCTAACAAGATTGAATGAGCTTGCATGAAAGTCCTAAGTGTTCTTAGGTAAAAGTCCTAGCTACGGTTAGGCAGGTGGAAAACCCTAGGGGGTGGTAACCCTAGGTCCTGGGGGGTGGTAACCCTAGACAAAAAGTCTTGGCGGGTCGAGTGCTTTAGGCAAAACCCTAGAGTCGGGGACTCTAGGTGATAGTCCTGGTGGTCGCGGACTAGGTGGAAAACTGAACGAGTCGTGGAGCGGGCATTCAGCAGAAAGTCCTGAAGCATCGAGCACTGAGCAAAAGTCCAGTCGGTCTGGAGGACTGGTCTAGCAACATGTAACTTCTCCTGAGAGGAATAGGCGAGGACGTGTTCCCTATTGAGAGAACAGTAGGCATCGGTTCAACCTAGGGTTTTCAGAGGAAATTTGAAGTCAAAACCGGACAGTTCGAAGGCTGTCAAGTTATTTATTTACATATAAATTGATATTTGTCTAACTCTATTTTGTAAGAAACTAACAAGTTTTGCAGGGTCGGACTTACCCTTAATCAGTCGACCGAACGACCAGATCGGTCGACTGAACCCCAGTACAATAGGATTAGATTTCCAGATAGCAAGCTGAGTTTGATCAAGGGATCGGTCGACCGAACCTGGGGATCGGTCGACCGAACCGAGAATAAGCGGTGGCATGATCGAAGCCAAGGTGATTGTATCAGATGAGGAGGAGATCATCTGACCGGTCGACCGAACATGGGGATCGGTCAACCGATCCGGTTCGAGTGAAACCTGATCCCAAGATCAGTGGGTATAGATCAGGTCTGAAGAAGCTATAAAAAGGAGCCTCGACCAGCACTTCAAAACAACAATTCTACATAAGCGATCTTCCAAGCTGCACGCTACGCTGAAACGACTCAACGACGCTCAGCTGCTATTCCGACAAATCGACGAACCAATTCCTAATCATTTATTGTCAGTATAATCTATTTTTAAGTTCAGTACTTGTACTTATATATTTGTAAGAATTTCATATCTATAGTGATTGCTCAATGTAAGCGATCAACGATCGCGGGCCTTAGAGTCGGAGTCGGAGTCGTCACAAGCTCCGAACCAAATAAAAGAAACCTGTTAACGATTGTGTTTGTTTCTTTTCTTTATTCCACTATGTATTTTATTTGTTTTACAAAACGAGTGAAAAAGCCACAAGTGCTATTCCCCCCCCCCCCCCCCACCCCCCCCCCTCCCAACTAGCACATCTTCAATCCTACATCGTCTAGCTAGTTTTACCTCTGAGGTCCCTTCGTGTAGTTCTAGAAATTTCTCCCATAGCTCCTTGGTTGACTCGTAGGCTCTGATCGAGTTAACTTCTTATAGCGGTAAGACGCTTAGCAGATGGAACTCTGCTTTGCCGTTTGTCATGAAATCGGCTTGCTCCTTCTTCGTCTATTGATATTCTTCTTTGTCTTTTGAAACTACAAAATCATATTTCATAATTATTAATAATTCAAAATTTATTTTAAAAAATACTTCTATCTTTTTCTTCCAGCTCACGAATTCCCCCTCAAACTTTGGTGGGTAGATACTCGGTCCAGCCATCTCGTTTGCTTCATTCGGTGGTTAGTCCTCCTAAAGTTGTTGGGCTCTAATACTAATTATAGGACCCTTGGTGGTTGGCTAGAGGGGGATGAATAGCCCTGTAAAGAAAAACGAACCTTTCTCGAACTTTATACCTTTATAAGAATCAACACTTGCATAAAATAAATAAGAGACTAAATAAAGAAAGGAAGAGACATGAAAGAGTTTACTTGGTTACAACTAGAAAGACTGTTAATCCAAGAAAATTGAAAGCGCACTAATGTCTCTTTCAGGCGAAGAAACCTCTTACAGCAATTGAAACACTCAGTTACAAAACAAGATTGAAAAGAAATGAATTACAAGTATTGTTCTAACCTTCTGGGACCAGAGCTGTATTTATAGCCCTGATCAGGGGGGGCCTAGAAGGGTTCCAAGCGCCTCTAGGGGGAAAAAAAACTCTATCCCCATCGCAACGCAATGCGCCATGTCACGTTTGGCTAAATTTTTTGGTCTGGACGCCTAAAAGGGTTCCGGGCACTCCGAGCCGAAAAAATAACTTTTTGTTGATCTTTGGTCTCGGTCTTCCACTCGCATTGGTCCGGGTCTTCCGCTCCGACTACGCTCGCTTGGGTGATCTCAGCCATCCGGAATAAGGCTCACCCGAACCCAACTTCTGGCCTTCGAGCAATCTTCCGCTCTGGCTTCTCGTCCCTCAGAAACGTCACACGTCTCCTTCTCATCCGCCCGCGTACTCTTTCGCAGCACCTTATCCCTCGGATGCACCGAGCCAGTCGACTCTCTCTCCATGTCGTCCTTCTCACTAACTACGACTTTCGCTCAACTTCTTGTGCTCCTAAGTTCCTGCATACTTAGACACAGGGGTTAAATACCAACAGGATCTAACCTAACTTAGTTGCTCATATCAAAACTACCTTGGGGTACTTACACTGACTAGATGGGGGCACCTTGACTTTAACTGTCACATTACCATGACTTTATCTTGATTATTGACCTCATACTATCTTTGGAGTGACTCGCAACACACTGTATCATAGTCGAAGTTATGTTCACTCTCCTTCATAAAGAGTGATTCAAACTCAACCCTTTGAATTTGAAGTCACACGTTTTTCATCTTGTCCTCTCCCATAATAGAGTTGCAAAGTGTCACTCACATTTTTTTTTATGTTATCTCATTAGTTATTTTTTAAAACATGTCTTCATCCAAATCTTAATAGATGATGGTAAAAGTACATTGATCTCTTTTTCTTTCTTTTTCCAAAGAATCCTTTAGAATTTGAGATAAAGTTATCAAATCTAAGGACTCTTCAAAATCATTTTCAACAATATCCCATGTTCCTTGGGATTCAAGAATAACTTTCATTTTAAGTGATTCTCATAGTTAAGTTTGATAAATGAAGATAATGGAAAGAAAAGAATTTTGATGTCATTGACTCAGGTACTATGATGGTGGGCTCTTAAATAGCTTTTTAAGGAAGAAAAGAGATGTTGTATAGTATAAAGACTTGTATTATATAATGACTTATATTACAACTTTACACTGTATGACTATTTAAACTGACATCTCTAGATCATACATCATTAATTAGATAATATGTATTTATCTCTAGACCATATATTCACATCTCCACGGAAAAAAAATTCTATCATTCTCTAGCCACTTAACTAATATTATATAAAACAACTTTTACAACACACAAAAAGGTAAAATCACTAGCACACTTCTAGATAGCAGCACCAATAACTTCCTAATGCTGATAGACCTGCATTCTAAGTCTCTTGGGAACCAAACATTCACTGCCAAACCGTTGTTGCAGGTATACGATCGAAGCCAACAGCAATCCTTCGCAAGGAATGATGATGTCCCACGCCGTGGAGTAAAAGTCCCATTCTTCACTTCCGTAAATGTTGGTCGAATGTATAGCAACGTAGCTTCGAGATCGGTATACATCATACAAGTGAGGCAATGCTCGAGTCACCACGATCCCCACGTAGAAGAATGGCGTAAGGACTTTCCCTTTGGACTGCTGAGCCATGTTGAAGACGATTTGGGGAAGCAAGAATCCATTGAGCACAAAACCAGAGTAAGAAATCAAAGCCGCCGACTCGAACGACATAAGCCAAGCGAGCAGCGCCCCTGCAGCGTACAGAGGCAAGCACCATTTGAGCACACGCCTCTCTTGAACCCATAGTTTTCTGTTGTCTTCTGCTGCTGATGATCTCGATGACCATGCCAACTGAGCCAAGCTCAAGGACAAGAACAAAGCTATTATCGATATCATCCTCACGATCACTTCATGAGCAGAAATCCACCAGTTCCTCGTCCACAGAAGCATAGCTGACCCGCTCGTCTGGTTCGCGAACAACAGAGGGATTGTGTAGCCCAGGACAAGCACAAGCAGCATTGTGATGGACACGGAGGGAAGAATGTGCGGCTGCTTCTTGACATGGAAGATCTGCAGCGCGATACAAATGCAAGAAAATGTTAGAGTGATAATAACCATGATAAGTTCGGCATCCATTCTCCAAACAGATCGATCTATTTCGCGTCCTCCCATATTGTTACTGGATGAAATTCTTATGGTATCGAAATAGAGAGGCTGAGACTGAATCCTCGTGCTTCTGATCGTTCCATCGAGGTGGACCTCATCATCTTCATCAAGCAGGTCAGCCAACTGGATGCTGACCAATATTTCACAGTCGATGGACTCATAATCCAGGGTTCCATACTGGCCTGGCTGCTTCGGGTATCGACATCCTTTCATGCAGAATCTTCCAGTTGCAGAGTTGTACACGCCTTCCGCTGCAAGCTCGTTTATTTCGAAGTCGTCATCAAAAGGATTCGATCTCTTGGTTATTTCAAAGCCCACGTTCCAGATACTTGTGTTAGCAGCACCCGAGCTTCTGATGCCTGACTTCCTTCTGTAATGATGTTCAAAAACAGAGTCTCCTACTGACATGAAATTGGCTTCCCTCCACGTTCGTTTTCCTTTAGCATCATTCATGTTTATGCCTAATCTCACGCCACCCAATGATTTTGGACCTGGATACACTTGATGACCGGACTCAGAGGAGGTTGTTATCCTATTACTACAAGAATTTCCAACCGAATCCGCTTCGGTGTAATTGTACTTCAGACCATGGATCCTGTTCCAGCCATCGTTGAGACTATGGATAGAGGCCATGTCAAAGTACTCCGCATCTTTCTTGTCCTTGTTGCTCCAGATGCGACCCACGACGTCGCTTCTTTCTTTCAGTGTCATGACCGTCGGGAACCACAGAGTGAGTCCGACGTCGCAGGCACCCACATGGGGATGCTCCGGCAAATCTGCGTTGATCACACGACAAGTTAGCAAACAGAACTGCTTCCTCTGGCGATCCCAGTATGCTTCACCAACCAAGGACCTTTCAGGTCTCATAGGCATATCGTATGGATAGCTACTGGAATTGGAGAAGTCAAGGTAGAAATTTATGGAACCATTCTCTAGGCAAAAGATCTGGTTCAGAGAAAGGAATCGAGGGGTGAATCCCAGGCTTTTGCCTAATGGTCTACAACTGTCCTCGGCGCAGTCAGCACTGTTTTTATAGTCTATTCTGAACACCTGAGTGAAGAGGAAAGCGCAAGCTCTGGCAGGTTCAATTTCTGATGAGTCTTCCTCAATTTTGACAGCGGAACATGAACTGGTGGCTTGTGGGAAGATGGTGAAGTGATAAGGATTTGGGGCGTAATAAGCTAAAACCGTGATGGAATTGGAACCGATGTTGTTGGGCTCACCGACGCGGTTCAAAATCTCTACCTCGCCGTCAATCAAGCTGGTGTTCAAGTTGGAACCCGTGGGAAAATTCAGGATCAAGACAGCGGAGAGAAGAAGGGATTTGCCTTGGCCATCGCTGTAGACACCACGGCCGACCATGCAAACTTTGCCGGTGGATTCGGACCAGAAGCCGGCGAGGTCCTCGAAGGTGGCTTCTTCCACGACTGCGTGGGGAGAGAAACGCCTCCTGTGCTGCCTCTGGTTCTGGGAGGCGCCGAAGAGCGTCATGGCTGCCTGGATCCGCAAGGTGCCATTCTTCTCGGTCTTGTGCAGGGACTTGGTCTGGAAGTTGACGGAGGGCGGGGCGAACACCGCGGAGGTGTCCACCTGGCTAAAGAGGCCAGCGCCGCCGGAGAAATACCCATTCCGGAAGGAGATGTGGTCGAAGTGCTTGACGACGAGGGCGGTGGCTTCCGATTCCGGGACGGTGTCCCCGCAGTGCTCAGCGTAGGAGATCTCGCCATGACTAGCCGCTGAAGCAGAGGAAATGGTGCAGAAAGCAAGGATGAGGAAGAGAATCCCCAAGTGATGCATGGCAGTGAGCAACAAACACCACCAACAAAGTATGCTTTGATTGTTTACAGAGACTATTAACATGCTTGCGGATGAAGATTTAAGGGCTATAACAAAATTTGTGAATTAGGTTATTATATGGTGGTAAAAGATGACTATATATATATATATATATATATATATATATATATTAGTCCTCAGCATCTTTATTAATTTGTCCATGGAAAAAATAAATCATGGGTAACTATTAATCTTTGAAATAGTGACTGATTGAATTAGGTCACTACAAAATTTACATGAAGTGATTCAATCCCATAAAAAAATTTTAATAGCATCGGATAAATTCGGAAAGCATATAGATGGTCACAAGGATGACAACAATTAATTAACAGGTATTTATTTACACTGTGAGAAACTTATCCTTCCATTTACTATATATTGTGACAAAAGGTGAATACGTTTGCCCCTAGTCGTCCCAGGGTCAATACAGAAGAGATAAATCACGGACGGTTACTAATCTTTGGAATAATGATTAGCACATAAGGGAGGCATTTATCTCGAATTTGTCGAGATTCAAACCTCAAATTTCATTATGATAATATTTTATGCGCTAACCATTAGACTCATCTAAGAAGACTTCCATTTACCATATATTGCACCTACCCGGGAACATGAGATAGGATTAGGACTGGGTAGTAGTTCAGTGATCTTTGCCGAATGTATTACAGTCCAAGTCCACTGAGGAAGGAGAGTTCAAGTCAAGAGGAAAAAATATATAACAAACACAGTTATTGATTAAAAAAGGAAATAGGTTCTGCTCGAGTGAATGGAAGACTTGGAAAATTATGAAGTTCCACGGGAGGAGGTGTGATTGAGTTGCTTGGATAAAATTATGGTGTTAGGTATATATGACGTTTAGAGGGTGTAATTTTCACTCAATAGAAGATATCTCATTTGATGATAATATAATAAAAGGAAACTACGTATAGCATATGAATAAGATAATTAAAAAATTAACAAATTTTATATATTTTTTTTTAGGGTTTACGCAAGATCAAATGAATAGAAAAAAAAATCCAGCAAAATAAAAATTAAATCAAAAGTCAACTACAAAATTGACAATAAAAAATAAATTATATATATAAATTGCTGAATTCACGGTAAAAAACTGTGCATAAAATTAATCATTAATTTGAATTCAATTCAACTTATGTGGTGGCATGATTCATAAATTTTGGACCCCATAGGTCATTCGAGTTGGTATGTGGTGGGATGCTTATCACATGAGATCGCGGGGTCGAAACACGGAATAGTCAGGGCGTAAATCTCCGATCCCTGTGCAACTCACCCCACCTGCCACATGCTCGCTCAGGATGCTATGATTTACCTCCCTCGCGATGGCCTTGGGTCGAGTGCGGCGGAGGCGCTGGGGGCGAGCGATTTCGCCTTTTACCACATGATTCATAAATTTTGATCCTCTCATGATGATATAGTGGCTAACGCATGAAATATTATCATTATAAGGTTTAGGATTCGAAACTCAGTTGATCTTGCCCGAAAGTCGAAGAGATGGAAAGCAGGGGATGTGGCGATCGCGTTGACAGCTTGTAGACTTCGCTCGGACCTGCAACACAAACTACTTCAGTGCCGAGTCAGGGAAGGGGTCTCCAGCGTTGGCCCTCCAACGCTCAAATCAGTCACCGACGATGAAGTATAAGGCGGAGCAACAAGAACACTGTAGTACAAACAGTGAATATCGCCTACCTCCGTCGATGCTTGGACCCCCCTCTTTATATAGAGCTCATGTAGTGCGCGTGCACATTTCCCAAGGCGAGTACGCTTCTCCAAGTTTTCCCTGAAAAGACTTATCAGTAAAGTATCCCTGACACAGTACCTTAATGGGTCGAACATATCTTTGAAGTGACAGTAGAAGCTTCCGGCGTACAATCTTCTGGCTATCCATGCCCGGTGTTAGCGGCACCAACTCCCAAAAGGATGTTGTTGGATATCAAAGGGAGTCTACTGCAAAGCCGAGTAAGTTGGCCACTCGACTGGGATATCGCCACTCTGGTGCCCCCACCGGTCGACTAGGACCTCGCTACTTCTGCGCCTATGTCAGCTCAACCGATGCTACCCTTTGTCACTGTCGAGCCCTGCTATTGGGCCGAGCGGAGTAGCCGCTCGACCGAAGTTGAACTCTGCGCATATGAAGTTCTGCTGTCTGGCCAAGCGAGGGAGCCGCTCGGCTCGGCTTCTGCACATCGTCTCCCTTGAGCATCGGTCGTTTGACTTCTCTTGGTAGCGAAGGCGAGGGCGGGTCGAAGTCTTTTCCCCGGTAGGGTATGCTTCGCCCGACCGACGGGTCGTGGCCTCCTCCCCGATCAAGGTATGCTTCGCCCGACCGGCCGATGCCATCTACGCGTTGATCGCCTTGACTTTGACCTCCACCGTGGCAGTGGGGTGGACCCCTCATTATCACCGCATCACATGTCTCCCCCTCAAGTCTAGTCGAAGAATGCTACAAGTCTGACTGACTGGACAATTGTCTGAGCAGCTTTCTGCCTGATCGGCCTTCGACATTACTTGGTTTCTGATTGGGATGCGACCACTCCCTGGCAGTCGCCCTGTTTAAGCTTGTCGTTCGGTTGTAGGTATGCTTCCTCAATTCGATCAGCGAAACGAATGTTTATACTTGTGAAATCTTTTCTTGGGCCGTCTTGGACAAGCACGAGTCAGGCTTACGTCACCCAGATTTCTGGAAAATCGTACAAATCTCTCCACATTAAGGCTGAGTGTGCCCCCATGCCCTCATTAAATGTCGACCCGTGGCGATGTGCCACGTGTCCTGCCCACTACCGTCGCATGCCTGATGTGACGGCAGATATCCGCTGGTGATGTGACGTCTGGCAACTCAAATTCAACAGTTAGATCTTGGCTTGGGTTTCTGTGACCTAGATCGGACGGCTCCGGTTGGCCGACCCCGAAACTTATAAGCTCGTGCGCGTCGCCGCCTTTGCGCACATCTCTTCGACTTCTTCGGTGACGCTCTATGCTCCGGCGACGTTCTTCTTTCTCGATCCTCCGGCAACCTTTCCAATAAGCTTTCTCCCCATCGCCCCTTTTTCTCGTCTTCCACCGTCTATACTTCTCCATCTTCCGAGCTTTTCAGTGTCTCAGTGTTCCGACAATAGCCCAATAGCCTTCTTTCTTTTCGACATCTTTTCACTTTTGTTTTGCGATGGCAAGTTCCTCACAGCCTCCCGCCGACATCCCTGGGCTCTGGTACACCTCTACAGAGTCCTGGTTTGATGTCGGCGATGCTGAGAGTCTGAAAGTCGCTTTTGAGCTTCCTCCCGAATACGAAGTTATTCTTCCTTCCCCTTCCGATCGGCCAAATTCTCCACCGCCTGACTGTATTTGCTTCTTTATGGACCATTTTACCACCGGTCTGTGGTTTTCTCTCCACCCCTTTTTTTCCTCCGTGTGTAAGTATTTCCGAGTCCCCCTTCATCAACTAGTGTCGAACTCCTTTCGGTTGTTATGCAGGGTGGTAGTTCTTTTTTGCTTGGACGGCATTCCCCTTACTCCCCTGCTCTTTCATTACTTTTATTATCCCAAATTTCCCGAGTCGGAGACTTTTCTTTTCCAAGCCCGAGTGGGCTTAGTTTTCTTTGATAAAATGTCGACCTTCAATAAACACTGAAAGAAGTACTTCTTTTTTATGCACTTTCCCGAGCGGTCGGACTTCCCAACCTCCTGGTAGCTCAACGTGGTGACTCAACCTCCATTAAAGAAGTACAAGAGTCGATCGGACTACCTCAACGTAGCTTTGATGTTGCCCGATCAGAAATACGACATCCACAAGCTGTTGTTAGAGGGTGTCCTCTACATCTTTGGCCTGAGTCCAATCCGCACCTGGCTGCCGACCAACCTAGGTATGAAACTTATTTCAATCCTTCTTTTGATTCTAACTAATTTTTCTTCCTCTTTTGCAGCTGAAATCATGCTACGTGCCCGTCTGGACGGTAAGGCGAAACTTGCGGATGCAGTGATCAATGCGGCTGCTGTGGAAGAATTAAAGAGTCGCGGCCTGCAGTCGGTAGGCTCACAAGAAGAGTCGTAGGATGAGAGCGAAGTGAATCTCGCCTTGGCAAGTGGTGGAGCGACTAGCGGCTCACCACTTCCTTCCGAATGGCTCCCAGTCATCCAAGTTGAGGGGGCGTTAGGCTCAACCTCCTCAGTCGAGCCACTGATCAGGCGCAAGAGGTGCCGGGCGGAGCCTTCATCGTGCTCCGCCACTTCGAGGGTGCGGTCTGCCGAATGGGTCGAGACGTCGACCCCCGCTCTTGTCCAAGAGTCCACTGCTCCTGAGTCATCAAATCAAACCCCTCCCTGTCCGGTCTGCCTCATGGAACAGTCTACGCGCCGCCGGTGACCTTCCTGCCACCAAAATCGAAGGCCAGAAGTCAGGTATCTGTCCAACGTCTTCATCTCGGTCGTCCAGACGAGCTACTTCTGCGCAATCAGGCCCGAGCGACCAATGCCACATTACGGCGATTCTTCACCTACCGACCGAAGAGTGGCGCGAATCGGCAGGCGCTTCATCCCGAGCCCTCGAGCACCAAATCATCATCCAAGGGTTGCTCGTCCAAATATGGGCAGACGCTCGAGCCCATGCGACGATGATGCCTCTGGGGACGCTTGCGGATAACCACACCCAGATGTCTATTGGGATAAGTGTTAATACACTTTTAATCTATTTCCGCTCGGTGCTTACAATCTCTTTGTTGCTTGCAATACTGGGTGGAGAGTCTAGCCATATGCCAAAGGCTCATATTTTTGGAGGAGGAAATGAAGACAATGAAGGTGTCGAGCGGTCAATCCTCCACCGCTTAAGAGCAGTCGAACGCCGATGTGGCCAAACTGTGCGTCGATCTGGCGAAGTGCACCAAACTGCTTGAGGCCGAACGGGAAAAGAGTTCAGGGTAGGCCACCTTACTGCCTCAGCTGAATAAACAAGTTGTCACCTTGGACAATAAAATCGAGTCAGCCAATGCGAGGAAGAACCGGGCCATCGAAGACCTCGAGCTGAAGAATAAAGAGGCCCGGACCCTCGCCCAAAATTCAATGAAGCTGAAGATTTCCTGGTCATCGAGCGGAATAGTCGGTCGTCCGAAGAGGTTGCACTTCGCGGACAATTCGCCGCCAAAGATACCGCCCTGGCCACCATGAAAGACGAGTTAGATGCCTCCTGAGCGGATTTGAAGACTTATCAAGATGTAGAGGTTGGCCGGTTCGAAGCGATAAAGAAGAATTATATCTGCTCAGATGCGTTCAACGACAAAGTTGTCGACCGGGCACTCCGCCCGTTCGACCTAGCGATCGACAGGATGATCGACCAGCTTAGAGAAGGTGGATACCTGCCGGCAGCTCTGACCAGTAACATCATCAACAGGGATAAACTTACTATGTCGTTGCCTGCCAATGCCTTAGACTACCTTGAGTGAGGCCGAGAGTCCCTGTAAAATTTTTATAAAATCTCTGAAGTCTTAATGGATGCTTGTCCGTTCGGACAAGCTCTATCTCCTTGCATGTTTTTTCGACTAATCTTTTTTTAGCATTGCACGAACTCGTGGTCGCATGCCTCCGATCGTCCATGATTAGTCTATCCAGCTGGCTGATCCCTTTCGTATTCAGAGTTCCATCATGATTCTATGAACTTTCGATCAGTCCTGGAGTATTTCGAAGAATAGTGTCGAACGGTCACTAATCTTGCAGACTTCGAGCTTTGAGTAGCCTGGGTTCACGGTCGACTATTCATCAACGCTTGCCTACTCACTGAGCCACGGGTTTAAGGTCGTCACTTGACCATTGAGGAAGATTAGGTGAACACTAGAGTTTAAGATCGCCGCTCGACCATTACTATAGACCCGTGTTTAAGGTCGCCGCTCGACCGTTGATGTAGCCCCGAGTTTAAGGTCGCCTCTCGACCGTTGATGTAGCCCCGAGTTTAATGTCGCTGCTCGACCATTGATGTAAACCCGGATTTAAGGTCGCCGCTCGACCGTTGATGGAGACAAGAGTTTAAGGTCACCGCTCAACCGTTGATAGAGACAAGAGTTTAAGGTCGCTGCTCGGCCGTTGATGGAGACAAGCATTTAAGGTCACCGCTCGACCGTTGATAGAGACAAACGTTTAAGGTCACTGCTCGACCATTGATGAAGACAAGAGTTTAAGGTCATCGCTCGACCGTTGATGTAGACCTGGGTTTAAGGTCGCCGCTTGACCGTTGATGGAGACAAGAGTTTAAGGTCACCGCTCGACCGTTGATGGAGATAAGCATTTATGGTCGCCACTCGACCGTTGATGGAGACAAGTGTTTAAGGTTGCCTCTCGACCATTGATGGAAACAAGCGTTTAAGGTCGCCGCTCGACCGTTGATGTAGACCTAGGTTTAAGATCGTCGCTCGATCGTTAATGGAGACAAGAGTTTAAGATCACCGCTTGACCGTTGATGGAGACAAGAGTTTAAGGTCACCGCTCGACCGTTGATGGAGACACATTTCAAAATGCCTTCGCTTTTTATTCATTTTTACCCTGCGTTCAGGAAACATACAAAAATACATGGTATCTACTCGCACACCTCTCATTCGGCCTTGTAGGGTTGGAGATGATTCATGTTCTACGGTTGTTCTACCTTCTTCTTACATTCTCGATTGGTCGTGATTAATATGGTGGCCTCCATCCGACTCAGGTGAATTTGGACTTCTCCTTTTCTTCGTAGACCAAGCCATGGAGCTTCTTGGTGACGACGTTCACCTCCAAGCGCGGATTCTTCTGAGTGCTTCTTGATTCGGTCTTGACCATCTCGACATAGCATCGCCGAGTGGTCAGTTGATCGCCTTTGACTTCACCCACCCGGTCGTCCGCCGAGAACTTAATCTTTTAGCAATAGGTAGGCACTACCGCCCGGAACTCCTTGAGGGTCGGTCGGCCCAAAATGACATTGTAGGCTGACAACACGTCCACCATGATAAAGTTGGTGGTCCTAGTTCTCCTCAATGGCTCCTCACCGAGCGAGATGGCCAGTCAGGCATGTCCGAGCGGCAGTATTTCGTTGCCTGTGAAGTCGTAGAGAGGGGTCGTCATGGACAGCAACTCATTTCGATCAATTTGTAATTGATCGAACACTTTCGTGAAGATGATGTTCACCAAACTCCTTGTATCAACAAAAGTTCAGTGAATTGTGTAGTTAGCGATTACCGTCCGAATGATTAGCGTGTCATCATGAGGGATCTCCACTCCCGCCAAGTCGCTGGGGCCGAAGTTGATCTGGGGCCCTTCGCCATTCTCCCCGCTGTATCTCACTGCATGGATCTCCAGTCACCGAGCGTACGACTTCCTGGCTCGGTTGTAGTCGTCGTCGGTCGACCCTCCAGCGATCAATGCCTATCTCTCCTCGGGATGTGTTGCTTCTTTTTTTTTTCTTCCCGAGAAAAGGGTATATTTCGCTCGGCTAGAACTCGAGAGGGATCAGTGTCATCCCATTGGTGTTGATGGTGTCGCTCGGGCTCCCTTCTTTCATCCTCCCTACACATAGTAGATCGGTGTCTTTGTCGCCGATCGGGAGAAGGAGATCGACGACGATATCCTCTTGGGGTCGGTCGACTGACGATTGGTGTCAGGCCGCAACAATCGCATGTATTGTAGGTTGTCGACTGATAGAATGAATAGAACATCGGTGTCCACCCCTTGCCTTTTGTCGCCTTCTGTCGACCGAAAGTCACATGCTGCACGGAATGTGTCCTTGTCCCCTGGTGCGGTCGTGCTCCTTCGGCCCTCGGCCCTTTGGGTGGCTGATGGCTGCTTGATGGTTGGCACTCGGTCGGCGCCGAGGGTTCGATCGACGCCTCTTTTCTTCTAGCCGCCTGGGCTTCTTCCACATTTATATACTCATTGGCCTTCTTGAGCATGTGGTCGAAGTCCCTGGATGGCTTCCTAATGAGCGATCGAAAGAAATCTCCCTCGACGAGCCCATGAGTGAAGGCGTTCATCATTGTCTCGGATGAGACCGAGAGGATGTCCATGGTCACTTGATTGAAACGCTGTATGTAGGCCAGGAGCGTTTCTTTTGATCCTTGCTTCAGGGAGAAGAGGCTGACGCTCATCTTTTGATAGTGTCGGCTGCTGGCAAAGTGATGTAGGAAGGTAGCTCGAAAATCCTTGAAGTTGCGTATGAATCAGTCCGGCAATCTTCTGAACCAACGCTGCTGCCGACCCAGAGAAGGTGGTGAGAAACACTCGACACTTCACTCCATATGTATATTAGTGCAGCGTAGCTTCATTATCAAACATATCCAGGTGATCATCTTGTTGGTTGCTACTCGGAAAACCTAGAGGTTCCACTGTACAAAAATTTTGTACAAAGGTCTGAACCTTTTCCTAGCTACCATGTGTTATTTTAAATTAAATTTTGGATCGCCTGCGGAACTTAACACGTTTGATCCAAAACTTAATCTATTCGTTCTTTTAGGTTTTGACTTGGGTCTCCTGCGGAACTTAACACGTTCGACCAAAATCACCTTAAGTTATTAATTCCATTAAATATTAATTTCCATAATTGGTTCCTAGTACTGACGTGGCGAGACACATGGCCTTCTTGGATATGGGAGCAACCACCACCGACTAGACAAAACCTTTTATAGAAAGCTAATATTTAATTTCCTAAAATAACTTTAGGTTAACCGAAAAGAACAATCAAATCACAAGGAAAAGAAAAAACAAAAGAACACAACATCGAAAAACATATTCGAAATTCTAGAATCGTAAGCCTCTTGTATTTGGTATTATTTCCATAAATAACTAGTATGATGCGGAAAGAAAAATTACTAGTTATACCTTGTAGAAAAACCTCTTGATCTTCTACCGTATTCCTCTTCTAACCTCGGACGTTGTGTGGGCAACGATCTTCCGAGATGAGAACCACCAAGCACCTTCTTCTTCCTTACAAGTTTCGGCCATCAAAACTTCTCCTAGGATGAAGAGGTTCGGCCACCGCCACCATGCTCCAAGGGATGCTAGAAAAGAGGCTTCTTTTCTCTCCTTCTTCTCCTTCTTAGATCCGGCCACCAAAGCTATCTCCACCATGAGAAGGTTTCGGCCACACAAAGGAGAGGAGAGGAAAGAAAGGGCCGGCCACACCCAAGGAGAAAAGAGAGGAAAAATATAATAGAGTCGTTAGCATTGAAGCCTCTTCTACCCCCTCTTTTATAATCCTTGGTCTTGGCAAATAAGGAAAATTTAATAAAAACTTCCTTAATTCTTTTGCCATTGAAAAGGAAATTTATTTAATTAAAATAATTCTCTTTTCAAATTATAATGGTCGGCCACTCTTCTCCCCAAAACAAGGAGAGTTTTAATTAAAACAAAAATTAAAACTTCCTAATTTGTTTCTAGAAATTTATAAAAATTTCTCCAATAATTTTAATCCCTTCATGATTGGTTAATAAAAAGAAATTTTATAAATTAAAATCTTTCTTTTAAACATGTGGATAATTTCCAAAAAGGAAAGTTATCTCTAAAAATTAAAATCTCCTTTCAATCTACAAATAAGGAAAGATATTAAATCTTTTCTTAATCTTTTGTAGAAACTAATAAAAGAGAATTTTTAATTTTTGAACTTTCTTTTAAATCATGAATATAATTAAAAGGAAAGTTTTTACCAACATTAAAATCAACCTTTTAATCTACAAATAAGGAAAGAGATTTTAACTCTTCTCTTAATCTTTTGTAGAATCTTATAAAAGGAAGGATTTAAATTTTTAAACTCTCTTTTAAATTATATTATCCACATAAGAAAAAATTTAAAATTAAAATTCCTTTTTATTTTAATAGGGTCGGCCACATGAATTCACCCATGAACATACCCATGGCCGGCCCTAGCTTGGTCTCCAAGCTAGCTTGGCCGGCCCCTATAGGATGGGTAAGAAGGTGGGTATAGTACTCTATAATTAAGAGGCTACGATAGGGACCGAGAGGAGGAATTGGTTTTGGTCTCCCGATAAAATTAAGCATCCCGTGTTCGCCCCGAACACACAACTTAATTTTATCAATAATAATTCATTCCACTAGAGAACTATTATTGAACTACCGCACCAATCCCAAATTACATTTTGGGCTCCTTCTTATTATGAGTGTGTTAGTCTCCCTGTGTTTAAGATAACAAATGTCCACTAATTAAGTAAGTTACTTTCAACTCACTTAATTAATATCTAGCTCCAATAGTAGTACCACTCAACTTCATCATCATGTCGGACTAAGTCCACCTGCAGGGTTTAACATGACAATCCTTATGAGCTCCTCTTGGGGACATTCTCAACCTAGATTACTAGGACACAGTTTCCTTCTATAATCAACAACACACACTATAAGTGATATCATTTCCCAACTTATCGGGCTTATTGATTCATCGAACTAAATCTCACCCATTGATAAATTAAAGAAATAAATATCAAATATATGTGCTTGTTATTATATTAGGATTAAGAGCACACACTTCCATAATAACTGAGGTCTTTGTTCCTTTATAAAGTCAGTATAAAAGAAACGACCTCAAATGGTCCTACTCAATACACTCTAAGTGTACTAGTGTAATTATATAGTTAAGATAAACTAATACCTAATTACACTACGACCTTCCAATGGTTTGTTCCTTTCCATCTTGGTCGTGAGCTACTGTTTATAATTTATAAGGAACCGATAACATGATCTTCTGTGTGTGACACCACACACCATGTTATCTACAATATAAATTAATTGAGCAACTACATTTATCATAAATGTAGACATTTGACCAATGTGATTCTTATTTCTAGATAAATATTTATACCAAAAGCTAGGCTTTTAGTATACACTCTAACAATCTCCCACTTATACTAAAAGACTAAGCTGTCATATCTGCTGCCATACATCTGATTCCCATGCCTTTCAAAAAGCTCTTGCCTTAAGGACCTTAGGTTATCATCTGATGCAATCTAGGCGGCAACAACTTCTCCTCGTTATACAATATCTGTATTGGGTAGTACTTGCGCTCTATTGTGTTTACTTGCCTTATAGACTCATGGTTTTTTTGAGTTTGTTACTGCACCATTATTATTACAATAAATTGTAATAATCTTTAGACAAACTAGAAATCATATCTAAGTCTATCTTGAGGTAATTAAGTCATTCAGCTTTTATGGCTACCTCTGAGGCTTGCCATATACTCAGCTTCTATGGTGGAGTCCAAAAAACACCTATGCTTATCACTCTTCCATAGTTATGACTTTTCCTCCTAAAGTAAACACAAAACCCCGAGGTCGACTTATTATTGTCCCTATCCGATTGGAAGTCTAAATCCGTGTAACCCACAGGGACCAAATTAACTGCCTTGTAAGCTAGCATATAATATCTAGCGCCTCTAAGGTACTTTAATATATGCTTTACTGCAGTCCAATGTCCTTGTCTAGGGTTACTTTGATATCTGCTAACTATGCCCTTGGCAAAAATAGATTTCTGATCTCGTGCATAGCATACATTAGGTTGTCTAACTGCCGAAGCATAAAAAATTGCCTACATGTCCTCAATCTCCTTTGATGTCATCAGAGACATCTCTTTAGATAAAGACACTCCATGCTTAAAAGGTAAGAAACCTTTCGAGGAGTTTTGCATGCTTAAAACGAGCAAGGATTTTCCGATGTATCAAGCTTGGGATAAGTAATATATTTTTTCTTTCGATCCCTTATTACTATACATTCTCCCAAGTCCTTTATATCGAATTATTTGGACAACCATACCCTTACTTCTGACAACATTTTGATATTGTTTCCAACTACCAAAAATGTTGTCTACGTATAGTATAAGAAATACCACCACGTTTCCATCACACCTTTTGTATACACAAGACTTATCCGTTTACTCAATAAATCTATAGGTCTGGATTACTTTGATAAACCGGATGTTCCAAGACCTTGAAGCTTTCCATCAGTCCATAGACTGATTGAGTTTGCACACAAGATGCTCTTAGCCCTTTGCAATGAATCCTTCTGGTTGCCTTATATGGATGCTTTCTTCAAGACTTCCAAATAGATAAAAGAATCCGGATAGACTTAAGCATGGCTACCAGTGAAAAAGTTTCCTTTTTCATCAAGCCTTGTTTTGAAAGTTTCTACCTTCCTGTCTATCCCTCTTTTCCTATTATAGACCTTTATACACCCAAAGGCTTTTACACCATTTGGTGGTTCTACAAGCTTCCAGACTTTATTAGAATACATATATTCTAATTCTATTATTCATTACTCTTTGCCAAGATGATGCATCTTTATCTTGGAGTGCTTCGTCATATGTCTGGAGATCAGGTTCATGTCCTCCTGGGATTGAGTCCAAAAATTCTCCCAAAACATGAATCTTTTTAGGTTGTCTAACAACTCTCCCACTACGATGAGGCACTTTCTGCAATTGTGTATCATTTGTAATACGTGTTGCAGTTTCCTTGTGGTATCTCATCTTGTACAGTTGGTACTATATTAGACATGTCTTTTATTATTTCCGTAAGAACAAATTTACTTATGGGCACTTGGTTTATTACATAGTCCTTTTCTAAAAATCGGTCATTGATACTATCAATGACCTTCTGATTTTTAAGACTATAAACCTACTTTCATTTCTCTAGGATAACTCACAAACAAGTGAATTCCTGTCCAACTTATCATTGTCTCTCTGGACTACCCGAGCCCGAATATGCTTCAAAATAGGCTTACGTCTATTCAACAATTCTATATGAGTAGAGAGTTCTGACTTTGGAAGGTAGTATGTTCACTTCCGTTTCCAGAGTATATCCTTAAAATGAATTTGGTAATTTTCTAAATAACTCATCATTAATCTACTTATTTCCATAAGAGTCTTATACCTTCCTTTTTCTACACCATTCTGTTGGGGTATACCAGGTGTTGTTAGTTGGGATTGAATCCCTACTTCTGATAAGTGACTCCTAAATTCTCCCAAAAAGGCACTTGCCACTACGATCTCACCGTAGTGTCTTGATACGTTTACTTTGACGTTTCTCTACATCAGTCTCGTACTCTTTGAACTAATCAAAGCACTTAGACTTGCGGCACATCAAGTAAATATATCCGTATCTCAAATAGTTGTCTATAAAATATATGAGATATTTGAAAATACCTTTTGTCTGGATAGTCATAGGATCACATAAATCAGAATGAATCAATTCCTATATATCTTTAGCTCCATACCCCTTAGACTTAAAAGCTCCTTGGTTATTTTCCTTCCAAGTAAGACTCGCAGGTTGGAAAGATTTCCACTACTAATGAACCCAAAAGTTCATCAGCTACCAATGAATCCTACTTAAGTTAATATAACCTAGCCTTAGATGTCAAAGATATAATTGGTTCATTTTCGAAGGTTGCTTTCTCTTAAGTTAGAAGATGTGTTATTAATTTCCATTTGTTGCATCATGGGAGTTATTGGATTATAAATTGTCAACCAACATACCAGAATAGATAACTTGCCTATTTTTCTTGATAACAACTTTGTTATCAAAATAGACACAATATCTATTCTATAATAGTTTAGAAACTGAAATCAGGTTCTTTCTAAACTTAGTATGTAAAGACAATTCCTAATAATCCAAATTTTATTCCTATTAGAGAATAAACCTCTCCCACTGCAACAGCTGCTACTTTTGCAGTAGTGCCCATGTGGACGATGTTTTTTTATTTTCATTTAGTTGTCGGGTTTCCTGATCAGTGGCTCCCATATCTATACACCAGGTACCGGTAGATAACTCCACTAAACATGTATCAACTAATGAATAAAATACACCTATATTGTTCTTAGTTCTAAGAGGACAATCTACCTTAATGTCCAAATTCTATTTCCAATCAATTATAATTGGGACCACTAAGTCTATCCTAAAGTATATCAGCTAGGGATTGACCATCTTCCTAAGAATCACAAAAATATTTGGTTAAGACCAACTCCTTAAAAATCCCCATGAATTTTGTATGCCACGTTAGTGTGGACGTATACAAATTCAAAGAGGAAATTTTATCATTTAATTTTATTATCTCGTCAACCTTACTTTATGACGAATAAACTTAATAGTTGGTCTATCTTTAATCAAATATTTGGTCAAGACTCTAAATTTAAAATAATATTGATTCCTCTAACAATACTATTTAAATTTACCAACACCTCAAAACACCGTGAATTTTGCATGCCACGTTAGTGTGGGCGTATACAAAATCAACATTTGTAAGAGGAGGGTTTTACCCATTAACTATCTTGTCAACGTAACTTTATGACAAATAAAATTATCTCAAACACCGTTAATTTTGTATGCCACGTTAGTGTGGACGTATACAAAATCAATCATTTGTAAGAGGGGTTTTAACCCTTTAATTTTATTATCTTGTCAACCTAGTTTTATGACAAATTAATAGTTGGTTTCATTTGGTCACACAAATAATAGCAGTGACTCGATAGGGAGGATACTATTAGATGTGTCTAAGTGTATACCATTACTTGACACTAAGTCCATTAATAAGATTATGCCCCTTCCTGGGGAAGATCACACGCTCTTAATTAACTTCCTATAGTCATCCAAAATGAAAGTCTGTTCTAGTGATCCATAAACAAGCTCATCCGTTATGGAGGAAGGCACTCAACGCGCAAGCTTGTTTGCATCACTTACAAACCAATAATGGAGACCATGGGATTTACTTAAAATTCCTCTCCCACTTAGTTATTTATAAATGAGGAATTTTAACTATGCTAGCCTACTAAACTTGTAAACTAACATGCACACTCAGACAATATAAAAGCAATAAATAGAAAATATAATTTTCAACTATTATGGCTTTTATAGTTATCCTCCGTGTGTTGTCATCCCAAGCTCTGCCAAATTTGGCCAACACCACCGGGTCTAGCTATCGCATCCATCTTGCTCCTAGTTCCACTGCGCCTCTGGTCCTTAGAAGGTTCCACGCTTTGTAAGATTCGATCCGACATAAATAGAATTTTATATTTTGATCCTATATTCCATAAAAGGAATGTACATGTATCTAGATCAAAAATAAAATCCTAATAAAACTAAATACGACTCCTGCTGTATTTTAATACAATCATGCACACACAGATAAATGCCCTTGACATGTCCAAGGGTCCAATCACACAAACAAAGCCATAATGATTACGTGTGAGACATACAACCAACTCCTACTTTAGTCTCAAATGATGATCTACAACGGCTCAACTAATACCACTAGCCTCTTAGGATAAATTGTTGTTGGTTGCTACTCGGAAAACCTAGAGGTTCCATTGTACAAAAATTTTGTACAAAGGTCTGAACCTTTTCCTAGCTACCATGTGTTCTTTTAAATTAAATTTTGGATCGCCTGCGGAACTTAACACGTTTGATCCAAAACTTAATCTATTCGTTCTTTTAGGTTTTGACTTGGGTCTCCTGCGGAACTTAACACGTTCGACCCAAATCACCTTAAGTTATTAATTCCATTAAATATTAATTTCCATAATTGGTTCCCAGTACTGACGTGGCGAGGCACATGGCCTTCTTGGATATGGGAGCAACCACCACCGACTAGACAAAACCTTTTATAGAAATCTAATATTTAATTTCCTAAAATAACTTTAGGTTAACCGAAAAGAACAATCAAATCACAAGGAAAAGAAAAAACAAAAGAACACAACATCGAAAAACATATTCAAAATTCTAGAATCGTAAGCCTCTTGTATTTGGTATTATTTCCATAAATAACTAGTATGATGCGGAAAGAAAAATTACTAGTTATACCTTGTAGAAAAACCTCTTGATCTTCTACCGTATTCCTCTTCTAACCTCAGACGTTGTGTGGGCAATGATCTTCCGAGATGAGAACCACCAAGCACCTTCTTCTTCCTTACAAGTTTCAGCCATCAAAACTTCTCCTAGGATGAAGAGGTTCGGCCACCACCACCATGCTCCAAGGGATGCTAGAAAAGAGGCTTCTTTTCTCCTTCTTAGATCCGGCCACCAAAGCTATCTCCACCATGAGAAGGTTTCGGCCACACAAAGGAGAGGAGAGGAAAGAAAGGGCCGGCCACACCCAAGGAGAAAAGAGAGGAAAAATAGAATAGAGTCGTTAGCATTGAAGCCTCTTCTACCCTCTCTTTTATAATCCTTGGTCTTGGCAAATAAGGAAAATTTAATAAAATCTTCCTTAATTCTTTTGCCATTGAAAAGGAAATTTATTTAATTAAAATAATTTTCTCTTTTCAAATTATAATGGTCGGCCACTCTTCTCCCCAAAACAAGGAGAGTTTTAATTAAAACAAAAATTAAAACTTCCTAATTTGTTTCTAGAAATTTATAAAAATTTCTCCAATAATTTTAATCCCTTCATGATTGGTTAATAAAAAGAAATTTTATAAATTAAAATCTTTCTTTTAAACATGTGGATAATTTCCAAAAAGGAAAGTTATCTCTAAAAATTAAAATCTCCTTTCAATCTACAAATAAGGAAAGATATTAAATCTTTTCTTAATCTTTTGTAGAAACTAATAAAAGAGAATTTTTAATTTTTAAACTTTCTTTTAAATCATGAATATAATTAAAAGGAAAGTTTTTACCAAAATTAAAATCAACCTTTTAATCTATAAATAAGGAAAGAGATTTTAACTCTTCTCTTAATCTTTTGTAGAATCTTATAAAAGGAAGGATTTAAATTTTTAAACTCTCTTTTAAATTATATTATCCACATAAGAAAAAATTTAAAATTAAAATTCCTTTTTATTTTAATAGGGTCGGCCACATGAATTCACCCATGAACATACCCATGGCCGGCCCTAGCTTGGTCTCCAAGCTAGCTTGGCCGGCCCCTATAGGATGGGTAAGAAGGTGGGTATAGTACTCTATAATTAAGAGGCTACGATAGGGACCGAGAGGAGGAATTGGTTTTGGTCTCCCGATAAAATTAAGCATCCCGTGTTCGCCCCGAACACACAACTTAATTTTATCAATAATAATTCATTCCACTAGAGAACTATTATTGAACTACCGCACTAATCCCAAATTACATTTTGGGCTCCTTCTTATTATGAGTGTGTTAGTCTCCCTGTGTTTAAGATAACAAATGTCTACTAATTAAGTAAGTTACTTTCAACTCACTTAATTAATATCTAGCTCCAAGAGTAGTACCACTCAACTTCATCATCATGTCGGACTAAGTCCACCTGCAGGGTTTAACATGACAATCCTTATGAGCTCCTCTTGGGGGCATTCTCAACCTAGATTACTAGGACACAGTTTCCTTCTATAATCAACAACACACACTATAAGTAAAGACTCATGTATCGTGCGTGTGCGCTTCCCAAGGCAAGCACACTTCTCCAAGTTTTTCCTGAAAAGACTTGTCAGTAAAGTGTCCCTGACACAGTACCTTAACAGGCCGAGCATATCTCTGAAGTGACAGTGGAAGCTTCCATCGTACGTGTTGGGTTTTTCGGGCCGCGAAAACCGCTTTTTCGCGTCGCGGAAACCCCGAATCACCCTAGCCAACGGATCTCATGCAAAGAAAAGATTTTAAAACAAAATTACGAGTACGAGTTTCTACTTAGATCTACTCCTAGATCTACATGAAACGAGTTATACCTTTGAAGCGAAGCCCTTCGCGTTCCCGCTTGTCCAAACGGTGCCGGATCTCAAGAGTATCAAGATAGATACTCCTCTAGAAGTATCCACACGGACTCGTAGGTGGAGAAAACACACAAAGAGGTGTGCTAGCACCTATGTGTTGTTCGGCCAAGTTGAGGAGGAGAGGGAGAGGAAGAGAGCTCCAAGAGGAAGAAGAAGGAATAATGCACTTGAATGTGGAAAATCAATTTGATTCTCATTCAAAAGTGGCCGGCCACTTTCAAGTTGTGTAACTCCCAAAAAATTGCATTAAATGCAATTAATGTGAAGCTATTAAAGAAAATGACTTTGTAACTTCCATGAGGTGGCACCCATGATGATGTGGAGTAACATCATTGGTCCACATCAATGCCAACTCACCAATGAGGTGGCATAAAGTCAAGTCAAACTTGACTTTTATCTTCCTCTCAAGTCAAGTCAAACTTGACCAAATCTCTTCCATGGTTGATCGAATCCAACCATTTGATTCAAGCCAACTTAATATAATGAATTTAATTCATTTAATTAAATTGATTCAATGAGTCATAATCTAAATTAGACTCATTGAACACATGAATCAACTTGAGTCGAACTCAAGTTAGCCCAATTAGGATTACTCTTAATCCAATTTGATTCATCAAATGAATCTAATCCTCTTTGTTCATCATATGAACCTAATCTCCATCTAATTGTCCTTAGTGTGTGACCCTATAGGTTCTTGTAACGTTGGCAATACCCTAAATCCATTTAGGAGCATAAGTAATGAGCGGTATCTAGCAACACATCATTACTACCCAAGTTATAAGAATGTTGAGATCCAACATCACCTTGTGACTACTAATTGTAACTCCTCACAATATATGACAAGTGTCCTTCTATCCTAGACATCTAGATTGGTCAATGTGAGGCATAGACCGTGTCATCCTCTGACCAATCTAAATCTTGAACTCCAAGTAGACTCACTAAATCAAATGAACTCAATATCCTATATTGACTCATTTGGGCATGGCCATGCACTTCGTGGTCTCACTCTATCAAGAATACTGATGTCTCTCCCGTCATATAGGAGGGATAGTGTTAGAGTGTATACTAAAAGTCTAGCTTTTGGTATAAACATTTATCTAGAAATAAGAATCACATTGGTCAAATGTCTACATTTATGATAAATGTAGTTGTTCAATTAATTTATATTGTAGATAACATGGTGTGTGGTGTCACACACAGAGGATCATGTTATCAGTACCTTATAAATTATAAACAGTAACTCACGACCATAATGGAAAGGAACAAACCATTGGAAGGTCGTAGTGTAATTAGGTATTAGTTTATCTTAACTATATAATTACACTAGTACACTTAGAGTGTATTGAGGAGGACCATTAGAGGTCGTTTCTTTTATACTGACTTTATAAAGAAACAAATACCTCAGTTATTATGGAAGTGTGTGCTCTTAATCCTAATATAATAACAAGCACATATATTTGATATTTATTTCTTTAATTTATCAATGGGTGAGATTTAGTTCGATGAATCAATAAGCCCGATAAGTTGGGAAATGATATCACTTATAGTGTGTATTGTTGATTATAGAAGGAAACTGTGTCCTAGTGATCTAGGTTGAGAATGTCCTCAAGAGGAGCTCATAAGGATTGTCATGTTAAACCCTGCAGGTGGACTTACTCCGACATGATAATAAGGTTGAGTGGTACTACTCTTGGACTAAGATATTAATTAAATGAGTTGTCAGTAACTCGCTTAATTAATGGACATTTGACATCTTAAACACAGGGAGACTAACACACTCATAATAAGAAGGAGCCCAAAATGTAATTTGGGATTGGTGCGGTAGTTCAATAATAGTTCTTTAGTGGAATGAATTATTATTGATGGAATTAAGTTGTGTGTTCGGGCGAACACGGGAAGCTTAATTTCATCGGAGACCAAAACCAATTCCTCCTCTCGGTCCCTATCGTAGCCTCTTGTATATAGAGATTTATACCCACACATACTCAGCCTTCTGCTACCCAGCTCTCCAAGCTAGGGCCCCCTAAACAGTGAAGTCTATATGTACTAGGGCAAGCTAGCACTCAATGATCTCGTCATATGCGCTAAGGGAGGTGGTCCAAGCTTGGGTCATATCTACCCCTATGGTAAAGGATTTTTAAATTATTTCTTATGTGGATATCATAGTTTTAAAAGAGAGTTTAAAAATTAAATCTTTCCTTTTAAAGCTTTCTACAAAGATTAAGAAAAGATTTGAAATCTTTCCTTATTTGTAGATTGAAAGGAGATTTTATTTTAAGAAAACTTTCCTTTTAAATCATGATAATAATTTAAAAGAAGTTTAAAATTAAATATTCTCTTTTATTAGTTTCTACAAAGATTAAGAAAAGATTTGATATCTTTCCTTATTTGTAGATTGAAAAGAGATTTTAATTTTAGAGATAACTTTCCTTTTGGAAATTATCCACATGTTTAAAGAAGAATTTTAATTTATAAAATTTCCTTTTTATTAACCAATCATGAAGGGATAAAATTATTGGAGAAATTTTATAAATTTCTAGAAACAAATTAGGAAGTTTTAATTCTTGTGTGAATTAAATTTTCCTTGTTTTGGAATTAGAAGTCGGCCATTATTATTAAAAGAAGAAAATTGTTTTTAATTAAAATAATTTTTCTTTTTTATGACAAAAGAATTAAGGAATTTTTATTAAAATTTCCTTATTTGTCAAGACCAAGGATTATAAAAGAGGGGTAGAGGTGCCTTCATGGGTGATCAACTCTATTATTCTTCTCCTCTCTTTTCCTCGGTGGCCGGCCCTAACCTCTTCCTCTTCTCTTCTTCTTATGGCCGGTGGCAACCTCTCTTGGAGCTCTTGATGGTGGCCGGTTCTAGCTAGGAGAAGAAGGAGAGAAAGGTGGTTTTGTTTCTTGCATCCCTTGGAGCTTGGTGGTGGTGGCCGGACCTCTACTTCTCTTGGAGAATTGTGGTGGGCGAAACTTGCAAGGAAGAAGAAGGTGCTTGGTGGTTCTCATCTCGGAAGATCGTTGCCCACACAACGTCCGAGGTTAGAAGAGGAATACGGTAGAAGATCAAGAGGTCTTTTTAGAAGGTATAACTAGTAATTTTTCCTTTCCGCATCATGCTAGTTATTTATGGAAATAATACCAAATACAAGAGGCTTACGATTCTAGTATTTCGAATATGTTTTTCGAAGTTGTGTTCTTTTATTTTTCTTTTCCTTGTGATTTGATTGTTCTTTTGGTTGACCTAAAGTTATTTTAGGAAATTAAATATTAGCTTTCCATAAAAGGTTTTGTCTAGTCGGTGGTGGTTGTTCCCATATCCAAGAAGGTCATGTGCCTCGCCACGTCAGTACTGGGAACCAATTATGGAAATTAATATTTAATTAAATTAATAACTTAGGTGATTTGGATCAAACGTGTTAAGTTCCGCAGGAGATCCAAGTCTAAACCTTAAAGAACAAATAGATTAAGTTTTGGATCAAACGTGTTAAGTTCCGCAGGCGATCCAAAATTTAATTTAAAAGAACACATGGTAGCTAGGAAAATGTTCAGACCTTTGTACAAAATTTTTGTACAGTGGAACCTCTAGGTTTTCCGAGTAGCAACCAACAATTGGTATCAGAGATAGGGTTTTGCCTCTGTGTATTTGGTATTTAGTTTAATTATGCACATGTCATACATAATTTAGGCAGGTTAATAGTAGGATGTGCTAACTTTGTGGATGCAGGATCCAACTATTATGTCTTTTAGTTATTATGTGTGTGATTGGACCCTTGGACATGTCAAGGGCATTTATCTGTGTGTGCATGATTGTATTATAAAATACAGCAGGAGCTGTATTTAGTTTTATTAGGATTTTATTTTTGATCTAGATACATGTACATTCCTTTTATGGAATATAGGATCAAAAATGTAAAATTCTATTTATGTCGCGGATCGAATCTTGCAAAGCGTGGAACCTTCTAAGGACCAGAGGCGCAGCGGAACTAGGAGCAAGATGGATGCGACAGCTAGACCCGGTGGCGGTGGCCAAATATGGCAGCAGCTTGGGATGACAACACACGGAGGACAACTAGAGATAAAAGCCATAATAGTTGAAAATTAGATTTTCTATTTATTGCTTTTATATTGTCTTTATTGTGCATGTTGGTTTACATATTTAGTAGGCTAGCATAGTTAAAATTCCTCATTTATAAATAACTAAGTTGGAGAGGGATTTTTAAGTAAATCCCATGGTCTCCATTACTGGTTTGTAACTGATGCAAACAAGTTTGCGCGTTGGCTCTGAGTGCCTTCCTCCATAACGGATGAGCTTGTTTGTGGATCACTAGAACAGACTTCCATTTTTAGATGATTATAGGAAGTTAATTAAGAGCGTGTGATCTTCCCCAACGGAAGGAGCATAATCTTATTAATGGACTTAGTGTCAAGTAATGGTATACACTTAGACATATTTAATAGTATCCTCCCCAACGGAGTCACTACTATCACTTGTGTGACCAAAGGGAAACCAACTATTGATTTGTCATAAAACTAGATTGGCAATATAATAAAATTAATAAACCCCTCTTACAAATGTTTGAATTTGTATACGTCCACACTAACGTGGCATACAAGATTCATGGTGTTTGAGGTAATTTTATTTGTCAAAAGATTATATTGACAAGATAGTCAATGGGTAAAACCCTCCTCTTACAAATGATGAATTTGTATACGTCCACACTAACGTCGCATGCAAAATTCACGGTGTTTGAGGTGTTGGTGAATTTAAATAATATTGTTTGAGGAATCAATGTTATTTTAAATTCAAAGAGTTTTGACCAAATATTTGATCAAAGACAGATCAACTATTAATTTTATTCGTTATAAAGTAAAGTTGACGAGATAATAAAATTAATGAATAAAATCTCCTCTTCGATTTTGTATACACAAAATTCATGGAGATTTTAAGGAGTTGATCTTGACCAAATATTTTTGTGATTCTTAAAATATTTGTCAATCCCCTAGTAGTCATACTATAAGAAAGACTTAGCAATCCCAATTGTAATGATTGGAAATAGGACTTGGACATTAAGATAGACTGTCTTCTTAGAACTAAGAACAATATAGGTGTATTTAATTCATTAGTTGAAACATGTTTAGTGGTGTTATCTACCAGAACCTGGAGTGTAGATACAGATGTCATTAATCATGTCCGCAATTCATTGCAGGGTTCCAGGAAACCCATCAACTAAATGAAAATTAAAACACCGTCTACATGGGCACTACTGTAAAAATGGTAGCTATTGCAGTGGGAGATGTTTATCTTTTGATAAGAATAAAATATGGATTTTTTAGTAATTGTCTTTACGCACCAAGTTTAGAAAGAACTAGTTTTCAGTTTCTAAACTATTCAAAGAACTTGATATTCTGCCTCTTTTAAATAACAAAGTTGTTATTAAGGAAAAGAGGAAAGTTATCTGTTCTGGTACGTTGGTTGGCAATTTATAAATCCAATAACTCTCACGATGCAACAAATGGAGATTAGTAACACATCTTCTAACTTTAAGAGAAAGTAACCTTCGAAAATGAACCAATTATATCTTTGGCTTCTAAGACTAGGTTATATTAACTCAAGTAGGATTCATTGGTAGCTGATGAACTTTTGGGTTCATTAGTAGTGGAAATCTTTCCAACCTACGAGTCTTACTTGGAAGGAAAAATAACCAAGAAGCTTTTAAGTCTAAGGGGTAAGGAATCAAAGATATATTGGAATTGGTTCATTCTGATTTGTGTGATCCTATGAGCATCCATGCAAGAGGTTGTTTCAAATATTTCATCTATTTTATAGACAACTATTTGAGATACGGATATGTTTACTTGATGTACCGCAAGTCTAAGTGCTTTGATTAGTTCAAATAATACGAGGCTGATGTGGAGAAACGGCAAAGTAAAAGTATCAAGACACTACAGTAAGATCGTAGTGGCAAGTACCTCTTGGGAGAATTTAGGAATCATTTATCAGAAGTAGGGATTCAATCCCAACTAACTGCACCTGGAACACCCCAACAGAATGGTGTAGGAAAAGGAAGGTATAGGACTCTTATGGAAATAAGTAGATTGATGAGTTATTAAGAATATTATCAAAATCATTTTAAGGATATACTCTGGAAACAGGAGTGAATATAGTACCTTCTAAAGTCAGAACTCTCTACTCATATAGAATTGCTGAATAGGCGTAAGCCTATTTCGAAGCATATTCGGATTCGGGTAGTCCAGCACATATGCAGAAGAGAGACAATGATAAGTTGGACAGGAATTCACTTGTTTGTGGGTTATCCTAGTGAAATGAAAGTAGGTTTATAGTCTTAAAAATCAGAAGGTCATTGTTAGCATCAATGACCGATTTTTAGAAAAGGACTATGTAATAAACCATGTGTTCTTAAGGAAATAATAAAAGGCATGTCTAATCTAGTACCAACTGTATAGGATGAGATATCACAAGGAAACTGCAACACGTATCACAAATGATACACAATTGTAGAAAGTGCCTTGTCGTAGTGGGAGGGTTGTTAGGCAACCTAAAAAGATTCATGTTTTGGGAGAGTTTTTGGACTCGATCCCTGGAGGACATGAACCTGATCTCCGGACATATGACGAAACACTCCAAGATAAAGATGCAACATCTTGGCAAAGAGTAATGAATAATAGAATTAGAATATATGTATTCTAATAAAATCTGGAAGCTTGTGAAACCACCAAATGGTGTAAAAGCTTTTGGGTGTTAAAAGGTCTATAATAGGAAAAGAGGGATAGAAAGGAAGGTAGGAACTTTCAAAGCAAGGCTTGATGAAAAAGGAAACTTTTTCACTGGTAGTCATGCTTAAGTCTATCCGGATTCTTTTATCTATTTGGCAAGTGGATGTCAAGACAGCATTCCTTAATGGAAGTCTTGATGAAAGCATCCATATAAAGCAACCAGAAGGGTTCATTGCAAAGGGCTAAGAGCATCTTGTGTGCAAGCTTAGTCAGTCTATGGACTAAGGCAAAGCTTCAAGATCTTGGAATATCCGGTTTATCAAAGTAATCCAGACCTTTGGATTTATTGAGTAAACGGATAAGTCTTGTGTAAAGGTGTGATGGAAACGCGGTGGTATTTCTTGTACTATACGTAGATAGCATTTTTGATAGTTGGAAACAATATCAAAATGTTGTCAGAAGTAGGGGTATGGTTGTCCAAATAATTCGATATAAAGGACTTGGGAGAATATATATATTCTTGAGATCAAAGTAATAAGGGATTACAAGAAAAGAATATTTTACTTATCCCAAGCTTCATACATCGAAAAATCCTTGCTCGTTTTAAGCATGCAAAACTCCAAGAAAGGTTTCTTACCTTTTCAGGATGGAGTAACTTTATCTAAAGATATGTCTCTGTAGACATCAAAGGAGATAAAGGAAATATAGGCAGTTCTTTATGCTTCGGCAGTTAGACAACCTAATGTATGTTATACACGAGATCAGAAATCTGTTTTGCCAAGGGCATAGTTAGCAGATATCAAAGTAACCCTAGACAAGGACATTGGACTGCAGTAAAGCATATATTAAAGTACCTTAGAGGTGCTAGAGATTATATGCTAGCTTACAAGGCAATTAATTTGGTCCCTGTGGGTTACACGGATTTTGACTTCCAATCGCATAGGGACAATAATAAGTCAACCTCGGGGTTTTGTGTTTACTTTAGGAGGTAAAGTCATAACTATGGAAGAGTGATAAGCATAGGTGTTTTTCTGGACTCCACCATAGAAGCTTAGTATATGGCAAGCCTCTGAGGAAGCCATAAAAGCTGAATGACTTAATTACCTCAAGAAAGACTTAGATATGATTTCTAGTTTGTCCAAAGATTATTACAATTTATTGTAATAATAATGGTGCAGTAACAAACTCGAAGAAACCATGAGTCTATAAGGCAAGTAAACACAATAGAGCGCAAGTACCACCCAATACGAGAAATCGTATAAACGAGGAGAAGTTGTTGCCGCCTAGAATGCATCAGATGATGACCTATAGATCTTTTCACTAAGGTCCTTAAGGCGAGAGCTTTTGATGGACATGTTGAAGGGTTGGGAATCAGATGTATGGCAGCAGATATGGCAGCTTAGTCTTTTAGTATAAGTGGGAGATTGTTAGAGTGTATACTAAAAGCCTAGCTTTTGGTATAAACATTTATCTAGAAATAAGAATCACATTGGTCAAATGTCTACATTTATGATAAATGTAGTTGTTCAATTAATTTATATTGTAGATAACATGGTGTGTGGTGTCACACACAGAGGATCATGTTATCAGTACCTTATAAATTATAAACAGTAACTCACGACCATAATGGAAAGGAACAAACCATTGGAAGGTCGTAGTGTAATTAGGTATTAATTTATCTTAACTATAAAATTACACTAGTACACTTAGAGTGTATTGAGTAGGACCATTAGAGGTCGTTTCTTTTATACTGACTTTATAAAGAAACAAAGACCTCAGTTATTATGGAAGTGTGTGCTCTTAATCTTAATATAATAACAAGCACATATATTTGATATTTATTTTTTTAATTTATCAATGGGTGAGATTTAGTTCGATGAATCAATAAGCCCGATAAGTTGGGAAATGATATCACTTATAGTGTGTATTGTTGATTATAGAAGGAAACTGTGTCCTAGTGATCTAGGTTGAGAATGTCCTCAAGAGGAGCTCATAAGGATTGTCATGTTAAACCCTGCAGGTGGACTTACTCCGACATGATAATAAGGTTGAGTGGTACTACTCTTGGACTAAGATATTAATTAAATGAGTTGTCAGTATTTAATTAATGGACATTTGACATCTTAAACACAGGGAGACTAACACACTCATAATAAGAAGGAGCCCAAAATGTAATTTGGGATTGGTGCGGTAGTTCAATAATAGTTCTTTAGTGGAATGAATTATTATTGATGGAATTAAGTTGTGTGTTCGGGGCGAACACGGGAAGCTTAATTTCATCGGGAGACCAAAACCAATTCCTCCTCTCGGTCCCTATCGTAGCCTCTTGTATATAGAGATTTATACCCACCACATACTCACCTTCTTACCCAACCAATAGGGGCCGGCCAAGCTAAGCTTGAAGCTCAAGCTTAGGGTCGGCCAAGCCTAAAGGTTGGCCTTAAGGTGGCCGGCCAATAGCTTGGAGCCCAAGCTTAGGTGGCCGACCACATCATATTAAAAAGGATTTTTTAAAATTATTTCTTATGTGGATATCATAGTTTTAAAAGAGAGTTTAAAAATTAAATCTTTCCTTTTAAAGCTTTCTACAAAAGATTAAGAAAAGATTTGAAATCTTTCCTTATTTGTAGATTGAAAGGAGATTTTATTTTTAAGAAAAACTTTCCTTTTAAACCATGATAATAATTTAAAAGAGAAGTTTAAAAATTAAATATTCTCTTTTATTAGTTTCTACAAAAGATTAAGAAAAGATTTGATATCTTTCGTTATTTGTAGATTGAAAAGATATTTTAATTTTTAGAGATAACTTTCCTTTTGGAAATTATCCACATGTTTAAAAGAAGAATTTTAATTTATAAAATTTCCTTTTTATTAACCAATCATGAAGGGATAAAAATTATTGGAGAAATTTTTATAAATTTCTAGAAACAAATTAGGAAGTTTTAATTCTTGTGTGAATTAAATTTTCCTTGTTTTGGGGAATTAGAAGTGGCCGGCCATTATTATTAAAAGAAGAAAATTGTTTTTTAATTAAAATAATTTTTCTTTTTATGACAAAAGAATTAAGGAAGTTTTATTAAAATTTCCTTATTTGTCAAGACCAAGGATTATAAAGAGGGGTAGAGGTGCCTTCATGGGTGATCAACTCTATTATTCTTCTCCTCTCTTTCCTCATTGGTGGCGGCCCTAGCCTCTTCCTCTTCTCTTCTTCTTATGGCCGGAAACCTCTCTTGGAGCTCTTGATGGTGGCGGTTCTAGCTAGGAGAAGAAGGAGAAAGGTGGTTTTGTTTCTTGCATCCCTTGGAGCTTGGTGGTGGTGGTCGGACCTCTACTTCTCTTGGAGAATTGTGGTGGCCGAAACTTGCATGGAAGAAGAAGGTGCTTGGTGGTTCTCATCTCGGAAGATCGTTGCCCACACAACGTCCGAGGTTAGAAGAGGAATACGGTAGAAGATCAAGAGGTCTTTTTAGAAGGTATAACTAGTCATTTTTCCTTTCCGCATCATGCTAGTTATTTATGGAAATAATACCAAATACAAGAGGCTTACGATTCTAGTATTTCGAATATGTTTTTCGAAGTTGTGTTCTTTTATTTTTCTTTTCCTTGTGATTTGATTGTTCTTTTTGGTTGACCTAAAGTTATTTTAGGAAATTAAATATTAGCTTTCCATAAAAGGTTTTGTCTAGTCGGTGGTGGTTGTTCCCATATCTAAGAATGTCATGTGCCTCGCCACGTCAGTACTGGGAACCAATTATGGAAATTAATATTTAATTGAATTAATAACTTAGGTGATTTGGATCAAACGTGTTAAGTTCCGCAGGAGATCCAAGTCTAAACCTTAAAGAACAAATAGATTAAGTTTTGGATCAAACGTGTTAAGTTCCGCAGGCGATCCAAAATTTAATTTAAAAGAACACATGGTAGCTAGGAAAAGGTTCAAACCTTTGTACAAAATTTTTGTACAGTGGAACCTCTAGGTTTTCCGAGTAGCAACCAACAGATAGATCCCATCTACATCACTCACATCCCTCTGCATAATTTGTTATATACCCAGTAATCGCCTTTATAGTCCACCCAGTTACGGGTGACATTTGGCGAAACCAAAGTACATAACTCCTTATGCAGGGATCTATGGTGACTTCAGGTCTAAGGACTAGTAGTCATACTAATAGTCACATGAGAAAGTATATAACACTCATATAACGATCCATGATACTTTCTCATGGCGGGTCATTCAGTATACATTCTCTAATGTATACCCATGTGTCAACTTGATATCTCTATATCCATGACTTGTGAGATCAAGTCATCGAGTTGACCTACATGCTAGTCTTATTGCATTAACATTGTCCCTGAATGTTAATACTCGAATAGGAATGATTAAGAGTAGTGTTCCCTATAGCATCTCACTATCGATTCAACCAATCGATTGATATAGGTAAGAACCTTCTACTCAAGGACGTTATTATACTTAGTTTATTTGGCACCAATACAAGTAAGTATAATAACCAAACAAATGCCTTTATTAATATATAAAAATATGATACAATAAGTCCATAATACAATCATCAAATGATTAGCTCTAGGGCTCTAGCTAACAGTACGATCTTCTGGTTGTCCATGCCTGGTGTCGGCAGCACCAACTCCCAAAAGGATATCACTGGATATCAGAGGGAGTGTACTGGAAGGCCGAACGGGTTAGCCGCTCGGCCAAGATATCGCCTCTCTGGTGCCCCCATCGGTCGGCCAAGACCTCGCTACTTCTGCGCCTGTGTTCGCTCTGTGTCCACTCGACCGAAGCTACCCTTTGTCACTGTCAAGCCCTGCTGTTAGGCCAAGCGGAGTAGCTGCTCGGCCGAAATTGAACTTGGCCCATATGAAGCTCTGTTGTCTGGGCGAGCGAGGGAGTCGCTTGGCTCGACTTCTGCACATCGTCTCCCTTGAGTGTCGGTCGTTTGACTTCTCTTTGTAGCGAAGGCGGCGGCGGGTCGGAACCTTTCCTTGGTCGGGTATGCTTCGCCCGATCGGCGGGTCGTGACCTCCTCTGTGATCGAGGCATGCTTCGCCCGACCGGTCGATGTCATCTACACATTAATCGTCTTGATTTTGACCCCCTTTGACCTTCACCGTGGCAGCGGAATTGAACCCCTCATTATCATCGCATCATCGGCAAAGCCGAGGTAAATGTCTCCCTTATGTGCTAGTCATTATTCCAAAGTCTAATAGTCACCCGTTATTTACTTCCTTCGTGTTAGTTTTGGAACGGATTAGTGAAAATACTAGAGACGAGCATATTCACTTTTTACCATCATGATTCATAAATTTTGATTTATCTATATTTATATAAAGATTTACTTTAAATCTTGGATCAATTCTCAGTAAATATCTCTCTCAAGCAAAGAAATTATAGGTAAAATATCTTTCATCATTTATTTATCTATATTTGTACCGTGAAAGAAATTTTTACTGATTAACAAATTTTGATGCCCACTATCCAAGTTGAACAATTCGATTCGATTTATTTTTTCAATTCAACAAGAATTTAAAAAAAATCAAATTCGATATTTTATCAATTTAAAATCAGTATTTAACAAAATTTATACCTCTTTTCTATGTTTTTTGAAAAATGGAACGGTACGCAATAATAATCGACGTTCAAATTTAGAATTATTTATTAATTTATAACACTAATGGTAGAAAATGATTGATTAAATAAAAAGAAAATAAATCAAGAGAATAATTTTAAGTCTGATTAGCTTACAATGACACGCAACAAAGGGTTTAGCAAACAAAAGCTATCGAAAATCCATCGAGTTTTCCTGCTCATGGACTGAGTTGATCGTCCCTTTTTTTTTTTCTTTTTTTTTAGTTGGGGTTTCAGCAGATCTCATGTGGCAAAAGGTGCCCGACCCAAGGCCATCCTGAGCGAGGGGTTTCAGCAGATCTCGATCTCCGCCGAGATGGATCAGCAGCGGACTCCCAGCACGGATCCGTCGGCGGCGGAGACGGCGACGCGGCATCCGGCGGTGGCCTGTACGTGGTGCGTGAAGAAGCGCAGCACGCGGACCCGGCCCTTCACCCGCATCCTGGAGTCGACCTCGATCGCGGTGACGGCCCCGGGAGGGGGAGGCGGCGGCGGCGCGGCGGAGGGCAGCGGGAGGGCGTCGACGGCGAAGGAGGCGGCGACGTGCTGCGTGCGGCCGCCGGCTATCTGCCCCGCGGGAATGAACGCGAACCCCACCTGCATGCCGGCGTAGGCGAGCTGGAGGGTGCTGTCGTAGTGGGAGAAGGCAGCGCGGTTGGGGTTGCGGACGGAGGCGTACTGGTTGAACGTGAAGCGTAGGGTGCCGTTGGCGACGGCGAAGCCGGGGAATTGGACGGCGGAGACCTGGATCTCGGGTTCGCGGGGACGGAAGAGGACGAAGAGGGCCACGGCGGCGGCGGCGGAGACTAGGAAGAGGAACGCCGTCGCCAGGAGGCAGGAGGCGAGGTTGGTCCCGCCGCCGCCTCCGCCGCCGCCGTCGCGAAGCTGGCGGTGGTGAGGCGGGGGCGAAGTGGCCATGGCGGAAGCCGAATTGGGGTTTTGCCTTGGATTTCCCCTAACTGATTCTCCCAAATTGTGGTAGGGTTTTGTCCTTTGTGTTGTCTCTCATTTAAAAGCTAATAAATCAAAATTAAATTGATTTGTGTAGAGGAAGAGAGTGGGGAAGAGACAACTTTTTTATGACTACTGCTTTCACCTAATGCTGTACTATCAGTTCTATTCAACTCAAACTTTAGTATTTTTTCACATATTTTCTTAATCCTTGATCAATTTTTTTAATGAAGACAAAAGCAAGGCTTATAATTAACACATGGATTAGGTTTGGTTCCATGACAATGGATTCCAAGTAAAACTAAGTATTCTGTTAAAATTTAATTTAATTTGAATAAATCAAAAAATTTTGATGTCCTATACGATAGTCATGGCTTCCTATCTTCTCTATAGTCGCAGCTCATTGAGAGCTAGATCAACACAAACATGTGCATCTCTTCAGTGAGAGCTAGATCAGCAAACATGTGCGAAAACAATGTGGTGTGACACAAAGGAATGAGGTTGCTAGTCTGCTTGGATACTTACAATCCTAGCCATGGTCAGGGCATCTCCTTTTCCTAGCTGGTTTGACACGACCAGGTTGAACACCTTTTGTCCTAAAAGAACACTGCAACTCGCAACTGCAGCTCTTTTGCTTTCTTCTTTAGAAGACACGCAACTACCATCTTGGAGCACCTGTAGGGTCGTCTTAAGAGCTAGTGGAGGCAAAGCCAGACAGCACTTGAACTCGGCACTGGATGAAGGCATCAATGTGACAAGTTAGATATGTTTTTCATAATCTGATATTCAATTATGCATCCGCTAAAAAAACGAAGATTTTTTTAAAATAGGTTTTGAGTTTGACCATTCACACCTCAGAGAACAACAAATACAATCGCAACATGATTTCCTCAAACAGACATCACTCTTGCAAGTTGCAAAACATTAACATGCTCTGTATGCAAAACATGAGTGGTATTTTTCACAACTAAGAACCCTAACAAATAGAACCCTTGGAAACAAAACTGCAGGTCATCCTCTTGAACGTCCAACCCACACACCACTGTTTCAAGTTCCATAATATAAAATGACCTTCGAGACAATGCAACATGCTTTAAAACAGGTACCAAAACCCAATTGTGCAGCTTAATCCGTCACAACTATGTAATCCTGGAAGTTGAAAGAAGTGCATTTGTACAATGTATCCTCTGAGAATAACTATGGCACGTCACCTCCAGTTCGTCCAGTTTCTGTGAAGAAATAAGAGAGCATTCAGCAAATGAGACCAACTAGACATGGCAAGATGAGCATTTTTGTGCGCTAAAAATTGTCATGTGATCAACATTGTACGCTAGTCAAATAAATAAACCTCTGCCAACATAATGAATAGAGCAAATGAGTTAATTTGAAGCACTTAATTTAGCAAATGAGTTTCCCCAGTACAGGAACAAAGTAACACCAATTCTCTAAATATAAGATTCTCATGGGCTATTCTGGAAGAATTTTTTAGCCCCCGATCACAGAAAAGGAAGCAAATAAGTAAGAAAACATGCTCAAAAAAATTACATAAATTAGATATCCAAACTGAGGTATAAAATAGATGACATGAAGAGCAAATGGTAGTGATTTATCAATAGGAATGACTTTCGACTCATGAAGTTTGATAAAAGAGATTTTCCTTGATCGAATACCAAGAAATACATAGAGCAGACTTCAGAAAGTGCAGACATTATGGATTCTTTTTTTGCTGTCTATAAGAACAGGCATAATTGATTCTGGCAGGACAGTTATTAAAGTCTGTAATTGGCTATGAATGAATCAAGAATATCAGTTCTGACAGAAGTGATATCCCTCTAAATCCTATAGCTATTCCATTTATCAATCCCAAAAATCACTTATTATGTCAGGATATTTATAAAACTATTTCAACTTGGTTTCGATTTTAGTTCTACTTCCATCCACATAGGGGATTGACCTGTTAGAATAATGGGTTACATCCAGGTATCTAATGACTTGAGATAGCAAGTCAGTGGCAACTTATAAAATGAAACTTTGAGAAATGAGAAAATAACCCAAGAATGAAGATTTTTTAGTATTTATTTATATGAATGGAAATACTATACAATGCTGTTTCAATTATATAGGAATCAAGTCAATGAATCAAACGGTGAAACTTTAGGAAAGGAGTTACTACAAGGAGAATAATAAAGGAGACCAACATTTCTGAAAATAAATATGATCTTGGAGAAATCAATCAAAAAAGCTATTTATTTATAAAGACAGCTAATTAAAAAAAAAATAAAGAAAAGAAGGATTTACAAATGTTTTTTTTTAAAACATAGAAAATTTATGATAGTGTCCATAGATAATTCTTGTGGTGCTTTTAGAGGGACAGATTGGTGTGATTAAAAATATATAATGAATGTGAAAAATGATTTATAGCCTTTAGTCTTACATTAAGAAACAAAATAAAGATAGAATTTTGAAAAATTGCATAATTTTTATGAGTGTGGCACAACCAACGATACATTATAGATCAAAATGATAGACAATTAGGAAGCAATATAAAATGTAACAAAGATGAGAATGTGAAGATGGATATCTAGTATTATTAGAAATAATCAAATGAAAATACTACAATGTGGAGAACACTTAAGTGTAGCTTCAAGAGATGATTCAATGAGAAAAAGAAAGATATGTTGAGATGGTATGGACCTATTCAAGAGGATTAGTGATTGTGTTATTAGAATTGTTGAATCAATTAGAGTGAAAGGTGTAATGGTGGCATCAATGTAATTAAAAAGGTTGTAATTGATCTAAATATTGCTAGTAAGATAACCTTATATAGAGTACAATGAGGAATAGGATTTATATAGCTGGCTCCAAATATTTGGGACAAACAAAAATTGAACTACTAAGATTACCTCAATTAACTAACTAGGATATAGATGAGCAGATTAAACTCCTGATCTGGCACCAAGGAAGATTCATTTTTCTATAACTTAAATCAATCCAAAAATTTAAAACGTTTCAAGAGAGAATATAGTGTCCACGATATAAAGAAACAACACTTGCGGAAACCTATATACTAATAAATTAAAAACCACAACAAAACTTCTTACCTAAGCAATTATACAATTGTAGGTGGCACAAAGCTGGAGTAATGCAGTTTGATTAGCTGTATCAACATACGTCTGAATCACTGGCCCATACCTACCAGGAGAACTGGACGACAGTCTTGATACTGATGTCACAAAAAACTCCTTTGGATCCCTTATTTCCTTAAGAGGGTCTGATTCTTTCTTTCCACCATAATGAAGACGAGCAAAGGTTGCTGAGTAACCCACAGTTTCAGGAAGATCTGGCTCACCATTTTCTAGTTCCACGTATTGGTCTGGCTGAGCCAGCAAAGAGATGATACTATTGAGCATTCTGCCCCATAATTCACTGTATTTATCATCTGAAAGGATTGAAGACTCGCAGATCAGCCTTGTTGCAGCCACCAAAGCCAGCTTCCTTTCAGTGGCTCCTGAAATGAGCTTGAGATTAGGAATCCAAAACGTCTGAAGAATATTCAGGAATAACCCATTTTGAAGAGTATCTATGGACTCCACAAGCACACTGGGACCATGCTTAACCAAAAACAATGACATAAATACCACAAAAGAATTCACAAACTTAGCTACACGCCTGCTCTGTAGGCGGATGAAAATCGGCCTCCATATATCTGTAAGGTAAGGCGCTATAATTTCACAAGGAAGATTTTCCACCACAGCATTGAGGACATAAAATCCCAATTCTTCAGTCTTAGAAGCTGAAAGCAACCCAGTAGACTTCGATATGACCTGTTCCAATCTTCCTTCAGTCTTGAGCACATTGGGAATCTTCTGCAGATATGCCTGGAGTAGTTGAACTAATGCAGGGACATTTTCTGATCTCTTCCATGAATCATCAGAGAGAAGCATCTTGAATATCAGCATATAAGCTTCGGAAAGAGGTGGCTTACTCACATCAACAAGTTGGGAAAATATTTGGAAAGTATATGGCCAGAACTCAGCCACATCTTCAGCTAAAATTTTCTGGAGGATTGGGAACAAATGTATCTCAAATACTTGGATAAGTAACTCGTCATTCTCACAGGATCTTCCAATCAGGGCAGCAATAGACTCAAATAGGTAGTGGTTGAAGGTTGGGCTCCTTGGATTATTGCATACCACTGTCAGCACATAAGCCAAGCGATCAACACAATGTTCAGCAACCTTACTACTTATATTGCAAAGGCCAATTACTCTCATGATGCACTTCATGATATATGAATTTTCCTGTGACTCAGGCAACTGCAAAGCACTGAAGAGATTGGTCATCAACTGGAGCAGGAAAGGATTGACATCTGAAGCACTATATCGAGGAGTCAAACTGACTACATTTGAACCAGATAATGTTACTTTGTCCTTCACCATTAACAGCTTCTCAATGCAATTTGCTGCGTATGAATGGACTACATTTGATTCGGCCACAAGGAACCTCGCCAAATGGGGGAAAAGAGCGAGGACTGCTGGCTTAGGTATCTGCACACGGAAAACCGTGAAGAACTTCAAAGCACCAGCTTTCAGCATTGGAGAACCATTTATATCTTGTTCTTGTAGCTCAGGAACAATGACTGATGTGAAGAAGCTCTCTACATCCACGAGGTACCCAGCACTGCTGCCCACCTTTGGAGCAAGTGCAACCACGAGGTAGATTGCATTGTCCTTCTCCTTCCAGTTTTCCATCGGGTTGGCTGCATATAGTTTCAGCATCTCCTGTATCTGCATTGACACTAATGTTGTAACTTGTTCTCTGTAATTCAAGGCTATACCCTTCAGAAGCTCACAAGCGATCCGCCTCCTAGTATCAATATCACTGCCTTCAATATCCCTCCTAATATATTCAATGTAATTCATATCAAACAGCTCTTCATCCTCATCTCGAAGCCGGATGTTAGGGAAGACGATGCTTGAGCATATACCTTGGAGAAAATTAGGGCTACTAAAGAGTGAATGGTGAACGCTAGTGCTGACCGTCGTCAGGAACTTGATGGCTGTGACAGTAAGCTGATCGCGGGTAGGGGAAGAACCTGGAGTCATCAATAGCTGACACACGGTTAAAGCAAATTTTTCAAGGTAGATCTTGAACTCCTCCTCATTTTTCTCCATGTAAAGCTGAAGGTTCTCACAAATAGAAGCTCTGAGGGCATCTAATGCTCCCTCAGCCTCAACGGCTGGTGAGTAAGAAGTACCGAGGTAAGCGAGGAACTCGCTCATCCACTCGTTCATGTGCTCCTCGAAGAACTCAGGTAGCTCAACAGAATTGAGGGAGTGGAAGATTTCGGAGCAAAGGCGTTGTGACTCAAAAAGTGGGCGGAGGGTCTCAGGAGGGCCCGTGACATTTGAGGAAATGAGCCGGGAGGTCTTGAGGAAGATCTCTAGCAGAGGAGCAGCAAATCCGTCGAGGCAGTACTTGAGGTCGAGCCGAAGGGCGTTGTCATCGAATGAGCTGCGGAATTTGGAAAAGAGGGAAGTGGCGGCTCCGAGTAGGCCGTTGACAGAGTGATAGTCATCGGCAACCGCGGCTTTGCGGAGGGAATCGACGAGCTCTGGAAGCAAGGAAGGCCAGGACTTGGGGAAGTCGTGGGAACTGACGGCGGCGAGGGCTTCGGAGAGCTGTGGCTGGACGCGAGGCGGGGCGTTGAGCATCAAGGCGACGATATGCGCCTTGATCTGCTCCTTCTCGGGGGCGGATATTGCGTAAGCCGCATCGTCGGCTGAGGGGGCCCAGTGGGAGCGAAGGTGGTTCTTGAAATGAACGGCGGCGGCGAGGCGAATTTGATCCTCGACGGCGGGAGCGGCGACGAGCTGAAGAAGGGCGGTGGCGAATCCTGGCCGCTTCGCGGAGTCGGAGAGGGAAGCCTCGGCGGCACGGCGAGGCTGGGGTTCCGGCGAAAGCGATTGCAGGAACCACGTCGCTAGGGTTTCGGGGCGGATGTCCATGGGAGAAAGAGAGAGTGCCAAAAAAGGGAATAAAATATTTAATAATCGCGATGCGAATTTGAAACGGGGACAAGGATTGATGAGAGCCTTTTATAGGGAACGGGGAGGAGGGTCTACAGACGGGCTTCGACGCACAGAAGGTTCGAAACCTAGATCGGACGACTCCTATCTCCCTTGAGCTAGAAACATACCAAATAGGTTAACCCAGCCCAATCCAACCCAACCTGCCCTCAGCTCCATGGCTAAGAGATCTCATACGGGTGGGACCACTTATCGTCTAGCCCGACATGGCATACATTGGGATGTGAATGTTGTTATCGAATTGTGAATGAAAATTTTGATACAGAGATTATGTTAAGCATGGCATGTGATCTAGTCAAGAGGTTCCTAGATGAAGCACATCCAACGATGCCTAACTCATGGTTTCAAACTTGATTGTGCTAATCATATTTGAGATTGTCGACAATGCTTTCTTCTCATGATGCAGTCGACTAAGCGAGAATACTTACCTCCGCGAGGTATCTCTTCCGATGCTTAAGTCGTCATGGGTGCTCCAAGAAAATATATATATATAAAATATATGATCCGACGGTAAGAATAGGGGATCCACTTCCTGAAGGGTCCCAGTCTGAGGACGGATGGAGGGCTAACTAAGCGGATAAGAGCCGCGCCGAACAGTTGAGCAGGTCCGAGCGGAGCCAGATATAACCCAGCCATCGGCTTGGGTTTCCGACGCCAAGGCGGGAGGACTGAATGGCCGAGCGGGTGTCTGCCCGGCTGGAACCGAAGGGCCGAGCGGGTGGTCCGTTCGGCCAGGATAAGGGCGAGGACACAAAGGTTAGCCGAGCGGCCTATTCGTTCGGCTCGGGATATGGGATGTCAGCAAGGTAAGTCTGATGATTATGCCGTACACAAGATTTCACGATAAAGGATATTGCCGTCACATCATGGAGAGGTTGATACAGTAGCGGTATGGCCTTATGGATGCCCTTTTGACAGACCCATATGCCCTTCTGACAGACTCATACCTGGGCATGGTCGAAAGCAAGTGATTGCTTTGATTGACGCGCCCAGACTCCTTCGAGAGGTCTATATAAGGTCTCCATTTCTTCACCGGAGGTACACAAGTCTTCTGTTTCTAAGCCACCTCTTTGTTATTCCTCGCCTGACTTGAGCGTCGGAGGGCCATCGCCGGGACACCCCTCCCGGCTAGGTTTTGTTGCAGGTTCGCCAGAGCACTCGAGGATCCAGCAGGGAGCGCCACATCCTCAGCGTTCATTGATCCCTGATTCGGACAGGATCAATATAGATTATGAAAAAAATTTAGAATTTATATGAACATACCTCCTATTAAATTAACATCTTTCTTTCATAGTTGTGATGCACCATTTTATGACATTAATATCCTCCTTTTATAATGGTCGTCAACCACTATTATTATCTTCCTTCTAACAACGGTCACCCAAAACTTCCACCCGTTATTTCCTTTCCTTTAAACCTATGGATTCTGAATCTGATTTCAGAGCACCCTCTAACTTGGGACCCACATGATCATGTTAAGTTTCCGGAACTTAGTTCTTTCTTGAATCCCATGTATTGAGGGCAATAGGTGAAACCGTGAAAGGGGCTCTAGGGAAGGGTTTAACCGTTTAAGTGGCGTTCATGCATTTTGAGAAAAAGAATGCTCACCAACCAAAATTAGAGTGAATTAGTGTGTTTAACTTTGAATGAATCCAATAAATATGATAAAATAAGACTAAATCAAGAGGTTAATAAGTTAATTGAGACGTTTGACAAATTAAAATCCAATAATCTACTTTTTGACTTGTTTTTTTTTCACTGCAGACATTTTTATTTTGATTTATATTTTTTAAACCCTGAAACCAGATTTTATTCAAAAATTTATTTTTTATAACCTGCTTTTTTTACATTTTAATTTAATATCATCCGCAATATAACTTATCAACCCATAAATATAATGATATGATGATGATAAGTGGTCCCATCTTACTGTCATGGTGGAGGTCAAAGGAGGTCAAAATCAAGACGGTCAATACGTATAGGACATTGTCGGTCGGGAGAAACATGCCCCGACCGGGGAGAAGGATCCGATCCATCGTCGCTTTCGACACAGGGAGCAATCAAACAACTGACGCTCAAAGGAAACAAAGTGCAAAGGCCGAGTCGAGCGGCTACCCCGCTCAGCCAGACAATAGAAATATGCAAAGTTCAACTTTGGTCGAACGGCTATTCCGCTCGGCCTGGCAACAGGCCTCGGCCGAGCGGCTACCCTGCTCGGCCCGACGATAGTCTTCGGCAATAACACAGTGAACCTTCGGTCGAGCAAACATGCACGGAGGAACAGCGAGGTTTTAGTCGGCCAGACGGGCACTAGGGCGACAGAGTTCCGGCCGAGCGATCAACAAGCTCGGCCTAGCAATACACTTCTGATGATATCAAGTAATGTCCTTTTGGGAGTTGGTGCCGCTGACACTAGGCATGGGCCGCCAGAAGATCGTACGGTGGAAGCTTCCACTGTTACTTCAGAGATATGCTTGGCCTGTTAAGATACTGTGTCAGAGACACTTTACTGACAAGTCTTTTCAGGGAAAGTTTTGAGAAGTGTGCTCGCCTTAGGAAGCGTGCACGTATGCTACCGGAGCTCTATATAAAGGGGGGTCCAAGCATCGGCGGAGGTACGCGATACATGCGATATTCACTGTTTATACTACAGTTCTCTTGTTGCTCCGCTTCATTACTCATCGCTGGTAACTGACTTGAGCGTCGGAGGGTCAACGTCGGGGACCCCTTCCCTGACTCGGCACTGACATAGTCTGTGTTACAGGTCCGCGCGGAGTCCACCAGAGGTCAGCGTGACCACCACATCCCCGGCTTTCCGTCTCTTCGACTTTCGGACAGGATCATATTTGGCATCATTTGTGGGAACGTCACCTGCATTCGAGCCGAGAAGATGGAGGGCGTTGAACGACTCACCACTGTGACACTCGCTTAGGAGGAGTTTGAGATGCTCGTTCAAGCCCGAGCAGTAAAAATGAAATAGCAACAACAACAACAGGCACTAGTCGATCAGCCAGCGCCGCAGCCTACAACATCGGCAGCCGATAGACGAGCGGGGTCGGAAGACCGAGCGGAGCAAATCTCCATATGGGGACAGAACCAAAGGCCGACTAGCACACAGGGGGAAGCGTCGCCTGCGTCGATCCCCTTCCATTGAGCCTTGTTCCAAACCCTCTCAGAGATAGCCCAAGTGCATCAGGAGCGGGGATCATCTTCAGATGATGCTCCCGTTCGAGATACACGAAAAGGCAAAGCGCCCCGAAGCAACATGTCTCCCGAACAGATCAACCGACAGTTCTAAAAGGAGATCTTACAAGACCCTCTGCCCTGACACTATACCTCGCTGGCACTCGGGACGTACAACGGGTCGACCGACCAATATACAGACGGAGTAAAGTGCCGAGTCTTCCTCACGACTCTCTCCGGATCAATGCAGCATTGGTTCAGAAGACTGCCGGACGGCTAGATACGAAGCTGCAAGGATTTTCGAGCTGCTTTCCAGCATCATTTCGCCAGCAGCCAACGCTATCAGAAGACGAGTGTCAACCTCTTTGCCCTAAAGCAAGAGCCCAATGAAGCGCTCCAAGTGTACATCAAGCGCTTCAACCAAGTCACCATGGACATCCCCTCGGTCTCGTCTGAGACAATGATGAACGTCTTCACCTAGGGGTTTACCGAGGGAGATTTTTTTCCTGTCACTCATTAAGAAGCTGCCCAGGGACTTCGACCACATGCTCAAGAAGGACAACGAATACATCAACATGGAAGAAGCTCAGGCGGCCAGAAGAAAGGAGGCCCCGACCGAACATTCGACGCAGACCGAGCACCGACCGTCAAGCAGCCATCAACCGCCGAAGGGGTCGAGGGCTGAAGGAGCGCAGTCATACCAGGAGATTAGGATGCATGTCGTACAACATGTGGCTTCCGGTCAGCCAAAGGCATCGAAGGGCAAGGTATGAACGCTGATGTTTTATTCATTCCACCAGTCGGTAACCCACAACACACGGGATTGTCACAAACTAACACCAATCGTCAGCCGACCGACCCCAAGAGAATATTGTTGCTGATCACCTTCTCTCGATCGGCGACAGAGACACAGATCCGCTGAGCGGCGGGAGGACGACAGAAGGGCGCTCGAATGTCATCACCAACATCAGTGGAGGAATGAAACCGATCTCGCCCGAGCCCCGACCGAGCGAAATAGACTATCCGCTCGGGAAGAAGAAAATAAGAATAATGCTTCCTGAGGAGAGATATGTAGGTGCAGTGGAGGCCGGCAAGAGAGGGTGAATTACTAAAAACAAGAAATAAAACTACCCTCCTCAGATTTCAACTCAGAACAAATGCAGTAGTAAAATAATAGAGACGGAAAAAGCAGAAACAGAATTTTAACCTGGTTACAACCAAGAGGGTTGTTAATCCAGGGCAGTGAAAAACGCACTAAGAAAATTCTCCTTTGCTGAAGACGGAGAAGCCTTTTACACTCTAAATGCTCAGAACTACTGCTAGGAATTGCTTACAGAGTTGAATGTAGAAGTTGTTGTGAATTCCTAGCTCCAGGGGGCTTTAAATAGCCTCTGGAAATCTGATCTCGAGGGTCCAAGGCGCCTCCAATAGGGGTCCAAGGCACCTCCAAGAGGTGAGTGGATAAAACTTTATCCACGGCTTGAAACAGTCACTTTGACCTGTTGAAGGCGCCTTCAACAAGGTTGAAGGCGCCTTCAAGCTGGAGGCGCCTCCAAGCCTGTTGGAGGCGCCTCCAAGCTGGCAGCTTCAATTTCAGCTTGGTTTCTTCAGCTTCCGACGCTCCGTTCTTTTAGGTGATTGCGGCCAACCGGAATAGGGCTCACCCGAACCCAATTCCCGGCCTTCTCCTCGAGCAGCCTTCCGTCCCGGCTTAACGTCCCTCGAACGCCGCACACGCTCTTCACGCCCACCGGAGTACTCTTCCGCAGCTCTCTCGTACTTCGGACGCACCGAGCCCGTCGGCTCCCTTCCCGTGTCGTCCTTCTCGCTAGCTGCGTCTTCCGCTCGACTTCCTGTGCTCCTAAGCTCCTGCACACTCAGACATAGGGATCAAACACAGCAGGACCTAACCAACTTGGTTGATCACATCAAAACTACCACGGGGTCCAATCTCTCCCTTTTTGATGTGCATCAACCCAAGTTCAAGTTAGGGTTAAAATTGACATAAATAGTAATTTTAAAGGAAATTACTAAACTAACATATTAAGCATAAATTTGTAATAATTAAAATTGCAACACATTTTCAAAAAATGGGTAAAATTTTCATTTTGTAAAATTTTCATTTTCCTAACTTCCCCTAAACTTGTATTTTTCTCTCCCTCTTTGATCACAGCAAAAATGGGGTCCTAATTCTGAGAAACAAGATGAATTTTTTTTTTTTAGAAAACATTTCTAAGTTAAATTGAATTTTAAAAAAAAATTCTAAGCAAAAATGAATTTTTAGAATTTACAAAAAAATTTCTAAGTTTAAACTGAAAAAAAAATTCTAAGTCAATTAAAAAAAATCCTAAGTAAACATTTTTGAATGTTCCCAAAAAAAATTTCTAAGTCAAATGAAGTTATTTAGAATTTCTTTAAGAAAAAAAGATTTCTAACCAAAAAAAAAAATTCTAAGTTAGAATTTTCAAGAATAGTTAAAAACTGTTTGATAAAGTTTTCAAAGCATTATTTAATTCTTGTTTTCAATGTTTTTTCAGAAAGTTAATTAAATATTTTCTTTCAATATTTTAGCTTCCAGGTCGTAGCGAGGCACTAGACCTTCTTGGTTATTAGAGCAACAACCACTTCCTTAGACAAAGCTTCCATAAAGAATTTCAATGTTTAATTTTCTCTCTTAAAGCCTTTAAAAAAAATAATTTAGCACAGATTTTGGAACCCAATAGAGGTTCCTTCCTACAGGGTTATTCAAAAATTTAGGGGGTATATAGTTTCTTGGTACTTTTCTAAGTTGACCCTGATGGTTTCTAATGTACCAGTTCAATTTTTCATAAACTTTTAATTTTGAGTGTGGAAATTGATTTAAGCATGTAGTAGATTTCAGTTTTTCAATTTCTAATTTTAATTTAACATTTTCTGATTTTATACTATCGTACATTTCAAGTGGACATGCTTTTGCTAATTTCATTTTTAATTCTTTATTTTCTTTTTCTAATTCGAATAAGTCTTTAGAACGCGATTTAATAAATCAAAAAGACTGAGACAGAGTTAGATTGCGTACCTTACTTACCTGATCTGGTGACGCTCCCCTTCACTGCTGCTTCCTTCTTCTGATGTTCCTCCCCCTTCATCGATGCTCATCTCTGAGCTTGAGTCTTCTAGCTGATGGTTGGCCATCTGTGCTAGTCCCGAGAATTCTTCGATTTCCGATTCGGAGGATGATGAATCATCCCACGTGGCCTTTAGGTTGTGTTTGGTTCGAGCTGGCTTCTTGCTCCTTTCCTTATCCTTTTGTTTGCTCTTCAATTTTGGGCAGTCCTCCTTGATGTGCCCTTCTTCGTTGCAGTTGTAGCAACAGACTATCCTTCTCTTTTGATGATGTTTACTTGACTGCGATCTAAATTTGTTAGATTTAAAAAACTTATTAAAACGTCTTAGCATTAATGCAGCTTCGTTTTCGTCGATTGTCGCTTCGGAGTCAGGATCGTCCTTTTCGGCTCGTAGGGCAATGTTGAGGTTTGACTTCTCTACTAGATTTTCTGCAAGTCGAGATTCGTGAAGTTCGAAGGTTGAAAGCAATTGTTTCAATGTACTTACCTCGAGATCCTTAGAGATGTAGTAAGCATCTACTAAGGAGGCCCACTCGGGAGTTCTCGGGAAGGCGTTGAGCGCGTATTGAATTGAGTCCCGGTTCGTTACTTCTTCTCCAAGGTTGGTGAGTTGAGTGATCAGCTCTTTGATCCTCACTTGGAGTTGCGCTACCTTCTCGCCTTGGTTCATCTGGAGGTTCGTCAACTGGGTCCGGAGGATGTCGCGTCGCGCCAGCTTTGCTTCAGAGGTACCTTCCTGAAGCTCCAGGAATTTCTCCCAGAGATCTTTCGCGGAGTCGTAGCTTCCGATTCGACTTACCTCTTGTGGTGGTAGTACACTGAGCAGGTGGAACTCTGCCTTTCCGTTGGCGACGAAATCGGCTTGCTCCTTCTTGCTCCATGTATTTTCTTCTTTGTCTTTCGGCGCTGCAAAACCATATTTCATTGTAATAAGAATATCAAAATCCGTTTTAAAAAATACCTCCATTTTGTGCTTCCATGTGGCGAAGTCTCCGTCGAACTTCGGGGGATGGATGTTCGCTCTGGCCATCGTCTTGATCGTAGTGCTTCAGTTGGCGGTTAGTCCTTCTGAGGCGATCTGGCTCTGATACCAATTATAGGTGCAGCGGAGGCCGGCAAGAGGGGGGTGAATTGCTAAAAACAAGAAATAAAACTACCCTCCTCGGATTTCAACTCAGAACAAATGCAGTAGTAAAATAATAGAGACGGAAAAAGCAGAAACAGAATTTTAACCTGGTTACAACCAAGAGGGTTGTTAATCCAGGGCAGTGAAAAACGCACTAAGAAAATTCTCCTTTGCTGAAGGCGGAGAAGCCTTTTACACTCTAAATGCTCAGAACTACTGCTAGGAATTGCTTACAGAGTTGAATGTAGAAGTTGTTGTGAATTCCTAGCTCCATGGGGCTTTAAATAGCCTCTGGAAATCTGATCTCGAGGGTCCAAGGTGCCTCCAATAGGGGTCCAAGGCGCCTCCAAGAGGTGAGTGGATAAAACTTTATCCACGGCTTGAAATGGTCACTTTGACCTGTTGAAGGCGCCTTCAACAAGGTTGAAGGCGCCTTCAAGCTGGAGGCACCTCCAAGCCTGTTGGAGGCTTGTTCAACACTATACTTTGATTCTGCTCTCCTAAAAGGAACATCGGCTCTCACAATTCCGTCTCCATCCACCAAAACCACCGGAAATGTTTCAAAAAAAGTAGGCATACGACGTACAAAAAGCTCGCGCCCTTCTTTATCTCTAAAGACAGGGTGCCCTAACCATCCAACAGTTATTCCATCCCCGTTATCCATTGACCCTGCTCTGAATAATCCCCCTTTTGCCGGATTATTACCAATGTAATCATAAAAAGCTAATTTTTCGGGAATTTTAGACCAAGCTTCCGATAAACTTAGATTTTCGTCTAGTCCGGCGCTAACTCTTCGGTATATTTCTTGCTGAAAGTATCCTTGATCCCACTGATAACGAGTGGGACCAAATAATTCGATTGGAGTTGTTGCTGAACCATACCATATAGTTCCAGCAACAACGAAAGCTACAAAAAAAAACAGCAGCGATACTACTGGAAAGTACAGTTTCAATATTGCCCATACGTAATCCTTTGTATAGACGTTGAGGCGGACGGACACTAAGATGGAATAAACCCGCTAATATGCCCAATGTACCTGCTGCAATATGATGAGAGGCAATTCCTCCGGGAACAAAAGGATCAAAGCCTTCCGCGCCCCATGCAAGACTTACAGGTTGTACTTTTCCGGTTAGTCCATAAGGATCGGACACCCATATTCCAGGACCATACAAACCTGTTACATGAAATGCGCCAAAACCAAAGCAAGCCAATCCTGAGAGAAATAAATGAATTCCAAAGATCTTAGGCAAATCCAAAGAGGGTTTGCCCGTACGTTCATCGCAGAATATTTCTAGGTCCCAATACACCCAATGCCAGACAGCTGCCAAGAAGCACAAACCAGAAAACACAATATGTGCCCCTGCCACACCTTCATAACTCCAAATACCTGGATTCGTTATAGTTCCCCCTGAAATACTCCAACCACCCCACGAATTGGTTATTCCTAAACGAGTCATGAAGGGTATAACGAACATACCTTGTCTCCACATTGGATCAAGAGCGGGGTCAGAGGGATCAAAAACCGCTAATTCGTATAAAGCCATCGAACCGACCCAACCAGCAACTAGGGTTGTATGCATTATATGGACCGAAAGTAATCGACCAGGATCATTCAATACGACAGTATGAACACGATACCAAGGCAAACCCATGGAAATACCCCTTTATCAAAAAAACTAGACACTATGTCACTTTATTTTATCGCATTGGAATTGGAAAAGACTATACTATGTACCTAACTTTTCAGTAGATTCTGTATGAGAAAAGGTTAATATTTATTCCGTTTCATTGAAAATAAGGTAAAAATTCTGTTCGTAAGAACAAAGAGAAGCGGATCTATTCTATACCCGATAAGTACCAATACGCAATGGGAGGATTACTCCTACTTTCGGGAAACAAATACATAGATACTTGTTTATCATTCTAACGATTGATACGTTAGTTAAATTTTCTCTTTATTCATTCTGTCTTACTCTATAAACCTTTCAATCTATGTATAAAAATCTATGTATAAAATACAATACAAATAAAGAGAAAAAGAGATAAAGATGATAAAGTCATTGTTACGTTTCCATATTAACGTGAAGTATAGTACTCAATTTTGTCTTTAAATTAATGCCCGTTGGTGTTCTAAAAGTACCTTTTCGGAATCCGCGCCTCCAAGCTGGCAGCTTCAATTTCAGCTTGGTTTCTTCAGCTTCCGACGCTCCATTCTTTTGGGTGATTGCGGCCAACCGGAATAGGGCTCACCTGAACCCAATTCCCGGCCTTCTCCTCGAGCAGCCTTCCGTCCCCGCTTAACGTCCCTCGAACGCCGCACATGCTCTTCACGCCCACCGGAGTACTCTTCCACAGCTCTCTGTACTTCGGATGCACCGAGCCCGTCAGCTCCCTTCCCGTGCCGTCCTTCTCGCTAGCTGCGTCTTCCGCTCGACTTCCTGTGCTCCTAAGCTCCTGCACACTCAGACACAGGGATCAAACACAACAGGACCTAACCAACTTGGTTGATCACATCAAAACTACCACGGGTCCAACAAGATAGGCATGATAGTCAGAGGACTGACCGGCGGCGGCTCCAACCGAACCAAGAAGTTATACGCTCGGTGATTGAAGATCTACACCGTGGGATGCAACAAGGAAAAGGCCAAAGTGCCTCAGATCAGCTTCGGCCCCAACGACTTGGAGGGGGTGGAGATCCCCCATGATGGCGCGCTGATTATCTGAGCAGTAATCACTAACTACACAATTCACCAAACTTTTGTCGATATAGGGGAGTTCGGTGAACATTATTTTCAAGAAGGCGTTCGATCAACTACAAATTGATTGAAGTGAGATGCTACCTATGACGACCCCGCTGTACGACTTCACGGGGAACGAGGTACTGCCGCTCAGACAGGCCCGCCTGGCCATCTCACTCAGAGAGGAGCCACTGAGGAGAACCCGGACCACCAACTTCATCGTGGTGGTCGCGTCATCGGCCCACAATGTCATATTGGGCCAACCCACTCTCAACGAGTTTCGAGCGGTAGTATCTACTTACTGCCAGAAAATCAAGTTTTCGTTGGATGACCGGGTGGGAGAAGTCAGGGGTGATCAGCTGGTCGCTCGTGCGATGTTACGTCGAAATGGTCAAGTCCGAGGCTAGGAACGCTCGGAAGGCTCCGCGACTAGAGATAAACGCGATCACTGAAAAACCTCCTACATCCTACCTTGGCATATGAAGAAAAGGAGGAGGTCCAGATCCACCCCAGTCGAGAAGAGGCAACATCCTTCATCGCCGCCGACCTGGAGGAAGAAAAGAAGGCAGAGCTGGTCGCCTGCCTTAAAAAAAATCACGACGTATTCGCTTAGTCGACCCATGAGCTTCCCGGCATCTCCCCAAGTGTGGCTCAGTACGAGCTTCATGTTCGACCGGACGCTCAGCCAGTGAAGTAAAGAAAAAGGGATTTCAGCGCGGAGTAGAATGTGATCATCCGGGCAGAAATAGAAAAGTTACTGGAGGTCGACCATATTAGGGAAGTCCAATTCCCGAGCTGGCTAGCCAATGTTGTGTTAGTCTCCAAGCCGGGCAATAAATGGTGGGTCTGCATCGACTTCCGCGATCTGAACAAAGCGTGCCCGAAGGACTTCTATCCGCTACCCCGAATAGACCAGATGGTGAACTCGACGACAGGCTGTGAGCTAATCTGCATGCTCAACGCGTACCAAGGATACCACCAAGTGTTGCTCGCCCGGGAAGACCAAGAGAAGGTCTAGCTTCATTACAGCCGACAGAACATATTACTACAATGTCATGTCGTTCGGACTCAAAAACGTCGGAGCCACCTACCAGAGGCTAATGAACAAGATATTCCGACGACAGATCGGCAATAATATGGAGGTATACGTCAACAACATATTAATTAAATCCCTCCGAGCTGCTGACCTATGCGCAGATATCAACGAGATCGGGCATTGGAAGAATTGAAGCAATATCTGAACTCCTTGCCTGTATTGGCCAAGGCAGTTGCAGGTGAGCCACTGTGGATTTATCTGTCATCCAACGAACATGTCGTTGGATTGGCTCTGGTTAGGCAGAACTACCAAGATCAGCGGCTTGTATATTTTTTGAGTCAGATATTGAAGGATGCTGAATCTCGCTACACTGGTCTTTAAAAACTAGCATATCCTTTTATTCTCGTCGCTCAGAGGCTTCGTCCATACTTCATAATGCACACAATCATCGTGCTAACTAATAGTGCCCTGGGATGAGTCCTCCTCAACCCAAAAGCATCAAGAAGGCTAATCAAATGGACGACCGAGCTAAGCAAGCTTGACATTCAATATCAATCCTGAGCAGCAATCAAGACTCAAGCCTTAGCGGATTTCATCATTGAAGTTTAAAGCGAGGAGTCGGCAGCGACATGGAAGATATATATGGATAGCTCATCCACTCGGCAAGGGAGTGGAATCGGCATACTGCTTATCTCACCACAGGAAGACCGGATGCAGCTCTCCGTTCAGCTAGACTATCGAGCCACTAATAACGAAGTAGAATATGAGGCATTGATAGCCGGCCTGCAAGCTGCTCAGCATGTGGGAGCAGTTAAAGTTCTCATCCACTCGGACTCCCAATTTGCCGCCCAACAGCTATCCAGGACATTCGAGATAAACAACGCTCGGCTAAGGCTCTATGCAGAGGCTTTCGAGAAGCTGAAGGTCAACTTCCAAGAGATCATTATACAAAAGATCCCCCAATCAGAGAACCAGGTGGCGGATGAGTTAGTGAAACTAGCTAGTTCGTTGACTCTGATCATCACAGGTAAGTCAATTAAACAAGTATCGCTTGTGGCGCATATCGACCGAATGGAAGAAATAACATTCCCAAACAACTAGAGGGCAACTCTGACGAAGTTTCTGTGTTCGGGAGCTACACTTGTCGATCCGGAAAAAACCCGCTTATTGAAAAAGAGGGTCGGGCGATTCACCTTGATCGACGACCAGTTTTACAAGAGAGCCTTTTTCAAGCCCCTTCTCAAGTGCGTCAGATCGAAGGATGTCAAGTACATTCTACGATAGGTGCACCAAGGCTCTTGCAGAGGTCATCCGAGCGGCCATCTATTTGCCCAAAAGATACTCCTGGCAGGATATTTTTATCCAAGAGGATGTCTCTCGGACGGTGGTCACCTGCTTGTCCTGTCAGAAGTTTCACAACACGCCGCACCCATAGACCGAGGAAATGAAAGCGTCCACGCTATCATACCCATTCAAACAATGAGGCATGGATATCGTAGGACCTTTCCCCATGGCGATCGGGCAGCAAAAATTTCTGCTCGTCGCGGTCAACTACTTCTCTAAGTGGGTGGAAGTCGAGCTGCTTGCCAGAATCATCAAGCAAATGGTCATCAAGTTTGTTTGGTAGAACATCATTTGTCGGTTCGTCATCCCACGCTGACTCGTATCCGACAATGGAAGGCAGTTCGCCGACTAGAGGCTCAGAGAATGGTGTGAGGGCTATGAAATCCAACATGCCTTCACCTTTGTGGCCTACCCCCAGGGCAACGGGCAAGCCGAGGATGCTAATTGAGAGATCCTCAAAGTCTTATGCGCTCGGCTCGACCACGTTGGAGGCAGCTGGGTCGAAGAACTCCCAAGCATGTTATGGGCCCTCCGCATGACCCCGAAGGAGGCAACCGGTGTGACCTCCTTCCATTTGGTGTACGTTGGCGAAGCAGTCGTCCCCGTGGAAGTCAGAGTATAGTCTAATTGGGTGCAACACTACGTCGAAGGAAACGCTGAATGAAGGCTCATGGAACTCGACTTGGTGGATGAAACGCGGGCGAAAGCAGCGGTTCGGCTAACGGCGTACCAACAACGAATAAAATAGAACTACAACCAACGGATGATTCCGAGATCCTTCTAGGTTGGCGATCTCGTCTAGAAGAAAGTGAAGTTGGTCGGCGACGTTACCAAGCTCGAGGCCCCATGGGCAGGGCCTTTCAAGGTCGTGCAGAAACTCCATTCAGGCGCTTACTATCTGGAGGATGAAGAGGGAAGACATCTCGAGAGACCATGGAACACGAATCATCTTCAACCCTACAGGGCAGGATGAGAGGTGCGCGAGTAAATACTATACTTTTTTGTATTTTTTGTATGCCTTCCGAATGCAGGGCAACATATGAATAAAAAACGAAGACCTCTTTGAAGTGCATCTCCCTCAACGGTCGAGTGATGATCTTAAACATGAGTATGTGTCAACGGTCGAGCAACGACCTTAAACGCGAGAATGCGCCAACGGTCGAGCGACGACCTTAAACGAGTGTCTCCATCAACGATCGAACGACGACCTTAAATGCGTATCTCCATCAACGGTCGAGCAACGACCTTAAATGCATGTCTCTATCAACGGTCGAGCGACGACCTTAAACGCTTGTCTCCATCAATGGTCGAGCGGTGACCTTAAATGCTTGTCTCCATCAACGGTCGAGCGACGACTTTAAACGCTTGTCTCCATCAATGGTCGAGCAACGACCTTAAACGCATGTCTCCATCAACGGACGAGCGGTGACCTTAAACCCTTGCCTCTATTAACGGTCGAGCAGCAACCTTAAACCCTAGTCTACATCAATGATCGAGCGACAACCTTAAACGCGTGTCTTCATCAACGGTTGAGCGGCGACCTTAAACCCTTGTCTCCACCAGCAATCAAGCGGCGACCTTAAATGCGAGTCGTCATCAGCGGTCGAGCGGCGACCTTAAACTCGAGTCTACGTATATTCTTCAATAACGGTTGAGTGGCGACCTTAAACCCTTGTCTCCATCAATGGTCAGGCGGTGACCTTAAATCTAGGATCACATTAATGGACGAGCGGTGACCTTAAACCCCAGTATTCACACAATCCTCCTTAATGGCCGACCGACGACCTTGAACCCATGGCTCAGTGAGGAGACTCAAAAGCCCAAGTCTTCAAAATATAGTGACCGTTCGACACTATTCTTCAAGACATCCTTGGGACTGATCGGAGGTCCATGGAGTCAGTATGTCACTGAATTCAAAAGGGATCAGTCGGCTGGATGGACTAATTACAAACGATTGGAGTCACAAGGCCACGAGTTCATGCAATACTCAAAGAAAAAGAAGTCGAAAAAACATGCAAGGAGATAAAACTCGTCCGAACGGATGAGCATTCATTAAGACTTCAAAATTTTGATATTTTACAGAACCCTCAGCTCACTCAAGATAGTTCAGGACGTCGTCCGACAGTGCAACAGTGAGCTCGTCCCAGTTGATGACGCTGCTTGTCTGAGCTGCCGACAGATGGCCACCCTCCCTGAGCTGCCGACAGATGGCCACCCTCCCTGAGCTGGTCGATCATCCCATCGACGGCTAGATTAAAAAGGCGCAGAGCCCGATCGGTGACCTACTCGTTAAAAGCATCCGAGTGGAGGGAATTCTTCTTCATGACCTCAAAACGGCTCTACTCGGAATCTTGATAGGTCTTCAGGGTTGCTTGGGAGCCCTCTAGCTCATCCTTGGCGGTGGTCAGTGCAGTGTCATTGGAGGCGAGTTGGCCGCGAAGGGTCGTTTCTTCGGTCGACTGACTGTGCCGCTCGGCGACCAGGAAGTCTTCAGCTTCCTTGAGCTTTTGGGCAAGGGTCTGGGCTTCCTTATTCTTCTCCTTAAGGTTGGCAATGGCCCGGTTCTTCCGCACGTTAGCCGACTCGATTTTATTATCAAAAGTAGTGACCTACTTGTTTAGCCGTTCCAGCATCGTGGTCTGCCCGGCGCTCTTGGTTTGTTCGGCCTCAAGCAGTTTGTTGCTCTTCTCCAGAGCAGCTCGAAGCTTGGCGATCTCGGTGTCTCTTTGTTCCTGAGCGGCGAAGGATTGATCGCTCGATGCCTTCATTTGTTTTACTTCCTCCTCCAAAAAGGCGAGCCTATGGTACATGGCCAGGCTCTCCACCCAGTACTACAAACAACAAAGCGGATATGAGTGTCAAGCGGAAGTAAACTAGGCAAATGTAATAACTAACCCCAGTAGACATCTGGATATAACTGTTCGTAAGTGCCCCGGAGGCATCATCGCTGCACGAGCCCATGCATCCTCCCATATCTTGGCAAGCGACCCTCGAATGATGATCTGATGTTCGAGAGCCTGGAACTTGACGCCAAATTCTTGTCACTCCTTAGTCGGCAGATGTAAAATCACTGTAATGTAGCACTGGTCTTTCGGAGCGGACTGTGTAGAAGTGGCACGCTCGAACGACCGTGATGAAGAAGCCGGTCGGATACTCGACTTCTTGGTCTTACTTTGGTGGCAGGAAGGCCACCGACGGCGCGCAAACCGTCCCCTGAGGCAGATCAGATAGTGAGGGTGTTCGATCTGACGATTCGGGGGTAATGGGCTCTTGGACATAAGTAGGGGTCGATGTCTCCATCAGTTTTGCGGAGCGCACCCCTGAAGTAGCAGAGCACGAGGAAGGCTTTTCCCGGTGCCTCTTACGTCGGGCGAGTGGCTCATCTGAGGAAGCGGAACCCAAATCCTCAACTGGAATGAGCGGACGCCGTTCAAAAGCTTGGGAGCCCCCGGTCGCTCCCCCACTCACCAAAACGGGAGTCATCTGGCTCTCATCCTGCGGCTCCTCATGCGAGCCGATCGGCTGGAGGCCTCGGCTCCCCAGTTCTTCAATAGCGACCGCATTGATCGTGACGTCTGCGAGCTTCGTCTTGCCGGCTAGACGTGTATGTAGCATGACTTCGGCTGCACGAAAGGAAGAAAAATCAGTTAGAATCAAAGAAATGAGTAAAGTGGTCGCATACCTAGGCTGAACAGGAGCTGGGTGCGGATCGGACTCAAGCTAAAGATGTACAGGACACCATCCAGCAGCAGCTTGTGGATGTCATACTTTTGAGCAGCCAACATGAAAGCTGCGTTCAGGTAGTCTGATCGACTCTTGTACTTCTTCAATGGAGGCTGAGCCGCTACGTCAAGCTGCCAATGTGTGGAGAAATTCGGTCACTCGGGAAAGCACACATAGAAGAAGTACTCCTTCTAGTGTTTATTGGAAGTTGACATTTTATCAAAGAAAACCAAGCCCACTCAGGTTTGAAAAAGAAAGGTCCTCGACTCGGACGACTTCAAATAGTAAAAGTAATAGAAGAGCCGGGGAGTGAGTGGAATGTCGTGCAGGCGAAAAAGGACAACCACTCCGCACAACAGACGAAAGGAGTTCGGCACTAGCTAGTGGAGGGAGACTCAGAAATATTTACACATGGAAGAGAAGAAGGGATGGATGGGAAACCGCAGACCGGGAGTAAAATGGTCTCGATAGAAGGTGATACAACTAGGTGACGGAGAATTCGACCGATCGGAAGGAGAAGGAAGGATAACTTCAAATTCAGGAGGAAACTCGAATGCAGCCATTAAACTTTCAGCATCGCCGGCGTCAAACCAGGACTCGGTAGAAGTGTATTAGGGCCCCAGGATGCCAGCGGAGGGCTGCGATGAGCTTGCCATTGCAAAACAAGAAAAAAGGAGAAGGAATGGAGTGGCGGAGGGGTCGCCGGGACACAGACACCGGAAAAGACGAAGACAAGAAACACAGAAGCCAGAAGACGTGAAAACGAGAGATCAACGGAGGGAGCTTACTGAAAATGGGTCGTCGGTGAAATGAAGAAGCAAGAAGAAGCGACGGAGGGCAGTGGAGGAGAAAGATCGCTGGAGCACAGAGAGCCTGGCATCGAGGAGCACGAAGATGAAATAGGCAGAGACGGCGACACGCACGGGCTTATATGCCTGGTGGCCGGTCAACCAGAGCCGTCCGATCTAGGTCTCAGAAACCTAGGCTGAGATCTGACCGTTGAATTCAAACTGTCAAATGTCACGTCAATTCCCTATCACGTCAGGCGTGCGGTGGCAACGGTCGTGACACGTGGCGCATCACCACGGGTCGACAATTAATGAAGGCATGGGAGCGTGCTCAGCCTTAATGAGCGGAGATTTGTACAATTTCCAAGAAATATGGGTGACGTCAGCCTGGCTCGCGCTCGCTCGAGAGAGTCCAAGCAGAGATTTTATAAGTGTAAACCTTCTTCATGCCGATCGGATGGAGGGCGCTTACCTACGACCGAACAACCAACTTCAACAGGCCGACCAACAGGGTGGAGTCTCATCTCAATCAAAAACCACACAGTGTCGAAGACCGATCAGGAGGAAATCTACTCAGACAATTTTCCAGTCAGTCGGACTTACAGCCTCCTTCGACTAGGCTTGAGGGAGAGGCTTGTGATGCGGTGATGATGAGGGGTCCCACCCTGCTGCCATGGTGGAGATCAAAGGAGGTCAAAGTCAAGACCGTCAACATGTATAGGGCATCGGCCGGTCGGGCGAAGCATGCCCCGACCGAGAAGAAAGATCCGATCCACCGTCACCTTCGACACGGGGAGCAATCAAACAACCGACGCTCAAGGGAAATAAGGTGTAAAGGCCAAGCCGATCGGCTACCCCGCTCAGCCAGACAACAGAAATATGCAAAGTTTAACTTTGACCGAGTGGCTATTCCGCTCGGCCTAGCAACAGGCTTCGGTCGAGCGGCTACCCTGCATGGGCCGCTAGAAGATCGTACGTCGGAAGTTTTCACTGTCACTTCAGAGATATGCTCGGTCTGTTAAGATACCGTGTTAGGGATACTTTACTGACAAGTCTTTTCATGAAAATATTTGAGAAGCGTGCTCATCTTGGGAAGCATGCATGCGTGCTACCGAAGCTCTATATAAAGGAGGGTCCAAGCATCGGCGGAGGTACGCGATACATGCGATATTCACTGTTTAGGCTATGGTTCTCTTGTTGCTCCGCTTCATTTCTCATCACCGTTGACTGACTTGAGCGTCGGAGGGCCAACGCCGAAGACCTCTTCCCTGGCTCGGCACTGACGTAGTATATATTGTAGGACCAAGCGGAGTTCACCAGAGATCAGCGTGAGTGCCATATTCCCGACTTTCCGTCTCTTCGACTTTCGGACAGGATCACATAACTTTATAGCACAAATATTAACATTTAATAGCATTTGCAATTTAGCTTAATAACTATTATTAAGTAAATATCTAACGTGAAAAGATTACTTTTATACAATTTTAATTTTACAAGGTAATTAAACTCTTCACATTGATCATGTGAAAAAAGAGACTAAATAATTATCTAAATTATTTAAAAGAATATAATATGAAAATATCTCTTAGATAAAAGTTAAAAATAATAATAATAATATTTTTTTATTTTAACTTTAAAATTAGACCGATGAAGTAGTTTTACAAATTAAATCTAAAAATAAAATTTTGACTTGGTTTTTAATTTTTATAAAAAAACATAAAATCAGATTTTATTCTAATTTGTACATTTTTACAAAAGAGTCATCGGACATGCGCATGGGAAAATCACGGGCTTTACGCCCTAAGTAAAAGGCTTTTAGTATAATATAGAAACTAATCATTTTTAGCTTCTCCTTCTTCTTTGTATTTTTTTTCCTTATTCGCTTTAGTTTTCTCGGTCCTCATTTTATTCCTTTCTTATCCGGCGGGATAGTGATTAACAAGCAGATCGGTAAGAAGATGAAATTGGGAAGAAAACCAAAAAGAGAAAATCAATAGAACAGACAAATCCGAAAATAGAAACTTTATTATCAATAGAATAATTCTTCGAATATTTATATAAATTTTATAAAAAAGAGAAATAAATCCTAAGTTTAAGAGGTGCAAAAAAAAAATCTAGGGTCTTCAAATAGAAACCTGTCGACAAAAATCATGCAGCAAAAAAAAGATGACAAATCAACTCACCTTGCTTTCGGTCACAAAAAAAATATTTAAAAAAAATGAAAACAAGGACAATTTTGATTTCTGATTGATTTTGTTTTTTTAGCTATAATGTCTTTCAATTTTGAATTTGAAAAAAATTAAACTTAAATTAGAAATAACAGTTCGAAGAATATTTACAATCAAAATATATGAAATAAGTCTAGTAAAAAGTAAACTAATTCAGATGTGAACAATTTAGTACCTTGAGAAGTAGACCTTGGATCTTTGGGTTTAAAAGAGAAATCCGTGGCGTAATGCGAAAGGAAATCGTGCGTTACTTTCTTCTCTGTGCATTTGCCAAATTACAACAATTTGCCAACAAATACGCACAAAATCGATTACTGTTCTAATAAATCCACAGCCTTACCTTCAAGCTCCATCAATTCGAATATATTTCCATATATTCCACCCGATCGAAATGAACAACTTAGAGCAGAATCAATATGATAGAATTCTGCACAAGCCCTAGCGGAGAAATTGCAGAATCCGAATGCATTAAAGAGGGCAACAACTAATGAACCATCAAAATCGGAGAAAACAAAAGTGAGGAGAGATTACAAGGTGGCTCTGCTTTAGCCTTTGAGACGCCAGGAACAAAGCGAGGGGTCTCGACATGCCTCTCCTTATCCCGTCTACCTTTCGTTTCCTCCCTCGCTTTTTTAATCACTCTTCGTTTATGTCGCCGAACGCCGTCTAACAAACAGCCGTCAGCGTACCATTAGCCCCCAGCGCTCGTACAAGACAAACAGGCGCGCTGCCTTACATGGGGAGGGGGGGGTTTTGTCATGTCGTGGGCAGTAGGCTAGTGGATCCAGTGACTGCAGTTTGCTCTGTTGCTCGAGCTCGTCTTCATCCTCACCCCTCACCCCTCGACCTCGGACTACAGCTTGCAAGTAAACATTGAAAAGAGCCTCGGCAACAGCAGACCAATCGATTGTTGTCATCTCCGTGCACCCTCCGTGTCATCAACAGACACCGACATCCTTAATCTGCCATCTCCGTGCACTCTACAGTCTATTGCATATTGATCGATCCCTAATTTTTGGTGAGCAAGGGGGAGTTTCCGCACACCCTCACATCTCCTTGCCTCCGCCACTACATACCTCAATTCCTATTTCATAAAAAAAAAATTATCAAAAAATAAAATATTCATAATAGAAGAAAATTATCAAAATAAAACAATAACATTTGACAACCCATGACCCATAAATATCAAAAATATCCTAAATATCATAAAAAAAAAAATAGTAAAAAATCTTTGGATTCTCTAAAAAAAGGCCTAAATGATTGATTTTAAGCTTGAAATTTACTGATTATAAGTTTCCCCTAAAAAACATAGATTTTAAAATTCTGCACACACGAGCGCTGACATAGTATATTTCTGAGTCTTGAGTCAAAAATTAAACCCTTCGAAAGATTGGATCCTCCATGTTGGTCTTACATCAATCATCTCGGGTTGAAAATAACTCATCTTCGAATTTATAATAGTATCATCAGTATCCACAGTGTAAGATGTCAAGTGTTTCATATTGAAGACATCAGAAGTCTTCAAATGATTATGAAGGCGCAACTTGTAGGTATTATCATTGATTTTTTGCGGTATCTCACACAGTCCAATCTTCCAATCCTTCAACTTATTATACTCGTCAACAGGGAAACGATCACGGGTTAATATAATCCAAAAAAAAAATCTTCAACCTCAAAATGTACCTGGCAATAATGACTATTAACATGTGTTGTACTTGGTATTGCTATTAAGAATTGTCAGTTTCACTTACTTATGAATGCTCTGAAGATGCTCTACAATCTGATCAGCTTTAGGATTGAATCATCCTACATGAAGAACAGGGGCTAAGTTCAAAATTTCGGATGGATTTCACCCATAGATAAACTCAAAAGAACTCAATCCTATGGTATTGTTTATTGATTTGTTGTAGAGAAACTTTGCTTGAGTTTCTCCATTATTTTGGCTTAGTTCCTATGAGATATTTCAGAAGGTTGTCCATGTTGGATCGTGATGTTTCGTTAGAGGGGGGGGGGGGTGAATAGCGATTACGAAATTCGTTCGAAAAGAGTTACGCGCAGCGGAAATAGAAAAATAATGCTAACACAAACCAGTTTTACTTGGTTCGGAGCCTGTGTTGACTCATACTCCAAGGCCCGCACACAAGGGTGCTTTTGGTGGGCAATCACTAGCAGTTCGAAAAATTATTACAAACTAAATGCTGAAATGCTAATGAAAATTAAAGCGATACCGACAAGAAAATTAAGCAAAGAAGAAAGAGCGCGTTGTCAGAGCTTTGTTAGCGTCGCAGGAGCGCAGAGCAGCAGGGCAAGCAGTAGAAGATCTCTCTTTGAATTATTGTTCTGAAGCTCTCCTCTGACCCTCCTTTTATATGAGGCTCGGGGCGCCCCAGATCCCTTCCGGGCGCCCTGGTGAGACGTGGCAGGTCCAACCAGCGAGCTCCATGTGGCGATGCGCGATCTGGATAAAAATCACCTCCCGGGCGCCCGGATCCCTTCCGGGCGCCCGGACCTCCAGGCGCCCGGATCCCCTCCGGGCGCCCGGACCACCTTTCTCCAGAAACCAGCTTTCCTGCAAGACAAAGTTAGTCTGAGGTGAATAAATAGTGTATATCCTGCAAAACAGAGTGTTAGCATAGTTCATAAGTTTGGCATAAAAAATATGACTTAGATTCTGTCTTTCTGAGACTGGAATCTAGTCACGATCTCGACTTAGAGATCCGAAATGGATCTAAGCCGGATCGACGCCTAATGTTCCCTTCCCGAGAACGTGTCCTCACAGTCACTCCCTTCCAGTGACTTACCTTCACTTACCTGCCAGACGTCCGGTCAGCCCTTCGACCCGTCTGGACTTCTCACCAAGCGTCCGGTCAGCCCGTCAACCCGCTTGGACTTCTCGCCAGCTATCCGGTCAGCCCGTCAACCTAGCTGGACTTCTTGCCAAGCGTTCGGTCAGTCCATCGACCCGCTTGGATTTTGTGTCAGACATCCGGTCAGCTCGTCGACTTGTCTGGACTTCGTCTACACACTCGGCCAGAGTGTTAGATCACAACAAACCTAACTTAACCCGATTTGTCATTCATCAAAACCTGAGTTAAACCGTTAGTGCTAGCCGCACCAACAATCTCCCCCTTTTTGATGGAATGACAACCTGGTTAAGTTAGTAAAAATATACGAGAGAAAAAAAAATTAAGCATTTTGTTCTAGCATGAGGTTTAAGTTAGTTTTTAATTTTGTTTTTCTAACTTAACCATCTATCCCTCCCCCTTTGGCATTCATCAAACAAGGATATATTTTAAACTTAAGAATACAGAATAAAAAAATATGTAGAAAGCGATGTCAAGTTAACTTGGGGGAGTTTGAACATTCAAAGATTTGTTTAGAATGTTAAATTAATTTTTAAGACTAAGTTTTTAAGGTAGCCAAAATAGTCTTTTGGAAAATAGCTAAGTTTGAAAGAGTGGCTAAGCATTTAAAGACTTGCAAAAGTTAATTTTCAAAAATGACTTTGCAAATTCATAGAGGATTTTCAAATCAGAAATTTGAAAAGTTAATTTTCTAATATAAGTATAAGTTTCAAATTTTAGGATCAAGGTGAATTTTCAAAATATGTTTCAATTTTGAGGTGTTTTTCAAATATAAGTTTTCACAGTCAAAGTTTTAAGGCAAAGTTGAATTTTCCAAACATCATTTTTCAGATTTGAAAAAGGATTTTAAAACTGAGTTTTAAAAGATATTTACCTTTCAAAATTGATTGAAACTGAGTTTAAAAAAATATAATTGAAGAATTTAATTTTATAAAGGCTAGTTTTAAGAGAATATTTGAAAAATAATATTTCAAAAACTAAGTTTGAAAAAACTTTTCTTTTCAAGACTTATTAAGTTTGTCAAAGTTTTAGATTTGAAACCAAAGACCAATTTGAATACTGAAAAAAAATATTTGAAAAAATATTATGTTTAAGGTGGAGAAAATAATTTTGGTGTTAAGTGTTGATTTAATCCTCTCCCTAAACCTGACATCTAAAATAGCTGTCTAACCAATTAGGTACTTACTGACTATCAGAAGATAGCAGCTTTCACTTGGTTAGTCAAGTTAAGTTCATTGTGATCAGTTTAGCGATTGACTGAACTGAATAACTTAAATTGATCAATGTATGTTTTGTATTTAACGCCCAGACTTATATCGATGGATTGATATAAGCATCTTAAGTCCAGGCAATTGGCCTATACATCTCACCCCTTTCTATGTTTGTCAAGTACAAGCAACGTAAACCTAGGGTGTTGGTGAGATACTCAAATACTAGTCCTAGGGGAACATGATTTCTAAAGGGATTTTTCTAGTCTAAGGCTAAAGTTGTTTTGAAATTCTAAAGGTATGAAGGTTTTAAAACAAATGGAAACAAGTTTAACCTAGAATTTAAAACAAATTAGAATTTTGAAAATCCTAGTCTATTAAATTAGAGTATAACCAATCAGATCTGAAAATGAAGATCAATAGAATAATATGTACTACAAAAAGTTGTAATAGTGTCATAACAATGCTACGTAATAATCACGACTACTGAGACGATGATGGAGGTGGTCCGGAACCCATCGATCGAAGCAGTGCCAATATCTCAGTGTGACGAGCCCGGTCGTCCTCTCGTAGGTCTCGTCGCAGGTCGGAGATCTCCTGCCGCACATCTCGCCGTAAATCAGAGACCTCCTGTCGCACCTCTCGTCGGAGATCGGAGACCTCTTATCGTATGTCTCGTGGAACTCGGAGGACTCCTGCTGGAGGCTTGACATGGCTCTCTCTAGTCCGGATACTCGATCGGCTAGAGTGCGAGGAGCGGGACGTGGGGCTCGAGCTGGTGCTGGGGCAGGAGCGGCCTCGTCAAGAAAGAGTGCGAGAAAGAACTCATCGGCCTCCTCCTGCTGTGCGTCTGGGTCAGGCTGGTGTTGTGCCCCCCTCTGCCAGGTCATGATACCCTCATCATCTATATGAATACTAGCTAGGGAAAAGTTCCTAGCTCCTATAATGTCAAACTCGGTCATATAGCAGATGTCATCTCTGGTGACATCAATGCCCAAAGAGGACATATATGCTGTCAGAATGTGACAGTAGGGCATATAAACTCGCCCACTCGTCACATATCCAACCGAGTAAATGATGGTGGAAAAGATATGCAGGCTAATGTCAATATCTAGCCTATGACACAGAGCATAGAGGAGAAAGGAATGGAATGGAATGGGCGCATCATCGCGATGTCGCGAGTGCTTAGTGGTAGAATGCAAAAGACTAAGACCCTATAAAGGGCGTAGTCCTGGACTCGAAGCGTAAGTGACCTAAACTGGGTCACTATGGGTACTCGCTCGCCCCCGAAAAAATACGAATAAATCGTATCAAGAGTGATATGCGAGTAGAGATCTCCAAAGGGTAGCTCCCTGGGAGGATAGCACTGAAAGGGACAGGTAGACTCTCGTAACTCCAGAAACTCTCGGATGGCAGTAGGGGACCATGTGATATCAGTCCCAGCTGCCCTAGTAGTGTAGGTAAAGTCATCTACTTTCACTAGGTTGTTATAAAATTCTACACGCAAACTTATGTTTACTGGGATAGTACACTCAACAAGTTCTGAAAGTTGTAGTGGTTTATGGCTTCTATAGCTGGAACGCAAGAGCATAAAAAGAACGCTTTATCTATACATTTAGTCCTAATGGCCATGTAGATGGTTGACTCAAACTTAATCCTAAGCTCATCAGTGGGAAACCTAGGATCAACACTGGGAATAGAGGGACCAGCACCAGATTTAGAACGTTTCCTAACCAAAATTATACTAATTAACGAAAACAAACATGAAATAATATTCTTAAACTTTAAATAGAAGACAAGAATTTTACCGAGGAGCCATTGCTAAAATAATTTTAGAACTGACGACCTCGGTTGATTCACGACCGCGTAATAACCGTAGAACGAGAGAAAAATTTAACTTTGAATGCTTTCGTAATAAAGCTTGGAAAAAGCTTAAACGGAAGCTTGGAGGTGCAAAGGTAGGGGGCGCTCTGCCCCCCTATATATAGGGGAGTCCGGGCGCCCGGACCTGTTCCGAGCGCCCGGGGTCAAGTGGGGCGGGGCCCGTATCCCCTCCGGACGCCCCGGGTCCATATATCAGGGGCACCCGCCCCTGGTTTTTGACTCTGGTATTGGTTTTTTTTTTGAAATTTAAGTTTTTTTTATTTAAAATGAATTATTAGGTTTAGAAAAAATTTAAGTGTTAATTTTAAAATAAATTTTTAAGTTTTTTAAAAAATTTAAGTTTTAATTTAAAAATAACTTTTTAAGTTTAAAAAAATTTAAGTTTTAATTTTAAAATAAATTTTTAAGTAAAAAAAATTTTAAGTTTTAATTTTAAAATAAATTTTTAAGTAAAAAAAATTTAAGTTTTAATTTAAAAAAAAAAGTTTTAATTTTAAAATAATTTAAGTTTTAATTTTAAAATAATTTTTTTTAAAAAAAATTAAGTTTTAATTTTAAAAAAAATTTAAGTTTTAATTTTAAACTAAAATTTTAAGTTAAAAAAAAAATTAAGCTTTAATTTTAAAATAAATTTTTTAAGTTTAAAAAAAAATTTAAGTTTTAATTTTAAAATAAATTTTTAAGTTTAAAAACAATTTAAGTTTTAATTTAAAAAAAATAAGTTTTTATTTTAAAATAAATTTTTAAGTTTAAAAAATTTAAGTTTTAATTTTAAAATAAAATTTTAAGTTTAAAAAATTTAAGTTTTAATTTTAAAATAAATTTAAGTTTAAAAAAAAAATTAAGTTTTAATTTTAAAATAAATTTTTAAGTTTAAAAAATTGAAGTTTTAATTTTAAAATAAATTTTAAAGTTTAAAAATTTTAAGTTTTAATTTTGAAATAAATTTTTAAGTTTAAAAAAAATTAATTTTATTTTATTTTAATTTTAATTTAATTTAATTTTAATTTAATGTCCTTAGCCTTCTCACCCGATCTATGTTTTCAATCAGGGAATCCTATAATTTTGTGAGATGAATTAGATTCAATTTTGGAGTTTGTTTTTAACTTGTGTTAGATTCAGGTTTAGTTTTGGGTTCAACAAATAGACGTTCTCTGGATAAACTTCTGCGCTATGGTGAGTCACTCGGACATCATTAAAGTAATCATGCCTTCGAGGTTTTCCAAATAGTCCTATCCACTGGACTTAGTACAAAACCTTGGTCTAATTGGTTAGGATTCATAAAGGATAGCTTCGGTCAGTTCCACTTAGCCAAATGCACCAGGTTGAAGCCATATCTTCCTAGACATGCATAGACTAAGCTTCCCTAACATACTATCATCTAATATTTTACCAGTACCATTTTTCAAGTTAAACTTGAACCCTTTTTAACTAATCCTAATTACCCTACCGGGTAGGTTGGTTAGGGTTACCCTGCTGAGTATGTTAGTTTTGGAGGTGCCAGCTATTCTGGATCCTCCCCCTGAATTAATTATCATTTAATTTAACTTTGTTCTCGGTTTATGTCTATTTCTTTTATAATTAAATTTCACTTGATGATAGTTTACATTTTGTTGAGTTTTAATATGTTTAGATTTTAAACCTTTTGGTTCAGGTTTGTATTCTGGTTTATTTGATTTATTTGACTTTATATAATATATTTTATCTTTAGGGATGTAGTATTGATTAAGTCCTACTTGCGTGATTAAACACGCTTTCGGAATCCAAACTTGTTTTGTTGGTTTGTGTTGGGTTATTAATGACTTGAATGTTTTATTTAAGTTTGACTTATAGCCAAGTCCGATTTTATTATAAGTTGCTTTTTGATTATTTAATATTAAGTCTAAGTTTTTGGATCTTGTTGTGAATTTTTCTAACATTTCTTTTAAATTATTAATTTTATTTTTTAGTGATAAATTCTCCTCCTCAAGTGTTAAATCTTGAGTTGGATTTGAATTTTTTATTTGTTTCTTGATATTTTGATTTTCTTCAAAAAGCAACTCATTTTCTTTTTTCTATTTTAACTAATTTATTGTTTAAGCAAGAAATAATTTTTAAAAATTTCTTATTTAAATTTAGATATACCTCTTCAGGACCTTCGGAAATGAGTACGGACTCGTGGCTTGATTCGGGTTCGGACCCGTCTTTCGATTCTTCCTCCGATTCTTCTTCGCGGGCCATCAGCGCGAGGTAACTCTTGTTCTTTTGTTCTTCGGCTTCCGATTCATCTGAGGAAGTGTCATCCCACGTTGCTTTAAGGATCTTCTTTTTGGTCGTCCTTTGTTTCTCGTTTTTCAATTTCGGACACTCGTTCTTGTAGTGGCCCTTTTGTTGCATCCAAAGCATGTCACAGTCCTCGGGTCGGTTGGAGAGTTGATCTTGTGAAGGTCCTTTTTGGTAAAGCTCCTTTTCCTCCTGGTGAACATTTTCCTTACCAAGTTCACCAGGTGCTCTTCATCTTCAGAGTTCTGATCAGAGTCGTCTTCAGGTTCAGACTTGTTTTTTATCTTCTCCTTGGAGGAACCTGCAAACAAAGCTATACCTTTCTCGGCTCCGACGTTAGTTTGTTCGTATAGTTCTAATTCACAAAACAACTCGTCTAATTTAAGTTTAGATAAATTTTTTGAATTTTGTAGGCATCCACAATAGATGCCCACAAACTATTACGTGGAAACTGTAGGACCGTTAGATTCGATAGAGGGGGGGTGAATATCGATTCGAAAAAGACGAGTATAAACGCAGCGGAAAAATAAAATAGACACAGATGTTTTTACTTCGTTCGGAGCCTGTGACGACTCCTACTCGAAGGCCCGTGGTCCTTGACCACTTTCGTTGGGCAATCACTAACAAGTCGAAATATGATTACAGAATGAGTACAGGAAATGCAAGTGAAAATAAAGCAATACCGACAAGGAAATTAAATAAAAACCGAAGTAGCACTTTGTCGGAACTTTGTTGGCGTCGCACTGAACGTCGAGCAGCAAGACCAGCAGTAGAAGAGTTCTCAGCTTAAATTGAATTCATCTGAAGCTCCTGTCTGGGGCTTCTTTTATATGTTGTTCCAGGCGCTTGGATCCCTTCCGGGCTCCTGAAATGTGACATAGCTGCACAAACCATGATGCTCCACGTGGCGACGACTCGGCTGGATAGAATTCGCCTTCCGGGCGCTCGGATCCCCTCCGGGCGCCCGGACCACCTTGTTTCAGAAAACTCCCTTTTCCTGCAAAACAAAGTTAGTCCGAGGCAAATGTATATCCTGTAAAACAGATTGTCAGCACAGTTAAAGTTCAACAGATAAAATAAAAAGAGTATGACTTAGATTCCGTCTTTCCGAGACCGGAATCTAGTCACGATCTCGACTTAGACATCCGAAATGGATCTAAGCCGGATCGACGCCTAATGTCCCCTTTCTGGGAACGCGTCCTCACAGTCACTCCCCTCCAGTAACTTACCTCACTTACCTGCCAGACGTCCGGTCAGCCCGTCGACCCGTCTGGACTTCTCGCCAAGCGTCCGGTCAGCCCGTCGACCCGCTTGGACTTCTTGCCAACTATCCGGTTAGCCCGTCGACCCGCTTGGACTTCGTGCCAGACATCCGGTCAGCCCGTCGACCTGTCTGGACTTCTCCTGCACACTCGATCAAAGTGTCAGACAACAACAAAACTAACTTAACCTATTTGTCATTCATCAAAACCTGGGTTAAATCGTTAGTGCTAACCGCACCAACAATCTCCCCCTTTTTGATGGAATGACAACCTGGTTAAGTTAGTGTTAACATATGCAAGAAACAACATGCATTTATGTGGTTTTTAAAGTTAGTTTGTATTTTCAAATTGGTTTAGCTAACTTAACCACCTACCACCTAACCCTCCCCCTTTGGCATTCATCAAAAAAAATAAGCAAGGGTAAATAATCAAAGTGTTGAGTTACTGCAAAAAGTAATTAGATATTTTAAGTTTGGTTTAATTTTTAACACCAAAAAATAGTCAAAATGACTTGGGGGAGACAAGTTGAATTTTTGAAAAATATAAAGTTAATCAAGTTTCACTTTTCAAGTGTGTAAAGATTTCCAAGCATATGTTACAAGAACTGAATAAGTTTAAATATGCAATAGTCAACTTTTTAAATCAGGTTTAAAAATTAGGTGGGATTAAACTTCCAATTTTGCAAACACTCAGATAAATTTAACTTTTTTTTGAAAAATAGTGTTCAAAGAATAAATTAGTTTTAAAATAGATTAAATTTTTTTTTTTAAATTAATTTCTCCCCCTGAACTTGACACTTAAAATTTGAAAATATTTGCTAAAAATATTCAAAGTAGATATATATATATATATTTTTTTTAAATTGAGGTAGAATTTTCTAGAGAGATTTTAAAGAGAAGATTAAAAAATAACACTTAAGGAGATAATTAAAAAATAAACCTCCCCCTTAATTTGATACTCCTTTAATTTATTAATCCTCCTTATTTATTACTTTCCCTTAATATAAAATTTTACAACCGTAACATATTTTTGTACCTAAGTGCTTTTAGACGATTGTATAATTATCTTTATAAAATTGTTCATTTAAATTTGACTAACCGTAATTAATGTTAGATTAAGTTGAAATAAATTAACCTTTAGTGTAATGTTAAGTAAGATAAGTTGTTATTAATTCAATAATTGATCAATATTAATAATTTATTGATTAAATTTTGCTATAATCTAAATTTTGTATTAATTGATGAAGGTGTTAGTTATAATTTAACTTTTCATTTACTTCTTTTTAAGTTGGATTGACTTAGTTTAAAGTTGGTGGTAATTTGAAGTTAAACTCGTTATTCAACAAGGTTAAGTAAGGTTCAATTTAAGTTAAACTTTAATTATGTTTTAATAAAAATAATTAATATTTTAAAGGTTGATTAAGAAAAATGACTTAGAGTAATTTTAATATTTTTACTAAGGTTAAACCTAGGTTCTGATCAAATCAAGCTTAGTTCTCAAATAAAGTTAAACTTAAATAGTTAAGTTCTACTTATTAATTACATAATTAAATTTAAAGTTAAAGTTAACAGAATTTAAGTATTTAAGTTAGGTGTCTAAGTATTAAATGAATTTAAAAGAATTATAATAATTATTATTTTTAAGGGATTTCTAACAGAATTTTAAAATGATTTTTATAATTATTTAATGAAAATTAATATACGTTCAATTCAATTTTGATTTTAGATTAAAATTAATATCAGTGATTAATTTAGCTTTAAGTTTTAAGTTTAAGTTAAATTTTTAAGTTTTAATTTTCAGTTAGGTTAAATTAAGTTGAAAAGTAATGTTTAAATTAAGTTTTCATGAGTTTTAATTTAAGATCTAATTTTCAGTTAAGTTAAATTAAAAAATAATTTTAAGGTTAAAATGATATTTAAGATTAAAAATGAGTTTAAAGTCAAAATAATAATTTTTAAAGTGAAAACGGTCTATAGAAATAATTTATTATTATTACTATTTTTTTTAAATTAAAAGAATTTTATTATAGTGAAAAAATAAGAAGAATTTTTCAAAATGAGACATAATTTTTAAAATAGTTTTTAAATGATTTTTAAAAGTTTTTAAAATAATTTTTGAAATAATTTTTAAGTTAAAATAATTTAAAAATATAATTTTTAAGTTTAAAATTAAAATTTTGAAATTAATTTTTAAGTTTAAAATTAAAATTTTGAAAATAATTTTTGGGTTTAAAATTAAAATTTTGAAATTAATTTTTTTTTAGGTTTAAAATTAAAATTTTGAAAATAATTTTTAAGTTTAAAATTAAAATTTTGAAAATAATTTTTGAGTTTTTAAAATTAAAATTTTGAAATTAATTTTTAAGTTTAAAATTAATATTTTGAAATTAATTTTTAAGTTTAAAATTAAAATTTTGAAATTAATTTTTGAGTTTAAAATTAAAATTTTGAAATTAATTTTTAAGTTTAAAATTAAAATTTTGAAATTAATTTTTAAGTTTAAAATTAAAATTTTGAAATTAATTTTTACGTTTAAAATTAAAATTTTGAAAATAATTTTTGAGTTTAAAATTAAAACTTGAAAATAATTTTTAAAATTAAAATTTTGAAAATAATTTTTAAGTTTAAAATTAAAATTTTGAAAATAATTTTTAAGTTTAAAATTAAAATTTTGAAAATAATTTTTTAAGTTTAAAATTAAAAATTTGAAAATTATTTTTAAGTTTAAAATTAAAATTTTGAAATTAATTTTTAAGTTTAAAATTAAAATTTTGAAAATTATTTTTATGTTTAAAATTAAAATTTTGAAATTAATTTTTTAAGATTAAAATTCAAATTTTGAAAATAATTTTTGAGATTAAATTTAAAATTTTGAAATTAATTTTTTAAGTTTAAAATTAAAATTTTGAAAATAATTTTTAAGTTTAAAATTAAAATTTTGAAAATAATTTTTAAGTTTAAAATTAATATTTTGAAAATTATTTTTAAGTTTAAAATTAAAATTTTGAAATTAATTTTTTAAGTTTAAAATTAAAATTTTGAAATTAATTTTTTAAGTTTAAAATTAAAATTTTGAAATTAATTTTTAAGTTTAAAATTAAAATTTTGAAAATAATTTTTCAGTTTAAAATTAAAATTTTGAAATTAATTTTTAAGTTTAAAATTAAAATTTTGAAAATAATTTTTAAGTTTAAAATTAAAATTTTGAAATTAATTTTTTTAAGTTTAAAATTAAAATTTTGAAAATAATTTTTAAGTTTAAAATTAAAATTTTGAAATTAATTTTTTAAGTTTAAAATTAAAATTTTGAAAATAATTTTTAAGTTTAAAATTAAAATTTTGAAATTAATTTTTTAAGTTTAAAATTAAAATTTTGAAAATAATTTTTAAGTTTAAAATTAAAATTTTGAAATTAATTTTTTAAGTTTAAAATTAATTTAAGTTTAAAATTAATTTAAGTTTAAAATTTTAAAATTAATTTTTAAGCCTTATTCATCTCACCCGATCTATATTATCAATCAGGGAATCCTATGATTTTGTGAGATGCAATTGGTTTGATTACAGAGTTTTGGTTTAACTTGTGTTAGATTCAGACTTAGCTTTGGTTTCCACAAATAGGCATTCTTCGGATAAACTTCTAAGCTTGGTGAGTCACAAGGACATCATTAGAAATAACCAACTTTTCAAGGTTTTCCGAATAGTTCTATCCACGGAACTTAGTACTAAATCTTGGTCTAACTGGTTAGGATTCGTTTAAGGGTAGCTTCGGTCAGTTCCACTTGGCCAAATGCACCAGATCGAAACCATATCTTTCTAGACATGCGATGCCCAAGTTTCCCTAACGTACTATCATCCAAAAATTTCACCAATACCATGATTCAAGTTAAACTTGGTCTCTAATTCTAATTGCCCAGCCGGGTTTGTTAGTTTTGGGTTACCCTGTCGGGCAAGTTAGTTTTGGAGGTGCCAGCTATTCTGGAGCCTCCCCCTGAATTATTGGTCATTAATTTAAGTTTTGATTTTAGGCTTGTGTCGATTCTTTTTATAGTTGTAGTTAACTTGGTGATAATTTTGTTGTTTTTTAAACTGTTTAGATTTTGAATTTGATTTAGGTTTGTATTTTGGATTTTGGTTTGGTTTATTTAATTTTATATAATGTATTTTTTCTTTAGGTATATAATATTGATTAAGTCCTACTTGCGTGGTTAGACACGCTTTTGGAACCCAAGCTAGATTGGTTGACTTGTATTGGGTTATTAATGATTTGAAGGTTTTATTTGAATTCGACTTATATCCTAGTCTGGTTTTATTATAACATGCTTTTTGATTATTTAGGATTAAGTTTAAATTTTTTGATCTTGTTGTGAATTTTTCTAACATCTCCTTTAAATTGTTTATTTCATTATTTAATGATATCTCCTCCTCAAGTGTTAGATCTTGAGTTGGATTTGAATTTTTTAATTGTTCCTTGAGGTTTTGATTTTCCTCAAGAAGTAATTTGTTTTCATTTTCTACTTTGGTTAATTTACTATTTAAACAAGAAATGATTCTAAAAAACTTTTTGTTTAAATTAAAGTATACCTCATTCGAGCCTTCGGAAACAAGTACGGACTCGTGGCTTGTTTCGGGTTCAGACCCGTCTTCATCTTCCGTTTCGGCTTCGCGGGCCATCAGTGCGAGGTGGCTCTGATGTTTCTGCTCTTCTTCCTCTGATTCGTCCGAGGAGTCGTCCCACGTTGCTTTGAGTGCTTTCTTTTTTGTTGGTTTTGGTTTGTCGAACTTTAGTTTTGGGCATTCGTTCTTGTAATGTCCCTTTTTGTTGCAACCGTAGCAAGTCACGTTCTTTTGTTCTGAGGGAGAGCTGATCTTTTGAAGATCCTTTTTGCTGAAGCTCCTCTTTCTCCTGGTGAATATTTTTCTTACCAAGTTCACCAGGTGTTCTTCGTTTTCGGAGTCTTGGTCAGATTCTTCTTCAAATTCAGGCTTGCTTTTCTTTTCTTTGGAGGACCCTGCAAATAGAGCTATACCTTTCTCGGCTCTAGCATTAGTTTGTTCGTGTAATTCTAATTCACAGAAAAGCTCATCTAATTTTAAGTTAGAAAGATCCTTAGAAATTTTGTAGGCATCCACTATTGATGCCCACAAACTATTACGTGGAAAGGCGTTTAATGTGTACCTTATTAAGTCTCTGTTCTCCATCTGGTTGCCTATCGCATGGAGCCCGTTGAGGATGTCCTTGATCCTCGCGTGTAGTTGATTCGCCGTTTCACCTTCCTGCATTTTTATATTAAAAATTTTATTTAAGAGAAGGTCTCGTTTTGTTACCTTGGCGTTGCTCGTTCCCTCGTGCAGCTCGATCAACTTGTCCCATAGCTCTTTAGCGTTTTTGTGTGGACCGACTCTGTTCAGTTCTTCTCTTGTCAATCCGCATTGTAGAGTGTTGATCACCTTATTTTCTGTTGATGCTTTTTTCTTGAGATCTGCTGTCCAGTCTTCAGGATCCACTAGATTCCCGGCGTTGTCCACTGGAATTTTGTAGGGTCTCGTGATGCTCATCCACTGGTCGAAGTCTGTTTTGAGGTAGACCTCCATGCGCTTCTTCCAGTAAGGGAAGTCGTCCCCGTTGAAGAGTGGAGGTCGCACTGTGCTGAATCCTTCTTGTTGGGACATTCTGTGCACAGGTAAATAACCAAAAAAAAACCCAAGACTTGGTCTTGGATTAGTAGTGCGAGAAGAGAAAAATAGAAAGGAATCTAGATTCGTGTTGCACTAATTTAAATTGATTAGAGAAATATTAAGTTAACGAAACAACAGTTTTAAAGTTAATTAAAAAAAATTCACCCCCTGTCTGATTGGTGGTTGCACCAAATCAGAGCGGTACCGGCTCTGATACCACTTGTAGGACCGTTAGATTCGATAGAGGGGGGGGGGGTGAATATCGATTCGAAAAAGACGAGTATAAACGCAGCGGAAAAATAAAATAGACACAGATGTTTTTACTTCGTTTGGAGCCTGTGACGACTCCTACTCGAAGGCCCGTGGTCCTTGACCACTTTCGTTGGGCAATCACTAACAAGTCGAAATATGATTACAGAATGAGTACAGGAAATGCAAGTGAAAATAAAGCAATACCGACAAGGAAATTAAATAAAAACCGAAGTAGCACTTTGTCGGAACTTTGTTGGCGTCGCACTGAACGTCGAGCAGCAAGACCAACAGTAGAAGAGTTCTCAGCTTAAATTGAATTCATCTGAAGCTCCTGTATGGGGCTTCTTTTATATGCTGTTCCAGGCGCCTGGATCCCTTCCGGGCGCCTGAAATGTGACGTAGCTGCACAAACCATGATGCTCCATGTGGCGACGACTCGGCTGGATAGAATTCGCCTTCCGGGCGCCCGGATCCCCTCCGAGCGCCCGGACCACCTTGTTTCAGAAAACTCCCTTTTCCTGCAAAACAAAGTTAGTCCGAGGCAAATATGTATCCTGTAAAACAGATTGTTAGCACAGTTAAAGTTCAACAGATGGATAAAAAGAGTATGACTTAGATTCCGTCTTTCCAAGACCGGAATCTAGTCACGATCTCGACTTAGACATCCGAAATGGATCTAAGCCGGATCGACGCCTAATGTCCCCTTTCCGGGAACGCGTCCTCACAGTCACTCCCCTCCAGTGACTTACCTCACTTACCTGCCAGACGTCCGGTCAGCCCGTCGACCCGTCTGGACTTCTCGCCAAGCGTCCGGTCAGCCCGTCGACCCGCTTGGACTTCTCGCCAACTATCCGGTCAGCCCGTCGACCCGCTTGGACTTCGTGCCAGACATCCGGTCAGCCCATCGACCTGTCTGGACTTCTCCTGCACACTCGATCAAAGTGTCAGACAACAACAAAACTAACTTAACCTATTTGTCATTCATCAAAACCTGGGTTAAATCGTTAGTGCTAACCGCACCAACAGAAACGCATTCAGTGCATACCTTATTAAATCCCGGTTCTCCATTTGGTGGCCTATCGCGTGGAGCTCGTTGAGGATGTCCTTGATCCTCGCGTGCAGTTGCTTGCAGTTTCCCCTTCCTGCATTTTTATATTAAATATTTTATTTAAGAGTAAATCCCTTTTTGTTACCTTAGCGTCGCTGGTTCCTTCGTGCAGCTCGATCAATTTGTCCCACAGCACTTTGGCGTTCTTATGTGGGCCGACCCGGTTTAGTTCTTCTCTAGTCAATCCGCACTGTAGGGTGTTGATTGTCTTGTTCTCTGTTGATGCCTTCTTTTTTAGGTCTGATGTCCAATCTTCTAGATCCAGTAGATTCCCGGAACTGTCTACTGGTATTTTGTAGGGTCTGGTGACGCTCATCCACTGGTCGAAGTCCGTCTTGAGATATACTTCCATTCTCTTCTTCCAGTACGGGAAATCATCCCCGTTGAAAAGAGGAGGTCGTACTGTGCTGAAGCCTTCAAGCTGAGACATTTTAAATCCTGCACACAATCAAACAAATAGACAGGCAAATTCCCAAGACTTGGTCTTGGATTAGCAGTGCGGGAAGAATTAAAAAAATAATAAATGAACTAAATTGGTGTTGCACCAATTTAGATTTAATTGTAACGAGAAAACTTTCCAAACAGATAATAATATCAGTTTGGAATTAAACGTAAAATTGAAAGCGAAAGAAAGAGAAGAAAATTCCCCCCCCCTTTTCTGATTGGTGGTTGCACCAAATCAGAGCGGTACCTGCTCTGATACCACTTGTTGGATCGTGATGTTTCGCTAGAGGGGGGGGGGTGAATAGCGATTACGAAATTCGTTCAAAAAGAGCTACGCGCAGCGGAAATAGAAAAACAATGCTAACACAAACCAGTTTTACTTGGTTCGGAGCCTGTGTCGACTCCTACTCCAAGGCCCACACACAAGGGTGCTTTCGGTGGGCAATCACTAGCAATTCAAAAAATTATTACAAACTAAGTGTTGAAATGCTAATGAAAATTAAAGCGATACCGACAAGAAAATTAAGCAAAGAAGAAAGAGCGCGTTTTCGAAGCTTTGTTAGCGTCGCAGGAGCGCAGAGCAGCAGGGCAAGCAGTAGAAGATCTCTCTTTGAATTGTTGTTCTGAAGCTCCCCTCTGACCCTCCTTTTATATGAGGTTCGGGGCGCCCCAGATCCCTTCCGGGCGCCCTGGTGAGACGTTGCAGGTCCAACCAGCGAGCTCCACGTGGCGACGCGCGATCTGGATAAAAATCACCTCCCGGGCGCCCAGATCCCTTCCGGGCGCCCGGACCACCTTTCTCCAGAAACCAGCTTTCCTGCAAGACAAGGTTAGTCTGAGGTGAATAAATAGTGTATATCATGTAAAACAGAGTGTTAGCACAGTTCATAAGTTTGACATAAAAAGTATGACTTAGATTCCGTCTTTCCGAGATCGGAATCTAGTCACGATCTCGACTTAGAGATCCGAAATGGATCTAAGCCGGATCAACGCCTAATGTTGGCGTCCTCACAATCACTCCCTTCCAGTGACTTACCTTCACTTACCTGCCAAACGTCCAGTCAGCCCTTCGACCCGTCTGGACTTCTCCCCAAGCGTCCGGTCAACCCGTCAACCCGCTTGGACTTCTCGCCAGCTATCGGGTCAGCCCGTCGACCTAGCTGGACTTCTTGCCAAGCGTCTGGTCAGTCCGTCGACCCGCTTGGACTTTGTGCCAGACATCCGGTCAGCCCGTCGACCTGTCTGGACTTCGTCTGCATACTCGGTCAGAGTGTTAGATCACAATAAACCTAACTTAACCCGATTTGTCATTCATCAAAACCTGAGTTAGACCGTTAGTGCTAACCGCACCAACAATCCAGACTCTGATTCACCACCTCGGTTTGTCCATCCATCTGAAGGTGATAAGCACTGCAAAAGTTCAACAGTGTACCTAATTTTCTCCATAAGTTCTTTCAAAAATGACTGATGAATTTGGGATCTCGATCTAAAGTCATGAATCGAGGAACATCATATAAACATACGATCTCCCTGAAGTAAGGATGGTCAATCCAAGCATCCTCCATAGTCTTCCTATAAGCTATGAAATGTGTCATCCTTGAAAATCTATTAATCACAACTAGAACCAAATCTAAGGTTCCTTGGATATAGGGTAATCCCAATATAAAATTTATGTTGACATCAATCTAAGGAGCTTCAAGAATCCCTTTAGACTACATTGGTGAGAACCCCTTTAGACTGTTGGCATACAAAATATTGATCTACAAAGTGAGTCATATCACTGGTCAACTTGGGCTAATAAAAATCGACAGAGATAAGGGTCAACGTCTTATAACATCTGAAGTACCTCTCATTATAAAACGCACTCATGATCTACTGCCTTAGAGAGCAATCTAGAACACACAACTACAACCCATGAAATAAATGCCATTATGCAAAATAAAATCATGTATCTCCTGGAATATCATAATGAATGAAGAGTCAGTTACATACATATCTACGAAAACTTCAAAGCTTACAACTTTGGTCCTCATGGTAGTAAGTAATGAAGAGCAATGGCTTAAAACATATATGACACGGTTTAGACTCTTGGATTAGTGTCTTAGTATAAAAGTGACCTCTTGCAAATAAGTCACCCACTTTGCATGTCATCTATGTTAGAGTGTATACTAAAAGTCTAGCTTTTGTATAAACATTTATTTAAAAATAAAGAATCACAGTGGTCAATATCTACATTTATTTGTTAAATATAATTTGTTCAATTAATTTATATAGTAGACAACATGGTGTGTGATGTCACACACAGAAGATCATGTTGTCGGTTCTTTATAAATTATAAACAGTTGCTTGCGACGAAGATGGAAAGGAACAAATCGTTGAAGTAGTCGTAGTGTAATTAAGTATTAGTTTATCTTAACTAATAAATTACACTGATACACTCCAACTGTATTGAGTAGGACCATTTTAGGTAAGTTCTTTTTGTATTGACTTTATAAAAGAATTAGACCTTAGTTATTATGGAAGTGTATGCTCTTAATCCTAATATAATAACAAACACATATATTTAGTATTTATTTCTTTGACTTATCAATAGGTGAGATTTAACTCGATAAGTCAATAAGCCCGATAAGTTGGGAAATAATATTACTTATAGTGTGTGTTGTTGATTATAAAAGGAATTTGTGTCCTAGTTATCTATGTTGAGAATGTCCCCAAGAGGAGCTCATAAGGATTGTCATGTTAAACCCTGCAGGTGGACTTAGTCCGACATGATAATGAAGTTAAGTGGTACTACTCTTGGAGCTAGATATTAATTAAGTGAGTTGTCAGTGACTTACTTAATTAGTGGACATTCATTATCTTAAACACAGGGAGACTAACACACTCATGATAAGAAGGAGCCCATAATGTAATTTGGGATTGGTGCGGTAGTGCGATAATAACTCTCTAGTGGAATGAGTTATTATCGATGAACTTGAGTTGTGTGTTCGAGGTGAACACGGGATACTCAAGCTCATAAGAAGGCCAAAACTAATTTCTCCTCTAGGTCCCTGTCGTAGCCTCATTAAAGCCTCAAGTCCATCCAAATATAAGCCTATCTTGGTGTCCAAGAAGGGGTCGGCTCAATGCTTGGTGACCAAGCAAGGGTCAGCCACATTATCCTCTTAAGGGGCCGGCCCCTTGCTTGGTGCCCAAGCAAGAGGGGGTCGGCCACATTAATTCAAACAAGGAGGGGTGTTTTGAATTTTTTAAAATCTTCTCTTTGTAGAAAACTACAAGTTTTATTTAAAAGTTTTAAAACTTTCCTTTTTTAACCATCCTCATGGTTTTAGAAAAAGGAAGAGAAGTTTTAAAATTTAAATTTTTGTAAACATGTTAAAAAAAGGGAATTTTTAGAAGAGAAGTTTTAAATTTTAAAACATGGTTTTAATTTTTAAAACTTTCCTTTTTAACATCTACTTTAGAAAATTAAAAGAGAGCTTGTAAAATTTTATAAGAGTTTATAAAATTTTTACAAAAGATATTTTTTCCTTCCTTATAGGGGCCGACCACCCTTGCTAGCCAATAGGATTAAATCATCATCCAATCAAATTAAAACTAATCTATGGTTGGTGATTGATTCAATCAAGAGGAAAGAAAAGGAAAAGTAAAAGGGAAAAGGAAAAATAAGAGGAAGATTTTAATTTTTTATAAAAATCATTCCTTATTTGCCTTGGGCAAGTATTATAAAATAAGGGGAGGAGAAGCTTCATGGGTTAATGAATTTTTTTTCTCTCTTCTCTCTAGTCTCCTCCTTAGGGTCGGCCCCTAGCTCTTTATCATGCTAGGGCCAGCCACATATTGCTTGTGGTTCCTTTAAGTGGCCGGATACAAGAAGGAGGAGAAGGAGAAGAAGAAGAAGAAGAAGGAGGCATCTAATTCTAGTCTCTTGCTTATGCTCTCTCATGATGGTCGGATCTCTTCCCTTCCCTTTCCCTTGCTCTCTTTGATTCCTAAATTGGTGGTGGTGGCCGGATTTTAGAGGAGGAAGAAGAAAGCTCTTTGGGTGGTGTTCATCTTGGAGGATCGTCGCCCACACGACGTCTAAGGCGAGGCGAGGAATACGGCAGAAGATCTCGAGGTCATTAACATACAAAGAGAAGGTATAACTAGTAATTTTCTTCCACATCATACTAGTTATTTTTCTTTGTATGAATTCCAAACACAAGAGGCATTAGATCTAGTTTTTCGAATTTATTTTTCGAGTTTGTGTTTTCTTTATTTTTCGAATTTGTGATTCGATTGTTCTTTTTGGTTAACCTAGAGTTATTTAAGAAAATTAAATATTAGCTTTCCTTAAAAGGCTTTGTCTAGGCGGTGGTGGTTGCTCCCGTATCCAAGAAGGTCATGTGCCTCGCCATGCAGTCCTGGAAGCTAATTTTGAAAATTAATATTTAATGGAATTTATAACGTATGTGGATTTGAATCAATAGTGTTAAGTTCCGCTTACGATTCAAATCTACACCATTAAGAACAGATAAGTTAAATTTGGAATCATTGATGTTAAGTTCCGTCTGTGATTCCTAATTTAACTTCTAAAGAACACAATAGGTTATTTAAGGAAAGGTTCGACACTTGTACAAAATTTTTGTACAGTGGAACCGATACGATTTTCCTAGGACTAACCAACAATCTAGTCAACTTGTGTTGACCATTAATGTACTTCAAGGCTTCGTGATCAGTAAGCATGATGAACTCTTTCTGTACTAGGTAGTGACATCAATGCTTCAAGGACTAAACAATGATATAAAACTTTAAATCATAGGTAGAATAATTCCTCTTGGATTCAGGCAGTTTCTCATTGAAGAAAGTAACTGGATACCTAGACTGACTCAGAACACCTCTTCTACTAATGTCGGATGCATCATAGTTAACTTCGAATACTTGGTCAAAATCAAAAAGTGTTAGAGTTGGTGCCTTGGCCATCTTCTGCTTGGTAGTTGAAAACTAGCCTCTTCTTTTTCAAGCCACTTGAAATCTTATCCATTGAGACACTCGATTATGAGAGTAATCAGAGTACTGAATTTTCTGATGAACCGATCGTAGAAAGATGTCAGGCTATAAATGTTAGACCCCGTGATTTTTTTGATGTGATCAACCAAGTTAGCTTGGGTCATGTTTTGTTTTAATCCCTGTGTCTAAGTGTGCAGGAGCTTAGGAGTGCAGGAAGTTGAGCAGAAGATGCAGCTAGCAAGAAGGATAGCACGGGAAGGGAGACAACGAGCTCGGTGCATCTGAGGGATGAAAGGATCTAGGAAGAGTACATCGGTGGATGAGAAGAACGTGTGCGACGTTCGAGGGACGAGAAGCTGGAGCGGAAGCCTGCTCGAGGAGAAGGCTGGAAATTGGATTCAGGTGAGCCCTATTCCGGTAGCCGAAATCACCCAGGAGATCGCAACAGCAAAGGAGCGAAATGGAGCTGCAAGTGCTGCTGGAGGCGCCTTTAAAGGCTATTGGAGGTGCCTTCGCGCCTTCTATGGAAGGCGCCTTCGATGAACAGTGCGAAGGCGCCTTCGATGAACAGTGCGAAGGCGCCTTCCAAGGCTATGGAAGGCGCCTTCGGCCAGTCAAACTAGTCGTTTGCAAGTGAATAAAGCTTCATCCACTTGCCATGCAGGAGGCGTCTTTCAAGCCCTTTAGAGGCACCTTCAAGCTTCGGATGGTATCAGAGTCCAACCGTCTCAGAAGGACTAACCATCGACTGAAGCATCAAGATCAAGACGATGGTCGGTACAAGCATTCACCCACCAAAGTTCGAGGGAGACTTTGCACAATGGAAATGTCGGATGGAGGTATTCTTCAAAAAAGATTTTGAAATTCTTTTAATAATGAAATATGGTTTTACAGTTCCAAAAGACAAAGAAGAATATCAGTGGACGAAGAAGGAACAAGTCGACTTCGTGGCGAACGATAAAGTAGAATTCCATCTGCTCAATGTTCTTCCACCCAAGGAAGTAAATCGAATCGGAGATTACAAATTAGCAAAGGAACTTTGGGAAAAGTTCCTGGAACTGCACGAAAGAACTTTTGAAACAAAGCTTGCGAGATGAGACGTGCTCCAGAATCAACTGACGAACCTCCGGATGGAAGAAGGAGAGTCAGTAGCACAACTACACGGAAGAATCAAGGAGTCGATCACTGGACTAACAAACCTCTAAGAAACGGTAACGAATCAGGATGCACAAAGGTATGCTTTAAATGCATTCCCAAGAACACCCGAATGGACAACTATAGTAGACTCCTACTATATATCCAAGGATCTCGAAGTAAGTATTTTAGAAAGTCTCTTCTCTACTTTCGAATTACATGAATCTCGGTGTACAGGACAAAGAAAAGGACCGAGTCAGACCGTTGCCCTGAAGGTAAGAACCAACGATTCAGACTCCGAAGAATCAATTGATGAAAATGAAGCAGCGTTAATGGTAAGGAAGTTCAATAAATTTATTAAATCTAATAAATTTAAATCACAGATGAGAAAATAGTATTGAAACAAAAGGACCATCCGATGCTACAATTGCAAGGAAGAAGGGCACATCAAAGATGACTACCCGAAACTAAAAAACAAAGGCAAGGAAAAGAATAAGAAGTCAGCTCGGCCCAAATATAATCTCAAAGCCACGTGGGACGAGTCGTCATCCTCCGAATCTGAGATCGAAGCATACGTCGGACTAACCCTAACGTCAATCCATCAAGAAGAAGATGAGACCAGCTCAGAGATGAGCATAGATGAAGGGAGAGGATCATCAGAAGAAAGCAGCGATGAAGGGGGGCATCAGAAATTGAGGTAAGTGAAGTACGTGCTCTCTCTCCCAAGCAGTTCTTTAATTTTATTAAATGTCTTACTAAAGATCTAGTTAAACTAGAAAAGGAAAATGCTGAGTTGAAATTAAACTTAGCAAGGGCATGTCCCCTAGAATTGTATGATAATCTAAAATTAGAAAATAGAAAATAGAAATCGAAAAATTAAAAAATGACCATGCATCCTTAAAATCAAATCACTTTCAAAAATCAAAACTTAGAATTTATGGTAAATTAAATTGGTATATTAGACATCACCAAGGTCAACTTAGAAAAATTCTCAAAGAATATGTACCCCCAAATTCTTAGTTAACCCAATAGGAAGGAACCTATATTGGGTTTCAAAGTCTTACTTAGATTGAACATCTTTTTTAAGGCTTTCAGAAAAAAAAATTTAAATTCTTTAAAAGACTTTGTCTAGAAGTGGTTGATGATTCAATAACCAAGAAGGTCTATTGCCTCGCCATAGCCTGGAAGTCGATTATTGAATTAAATATTTAATTGACAAACTGATAAGCTTGTGAAATTAATTAAGATAATTACTTTCAATGTTTGTCAATTTTTGGAAAACTCCATAAATTAGAAATTATTTTAAATTTCTTTTACTTGTTTTTATTAAATCAAGTTTTTTTTCCTAAAAACTTAAATTTCTATATTTTTTTATGTGATCAAAGGGGTATGAATAGGTACAAGTTTAGGGAGAGTAGGGGGAGATGGAATTTTTTCTCAAAATTTTAAATTTTTGTTAACTCTATTATAAGTCTGAATTAGGGGTGTCAAAAATAAACCCGACCCAACGACCCAACCCGAATTGACCCGAAAAAAATCAGGTTCGGGTTGGGCATTTTCGGGTTCGGGTCGGGTTCGGGTTGGAGGGTTGGAGAGCAAAAAAATTTCGGGTTGGGTTGGGTCAGGTTCGGGTTGACCCGGGTTGACCCGGGTTGGCTTAAATATAGGGTTTTGTTGGTTTTTTTGGGGTTAAATCAAATTTTATTTTAAAAATTTAGATGTTTTAATGTATATTAATATCATGTTTGTATGATAATGATGGAATATTGAGATAAAAGTGAAGAATTATAGGGAAAATAGCCCAAAAAAGTCGTTTTGAATCGGATTTTCGGGTTATATGGGTCGGGTTCGGGTTGGGTTAAAAAAAAAAACTCAACCCGACCCAACTCGACCCGACCCACCCGAATTGACACCCCTAGTCTGAATTTTGATAAATCAGCTTAATTCATACTTAGTGTTGCAATTTCTTTATTGCAAACTTTATACTTAAAATGTTTTATTTACAAATTCTTTTATTACTGTTTGTTATTATCCTAACTTGAACTTAGGTTAATGCATATAAAAAAGAGGAAGAATGTTGAAACTCGTGGTTGTTTTGATGTGATCAACCAAATTAGGTTGGGTCTTATTTTGTTTTAATCCATGTGTCTAAGTGTGAAGGAGCGTAGGAGCACAGGAAGTCGAGCGGAAGATGCAGCTAGCGAGAAGGATGGCACGAGAAGGGAGTTGACGGGCTCGGTGCATCCGAGGGACGAAAGGGCTGCAGAAGAGTACATCGGTGGACGAGAAAACGTATGAGGCGTTCGAGGGATGAGAAGCCGGAGTGGAAGCCTGCTCGAGGAGAAGACCGGAAATTGAGTTCGGGTGAGCCTTATTCTGGTGTCCGAAATCACCCAAGAGATCGTATCAGCAAAGGAGCGAAATGGAGCTGCAAGTGCTGCTGGAGGCGCCTTCAAAGGTTGTTGAAGGAACCTTCGCGCCTTCTATGGAAGGCGCCTTCGATTAACAGTGTGAAGGCACCTTCCACGGTTATGGAAGGCGTCTTCGGCTAGTCAAACTAGTCATTTGCAAGTGGATAAAGCTTTATCCACTTGCCACGCTGGAGGCACCTTCCAAGCCCTTCGGAGGCGCCTTCAAGCTTCGGATGAGATTTCCTAGGGACTATAAAAAGACCCCTGGATCTAAAAAATCAACAAGAACTTGAGAACAACTACTGTAATCATTTCCTAGTCTTTTTTAAGCTTGTCAAAGAGTGTAAGTGGTTTCTCCGCCTACAGAGAAGGAGATTTTTCTAGTAGAGATTTGCAACCGTCTTAGATTAACAACCACCTAAATTGTAACCAAGTCAAATCTGTTTGTCTCATCTTTTTATTAGTTGTTTATTTTTGAGATTATAATTATTGTGATAGTGCTACTAATCTTGGTTGGAAAAAGAGAAAGATTTTTGTTTTCTTTACAGATGTTGCGTCCTCTTACCGGCCCCACTGTGCCAACAATAAAAACTCCTGATATTGTGCAAAGTCCTCGACTGAGGCCTCTCCAAGACTATGTTTATCTTTACTTGATTTGCATGCACACCATCAGTAGACATAATAAAGCCAAGGAAAAGTATCAATATAGTAAAAAAAGAATACTTTCATGTTGACAAATAAGTACTCTCTCTTCAGTTTTTCAAAAACAGCATGGAGGTGATCGCAATGTGATGCACATGTTAGGTTGTAGATGAGAATGTCATCAAACTAAACCACCATAAACATCCCCATGAAAAGCCACAGGAATATATTTATAAACCTCATGAAGGTGTTGAGCTCATTGGACAATTCAAAAAGTATGATTTGATAGCTCATGTTGTGTCTTGAATGCGTCATCTCCAAGCCTTATTCTGATTTGATAGTATCTGCTTTTAAGGTTAATTTTTTAGAATACCTTAGAACCATATAGTTGATCCAACATGTTGTCCAAGCGGGGAATTAGAGACGTGTATTTCATTGTAATTTTGTTGATTGCTCGACTATCAACACACATACTTCATGCTTTTTTGACACTAGTACGGCAACACTGGACATGTGCTCATGCTTTCATATATAGCCCTTCTCTAGTAATTTCATCACCTGTCGTTGTAATTCCTTTGCCTCCTTGGGATTGAGATGATATGTTGGTCAATTAGGCAAACTATACCCTAGAATACGGTCAATTTGATGAAGGATATCCCGCATAGGTTATAGCCCAGAAAGAAGATCCTTTGACATCAGCTCATCAAACTCTGCTAGCAACAGCTGTACTTTGGCTAGTATCTCAGCCCATGTCTGGGACATCACTCTGGCATGGCAGCAAAGCATAAACAATGCCTCCCTACTCTATCTCATCTAAGAACCTGGATATAAAAAGCAAATTAATAGTTTGACTTCTAGAATTATAGTTGTTTCTTCTCATTACGGCGCCGACACAATTTTCTTTCTCTTGATGTAAAGGGTGTAAGTATTCATCTGTTCATCGTAGATGATGCTACGATCATACTACTAAGGTCATCTTAACAGTACATGACATGCATCTATGACCACCATATCACCCAAGCACTACAAAGTATTTGCTACTAATTGAAAATTGTACAAGGCATTATTTTTTTACCGTTACCTCACCGTCTTTGTTCAGCCACGACAACTTATATGGCTTAAGATGATGGTTTATCTTCGGTTGTAATTTTTTTTGACAACCTTCTCAAATACTACGTTCTCACAACTGCCGCTGTTAATGACCATCTTGCAAACTTTATTCGTGACGGTGTAGGTGGTGTGAAAGATATTCGCTCTCAACCATTCATCCCCTGAATCATCCTTGGGAGTGAGTAGATTCTTACGAATGACTAAGTCTCATGATCATCACTGTAAAGCATGTCGTTTTCTTCATACATTGATTCGCCAACTGTTGTTGTCTCTTTTTTCACATCTTCTTTGTGTTAGTGCAATATTCCCTGGGTCGGGTTGACCAGGTTGACTAAGCTTGAGTTGACTCAAGCTTGAGTCTTGATATTTGAGTTTCGATATTTGACAATGCATGAAGATTGCAGATACAATCATCCAATTGGGGAGATTATTGATACAATTCTCCTTTGGTCAAGGACTGACCAGTTTGATGTGAAGAAGAGTCAACTAGATCAAGGTTGACCGGATACTTGACTGGGAAAGTCCTAACGAAAAGTGAAGCCAGGTGAAAGACCTAATAAGTGAAGCCAGGTGAAAGACCTAGTGAATGAAGCTGGGCAGGTGAAAGTCCAAGTGAGTGAAGTCGGGTAGTGGTAAAATCCTGGTGAGTAAAGCCAGGTGAAAGACCTAGTGAGTGAAGGTATGCAGTTAGAAAATTCTGGTGAGTAAAGCTAGGTGAAAGACCTAGTGAGTGAAGCTAGGCAGGTGAAAGTCCCGGTGAGTGAAGTCGGGCAGTGGAAAAATTCTAGTGAGTGAAGTTAGGTGAGAGTCCTGGTGAGTGAAGCCGGACAGTGAGAAAGTCCCGGTGAGTGAAGCTAGGCAGTGAAAAAATCCTAGTGACTGAAGCCAGGTGAAAACTCTAGTGAGTGAAGCTAGATGAAAGTCCTGGTGGGTGAAGCTAGGTGAAAGTTATGGTGAGTGAAGCCAAGTAGATGGAAAGCTCTAGTGAGTGAAGCTAGACAGAAGGAAAGACCTAGTGAGTGAAGTTAGGCGAAAGTCCTGGTGAGTGAAGCTAGGCGGATGGGAAGCCCTAGTGAGTGAAGCTAGGCAGAAGGAAAGACCTGATGAATGAAATTAGGCACGTGGAGATCCAGGTGGATCAAGGTCGACCAGACACTTAGTGTTGGGAAGCCCAAGTAGGTCAAAGGATTGACCGGATACTTGGCACGAGGAAAACCAGATGGGTCAAGAATGACCGAACATCTGGTGGAAGTCCAAGTGGGTCATGGAGGACCGGACACTTGGCACGAGACGGTAAGTCCAAGTGGGTCAAGATTGACCGGACACTTTGCACGAGGAGAAAAATCTAAGTGAATCAAAGGATTGACCGGACACTTGGTGAAGAAGTCTCAGCAAGTCAAGATTGACCCGATGTTAGGCATGAAGAGTTCCAACAGGTCATGGTTGATCGGAAGTTGGATATGGGGATCCTAGACTTGGTTTAAGCAAGTCAAGGGGAGGTCAATCGATCAACCAATCGATTGGCATAATGCTGCGACAAACAGCATCCCAATCGATCGGGCGATCAATTGTGAAGAAATGTCGCGAGCACAGAATGGGCCCTAATCGATCATCCAATCGATTGGGCACCTCTAATTAATCAGGCGATCGATTGGAGACTATTTCTCATGCGTTGACGCAAGGAAGGCTGAATCGATCAGCCAATCAATTCAAGCCTCCCCAATCGATCGACCCATCGATTGGGAAACGACCGTTGCGCTAGATGCAAGTTTTGGACAGCTGAGATTGCTGCGATCTAACGTGACAATCGATTGGGAGCAAGTCCAATCGATTGGGAGCCCTAGGAGCACACAGTGTAAAGCCCGTGGCGAGATTTCTTCTTAGCAGAGCTTACGCGATTTTTCACTTCTACTGTTCGCCAGATTTCGAGTGGGGAAGACCAGTGATGTTGCACTCTCCAGTTGGTCCAGAGGCGTTCTCATCAACAAGGTCAAGCAAGAAGAGGGTTTTTCATTTTCATTCTTGTATTTTCTTCTTGCGTGAGTTGTATCTTGTTGTGTGAGTCTTATACGAGATTTTTCCACCTCCGGTAGTTACCGAGAATGAGAGTTTTATTCGTGGAGTGAGTGTCATATGTGGATCCTTGGATTAGTCACCTCTTCTTGAGGTGGATACCAAGTAAATCCTTGTGTTAGTGTTGTAAGTGTTGCTTCAAGTTCATTCCGCTGCATATCATCATCATGAAGAAAGACAACGAAGCGTGACGAGTTATTCACCTCCTCCCTCCCTCTAACTACAAATCAACCCTAACACTTTGATCAATAAATTTTTGCATTTCAGATCAGCAGGAGCAAGTTTCCTGCTTGGTTCTCCCTATGTCCTTGTTCACCACATTGATAACATCTGATAGGAACCTTAAAATTAACTTGTGGTGGGTACTACTGTGACGACGAAAATCTTGAGGGTGAACTGACCAACTATTTTGGTTATCTTTACCCACTAGTTTCCAATTTTGTTGCTTTTCAATCGTAGTGCATGTTGGTAGGCCTCTGAAATTGTTAACAATGAATGAAGGTTGAGGATATTTTGCAAGGCCAAGCGCAACCCCCTTAAGTATTGTGCCACCATCTGCTCCTCCATCTTAGACAAATTATTTTGTGCAACCAACTGGAAGCACACTCTGTCTCAACAAGTGAAGTTGTTGAAATAGAGTTTGGGTTTAGGGTCTCACATTCTTCTTCATCTTCTCTAAGTCAATTATTTGGGATTTTTCTAATCTGTCTCATGAGCGTTGCATCTGTTCCCATCTATCGATGCTCGCCCCTTGAGTTTGATGGCAATCAATTCACTTTCTTCCGATCCAAACTTGCTTATAATCGAAGATTCACTCTAATTCATTGATCCAATCAACAAAGTCCTCCACTTGCAACATACTAGAAAATTTGGACAGTTCAATCAGAAAATCGGGTCTCCATAAGGCTCCTCTCGACTATGGTGCTCTTTGTATGTAGTCCGCTAGTAATAAGAGTTCTCAAAAGTGGACTCAAATCGACGATCTAAGATTTCACGATCTTCATGCATTCACACCTCTTTTACTATACGCTGGGTTAAATCTGTAACTTGCCTCTGTAAATCCTCATTCGTCAACTCATGAACACTACGATCACGACGCCCAACTTTCTCAATCGGAATCTACTTGTTGTTGCGCCCATGATGACTTTCTATTGGATATGACACTCGGCTTCCTTAATCAAAATTTGTTTGCTCTAATACCAACTGACACCGGATAGGATAATAATTATCTTACGGGCTGATGAAAATATCAAATTGAAAAGAATACAAGAAGAGAAATAACCAAGAACACAGAGAAACCTGGAAAAAAAATTTATTATCAATAAAGGATGATTTTTAAAACATCGAAAGAGATGTTTATATACATTTTAGATCCTAAGACTTAAAAAAAAAAAAAAAAAGTCCTAATATACTATCTTGATTCCTAACTTGTATAGGGAAGAAAATAATCTTATCAGAAAAGGAAAAAAATCATAATAAAAGGAAATTATACAAACGGGACACTAACATAGATAATCCATGACCCATCAATATTAGAAAATATTAAAAATATCTTAAATACCATAAAAATAAAAATTATTAAAAATAATAAAAAGATTTTTAAATCTTCCGAAAAGAATCTAAACAGTTGATTTTGGCTCAGAAACTTAATGGTTATGAGTTTCCTTATAACAAACATAAACTTAAATTCCATACGCGTGAACACTGATATAATAATTTGATAATGAATTTCAACTAAAAAATTATATCATCTAAAAGATTGAGTCCTCTCGTATTAATACTGTATCACCTTAGTTCTCTCTTAAATTCTATCGTGGCCAATCTCCTCTTTCCTTAGTCAAAAAATAGAGTCGTCAATTTAGATGGGACCCATCGGATTGATCTACTCTGTCAAATAATTTAAACGGGTTGGGTTAGAATTTTATCAACCCAAATCTGTCATGGGTCAACCCGCCTAGATCAGCGACCTGCGCAGGTCGAGCCGTGACGAGCTTGGATTGACCTGCGGATTGAGAAACACATATAAACTAAGTTTTATGTTATTTTATTATCTTTTTTTGTTATAATTTTAAAATAAAATAGTACTTTTTATCCAACATAAGTATTTATTTGTGTCGATATGAATAATTTTTTTTTTTTTAAAAAATAATGAGCCCGTAGGGTTGACCCATCAAATCCACAAATCATCTTGGATTGAGTTGACTTGAAAATTTTCTAACCCACAATATTAACGGATCGATCTGTCCCGTCCTATCAAATGATTGACCCATCATGAATTAGTTCCTCTGACAGTTCTAGCCAAAAGAAAGTGAAAGGACTTTTAGGGAAGGGTTCACGTGTGGTTTGTGCAACTTAGAGACAGAGACAAGGAGAGCTCGAGAATAAAAATCAAAATGGATTAGTATTTTTAACTTCGAATAAATCCAATAAATTTGATAAAATCAGACAAAATCAATAGTAATAGTAGTGAGTAATCGATTCAAAACCAAATGAATCTAACCAAACAACACCGATTAAATTATTTTATTTAGCAATATCAACTAAATTTTATTATTAAAAATGAACAAGTAGTTCCTATTCAATTTAAGTACGATGGCTTATCTTATTATTTTATTAAAAAATTTCCTCATTTACTAATTAATTTTGATGAAGCCTAAAATAAATTTATATTAATATCCTTTTTTCTATTCACACTAAAAATAATTTTAAGGTTTATTAGTAATTCCATCAGCAAAACAATCAGTGATCTAGAGTTCGAGACTCAGCTGCGGCTTATTATTATAAATTTTTCTCATCATTAATTTTCTCTGGTTGTTTTATATAAAAAAATATAGTTCTTATGATCAAAGATTTTAAGCCGACAATGTTAAAAAATATACTTTTCTTAACGTTTTTACTAAGATAAGTATAATATTAAATTAAATCAATTTTTTACAGCCCGTTAATAATTAATTATTAGTTCTGAACATAAGATGACACTCGAAAATCCAAACGATTCAGATTTTCAAAGACCCAAATAATTCAAATTTTCAAAAGGTAGATGACTCTACTAATGACTCTACTTTAGTATTTTAATGCTAAAATGCTTTAATTAATATAATTTCGTTATAAAGGGTCAATATAATTTCAATGTATTATATTACACATGCGATGCGTGTGCACGATCACTAGTAATATAGTAATCAAGCCATGAAATTTTTAATTTCAAGGGTTTAATGGATTTATAAATTTTGAAATCGAAATCAAATACAAGAAAAAACCTACATTTTATTTTAAAAAAGAGTTAATTTTATGAATTAACTGAACCGTAATTTTGAATTTGATAAATAATTCAATTATTTGATTTGATTTAACTGATCATTTATTTTTTGTCACACAAATTTTTAAATTTTTTATTTATATTTTTAAAAATTCTGAAAACTAGATTTTATTCTAGATTTTATTTTTTTTTATAACGGAGCCTGTTTTTATTTTAATTTTTATTTGACATAATCAATAATTTAACTCGTCAACCGCATATATAATTTTATAACACATTTATTATAATTTAATTAACATTTAATAGCACTTTAAATTTTAGGGTGTACGACTTTTTTAGGCACAAGTATCTAATCTTCGAACCAATTAATTCACGAATAACCAGTTGCATCTTATAAAATTTTTTCATCAACTATTAAAATAATCAAAAATACTAATAGAGATCCATCCACCCGTAATCTTAAGTCTAATAAACGGAGAAAAATCCTCTATAATATATCACAACTTATATTCAGGATTTTAAATCTCTAAATTCGTTAAGGAAGGACTTAATATTACAACTTATATTCAGGCATTAAGCTTTTATCTACTGCTCTTTGTCCCCATGTCGCATAAATGATGAGCGCATAAGATTTTTGATGTAATAATCAAGGGTCGATTTTTAGGAATTGATGATCTAAAATTTATCTCACCATACATATTGTTGGATCGTGATCGTTCGATAGAGGAGGAGGAGGGGGGGGGGGGGGGGGGGGGAATATCAATTTAAAATTTTATCGAAAAGAGTTAAGCACAGCGGAAAAAGAAATGAGCCAAAGACGACACAGAGATTTACTTGGTTCGGAGCCTTTGACGACTTCTACTCAAGGCCCGCACACAAGAATGTTTTCAGCGGACAATTACTAATAATTCGAATAGTAATTACAGAATTGATGTACATGAATTAATTAGTAAAATAAAAATCGACAATTAGAAAAGGAAACAAACAAATTAGAACTTTGTCGGAGAGCTTTCACAGCGTCGCAGGAGCACTAGAGATCGAAATGAGAGTTGTTATTCTGACTCCAGTCTTGACCCTCCTTATATATGAGATTCAGGGCGCCTGAAACCTTCAGGGCACCCTGGTTGTGACGTAACTGAGCCAACCAGTGAACTCCACATGGCACAGTGACGTTGGGAATGGATTTTGCCTCCGGGCGCTTAGGTACCTCCCAGGCGCCCGGACCCTGTTTACTGCTCTTTGACTCGCATGAGATCTCTGACGTAATAACGTCGATTTTCAAAAATTGATGATCTAAAATTTATCCCACTATATGTCTGACATCTATGTACATATACATCTTTCTTTATATTTATGAGACCGACAATAAATTATCGTTAATATAATGAATCTATATTTTTTTAATCTACTGCTCTTTCGTATTAGTCAAGTGCAAAAGGATTAAATAATTATCTAAATTATTTAGAAGAATATAATATAAAAATATCTCATAGGTAAAAGTTAATAATAATAATAATAATAAATTTTTCTCTCATTCAATTTTAAAATTACATAAATTAAATTCAAAAATAAAAGTTTGACTTGGGTTTTGATTTTTTTTTACAACTATAAAATCAAATTTTATTATAATTTTTAATTTTTTTATAAGAGTGGAGTCATCCGTACACGAGCTGGAAAACAAATAATATATAAACTATTTTTTTTCCTTATTAACTAGAGAACAAAAAAAACAAAATGGATTAGCGTTTTTAAGTTTGGACGAATCCAATAAACCAAATCGCATGAGTAATTAATCAAAATCAGACCAATCCAATAAATAAAAATTGATTAAACTATTTCTTTTAATTGATAAAACGAATCGATCGATCTTTATCATCAAAATCAAATAAATTAAACTGACATAATCGATTAATTAGATTGATGTGATTAATCGATTGATATTGTATAGTTAAATTATCAATTTAAGTCACGTAATTACTATTTGATTAAGTATATTTATAATATAATAGTGGACTGATAAAATTTTGATTTAATTGATTTATCAATTTTAAATAAATAAATAAATAAAATATTTTATTACAAAAATTGATTAATTCAATTTAATCGTTTTTATGGCTCACCTCTACAAATTAATGTGTTAATAAATTTATTGAGTCGTTTTGCTTATTAAATCCAATAATCCACTTTTGACTTGTTTTTTTACATAAACAGAGATTTTAATTTTAAATTTATAGTTTTTAAAATCCTGAAAACCAAATTTTATTTCTTATAACCTGAAACCTGATTTTTTTTTTTATTTTAATTTTACATCATCCGTAATATAACTTGTTAATCTCCATAAATATAACTTTTAACACACATATCATAATTTAATTAAAATTTAATAGCATTTACAATTTAGTTTAATAATAATTATTAAGTAAATATCTAACGTGAAAAGATCACCTTTATACAATTTTATGTGGTATTCTGACTAACTCTTTCACATTAATCATGTGAAAAAAAAACTAAATAATTATTTAAATTATTTAAAAGAATATAATATGAAAATGATCACGTAAAAGTTAAAAATAATAATAATATTTTTTTTCTTTTATTTAACTTTAAAAATTAGATTAATTGAATGGTCGATTTACAAATTAAATCTAAAAAAATTGACTTTGTTTTTAAATTTTTAGAATTTTTAAAAAACGATAAAATTAGATTTTATTTTAATTTTTAAAATTTTATAAAAGCTGAGTCAGCAAATTGAACATGAGAAAATCACGGGCCTCCCTTTATATAAACTAATTATCTTTAGCTTTTTCCTTATTCGCTTTAGTTTTCCGCCTCCTCCTCTCTTTATTCCTTACGTCTCTTCCCTCCCATCGCCTCTTGCTCCGCCCCACCGCCCATGGAATTGCTGCGCGCTCGACCCTCTCCCCAGGCCGCCGCCAGCTTGAGGCCGTCGTATCGGCACCGTTTCCTCTCCGTCGGACCGCTTCGTCGGAGCATAGCGTTGCGGTGTAAAAGAGAGGACCAGGACTGGCCGACCCTGGCTTCCGGGAAACCGGCGGAGGCTGAGAATGGCCCGCTGATGGCTCTTCCTACCGCTCGGGTTGAACTCAATGGTGAGTTCCTTTTTTTTTTATTATTAAATTTTTCTTTTTGAGTTCGTTGACAATGAGTTACTTCGGCGTAGTAATCTGCGGGAGGAGTCGCTGTGGATCGAATTAGGTTTTGTTTCTGTTAGTTCGTAGTACGGATTTAAATTGCATTAGAAACGATTAAAGCCTGTGTCTTTTCGAAGTACCTTCTGAATGTTTGAAACCTTCGATTTGCCCCCGTCCGCCGTTAACAGTGACGGCGGAGTCGAAGGCGGAGGCCTTTGCGACGAACGCGCCGGCGTTCTTGGTGCTCCCCTCCAAAATTTCCATCTGTGTAAACGAAGATTTTCTAAATTCGGGGGTACCAAGATAAATTTTGAGGTGTGTTTTGAAAAAAAAAATAATCATAAATATTTAGAATATTTTTAAAACAGACTCACGGTGGCTGATCGCCTGATCCAAGCAATCCAGTGGGGCCAATTCCATCGGGGTCACAAAATGAATATAAGATTTTAAAGGTTTACATCCCGATGAAAATTCAACGAACCCACTGGCCCATGCTACTTTCGGCCTCCAAATTCATTCTTTAATGAACCGTCAGTTCTGCCCATATAGTTTCCTTGGTTTGTGTTAACTTGTAATTGCAATCGTTATTCTTTTTCTTGGTTATGTTCTTTTACTCTTATCAACTGGTGGCGAATCCTATCTTTTTTTTGGTTTTGACATATTTGATTTCTATGATAACTACAAAAGATTAAATTTTTTGAGAATACTGATACATGCTAAAGATAGTATTATAGTTGGTCGTAAAATTTGTGTGGCGCATGTTGATTAGATTTTGTAGATGGGTCAATTTGTGTGGCGCATGTTTACCATCAGCTGGTCATTATTTGTAGAGGAATTAACAACAAATTCAATGCCTTGCTTTTCTGATTTATGTTTTAGATTCAAATGAAACATTTATCTACAATAAACTTCAATTTGCTACATATTATTTTTTTAAGCTTTTTTTAGTTCTTGTTCCTTTCATTGTTATCATTATTATTATTTCGTGTGTATGCATGTATACATCCGTAGTAGTTTCTTAATTGTCATTCTTTCTGATAAGATGTTAATTTAATATATAGGCAATGGAATGGTCTCAGTTTCTGGAATTCTTGATACCATTACTGAAGTTGAAGATTCTAGCCTTTTCTCTAATACCATTGTCAACGAAATTGAGCAAGACAAAGTTTTAGTTTCTGGCAATGTTCTGGATCTTACTGCAGAAGAGAATGAAATTGATGAACAAGAGAAATCCAAGGCTAGTATAACTCATAATATTATTTTTGTTAGCTCTGAAGCTGCTCCTTACTCAAAAACAGGAGGATTAGCGGATGTTTGTGGTTCATTACCTATTGCTCTTGCCTCAAGAGGACATCGAGTAATGGTGATCACTCCAAGATACCTAAATGGTGTTTCGGATAAAAACTTTGTTAATGCAACTGATCTCATGGTGCGCATCAAAGTTTCATGCTTTGGAGGAGAGCATGAAATCTCTTTCTTTCATGAATACAGAGAGGGTGTTGATTGGGTATGCCCTTTTAATCTGGATACATGCAACTATATTCTTCCATTCTTGTATATGAAATGAGATGAATCTTAGTAATTGACTGATGCTTATTGTGAGATGTAAAGTTGTTAATAATCTATCTGCACTGACATGTTTATTCATTTAGAATTGGATATTCCTTCAGTAATATGCAATTTTCTAAGGTGTAATCTATCACCATCCTGATTCACCATATTTTAATTTCTGAGACTCTTGCACAAGGAAACTTCTTATTTTGGCGTGTTGAAAAGATTCATACATTCTGATTTCAGAGTAGACTGTTTGTTATCAGTGGCATAAAACAATACCTCCTTTTATGGTTATGGTGTTCATTCTGAAATTGCACTTGTTCCATCTTTCTTTTAACCTCTACCTGTTTGTTTACCATAATTTTTTTAATCAGACTTCAAATATTTGGCTAAGAGAGAAAAAGCAATGCATCTCATTCTGACTGCCAAGTCGCAAACATATGTTCATGCATGCGTGTTTAAATATTACCAAACAGATGTCCTTCATCACAGCAGCCGTATTTATTCTTAAATAATCCGTCTCATTTGTCTTGTGTAATTAGGTATTTGTTGATCATCCTGCTTATCACAGACCTGGAAATCCGTATGGCGATTCAAGTGGAGCTTTTGGTGACAATCAGGTTTGCCCTAATGAAATTACCAACAAAATATGTGATTATAAGAGTACATTTTCTGCAATCATATGAAAAAGAAATGTTTAATTTTGCAGTTCAGGTTTACAATCTTGTCATATGCAGCTTGTGAGGCTCCATTAGTGCTACCTCTGGGAGGTTATACATATGGAGAGAAAAGCCTTTTCGTTATTAATGATTGGCACACATCACTTGTATCAGTGTATGCACCTACAATCCAACACTAATTCTTACAAATATTGTTGAATGTGATTTGTTTATATGATTATATTCTGGAGCAGAATCTTTTTTAAAAACATTTTCTTGGGAGAACACATTTATTTTATGGCCCAGTATTAGCTGATTCTTGCCTATCAAATTCTTCTGCACACTTCTTTTGGATCCTCAAAGAACTCAAATTTGAAAGTCAATTTATTATGAGTATAATAATGTCTTAGGAAGTTTCCTTAGACCGACCATAATACATAATCAACTAGCTGTTTAGTGGTTTCCCAATAACAACTAGATTACAACCAGTGACTGCATATTTAGTGATCTTGTTTCTGCAAAGTCTAATCAATGAATGCACATGAAATTATTGACAACCACGAGAAACTTGGCAACCAATCTCAAGGGTCAGTGATATTTTACTTGCAGTGATGGTATGTATAAGTTTGATGAAAATATAATTAATAATGGAACTGATTCATGTAGATAATATTGTTACTTGGTAGAGCAAATAGCTGTCGTTAATTTGTCTCCATTGAGTGTAATTCCTGATGATGAATTTACAGTTTGCAGTATGTATATAACCTATCTATTTGTCTTGGAACACACAAAAATATGAATTTTGTAACAGTTAAACTTTGATGTTTTAAGCATAACACCATCTGTTTTCCGGATACTATGAATTGGCTATATTCCTTGAATTTGAGATGCACTTTTGACTCAAGCATACTACTTGCATTGCTTGAAACTTATGTACAATGTAGATAATCCATTTTGTTCACCAAGTTGTTGAAAAATTTATTGAATAGGACTATTATGGGAAATATGCTGCATATTGCATTAACTAAAAGAAACATTCAGACTATCCTTATCCTTTTAAATGAAAGATGATGATCAAAGACTTCATCTTTGTGTTGACGTTACTGCCAAATTTATCATCTTATTTATTTGAGAATTATTAGAAATAATTTCTATGTTGTTTTTTCTTTAATTGTTTATTTCATTAAAAGGCACTCTCTTTTGATGTTTTTTTTTAATGCATTTAACTTAGTCTTCTGGCTGCAAAATATCGTCCACATGGTGTTTACAAAGATGCTCGCAGCGTACTTGTTATTCATAACCTCGCCCACCAGGTAAATATATGTTATTTAGATGTTATTTCCTGATGTTGGTACTCATATCTACTATTTGGATTCTCATTCTTTTCACTTTGCTTTCTATCGGAAGGGTGTAGAACCAGCAATTACATTTAGCAACTTGGCACTGCCTACAGAGTGGTATAGTTCTCTTGAATGGATTTTTCCTACTTGGGCTCGAAAGCATGCGCTTGACAGGGGTGAGGCGGTTAATTTTCTTAAGGGTGCAATTGTTACATGTGATCGAATAGTCACTGTCAGTCAGGTCCTTTTCTACTCTTAACATCTTTTCCTCTTTATATCAATCAAGTATTGTATATGGTTAAAGGAAGTATATTTCTCTTGCCTGTTATTTTATCTATTTGCCACTGGTGACAGGGTTACTCTTGGGAAATTACAACTTCAGAAGGTGGGAATGGTCTAAATGAGCTTCTAAGCAACCGAAAATATGTTTTGAATGGTATTCAACTATATAACATATCTCCATTCCTTTTATAAACATAATCAGATTTTAATATAACTATAAAGGGTGTGAAGGTTCTCTCATACTTAGTTCTTTGTCCTAGGAATCACAAATGGGATTGACGTCGATGAATGGAATCCTACTTCAGACAAACATATTCCGTTCCATTATTCAGTTGATGATCTCTCTGGAAAGGTTTGTTAGAATGGTGGTTATTTCCACATGTCATTGGGATTGATTTCACACTTTTCTCACTTGTAGTGAATTAAACTATGCAGACTCAGTGCAAAGCAGCTTTACAGACAGAGCTTGGTCTTCCTGTCAGGCCTGATACCCCACTGGTGATGTTCTTTAAAAGTCATCATCAATGACATGTTTATGGCTTATAAATCTCATTGTGAAGTGATGATAATGGTTCGCAGATTGGATTCATTGGAAGATTGGATTATCAAAAGGGCACTGATTTGATCTGTTCAGCATTGCCAGAGTTGTTGCAAGATGACGTCCAATTTGTAAGTGCATTTTTTTCACAAGTGCTTCCGTTTGTGGCAGTATCGATCTCTTGTTTCCTTCTCACTCGATGTGCTTTATCCTGTTTCAGGTTATGCTTGGATCAGGGGATGCAAAAACTGAAAGTTGGATGCGTTGGGCCGAATCTGTCTACAACGAAAAGTTCCGTGGATGGGTCGGATTTAACGTCCCAGTTTCTCATAGAATAACTGCTGGGTATGAAACTATCACTAATATGACGTTCGATCATGAGAAAGCAAACTCTGATACTTTTAACTTTGTTCGATCAGTTGTGACATATTCTTAATGCCCTCGAGATTCGAACCCTGCGGCTTGAATCAGATGTACTCCATGAGATATGGGACTGTCCCTGTCGTCAGCTCCACCGGCGGCCTCAAAGTGAGATTTGAAGTGCCGTAGTTTATTTCAGCATAATTCAAATAAACTCCTGACCTCGTTTCTTTCCTTCGGTTCAGGATACTGTTGAGAATTTCAATCCCTACGCAAACGATGGCAGTGGTCAAGGAACAGGGTGCGTACTTTATATATGATATGGTCGTATATGATCTGCTCATTTCCAAAATGATTTTTATGATATTTTTGGTCGGAAACATTGATAGGTGGAGATTCTCACCGTTTTGCAAGGAGGCCATGCTAGCGGTGAGTCTTGTAGACTGTCTTATCTTTGTTATTATTAGGATGGAGCCAGCAATTTCATATTCTTCCTTTCATTTTGATGTTTGCAGGCATTGAGGATGGCAATTCAAACGTACAGAGAACATAAAACATCCTGGGAAGGGCTCATGCAGAGGGGAATGTCAAAAGATTACACCTGGAACAGTGCTGCGATCCAATACGAACAGGTCTTCAACTGGGCATTTACAGATCCTCCATACGTTTGATCGGTGGTGGATTTTGTCGGCCTTCTGGTTAATAGCAATTTTTTTATATATATAATTTCGTTAATGCACCCAATTTTGATCTTTCTTGTAAAGTAAATAATGTTCCTATTTTATTTTTCTAGAATAAAGTTCATATTTTTCGAGTTCTTCGTGCCATTGTAATAATTCATTTTCTTGAGCCTCCAAATCCATCCATGGTTATAGAAAGAGGGACCGAAATGTAATTGATGTGAAACTGTGGGGTTTTCTGAGGGGCCAATTTGAAATGTTCTATTAATGCAACCTCGGAATCGGGGGAGTGTCCCATTGATGTTATCGTCGAAACAAAATTATAAATCGTATATGGATCGTGATCGCTGGGTTAAGAACGCCCGACGTCTCCGCCCGGTCTCGAGCAATTCCACGGTTGTTAGCCCACTCTGATGGTTCCTTTGCTCGCCGCCGATCCTGAGCATCCGATTATCTATGTGTGCGTCGCCCATGGTACCACCGTCCTCGCTGAGCTCTCTCGCTGCGCCGCCGATGCACCCCTCGACGGCGACGAGAACCACCATCTGCCTTCGCAGCTCGCGGACCAGTGCCTCGCCTTCGCGCCCCGCTTCCACCGCCAATACTCCCACACTGCCGGCGGGCGGATCTATGCATTCCTCATGGCCGACCCTCTCGTATTCTTCGCCATCGCCGACGACGACAAGCCCCTCGCCCCCCTCCTTCTCCTCGAGCGCCTCCGCGACTCATTCTCCTCCTCTTCGGTCCTCCATCGCCGCTGCTCCTCCTTATCCGAACCCCTCCCACGGCTTTTCCTCCAGGAGGACTTCCTCCCGGAGCTCCGCCGCATGGTTTTATCCCTCGGCTCCTGGACAGAGGAGCCTCCCCCATCGACCGCCATCCCTAATCCCGTTACCAATGTTCCTCTTCCATCGCACTCAGACGAGGATCAGAATCAAAAGAAGAAGAACAGTAAGATGGCGATTTCAGTCGTCGATCGCGACATTGACGATTCCGACCCTGGAAATGGTGATTCGAACTCGGCTCCCAAACTCTGGAGCCAGTATGTTCGGAAAATCATTCTCATCGATCTCCTGCTCTGCTCCCTTCTCCTTGTAGCTTGGATATTGGTTTGCCGGGGCTTCCAATGCATCAGCCATTGACATCCATCTCGATGTGGTTGCTGCTGATCTCTGCTCCATCATTACGAGCTTGAATATCGCTGGTAACCGATCTCCCAGCTCTCCCTTTCTTTATTGCTTCGAGTTGATTTACCTTTCCGTTTGCTTTTGATTTCACACCCCCTTGTTTCTCTGTCTGTATCACGTCTGCATACAATTGTTCTTGTGAGTTTGAGGAATTGATAAGAAGCTTGAACTTGAGGAATTTCACTCTCATTTATGTAGTTGTTTGATCAAATATAATTTATTAGACTCAAAGATTCTTGGATAGGTTTTGATGTTTGGATTGAAAACAATGGATTTCTTAATCTTTGCCTAGGAATATATTCTTTTGGCATTTTAACATCCTAAGTGAATATGGAGTTCTTACTTATCGGTATTCATCCCTCGAAAACTAGGTTAATGTTCCAGACAAAGATTGAGCACTACTTTAGCTAGCTAGCAAAATTGTATGAACGATGTGTTTGTTATTCCTATCTTGTCTCTTAAAGTTATTCCTCCCTTTACTTTTCTTCCACACAAGTTGTTCCTATATCTTCATATTCCTCCCTTTTTTCTCCATTCACCGGAGATACGTAAAAACATTTGATTCGAGGAGTCGTTGGAAGGTAAGCAAGCTCCTTCACAAGTTATTCCCGATACCATACTTAACTCCTTGCAGACGAATAGGAATCAGTTGCTGAGACTTATTATAATTGTGATATAATTCTTGTTAGATAGTTTGCCATTGCTAACCTCCTATATGGAAGAAAGAACGAGTCGGAACCAGTTTCAACCGTTTCGCTTTTGGATGCCATCCTGGACTAGCCCGAATGGAAGAACTTGGCGTCCTACTCCAAACAGACAAAGATCGATCGCCGGTTCTTCATCCCAGCCTTCAGCCCAGGCAAAACCAATATCTCCCATGCCAACATCAGCATCTCCAAGACCAACCGCAGCTCGAAAAGGTTCTCAACAGCCATGTATGAATGTACCACACAAGCACCATTCGGCGCAGCCCCATCCCAGAGACCAAAATAGCAGACCGCCAGTGCAGTCTCGGACGAAGATCAAGTCCCCATCGACAATGAGAGAAGCCTCAAAAGCCCCCGTGCAGATTCAACCGAGTTCGAGAGTTGCTCAGGTGAAGTCACGGCCTCCATTAAAATGTTTTCTGCCTGAAACAAAGAGCAACCCAACAAATCAGCCAATTTCACAAACAATAACCTCTCCCTCTTCAGCCATCACATTGCTGCATAAGTTGCAGGCACAAGCCACATCTGTAGAAGAAGATACAAAACTAAGTTCTAAGTCGTCGGCGAACCCCGTAAGGCGGGAATCGAATCTCCGACATGTAACTGTTAATGCCATGGAGAAACCTGAGCCTTCACAACTACACAACGTAGAAGACACATCCAAACAAAGTGAAGACTCAGACTTGAAACCTGAATCCGTCAACATAAAAACCGAAGTAGCCTCGGTGTCCAGTGATGTTAACATAGAACAGAGACGGAGTTCTAACGAAAAGGAGCGCAAAATTACAATTTTCCCTGTGTCGAAAGATTCATTTACCGACGGCAAGCGAGCTATTTACGAGGAGGAGATCAAGGAAGGCCTTTCTACACTAAAACAGAAGATAACTGCTGCCAATTCTGGTCAAGGAAGGAGCAAAGGTTCATCAGTGAATGTCATTACTTTAGCAGGCAAAAACAATGGAGCATCCATGGTTATAGGCTACGACGATAAGCTCGGTGAGGACAATCGCAATGGAGAGACGGCTTTCGCCTCCAGCATCAACAATAATGTTCAAAGCATCAATAACTCGGCCATCGAACAGAGTTCATGCAGTGTTAGGCACCCAGGTGTCCACTTGAAGGTCTCTAACCGATCATCGGAAACTTTGGCTTCCGATAAGGCAATGAAGCCTCAAAATACTGAACCGAGGACTTTCGCGCCACTCCAAGGCCAAATGACCTCTCAAGAACCAAGAATCCGAAGACGATGCCTTCGAGCATTGTTTATGGAATCCAGCGAGAGCGATATCGAAAACCCCCCAAAAGCCTCGACGTCATGGATGCCGCTTCAGCTGTGAAGAGAAGAGGAAAATGGAGAAGGGTACAAGTAGAGGGAGCCGAAGAGTCGATTGAATTCCGAATTGTGTGCTGATGTATCAATGCTAAGTCATGTTATATGAAATACTGTTATCATGAGGTATGGAGTTCAAATCTCGGCATAGTTGAGATAAATGATTCCCTCATGTGTCAGTCACTATTCAAAAGACTAATAGTCACTTGTGATTTACTTCCTCTGCATTGACTTTGGGATGGGTTGGCAATGGCTCGAGTAAAATCTTTGACTAGGGGATTTTTTATTCCAACTCACAATTTATGGCTGAGTTAGTAGACTTATGAGAGAACATGATTGTAAATGAACTGAACATTTACAAATATGTTTAATATTCGATTTGGTAAAAGTTTATTTATATCTCTTCAATATATACAAAATCAATTAAATAAATAAATTTGAATAACTTATTAAATTAAACAAATAAGTTTGAACATAAGTGTTTAGCTTGTTAGGGGGCGTTTGGTTTAGGGGAATAGGAGTGGGGAATGAGAATGAGAATCATTGATTAGCATTGTTAATGTTTGGATTATAGGAATAAGAATAGGAATAAGGGAATGAATCCTTGAAATTGGGTAATAACTCATTCCCATGTACCTCCCCTTCAATGAGTCATTACCCTATTTTCATCAATCAAAATATTCTCTTATTCCAAAAATACCCTTGACCTAAAACTAAAATTTTCTCCCTTAATATCAAATATCAAAATTTATTTATTTATTTTTTCTTCATATCACTTCTCTCTCCTTGTTCTCTCTCATCATATTTTCTCTCTCACCATTTTATCACACATTTTCTCTCTCCTATCACACTCTCTTTCCTCTTTTTTCTCATCATACTTTCTCTCTCCTCAATCTCTTCCATCACACTCTCTTCCTTCTTTTTTTCATCATATTTTCTCTCTCATCGCATTTTCTCTCTCCTCAATCTCTCCCATCACACTCTCTTTTCTCTTTTTTTTTTCTCATCACACTTTCTCTCTTCTCAATCTCTCTTATCACACTCCCTCCTTTTTTTTCCTCAACACACTTTCTCTCTCATCATACTTTCTCTCTCATCATCTCTCCCATCACACTCACTATTCTCTTTTTTTCTCATCACACTTTCTTTCATCATACTTTCTCTCACCTCAATCTCTCTCATCACACACTCTCTCTCCCCTCATTTTTTCTCATTACATTTTCTATCTCTTCATCCTCTCCCATCATAATTTCTCTCACATCATATTTTATCTCTCATCATGCTCTCTTCTATCACACTCTCTTTTCTCATTTTCTCTCATCACGCTTTTTCTCTCTTCATTCTTTCTCATCACATTTTCTCTCTCATCATATTTTCTCTCTCATCATACTTTCTCTCTCATCATTCTCTTTCATCATAGTTTTCTCTCACATTCATCTTTCTCTCACATCTAATTTTTTTCTCTTATTTTCCTTTAAGGGTAAAAAAGGAAATATTGACTTATTCCGATAGAAAGTATGCAACTAACCAAACATTGCTTTTAAGAGTGATTCTCATTCCGATTCTCATTCTCATTCCACAATACAATGATTCTCATTCTGATTCTCATTCTCATGCTCATACCAAACGCCCCCTTAATATTATAAACAAAGTTTGTAAACAATGTTCGTTAACTATGTTCATTAGTCAAACTTTTTTATCAACATACTATATAAAAAAAATTTAAAAATGAACAAATAAGTTTAAATTATCAAACTCAATAACTAATCAAACAAGGAAAAATTTTAAATAATCAAACAAGTTTGAACTGAAAGTTCGATAACATTTAAATGAATAAAATTCAAATCAAATTTGAATTGAAACCTCGATAGCATCTGAATGAATTAAGTTCAAGCCAAACTTGAACTTAAGCTTAAGCTCATAAAAAATAAACTAAATCAAATTTGAACAATCATTTCACAGACTTAATTCATTTTACACTCGATTTAACTTGACTCAGTTATTTCATCAAACAAGTTTAAATATCTCAAAACTTATCTCAGCTTAACTTATTTACAACTCTATAAGGGGTAAACTAAATGAAGGGTAAATATTTGCTTAGATTCAATTGAGTGAACAATTCGTTCCTCTACTTGCGAGTCAACTAAATGCAAGAGTTCAAAGAATAGAATATAGAAACAGTCCATTAAAATTGAATCTAGTTGACTAAAGAGTCGTTTGAGTTGGTTATGAATTGTACGAAATTAAGGTAAAAAATGCGCTCCATTTTTTTTTAAATCATTAAAGTTCCACTTTGGTTTTTGTTATGCACCCCATCTTACTAGCATATACAATTACCTAAATGTTTTTCAATATAGTGTTTCTATTTTTATTTTCCATACAAATTCTAAACTGTCAGACGCATTACTGTTTTATAGTTGCAACATGTTGCAATAATTATGATTTTATAATTACTATAACGTAATATTTATATTATAATAATTATAGTTTTATAGTTGCTACAATATGAATTCAACCCTATTAATTTACCTTATTTTAATAGTTATGAAATCATAATTGCTATAACTATTGTAACGTCTATTTACTATAATATACATTCAATCTGCTCAATATTCATGTTGTAAAGTTAAATTATGATTTCATAATTATTATTATGCGCTGATTTAAAATATGGACGGAAAATAATAATAAAAATAATATACCGCAGGACAATTTATTAATTTTTCCATGAGCTTCTAGTGGGATAAGAATGAATAAAAAATAAAATAAAATGAGGCACCCCTTTTATGATTTGAAGCTGCCCTACGATTTTTAGCCCTATTTTCTTTTACTTTAGATTTGCATTCCATTTCCAACCGTGAATTAATCATAAAGTTAAGTTTACTCAATTCTCTTTAATTAACTAGCAATTATAGATAATAACAAAAAAAACCACGTGATTAAAATCTTCCGCTTTTAACGGCTACTTCGATTTAAAAGCAGCAACGGCGACTTCTCTTCTTACTAATTAACACGCGCTTCGTCGTGTCCTCAATTCAATGGATTCCTCACCGCCTCCTAAGACTCCCTACGTCCGCTCCTCCGCCGAGCCCCGGCACCGGAGCAAATCCGTTTCCCTCCTCACCGCCTCCGGCGAGAACCAGATCATCCCCTTCCACGCCAGCACGCCTTCCAGCAAGCACCACGCCCCCCCCCCCCCGGCGCGGCCCCCTGCGGGAGACGGAAGAGCCCAGCCGCCGCGGCGATGGCGCTGATGGTGTGCGCGCCGTCGCTGAGGAGATCCCGGCGGTCCAGGAGGAGGCTGGAGAAGGACATTGTCGGAGAGGAGAGGGGGCAGGATGGTGATGGCGTTGACAATGGGAGAGCGAGGAAGACGAGGCGGAGTAGATCATCCAAGGTCGCCGATAGCAAGGAAAGGTTGAGTCCTGTGCCCTTCTTGCCTCCTCCCTGTCCAGTAACAGGTACTATGTTCATCAATCTTTACTATTTGTCTATTTTAGTAAAATAATATTTTAAAAATTGATTCTGATGTATCTCAACAAGAATCGAGAGACACAGCAATCGACTGCGAGGATTGTCGCGGTGCCCTAGACGGGATACAAGAACGTATCTTCGAACTTGTGATGTGGAAAAATGCAGCTAAATCCACCTTGTGGTTCGGCCTAGGCACCATGTTCTTCTTGTCTTCTTGTTTCTCGGAGGATTTTAGCTTCAGGTAAGACTTTAACAATCGATTACATAAAGTTTCTTCAGCATAGGAAGTTCAATTTTAGGGTTCATTGAATTCCTTGCAGCATGGTTTCTGCAATGTCTCAACTTGGCCTTGTAATTTTGGGCTTAGCCTTTTTCACTTTTTCAAGGATTCCATTCCTCAAAGGTTCATTCCTTTTGAACCTTCTCTTCAACACATATAACTAATTTTGAGTTCTTATCAGTAATTTAATTCCATTATGTTTGCATCAGATTGCACCTATTCTCCTTTCTGGGACCATGTATGGCCACTTGATAACCCTTAGGAGGTTCTTTGCAACTTGTAAGCGCAATGAGAAAAAAAAAAAAAAAGTGGTGTTGGATTTTACTTTTGCACCTATTGATGATCCTATTATTTTGTGATAGGTTTTTTTGTGAGTTTTACTTTGCCAAAACTCTATTCTTGCTACTCGCATCAGATTCATTGCAAAGGTATGGACCATTACCTAAATCTCCCCTCACTAACTAGCATTAAACCTCACAAACTTGCATAATTTGCCAGTTGAGAGCAGCTTATATTGCATTCAAGAAGCATGGAAATCTTGACCGCGCAAAAAACTAATAGCAGTCTCCACAGCCACATTATTTTGGAATTTGTTCAGTGTCAGGTCGCGTATCTTTGCAAGTACAAGAACAGACTTATGATGTTCATATGTTATTTCTCAAGGTGTGAACTAATCTTCACTAATGATGGTTGTTCCTCATGTACGCAACTAATGCAGCTTTGTTTCATATTCTTTAGCATTTATTTCAGTGGTAATACTTAGGTATAACCATCAACACGTAGAAGATAGCGGGAAGGTAGAAAGTAAAGAAGAGATTCATTAAGCTGATTTACCTTTAGAACAAGAACAAGTTCAACTATGAAGCCCATGTATATTTAGTGTTGAGCTAATCCTTGACTTTTAGACCAAACATTCTGATGTTATCATTTTGTTCAAGTGTGTGCTCTTGAAATCTGTATTTCTGTGTTGTAATATGAACTAAAAATGTAACTCTTTGTTTAAAAAAAAGTTAGTCAGCTCTTAAGCACCATCCAAATGATGATAAGAGAGAGATTATTGGATAAATTGGGCAGGACAACAATTCTGCTGCTCATACTGATAAATTCAGGTGTGGAAGATGACTTTCATTGAATGTTGTTTTTTATGGGGGGTATTCAATCAAAAGATTGAATGATTTTCATTGACTTTTTTTTAATGATAGACTTTTATGGAGTTAGTAAATATGTTCCTCCTCATGTCAACATATTTTATTGTTTAGAGGGGATCACACTTACTTGTTTTTTTAGTACAAGTAGCTACAGGTTTTGCTATGACTTTTTACTACCGTCTGACTGTTAAGTTCAATACATAATGACTGTGTATGGAATTTATGGTTTCCATTGGTGTAAATCCAATCACCTAAATTTGAGATGAAAAGCAATTCCCCATAGGTAGTAAATAGTTATCCATTAAGCGGAGGAAATGGTATCATAAGAAGCAAAAAGATTGATACCTAGCTAACTTTCCTAATTAAATATTGTTGCTGTATAGAACGGACTAAGAGGGTCAACTACCTAGCTAACTTTCCTAATTAAATGTCGTTACTGTATAGATAACTCTTATTGTGAAAAGAACTATTACCCTATAATTGATAATTAATGGGTAGAGCCAAAGAGTGTGAACTATACAAGTTCACAATACCATTTGATTAAATGAAAGAAGAAGCTCCGGTGTATAGAGAGGACCTCGCCGTTTAAGAAATAACCATAGAAACGAAGGAATCCACTTTTTTTTAGTATCATTAGAATTTATTATTTTCAGGTGAAACGGTTCGGTCTGGGTGGGGCTGCCCGGGCCGGGGCATTACAGATGGTATCAGAGCGACCTTGCGACCGTGAGTGCGCCTGTGGCAGGAGCACCCAAGGCACCACCTATCGAGGGAGATTCTGGGATTTGTCTTTGGTGTGATTCATGGTTACACAACGAGGGTGTTGTGTCTTTAAGTAGGGGTGATTGTAATACCTCGGTTCTGAGATTCTGGTTAAGTATGGCTTAAAAAGGTTAGCTAGTACTATCTATATCACCAAGGTGCACTTTCCTTTTCGGAAGCCCAAACTTAAGAACTCCAAAGTTAAGCGTGCTTGCCTTGGAGAAATCTAAGGATGGGTGACCTCCTGGGAAGTTTTCCAAGGTGTGTGCGAGTGAGGACAAAGCACGCTGAAAGGACCTCGGGTGGTCTGTGGAGCTAGTCGTCAACCCGATGGGCAATTCTGGTGGCGTGCCCAGTTCAGTTCAGGTGGGGCCCGCCTGGGCTGGGCGTTACAAATGGTATCAGAGCGACCTTGCAACCGTGAGTGCGCCTGTGGCAGGAGCACCCAGGGCACCACCTAGCGAGGGTGACTCTGGATTTGTCTGTGATGTGATTCATGGTTACACAACGAGGACATTGTGTCTTTAAGTGGGGGTGATTGTAATACCTCGGTTATGAGATTCTGGTTACACAACGAGGACAAAGCACGCTGAAAAGACCTCCGGTGGTTTGTGGAGCCAGTCGTCAACCCGATGGACAATTCTGGTGGCGTTCCCAGTTCGGTCCAGGTGGAACCCGTCAGGGTCGGGGCATTACAGATGGTATACTAGAAAAAAGGACCAGATTATGCAATGATGAGAATAAATAAGAATATTTGCCAAAAGCAATTGATCAATTATCTTTTGAGTAGATTGATTTTTATTGACTTATGTAGAATCTCGCATAGTTATGAAAAGAATTTTATGAAGTTTTATAGACTTTTTTGTAAGACTTTTACAAACATTTATAAATTTTTTCATGAAAACTTGTGGATTTATGAGAAAGAAAAATTCGTTTCGTTATTGTCAATATGATAAACATCGCTTCACATTCGATTCGCTATTGTATCTCTCCATGCATTGACATTTGCTCGTTATTGTTCTTGAGTATCAGATAATTGATCAAAGCAATTGACACCATAAACTTGTTCTGGTAAGGATGATGAAGCTGTTGAAAATTGGACCAACAAACAAGTAAATAAATTACTTGTCTTACACTAACAATAACAACACTACAACACCCTTTTTGTGGATCACTCACAATTATAAGACAAAGAAGAAAAATAAAAAATTTTGACTCACAAATTGATACTTGATTAATGAATGAAACTAAATACAAGGTAGAGTATTTATAGTACTCTTCATACAATCTGGACCGTTCAATTAAATTAAATCCTAGCCATTGAAATTCTAAATCTTATCCATGAAATGAGAAAAACACTCTTGACCACATATTTAATTTTATCTTTTACCAAGTTGTCATCTTTATCTATTAGAAAAATAAATAATTAAATAGCAAATCTTATCTATAACTCTTATCTTTTATTGGATAAGTTTTATCCTTTATTTGGGTTGGAGTTGATATTTAACACTCCCCCTCAACACCAACCCTTTGTACTATGCCGAGTTGATCACGAAACCTTTTGAATTTGCTGGCGCTCAAGCCTTTTGTGAACAAATTTGCAACTTGATCATCTGTACTGATTTGTCTCATCTCAATTTCTTCTTGGAGAACTTTTTCTCTGATAAAATGATAGTGCACTTCAACATGTTTAGTTCTTGCATGAAAGATCGGATTTTTCGCCAAACGAATTGCCGATTGATTGTCACAATATATTGGAACTGCATAATCAACTAGTTGATGTAGGTTATTTAATAGTTGAATCAACCATGTGCTTTCTTGAGCTGCCATTGCTGCTGCTCGATACTCAGCTTCAGTGCTTGATAATGATACAGTTGGTTGTCTCTTGCTGCACCAAGAAATTGCTCCAGAACCAAGCTTAAATAAGTAACCAGTTGTTGACCTTCTGGTGTCATGATCTCCTGCATAGTCAGCATCACAGTAACCAACTAACTTACAGTCTCCAATTCTTTTATACACAAGACCATAATCAATTGTGCTCTTCACATATCTTAGTATTCGTCGAACTGCTTCCAAATGAAGCTTCATTAGATTTTGCATGTACCGACTTATTACACTAACTGCATAAGAAATATCAGGTTGAGTTAAGGTTAAGTAGATGAGACTGCCTACCAATTTTTGATACATAGTTGTATCTTCTAAGCTTTTTCCTTCATGTGCACACATTCTGAAATTTGATTCCATAGGTGTTGAGATTGGTTTGCAGTCGAGCATTCCGAACCTTTTCAACAAGTCTTTGGAGTACTTTTGTTGACAAAGGAATATTCCTTTTTGTGTGCGGTCAATCTCTAAACCAAGAAAATGCTTGAGTTGTCCAAGTTCTTTCATTTGAAATTGGACTGATAAATTCTCTTTTGTCTGAAGAATTTCTGATCCATCGTCACCGGTGATGACTAAGTCATCAACATATACAAGCACGATAGCTAGTTTTCCTTCATTTGATTTGACAAATAGGCTAGAATCTGCAGATGTTACTAAATAACCACTCTGAGTTAGAAATTCAGCAATCTTACCATACCATGCCCTAGGTGCTTGTTTCAATCCATAGAGCGCTTTCCACAGTTTACACACATATTCAGGATGATGTTGGTTTTGAAAACCTATTGGTTAGATCATATGAATTTCTCGATCCAATTCTCCATGAAGAAAAGCATTTTTCACATCCATTTGCCACAGATTCCAATCTTTGTTGGTTGCAAGTGCAAGTAGAACTCCTACAGTTGTAAGTTTCACCACCGGACCAAACGTTTCATCATAGTCTAGTCCATACTGTTGAGAGAAGCCACGAGCTACCAATCGTGCCTTATACCTTTCAATTGACCCATCTGGACGACGCTTTATTTTGTAAACTCATTTGCACGAAATGGGTTTCACATCTCTTGGTTTTGGTATGAGATCCCAAGTCTGATTTTGTTGCAGTGCATCAATCTCTTGTTTCATGGCTGTCATCCACTCAGAACTTTGTGATGCTTTTTCAAACGTCTCAGGCTCTACTGCTTCTTCAACTATGGCTGCATTTGCATATTTTGGATTTGACCTTCGTGTTCTTGTTGACCTTCGGAGTTGAGATTGTGGAGTTAATTCTTCCACTTCATTAGGCCTTTCTTCTTCATTTGGATGTTGATATATGCCGGTTTGCCAAGGACTCTGAGCCACTCTTTGCTCTGCATCATTTTCATTTGGACCTCCTGATTCATCTGAACCTGATTGAAGTTGAACTATATGCTCCCTCATCTTTTGTTGTACTTTATCTTCAAGGTCTTTAGATTCTGGCAAGACCTCCTTCTCTGTGGTCCACCAAGAAGATGCTTCATCGAACACTACATTTCGTGAAGTGTAACATCTTTCGCTTGTTGGATCACAGCATTTCCACCCCTTTCTCTGGCTATCGTATCCCACAAAGATGCATCTAATAGCTTTCTTGTCAAACTTGCTTCGTAAGTGATCAGGAACAAATACATAACATACACATCCAAATACTCGAAAGTAGCTAACTGTAGGTTTTTTGTTCCATAACTTCTCAAAGGGTAAAATAAATTCTAACCTTGGTTGAGGAAGTTTATTGATGATAAAAGCTGCAGTCCTCATTGCTTCAGCCCAAAAACGTCTAGGTACATTCTTCTCATGCAGCATATTTCGACAAATTTCTGCAAGATGTCGGTTCTTTCTTTCTGCTACACCATTCTGCTGTGGTGTGTTGGCACAAGTGTATTGATGATATACTCGACTTTCTCTCAAGTATTGAGAGAACTCTCTTGAGCTATATTCTCCTCCATTGTCTGTGCGCAAGCAACATATCTTTTTTTCCAATTCTCCTTCGACTGACTGCTTGAACTCTTTGAACATTGAGAAGGTATCAGATTTTTCTTTCATAAATAAAATCCACACATACCTTGAGAAATCATCAATGAATGTCACCATATACCGCATACCACCAATTGACGACTGCTTAACAGGCCCGAATACATCAAAGTGAACTAACTCCAATGGTTCCTTTGCTTTGAAGTTTGACTCCTAATATGGTAATTGGTGTGCTTTACCATACTGACATCCTGCACATATTGTGTCTGTTCGTATGTCTAGTTGAGGAAGTCCCTTGAGCATCGACTTCTGCATCATCATGTTTAATTTGGAATAGCTAACATGACCTAGCCGCATGTGCCATATAACTGCTGTCTCACTTTTTTTGTCTTGTCTATATATGCAAACTCTGCTGACATCACGTAGAGCGACTCTAATCGTTGACCCTCCATTGTTGGTGTTTCTGAAATTTTGAGGTTTCGATATACCTTTACATTTTCAGGACCAAATAGAACATAATGACCTGAAGATGTTAATTGGGCCACAGACAGTAAATTCTTCTTCATTCCTGGGACATGATAGACATCTTGAAGAGACACTTGGTTAGAATTATATCGAGGCGTAATTACCGTCTTACCAACATGTGCTATTGGTAACCTTGAGTTGTCGGCTGTAACCACCATACGAGCTCCTTTGTATTGAGATAAGTTTTGCAATTTTTCTTTATCACCCGTCATATGATTTGAGCAGCATAAATCCACGATCCAATCATTTTTGTAGTCAATCTGTTCTGGCGTTGTTGTGAGAGCCAAGTCTTTTTCCTCCGTAGCCATCAAAGCTTCAGCATCCCAATCATCTTCGCTATTCTCTTTAGAATTGGAAGTAGCAGTGTTGCTTTGAACGAACCTTTTCTTGGATCAACAATCTTTTGCCATGTGGCCCACCTTCCCACAATTGTAGCACTCGCCAGAAAATTTTTTACGATCACCATAATTCTTCGAGGCTCCCCCTGGACGAGAGCCTCCATTCCCATGATAGCTTTTTCCTTTGTCGCCATCCTTTTTAGATCTACCAGTGTGCCGTTTGAAGTTGCCTTTATTTTTGTTGGTGTAGAGCGTTTCTTCTTCATCTTTTAGTGAGAGTCCTCCCATTTGCTTAGCCATAGCTTCTTGACCTGCAAGTAAATTTTCAAATTCAAGAAGCGATGGCTGTGTTGGCCATCCTTGTATAGCAGCAATAAATCCTCGATATTCTGGCCTCAATCCATGAATAATTATTCTTTTTATCCTTGCTTCCCCAATAGGAGCTGATGGATCTAGCTCTGAAATTTTGCAACATATCAACTTCACCTTGTGGAAGTATTGGGCAATCGTCTTGTCACATTGCGCTATTGACAATAGCTCGTTCTCCAGAAGTTGCAATCTTGTATCATTCTTCTTTGAAAAAAGTGTAGCAAAGATATCTCACACTTCCTTTGGTGTTTTGGCATCTCGGATGTGCTCCAACATTTCTTCTTCAATTGTGATCTTTAAGGCAAACATTGCTTTACCTGCCTTAATCTTCCATTTTCGCAAAATGCCATTGGCGTCTTCTGCCGGCTACGTAGCTTCACTACCACCAACAACCTCCCAAAGATCTTGACCTTGTAGGTAAGACTCCATGCATGTTGCCCACGTATTGTAGTTTTTGTTGTTGAGCTTCTTGATACCTCCTACTACTTGAAGGTCCCCCATCACGTCGAAAAGCTTTGATTATACCAAATAAGTTTGATTAAAAAACTTGTAAAGCATAAAACTCCTCACAATCTAAGATAGCTCCACCAAGAATAATCCCTGATTAACTTGGCTCTGATACCAATTGTTAAAAATTGGACCAACAAACAAGTAAATAAATTACTTGTCTTACACTAACAATAACAACACTACAACACCCTTTTTGTGGATCACTCACAATTCTAAGACAAAGAAGAAAAACAAAAAACTTTGACTCACAAATTGATACTTGATTGATGAATGAAACTAAATACAAGGTAGAGTATTTATAGTACTCTTCGTACAATCTGGACCGTTCAATTAAATTAAATTCTAGTCATTGAAATTCTAATTCTTATCCATGAAATGAGAAACACTCTTGACCACATATTTAATTTTATCTTTTACCAAGTCGTCATCTTTATCTATTAGAAAAATAAATAATTAAATAGCAAATCTATCTATAATTCTTATCTTTTATTGGATAAGTTTTATCCTTTATTTGGGTTGGAGTTGATATTTAACAGAAGCTTCATTATCTGTTCAACTAGAAATTCATCAGAACAGCACTCCTTACGAATAAAATTATGCAATCCAGCCCAAGCCAAACTTTTTATAATAAAAAATTTATTTTAAAAAAGATCATAAATTTAAAAAAAAAACTAAAGAAAAAATTTAAAAACGGTAAACTAAAAAAAATCGTAAAAAAACGTAAAGTAAAAAAAAATAAAAGTTAAAAAAATCATAAACTAAAAAAACATACAGTAAAAAACTTTAAAAAAAACCTAAACTAAAAAAAACATAAATTTCAAAAATAAACGTAAACTTAAAAAAAATAGAGAAAAATATAAAATTCAAAAATAATAATAATAAAATTCAAAAAAATCATATATAATTAGTTTTATAACAAAGGGTAACACACCCCTAAATAATCTCTATGGTAGATTGTCGACGTGATCAAGATGGTAAAGGAATAACATCGAGAACAGTGTTAAATTTAATTAAGATGGTGAAAATTCTTTGTTGAATATGCCCCAAGTTGGATTGTGTACTATTGTATTGGTAGGCTTTGGACGGGACTCAAAGAAATAATCAAAATCGAGGAGCGAAAAGAGAAATGACTTATTTGTAAAAAGTTAAAATGATTTGAAGTTTATAAAAATCTCAAAGGTTAGGAAAAGACTTTTTATTTTATATTTAAAATTTTACCAACTATTTTGGAGAACACTTATTGGTTAAAATTTATATCCAAGGAATTCTAAAAGAATCCATAAAAATCTTTTAAAATTTTGAATATCAGAAGATTTTTATAGTGTTTTAAAAAGTCGAGTTTGAATACCACATGACTTTTTAAAACTCTATAAAAATTCAATTTGGATATCATTAAATTTCTATAGAGTTTATAAAAGTCTAGATTGAATACACCTAGACCTTTTAAATCCAAAAAATCATTCAAAGTATATGTATTACAAGAGTCTTTAATGGTCATTACAAGTGAAGATCACTTATATTTCTCCTATTATCTGTCAAAAAGAGGAACAATTTAGAAGTGTCTCTCCACCTGATGGATTTGCCTTTGAAAAGGGAGATGTTTGTTCAAGATTTCATGACCATGTGGGTCGCATTATCCTCTGTTTTAATACTATCAAACTACATGATTTGACATTCTATTTGTGTGCGCTCATAGTTAGTTAGTTACTGAAGGTGATTATTATTATTATTATTTACGCATGATCATTCAAATTGAAGAAGCATCGAGTTTGGGGTTTTGGCAAGGTGTTCTCAAATCTTTAGCTTTCATAGAGTTTCGAAAGGCGCATGATACTACCGAACTAGTTGCTCGTTTGAAAGTTAATTTGTGTTTGTTTACCTCAAAGACACAATAAAGAGGAAGGAGATGAAAAAAAAATGTAGAAGGGGGGGAGACATGGATGAGGGAAGAAAAGAGAAGATAAAAGTTTGTTCACATGAAATGGAGAACAATGGAATTCATGGTGATGCTTGAAGTCAAGAGGAAAGGCAATGAGACTTTGTTTACATAATGAAACTTTGTTCACATAATTTATCATTTTCTCTTTTCCTATCAATTTTGAATGCCCTTTTATGTCAAAGTAAATATGATGGAAGGTTGTGAGATTTTTGAGATTTTCCATTGTGATTTAAACCTACACAAAAGAATAAATCACGACTCGCACAACCCATAAAAAAAAATGAGTCGTACCACATTGGATTTGATTTGCGAGTTGAGTAGTTAGACATGATCCAATTCCAAGTCATGTCGGGCGCAATACAAACTTAAACTAAGCACGAACAAAATGTATTTAAAATTTTATTATATATATATATATAGTCTATTTTAATATATATTTTAAATTTATATTATCTTATCTAAAAGGCTTGATTGACTCACCTTGTTAGTTAATGTCGTGGATTGTGCCCCATGATATGAATATAGATTGATTGAGCTTGAGCTCGAGCTCGAGCTCGAGCTATAAAAAGTAATGATACGCAAAGGAAAAAAATTTCATGAAAAAGTTCAGGGATAGACACATAAATTCATGGCCCATCATATTTATTTTTGTGAGTCCGTCATTTTATGTGTCTATCCTTGAGCTTTTCCTTGAGATTTTTCCCTCTGCAAATCATTTTTCACCTATAAAATCACTCTTCCTGACATCGCTACAGTACAATAGTTTTTTTTAAAAATATATATATATTTGGGTAAAAATCAAAAGGGTGTTTCTTTTTCAACGAACCTATATTGATTTATTATCAAAAGGATGCCCTACCCTTTTGTAAAATGACACAACTGTCATTCACTATAAAATAACAACTTATTCTCATTATTATCTCTTCCATATTTTTTTCTATCTAAATCAGCGAATTGTAGCATATATGAATCCGTAGCTGCTGCACAATTGAACTATGGGATGGAACCCATAATAATCGAGTTTCAGGCTAAAAAAATATTATTTAATCTTTTTTAAAATGAAAAATTTGCATGCAATCATCAATCACAACTTAAACTTTGGATGCAATCTTCATGTCCAAAAAAATTTATTTTCACTTCCTAACCAACATAATGGACATTAATTTACCTAATTATCCTTCATTTTTTTTAGGTACAAAAATTCTAAAATAAGTATAATTACTCTTAAACTCAACATATTAAAATAGAATTTATTATATTTTCTATCAAATTGAGAATGACTTTTTTTCCACCTCAATTCAATTGGATAGAAAATATACTAGATTCTCTTTAAATGTTGCTAAATTGGATGAAAAATATACTAGATTATGTTTAAATAGTGCTGAATTTAAGAAAAATTATATTAAGAGAGCAAAAAAAGTTGTGTTCAATTTAATAGAAAATATACTTGATTCTAATTTAAAGTGTTGAATTTAAAAGGAATTATACTCATTTTAAACTTTTTGTATCTAAAAATATGAGAAGTAATTAGGTAACGAAGTTTGTATAAGGAAGTTGAAACAAACAAAACTTTACATAGAGAGTAGAATCAAAGTTTTTTGACATGCAAATTACATAGAAAGTTGAAGTTATAATTTTTTTTCTTTCAATTAACTATTTTTTTAAATCTCTCAATAAATTTAGTCTTAAATTTTTTTTCTATATTATAACCATTACAGAATTATATATATTAGAATTGTATGATAACTCAGTTATATTAAGAGAAAATTTGTATGTAATCCCTATTGGTAAATACAACTTTGCATATACTCCCAATTGGAAAAAATCTTTCTTTTCACTCCCTAGTCTAATATACTTACCTAATTGTCCCTGATATTTTAAGTATAAAAAGTCTAAAAATGAGTATAAATCCTCTTAAATTCAGTACATTAAACTAGAATATAGTATATTTTCTATCAAATTGAGTACGATTCTTTTTCCACCTCAATTGGATGAAAAATATACTAGATTTTCTTTAAATGATACTAATTGGATGTAAAATATACTAGATTTTCTTTAAATGATACTCAATTGGATGAAAAATATATTAGATTTGTTTCAAATGTACTGAATTTAAGAGGAATTATATTAAATAGGAAAAAAGTCGTACTCAATTTAATAGAAAATATACTCGATTCTAGTTTAAAATGCTGAATTTAATAGAAATTATACTCATTTTTAGACTATTTATACCTAAAAAATATGAAGGATAATTTTAATAGAAAATACTCGAATATACTATATTTTCTTTAAATGATACTCAATTGGATAGAAAATATACTAGATTTTCTTTTTACATGGTGCTGAATTTAGGAGGAATTATATTAAAACAGAAAAAAAAAAATATGCTTAATTTAATAGAAAATATACTCGATTCTAATGTAAAGTGCTGAATTTAAGAGGAATTATACTCATTTTTGGATCTTTTGTACCTAAAAAATCTGAGAGGTAATTAGGTCACAATATTTGCATGAGTAAGTTGAAGCAAATAAAATTTTATATGCAAAAAATAAAAAAAAAGAAATTTATGAATAAAAATTATATGTAAAATTTAAATTATGATTGGAGATTTTTCTTATTTTACTCTTATATTAATTACGAGTTCACATTGTAACAATTGAGAATCGGATATTATACTATTGAAGCAATTATTATTTTATTCATCAATTTAATAAGAAAAAAAATAAAAATAATAAAAAAATAAATTTATTTTATAGTGAACGACAGCTGTGAGGATAAGAAATTAATATTAAACACCCTTTTATAATAAATCATCGAAAAGAGACGTGATTTCTATTTTTGCCCAAAATATTTATATTACTTAATTTAATTATTAATTTCAGTATAGAAAAAAAAAAAAGTGAGCTGGAATCCAAACTCTGCTTTCCAAATAATTACAGTAGAAGCCACCAATGAAGAGAAGCTCGAATCGTATTCCGTTTATCCCCTTTCTCAACCTCTCTCTCTCTTCTCGCCTCTTTTTATTGAATTGTAACCTCTTTCATCGCTCCTTGGCATTCCATTCCGGTCCTCCTCCTCTTGCTTCGTCTAGGGTTAGGGTTCCTGGTGATTAGATCGTGCCTTGATGGAGCCGCAGCAAGGGCAGGGAGCAAAGACGGCAAAGCGCAAGCCCGTCTTCATCAAGGTGGACCAGCTGAAGCCCGGCACCAGCGGCCACACCCTCATCGTCAAGGTCGTCAGCTCCAACATCGTTCGCCAGAAGGACCGCCCCGCCGCCGCCGCCGCCGGCCAGCTCCGCCCCGCCCGGATCTCCGAATGCTTAATCGGAGACGAGACCGCCTCCATCGTCTTCACCGCCCGCAACGAACAAGGTATGTGTGCCTTTTCGTCTCCTCCTATTGTTCTTTTCGTCGCGCTCTTTGTCTCTATCTAGATCCGACGACCGATCCGAGGCGTGCTGGCGTCGTGCCTTGTGACTGAAGCAGAATCTGTAGATTTAGATCCGATGCCACGCGGAGCGAGTGATTCTGTAGCGCGATCATGACACACCTTTAATCAAATGCATGCTGTTCTATCAGTTTTATCAGTTTGTTGGGTCTTCAAGCAGGACAGCCCTTATTAGTCAGTTCTATCATTACATTACATGTTTATTACATGCTTCATCATCTACAAATTCAAACTCAGCGTTAAACAGTCATTTTCAACTCGCATCTACCTTGACTGGAACGCAACATCTAACTTATTTTCCTGCACTGTTTGTGGTACTTTCGCAATATTCAACAAATTTCTGATGTAATCTGCTTAGTGAACTGTTGTCATATGGCTACTTTGTGACTTTCTTAATTCTGGCATTCTAAGTTTTACACACAAAGATTGTTTTTTTATGCGTAGACTGCCTTTTCTGACTTGTTTACTTCCATTTTTTTGAATGACAATCATACAACCCAACTGTCATTTGCTACAGCCTAGTTCTAATAATCAGTTCTAGAACATCTATACCAGTTGGTATTAATTTCCTTGTCAACTTCCTAATTTGGCAGTTGACTTGTTGAAGCCTGGTGCTACTGTCATCTTGCGCAATGCCAAGATCGATATGTTCAAGGGCTGCATGCGGCTTGCTGTCGATAAGTGGGGGCGAACTGAGGTTACTAAACCTGCTGGATTTGAGGTAAACAAGGACAACAACTTATCTTTGGTCGAGTATGAGCTGGTGAACGTCGATGGAGAATGATCGAAGAAGAGAGAATGCTTGCAAGCTACTATCATGGGACGTAGTTTGATGAACATGCTTTTTCTGACTTTTACGTTTGGTAGTCATAAACTTATATGATCCATTAGAGCGATAGTCGAAGCTAAACAAAGCTCACCAGTCCTTGTGGTGCTTGTGTTTCTTCATGTTCATGTCTGGTACTATATCCTAACTATTATGAATGGAATCAAAGATATATATATGGTTTGAGTTGTTCAGATAATTATCTCGTCGCATATGATTATCATTTGGATCACTGCTCTGCCATGGTTACTCAAAGCTCGATATTGGTTTTGAGTATTTCAGTCCAGGGAAAATAACTCAGATCAAGAAGTATCTCTGTTTTTGTTATGTTTTCAAAACTGACCCAATCACAACTATTGGTATGAATATTGGGGTTTTGTGAAATTCAAGTTCAGTCTTTAAGGCAACATAAAATGCATTTTGGTTAAAATCTTAGGTAGCAGAATGTGTTGGAGAATAATGCAACTACAAACTCCACATGAAGTCCTGCATCACTAAAAATTCTAGTGGCATGTGATTGCAGCAAGAATTCACAATACAAAAGTGATATCGCATTGGCTTCTTTGTTGTTACCGACGTCTTCTCCGGTCATCATCTTCTTCGTCGGAGTCACCACTCTCTCGAAACCGAGGGTTCTTCTCCTGAGGAAGAAATAGATAAAGTAACTATCTCGCGGAGCAAATAATTTGTATTGAATAAAAGGAAGAAAACGCCCGGGGTACAAACCGGTCTCTGCTCCTGATCTGTAGTTTTCCTTGATTCATAACTTGATACTCTTTCGGACGTGGAGCGATCGTCATCTCTATACCGTTTTCGATGATCTGTTCACATCAAACGAACAAATTTTAACTCCATGGTGAGCAGGTCACAATCTCAACGAGCTTTAGTGGATTATTTACGAGAAGTACCTCTACCATGCCTATATGACCCGCCATGTCCATGTTCTCCGCCATGCCTGCCATCTGCAAGTAAGTATAAGCATATTGGGAAATCCTCGAAGCTATTAGAAAAACAAAATCTCGATAAATTGAAGCAAAAAATATGCTCTTCAACATATGCATAGAAGAAACAAGTGTCTAGAACTACACTTTTTTCCCACCTGCTACGCTTAAAATATGATATGATAATATTGGAACAACTTATCTTGCAACAAATCCTATTTTTCATGCTCGTACTAAGTATGTAGAGATTGATTTTTATTTTGTTCGCGAGCGTATGACGACTCAACAACTTTCAATTTCTTATATCTCTACGGAAGATCAAATTACTGATATATTTACTAAATCATTATCTAAACAACGTTTCACCAAGTTAACATTCAAACTCAACGTTCAAGCACTCTCATTGAGTTTGTCGGGGGTAATGACAATAATGGAAATATTCTCCAATTGATTTCAATCAATTGAGAGTTATTATATTTAGCGCACAATCAAGATCAACATGAATCAAATATGAAAAATAATATTTCCAAGTCTATTATATTACTATGTTTATAATTATTATGAGCACATGTCTTATTTAATCTTTCCATTATTGTTTTGTACAATTTGTATAAATAAGTCTATTAGCTTTAGTAATAAGATGATCAAAAAGCTTTATATTGTTTCTTTCTTCTACCTATTAATTTCTACATCTAGAGCTACCTATTCTCCTTCATTATATCAACATGCATAGCCTCCAATTTAGGCACCATCTTATTGCAATTTTTTTTTCTTGATTTAAAAATAAAACAAACAAATATGCCTTGCTCCGGATCTATCTATCAATTTGTCAATAATTAGGAAGGTCATTCGAAAGGTGTGACGTCTCTAAAGAACATTCAGCTATAAAATGGACCTATTGCTACCCATCTCAACAAACATAGAAAATGGAGTTTCTGAATTACAAGTATATGATATGGCACCAGAACAAGTCCCCTAAAAAATATAATTTTCATGATATCTAATGAAAGATGTAAACATAGACAACACCGAAGATTGCGATACTTACATGGGCCAGCCGGTTGAAAAGCACCTAGAGCATCTGTACCATAATCTACTAATTCTCTCTGTGCTTCTAGCTCTCTCTGAACCATCTTTCCATAGCCACCTCTACGTAATGCTTGTCAAGGAAATATAAATGATATACAAGATACAAAGAACATATTAGATATCAATCCGAGAAGCCATAAGCTACCAATTTGGAAACAACCTTATTCCAGTTTCTCTAGCAAGATACAAAAAGCATGTTCATTTAGGTATGAGCAAGAAAAGGTAAAATGATTAAAACATTGCATAAGCCTATCAAATATGATGCTTAAGAAAGTTTGTCGAGCACGCCAAGGTAGAAATCATAACAAAACACTGATATAAGTTCATACATCAAAGGTGAACACAGTCGATAAAAACTTATTCAGGATCAGCATCTAGTAAAGCAAGGCACTATAACCACATTTCTAATTGTTGATTCCATGAGTTTCTAGGTTATTGCATACTTCTGAAGTTTTCAATCAAAACATATTTCTTAACAATAAGATATCTAAAACTATGTTTATACATCAAATTGACCCCCAAAAAGTTCTTGATGGCTAATCAGTTTTTTCTAAGCTTTACATCAAGTGGTCAAAGAATAAATTGATTTACATCGAGCTTTACTAGTACTCAAACTGTACATCAAGTCATCAAAGAATTAATACTTTGCAGAATATATTTATTCCATAATCTATGTCCTACAAGAAAGTAAGTTAAATTGATTCGTGACAAATCAGTTTAGTTTCTCTCTTCTCCAATTTGTGAATAAATTTCTTTTTCTAAAACAGCAACAACGGCTGACTTGTCTAGTTGTCAAGGTGATAAGAGAAGTACTAATACTCAGATAAAACACCAAGTACATCAAAGAATTAAAGATCTCGCTTTGTGTCAAGACATGTTTTCAGGATGCAAGAATGAGAAGTTAACTTCGTATACGAAAAAGCCTCTAAAAGCTTCGCCAAAGGAATCCTTATCATGTTAATTCATATCAATTATCAACAAGAAATACAGTTCAAAGGATATCTGGATCATAGTCAGTACGATATTCATCTCTCACCTGTGAAGATAAACAAAATGACCTATTAGGAATACTCATATGTAATGCTTTAAATTTACAAGATATCTTAAAAGAGAGTAAACAAGACATCACTTGTCCACCACTTCGACCACGACCCCACTGCCTGCCTTCCTCAAACCCCCAATCAAAATCTACACGTATCAGACGATCATCGAGCATTGTCCCACTAATATACTTAACAGCATCTTCAGCATCCTCCCTAGAATAGTACCTAGGAAAAACTTCTGATCTTATTAACCTTACGTTTAAACAAAATAAGAAATTTAGTGCAAAGAAATGTCTGAGAGAGCATATTGGAGCAGTAAAGACCTCAAGAGAAATTAAGATGTCACTAAGAATAATCTTACTCAAGAAGCACAAATAAGCACATACATAATTTATAGTTCAAACAGATAAAACTCCCAAAGCTCAATTGCACCATTGCTCAGTAGGGTCACAACAACAGATTCCACTACACTAATATACTTATTGTTAGCACAAAGGCAATACAAAATTTAATGATCTTATACAAGATACAACATACTGGGTTCTTGTTATTGTGTAAAGAAATAGTTTAGCGACAAAACATGAAACAATCAATTACTTTTCACAAACTTAGCATGGGATTGCCACAGAACCAACTCACTGATCAATGTCTTGCCACTTAAATAAACATGTTGACACCTTCTTAGCAAAGTTTGTATCCATTTAGTAGACGATTGAAGTTCCTAGCATCAAAGAGAACTAGAGAAACATTTCAAGAGAGAACTTTCTCAAAATGAAAAATAATCTTTTAGATAAGCTCTTGGTAAATGTAAAACTGTCAAAATAGGAACTCAAAGCACCAGTGAATGAAGCAACAAGCTCTGAAAATAAGTTGCATATCAAAGTCTTTATTCGATTAATTTGTGGATATCAATTACCTAATCTAGATAAACACTACCTTTTAAACATTAGAGAAATCGTTAGTCCGTTGATAAATATCAATCCCCTCAAAAGTGAGAATTCCATAGCACCTTGTCCAATAGTAGGAATGTAGAACATCACCTAATAGAATTTACAGCAGACTCTTGATTACTACATACCTGTACAAGGTTTTGTTAGCCAAGCACTAGCAAAAAGATGGGCCTAGGTTGAAGCTTTGGGAATGATTATCTTGTAAGAACAGGGTAATGAATGTCATAGAATGAGGATCTGTTGTAAGAACAGGGTAATGAATGCCATAGAATGAGGGTATGTTGTAAGAACAGGGTAATGAATGTCATAGAATGAGGGTCTGTGTGAGGGTGACTAATGTTTCCCAAGATGCAACAAATCAAGATTCTCATTGCAAACATACAAGGAAATACAGTAAAGCACATGAGAAAGAAAAATCGCACATGCACAAGCAACAAGAAGATTTTTGGCAGGAATTTGTGAGAGATGCAGCTACATGAATGTATCTCTGAAGTGTCCGTGGTTCTTAAGGATTTCCATGAGCAAGTGAATCTCCAATGCACAACAATGTCTCGTGCAAACAAGCAAGTTCAGAAAGAGATTTCTAATTTCTTCATTTTCCGTGTTCTTGTGCTAGGTTCAGTAATTTTTCTTTCTTTCTAGCTAGACACAACTTGTATTTATATTTTTCGGTACCTAGATGCCTTATATTTCATATGGTTTCTTGGAGAATGATGATATTTTTTGAAACATTATTAGAAATGAGTCTCCCACGTTGTTAAACCTGAGTGCTAGCGCCTCCCCAATATGGGAGCTCAATGCTTGGTATGTATTAGGACCTTTGGTAACACTATGGCAGAACTTCCTCTCTATTCAACATTATGTTTATAAAAGGGGTGATAACAAAAGTCCAAGTTCCTAGTTCCATCATTTCAGAGGACTTCTGCTGTTTAGAATGAAGAATAGTTTCAGATTCCTCTGAATTGTGGTAATGAAACAAGCCCTGGAATAAATGCAGATGATCTAACACTTCTAAGTAACATGCTGACATAGAGAAAAAAATGGAAATACGGATTCATAGCACCTTTACTGTCTCATTAACTAGCTATGAGCCCGTCATATACAGAGTTGGCAGCAAACAGTGTGTTGTGCAAAGAGAGGGCAATACCTCTCAACCTTTCTGAACCGCGGAAGAAGAGGAAGAGAGAAAAGAGATCGCGCGGAACAACAAGACAAAGACGCACAAAAGAGAGCAAACACCAGGAAGGAGAAGAAGAAGAGAAAGAAAAAGAGTTACCGTGGTTCGGCGACTTGTCTACTCCACAAAACGGCCGAAGCTTTATTAGAATTCTCTTCTACACAAGAGAATCACATCTAATGATTCTTGTGTTGTCTGATCTACAATGGGTTTACAATGATCCCTATAAATACTGCTAAACCCCCAGACCCGGTAAAAACGTAACAGAATTTGTTATGAAAAACATAACAAAATTCTGTTATATAAAATCTTAACAGAATTTTATTACGAAAAATCTTAACAGATTTTTCTTCCATGACATCCCTTCATCCAAATATGAGCCACTCGTCAACAATCTCCACCTTGGCGAATATTCACCCCTTCGAAGAATACGAATATCTGGACAAAACTCCATCTGGATCTCTGGGTCTGGGCTTCCTTCCTCTAGCATCTAGAGATATGGATCAAGTTCAAGCAATGCTTAAACTTCTCTGTGGTCACTCAGCATATCTGCAGCATTGTCTGTAGTGTGAACCTTCTCAAGTTGAATTTCCCCGGAAGCAATCAACTCTCTGATCTTGTGAAACCTCACATCAATGTGTTTGGTTCTCGCATGATACACCTGATTCTTCGCCAAATAGATAGCACTCTGACTATCGCATAACAACTTGACTCCACCTTGCTGAACACCCAGTTCTCTGACCAACCCTGTAAGCCATAAAGCTTCCTTCGCTGCTTCAGCTGCTGCCATGTACTCGGATTCCGTAGTAGACAATGCAACAATAGATTGTATCATAGATTTCCAACAAATAGGTCCTCCTGCCACAGTGAATACGTATCCTGTAGTAGACCTCCGTTATCTAAATCTCCGCATAGTCTCGTGATCACGCACTCAAAGAACTAAAGGATCTTCCGGTTGTCTCGAACACGATGCCATAATTAGTTGTATTTCTCAAGTATCCGAAAATCCATTTCACCACATCCTAATGTGGTCGAGGATTTGAGAGAAACTTGCTTACCATACTAATCGCTTACAAATCTGGTCTCGTGCAAACCATGGCATACATCAGACAACCAACTGCACTGGCATAAGGAACCTTTGACATCTCTTGGATCTCGTCATCCGTCTTTGGACACTGTGTACTGGATAACTTGAAGTGATGCGCCAAGCACGCTCACCGACTTTGCATTCTTCATGTTGAACCTATCCAACACCTTCTCCACATAGCTACGTTGAGACAACCATAATCTCCCTGCAACTCTATTCCTGTGAATCTCCATCCCAAGAATCTTCTTGGCCCCTCCCAAATCTTTCATGTCAAATTCCTTGCTCAGTAGCCTCTTCAATTTGTCAACCTCTCTCATCTTCTTCGCAACAATGAGCATGTCATCTACGTATAGTAGTAAGAAAATCAGTGATTCATCTTCAAGGCCCTTCACATATATGCAGCAGTCATACTCGCATCTCCTATATCCGTTTTGAATCATGTATGAATCAAAACGTTTGTACCATTGCCTAGGAGATTGTTTCAGTCCATAGAGCGATTTCTTCAACTTACAAACCAACTGCTCTTGTCTGGACTGACTAAATCCCTCAGGTTGTGACATAAAAATCTGCTCCTCCAAATTTCCATGAAGAAATGCCGTCTTCACATCCATTTGCTCCAAATACAAATCGTGATGTGCCACCAAAGCCAATACCGCTCTAATTGACGTATGTCTTACCACTGGAGAGAAAATTTCTTCATAGTCAATCCCCTTTCTTTGTGAATACCCCTTTGCTACCAACCGAGCCTTAAACTTCACTTCTTCTCCCTCTGACATTGCTTCTTTCTTCTTGAATATCCACTTGCACCCTATAGCTTTCTCTCCTTCAGGAAGTTCCTCTAGATCCCGCGTTTGGTTCTTATGCAACGACTCCATCTCCTCTGCCATAACACTTGTCCACCTGTCCTTCTCAGAGCTATGTATCACCTCCTGAAAAGATGTAGGGTCTCCGCTACTAGTGATAAGTGTATAAGATACCAAGTCTTCGAATCCGTATCTAGTTGGTGGTTTTATGACTCGTCTCGTTCTACCACTAGCTATAGTGCGATGCTCCATGTGCTCTGAGCTAGAATCATCGAAGTCATGAGTCTCTAGCTCCACCTGCACAATATCTTTCTCTTTGTTGCTTTGTGGTGTTTCCTTTCCTTCTTCCTGAGTACGTTGTAACATAGCTTTCTCGTCAAACACCACATCTCTGCTGATCACCACCTTGTTTGCCTTAGGATCCCAAAGCTTGAAGCCTTTAACTCCTTTCTGATAACCCAGAAAAATGCATTGCTTTGACTTTGCATCCAGCTTTAATCTTTCCTCACTAGATATGTGCATATAGGCTGGACATCCAAAAACTCGAAGATGAGAGTATTCTACTTGATTCCCTGTCCATACTTTCTCTGATACTTTGCCTTCTAGTGCTGCCCTTGGTGATCTATTAATGAGATAACATGCCATGTTAACTGCTTCCGCCCAGAAATTCTTTGCAAGCCCTGCATTCAGCCTGAGACATCTTGCCTTCTCAATGATTGTCCTGTTCAACCTTTCCGCTACCCCATTCTGCTGAGGTGTCCTGCGAACCGAGAAGTGCCTCATTATCCCATGCTGCTCACAGAATTCCTGAAACTTTGAATCTGTGTACTCAGTCCCATTATCTGACCTAAGGCATTTGATCTTCCTTCCGGTCTGGTTCTCTACTTCAGTTTTCCACAATTTAAACTTTGCATAAAGTATACCCATACCTTTCGTGAGAAATCATCAGTAAAACTCACAAAATACAAGTGCCCTCCACGTGATGCTACACTGGCCGGTCCCCAGAGATCCGTATGTACGTAGTCCAGAATCCCCTCCGTCTTGTTTGTTGTCGTCTTAAATTGCACTTTGCTCTGTTTCCCAAGAACACAGAATTTGCAGAATTCAAGCTTGCACGTTTTGACACCCTTCAACAAATCTCTCTTGTGAAGTTCTAGCATCCCACGTTCACCCATATGCCCTAGCCGCATATGCCACAAGACAGTACTATCCGATTCAGACTCCACCGAGGCAATTCCACCTACAACTGTAGTCCCTATCAACTTATAAATGTTTCCTGCTAGCTTTTATCCTTTTATTACCGTCAAACCTCCCTTGTTGACTTTTATCACCTCGCTGACTTTTGTAACTACAACCAATATCATCTAGTGTGTCTAGTGAGATCAACTTCTTCCTTAGCTATAGTATCTATCTGACATCAGATAGGGTTCTGATCACACCATTAAACATGTTGACTCTGACGTTCCCTAGGCCAAGAACTCTGCATGACACATCATTTCCCATCAACAATAAACCAGAATTCACTGCCCTATAGGTGTCAAACCACTCCTTGTTTGGAGTCATGTGATATGAACATACAAAGTCTAAAATCCATACATCCGTCAATTGCTCCGAACTCGACATAACTGATAGCATATCTCCATCACCGCTCTCTGAATTTTCTTCAACTATGTTTGCAGACTTTGTCAAATTACCTTTGTTCTCTACACCATGTTTCTTTATCTCTAGACAATCTCTCTTTATATGACCTTTACCTCCACACTTGTAGCATGTGATCACCTTCTTCCTTCTCGGCTTAGAACAAGTCTTGTTGTTGTTATCATATCCATGTCGAGATTTGCTCCTACCACGCTCTTGGTTGCTATTTACCACAAGTCCTTCTCCTTGAGAAATTTCATCGCTTGTTTTCTTCCTTTGGTGAAAACCTAGCAACGCACTTGTGATCTCCTCGATTTGAGAGTTTTCTTACCCCACATCAAAGTAGTAACCAAATTCTCATACGTAGGAGATGAAGGTAGAGAATTCAACAACATTAACGCCTTGTCTTCGTCTTGATCTTCACATCAGCCCGCTTTAGATCACTTACAACCTGGTTGAATACGTTGATGTGCTGGCTCAGATCGGTTCCTTCTGTCATCTTCAGCCCGAATAATTTTTGCTTAAGATACGCTGCTCCAGATAACTTATACAAAGAAACGTCATTCCTTATTTCTCTTTCGCCTAGCTTACATCCGTAAGACAAAGCTTGATTTTGCCACCACTTTCACCTAAAGTTCTTCCTAATCGGACTAGTTTCCTTTCTCCTAGCGCCTTCACCATGCCTTGTTGCACCAACAAGTCCTCGACCCTTCTCTGCCATAATCCAAAGTTCTCGGTTCCATCAAACTTCACCATATCAAACTTCATAGAAGTCGTCCCCGACATGTTGAAGAAATCCGCCAAAACCTCGCTCTGATACCAATTGTTGTGCAACCTCTAATGCTAAAGAAGAGGAAGAGAGAAAAGAGATCGCGCGGAACAACAAGACAAAGACGCACAAAAGAGAGCAAACACCAGGAAGGAGAAGAAGAAGAGAAAGAAATTTGGTTACCGTGGTTCGGCGACTTGCCTACTCCACAAAACGGCCGAAGCTTTATTAGAATTCTCTTCTACACAAGAGAATCACATCTAATGATTCTTGTGTTGTCTGATCTACAATGGGTTTACAATGATCCCTATAAATACTGCTAAACCCCCAGACCCGGTAAAAACGTAACAGAATTTGTTATGAAAAACATAACAAAATTCTGTTATATAAAATCTTAACAGAATTTTATTACGAAAAATCTTAACAGATTTTTCTTCCATGACATCCCTTCATCCAAATATGAGCCACTCGTCAACACAGTGCTTTTGAACGTATTGCATATTAGCTATTCCTGTTTTAGTTTTCACTAATTTGTGAAACGTTAAGTATTTGACAGATTGGTTCGTCATTCATAACTCTTAGCAGCCTACCCATCTTCTAATTACTCGGTAAAATGAACAGAGAAAGTGGATGCTTAAAAATGCTACTCTTAGTGAAACCACCCAGCTTGAAAGCCTGAAATTGGCATTTTGGTGTAATATCTATGTAAAGTAACGCTAGCCTAATGCCAAGTAAAGGGAAAAGCGTCTTACAATACAAAGGAGAAGCCGCAAGGGGTCTTTGTGTTTTTGTCCAGCCCCATGATGATCTTCTTTATCTCTCCCGCGCGGGAGAAGAGCTCGTAAACCTGTTCCTCAGTGGAGTAGAATGACATGTTGCCGACATAGACCGTCGTCGACGCCTGAAGCGCCCGCTCGTACTCCTCCTGGTTGCCGTGGAACCTCCTGTCCCTGTAGGCCGACAGCTTAGCGAGATCCTGTAGACGGCGAAAACAACGGCACAAATCAAACAATCCATCTCAAAACGGAAAGGAGACGCAATAATGAAACAAATCGTAGCAGTATAGGGTGGGAAATTGGACGACCTTGAACAAAGAAGCCATCTTAGTTAGCGTTAGTGATCCGCCGAAGTTACGATCGAAGAGAGGTTGGGGAAAGTAGGGCTTTTTTAGGTTAAACAACAGGCGGGTCGGCGAGGAAGAAAGAATAAAAATATCATTTTGCTCCTATAATTTATGTAAAATTATCAGCTTTTAAGTTTTCCAAATTATTAAATGGTTAGTTTTAAAATTATAAATCACGTCCATTTTATTCCTAATCTATTGACTATAAAAAAACTTAGTTTAATGGATTTTCATTTAAAAATCAGTCAAATTAATTTTTATATATACCAAAATTTTAAATAAATATTGAAAATCAGTTGACTAATTTAAATTTTATCAAAATTAATTTTAAATAAAATTAATTGATAGATCAAATGATCTTAAATTGACATTACACTAGTTTAAAAAATCATCTCAATTCAACGTTGAAGGAGTATCAGATCAAATCAGTGATTTGCCGAAGTGACAATCAAAGAGAGAAAGAGATAGGGGAAGGTAGGACTTTTTAGGTTAAATGGAGGGCGGCTTGGTAAGGAATAGAGAATCAAAATATCATTTTGTTCCGATAATTTATGTAGAATTTTCAGCTTTTTACTTAGTTAAGTTTTACAAATTATTAAATGATTAGTTTAAAAATTATCAAATCACATATCTATTTTTTATTTTATCCTCAATTTGTCTACTATAAAAAAAACTTAGTTGAATTGATTTCTATTAGAAAATAAGTAATGAGTCATGGCGTTAAAGGAGGATCAAATTAAATCAGTGATTCACCGAAGTGATGATCGAAGAGAGAGAGATAGGGGAAGGTAGGGCTTTTTATATGACAAAAGTGCAAATAACCAAGACATGGGGGAGGTTATGCTCGGTCACATCGAGTTTTGACCCCAAGACCTCACACCTCATGTTTTAACCATTGTACCATCCCGAGGGGACTAGGAATGTAGGGCTTTTTAGATTAAATAGAGGGCGGCCAACAAGGAAGAGATAATCAAAATATCATTTTGCTCATATAATTTATATAGAATTTTCAACTTTTTCCGTAGTTAAGTTTTCCAACTTAATAAATGATTAATTTTAAAGTTATCAAATCATGTACTCACTTTTTATTTTATTCCCAATTCATTAACTATAAAAAAACTTAGTTAAATTGATTTCTGTTAGAAAATCAATTTATTGATTTTTAAAACCAGTCGAATTGATTTTTATTTATACCAAAAATTTAAACAAATCAGTCGATTAATTGATAATGAAAGTCAGTTGACTGATTTACTTTTTTATCAAAATTGATTGATAGACCAAACGACTTTAGATTAACATGAAACTAGCTCATATATATTCAGTATTCGTCTACTTCTTTTAATTATATTTATACTCTTAAATATCAATTTGACTAAAAATATCAAGAACAATGACTTTTTAAATGAATTAAAATTTTCGAACATATTCATATTCAAAAAATTATTACTCTCAATATATTAAGTCAAATTGATATTTGAGAGCCTGAATATATTCAAGAGAACTGACCAAACACATAAAAATTAGTTTCGTGTCAATCAAACATTCTTTAATCTATCAACCAATTTTATCTAAAATTGATTTTGATATAAAAATAAATTAATCGATTAATTTACTTTATCCACTTATTTACTTTAAACTTCAGCCCATAGAAAAATTAATTTGGCTAGTATTAAAAATAAATTGACTAATTTTTAAATATAAATTTATTCGATTGATTTTTTTATACTCATAAAAATAAAATGAAAAGTGTGAACATAAATTGATAAATTTAAGCTAACTTATATAATATATAATTTAGTAATTTTAAAATTTTAGGGACTCCGTGATTTTATGGCAATTTACTGAAACGCGCATGCATTTCAAAAATTCAAATCAGTTAGTTTGTTTTGAAGTCAGATGGCAATGAAAAAGGCCTTTTGTAAAATTAATATATAATTTAGTAATTTAAAATAGTAAAATACATGATTAGTTCAATAAAATTCTCATAAGTTTATCATTAAAAAATAATCAGTACCAGTAGAGATGTACTTGTGTATTTCATTGTATTCTAATAGTTTATTTACTAACCAATTAAATTGAGTAGGATTATTTATTGTTAAACACCTTTATAATTCTAATAATCTATTTAAGTTGCATTTTAAAAGCAACTTAATAATGTTATAATTGTCAAAGATTTAAAGACAAAAGTGAGATTATAATTATTATACTCTCTAAAAATTCAGATTTATTTTTTTATCATGTATTTTTGCACAAATACCTTGATGCTTTTTACATTCATTAAAAATAACTAAAACGAGAATAAATTTATAGACAGTCGAGTGAATCCTATCTTCTCAATGTGAGAGGTGGGGGCAAGCAGGATGAAATTAATCCAAGAACTGATGCTTACTTTAATTCATTCTACCTAGAGCAGTCAGTATCCTTCTTGTTATGTATCAGTAAATTCTCAACTCAATCGAATCTAAATCTAAAGTAAATTGTGAATCAAGACAGATTAGTCTAAGTGACCATTACAAAAATAAATAAATATAGAAAATATTAAAAAATTTAAGTTTGATGATAGATTAAGCGAATCAACTCACTCGAATTTTAAATTTTTCATTTAAATTTTTTTTTCTCAACCCCTTGCCAACTTGAGGCCGGCACGGACCAATCCGTCTAGACCAGTAATCCGTACATACTGACCCGTTTACATTGGTGGAGCCAGCCCGAGTTATCTATTCGGGCTGTGAGTCACAAGCGCCAACGTTATCCAAGCTAATCTCCTCTTTCTCTTCCGGTTTCTCCTTTTCTTCTACTATTAATTTGAGTTTTCTCTCTTTTCATCTCTGCTGGGCACCCTGGCTACCGCCCGAGTAGGGATGTGTTTGGCTCCGCCCTTACCCGTTTAAACCCGCTCTTAATCTACTTAAATATTTTGTTGTAATTTATCATCAAATATTTTGTTGAAGCTGGGGCAAAAGGCCCACACGACACTAGCATGCTTAACTTTGAACAACCTTTTGTTGGTCATTTGGCCCTTATCAAAGCCTTTTAGAATATAAGAGCTATAATTCATTCATTAAGCCAAGTCAATAACTACATGCTCTTAATTGTATTTCAAATTTATAAATCAATAAGAAAAACGGTGGATGGTTCATCCTAGATGTCTTTATAGTCCATCCTTAAATTATATAAAAATAAATAAATTATAAAATTAACTTATAGTCGATCGTTGAGTTGGTGAGAGATGGTAGGAGTTTTTTTATCTGAAAACATATGTTCATAAAAAATTGATCTCTTTTCTTATTTTTAATAAATTTATCCCTCTCGGATCAATTAGGCATTCGTTGGAAAAAAAGAAAAATTGTTAAGAAGAAGAAGATATAGTAGTAGTAGTTATCCACTGCATGGCGCAGCAAGGCAACACTCAATGGCCTGTCGTTGTCTACTGCGATGCCTGAATTATTGGAGAGCCCTCGCTGTTCAATGCAAATCAAACAAGTTTTTAGCAGCGTAATAGCGGTCTAGTAATTTGATCATTCTCATTTTATTCTTATGATAGATTTGATTGATTTTTTTTATTTTCTTTGTCATTTTACTTTCTTCTCTTTCCTCCTATATAGGAATATAAATAAATCAAATCGCTCATGAACTATTTAAATCTCAATTCGATAAAAATTCATTTAAGTTCGTTTAAGGAGACTCGTTAAGATAAACAATATCAAACTCAAGCTTCATAATATTCAACTCGTTAGCTTGTGATCATATTCGTTAAGCTCATAAATCAGCTTTTAAATAAAAATAATAATAGTTTTGATATGAAATTTATAGAGTTTACACTCTACTTATAAAATATATAGAAAAATATATTAAATTTATTTATTAAATAAAATTAAAAGTTTTAATAAAAATATTATAATTTTATCTAAATATATAATTTAATTTTTAATAAATATTTAAATTTATAGTTTATAATTATTAAGCTCGTTTACGTTCGATAAAAGCTCGAATAAGTTCATGAGCCATGAATATATTCGTTAGATAAAGTTCGAACTTGTCTCGATTATAAATGAGTCAAATTTAAACATTCAAGAGTTCGACTCCTATGCACCCCTACTCCTATGCATGCAATATCTCTTCTCTTTCCTCTCATTTTTTTTTTCTTCGTTTCTCTCTATATAGTGTTCTTCCTATGCATGCATGCATGCATGCATGATAACGTAAATTTAAGAAGTCTCCTGGGAAGCTGATTCTTCTAAAGACATTTTATCACTCCTGAGAAGTCAAAATAAGCAATGGATAGTACCGTTTAACTTCTTGCAACCCCAGAAATTCATAGGAATTGAAATAGGTATAATCAGAGCTCTCTAGGTTCATAAGTGAGTTTCGACCAAAACTCACAAATGGACCTAGAGAGCTCCGATTGCACCTATTTCAGTTTCTATCGATTTCTGGGATTACAAGAAGTTCAAATATGCTATTCATTGTTTATTTCGGATTCTCAGAAGTGTTAAAATATAATAAGAAAGAATCATTAAAATTCTCTAGTTATGCCTGATATAAAATCATACTAGGGATATGGAATGATATCAGGTCCACCGTGGAGAATTTTGACGATTCTTTCTTATTATATCACTACAAAAAAACAGTCTATTAGGGACGACAGTTTGCAACGAATTTAAATTTTGTTCCAAACTTTCCAACAAAATTTGCAACAAAATAATAAATTGTTCCGAATTAGCAACAAATTTAGCAACAAAATAAAATCGTTGCAAATTAGCAACAAAAGATATTTTGTCGCTAATATTGTTGTAAGTTAGCGAAAAAAAATTGTTGCAAATTTTGCAACGAATAATTTGTTCGTTGCAAATTTTGCAACGAATATATTGTTCGTTGCAAATTTTGCAACGAATATTTTGTTCGTTGTAAATTTTTGCAACGAATAGTATTTTCGTCGCAAATATTGAAACGAAACTATTATTTGTTGGAACTTCCCAACAAATATATAATTTATCGCAATTTTACAGTAAAAAATTTGAAGGCTAGAGTTTCCAACGAATCTGGAATTTGTTGTAAATTTCCAACGAATTGCAGATTCGTTGCAAAGTATGCTGTGGCTTAAAAACCCATTTGACCAACCTGGAGACCTCGGAATCGGATGAAACAAGTTCCTATGTGCTCCTCTTGGTATCCTGATTCTATAGATGAGCTCAAATATTTTTTTAAAAAATAAGATGAATTTTTAACATTTAGGTCAATTGGATTAATTTGAATTTGAGCATGAAAGTGTTAAAAAATGATGTTCGAGTGCTCAGAACGAGGGGAAATCAGTTTGTTGGCGTGCGTAAGGTTCTCGTGATTATATCCATGAATTAAAAATAATTACGGAGCAAATTTATTTTGATTTGTGAATTTTTAAACTTGAATTTAATTTTTCTAACACATTGGGGATTGAAAAAATAAAGGAAAAAATATATGAAGTAAAAAAATATTTGAGGACACATATGAAGTCAGGATAAATAGAGAAGCACACAAGAACCGGTTTCATCCAATTCGGAGGTCTCTAGGTCAGTCAACCGTGATTTTAAGAATATGTAGGGTTTCCAACAAATCTGAAATTCGTTGGAAATTTCCAACGAATTGCAGATTCGTTGCAAAGTATGTTGTGACTTAAAAACCCGTTTGACCGACCTAGAGATCACGAAATCGGATGAAACAAGCTCCTATGTACTCCTCTTGGTCTCCTGATTCTATATATGAGCTCAAATATTTTTTAAAAAAATAAGAAGAATTTTTAACATCTAGGTCAATTGGATTAATTTGAATTTGAGCATGAAAGTGTTAAAAAAATGATGTTCGAGTGCTTAGAACGAGGGGAAATCAGTTTGTTGGCGTGCATAAGGTTTTCATGATTATATCCATGAATTAAAAATAATTACGGAGCAAATTTATTTTGATTTGTGAATTTTTAAACTTGAATTTAATTTTTCTAACACATTGGGGATTGAAAAAATAAAGGAAAAAATATATGAAGTAAAAAAAATATTTAAGGACACATATAAAGTCAGGATAAATAGAGGAGCACACAGGAACCGGTTTCATCCAATTCGGAGGTTTCTAGGTCGGTCAACTATGATTTTAAGAATATATAGGGTTTCCAACGAATCTGAAATTCGTTGGAAATTTCCAACGAATCTGAAATTCGTTGGAAATTTCCAACGAATTGCAGATTCGTTGCAAAGTATGCTGTGGCTTAAAAACCCGTCTGACCGACCTAGAGAGCTCGGAATCAGATGAAACAAGTTCCTATGTGCTCCTCTTGGTCTCCTGATTCTATAGATGAGCTCAAATATTTTTTTAAAAAATAAGATGAATTTTTAACATCTAGGTCAATTGGATTAATTTGAATTTGAGCATGAAAGTGTTAGAGTTTTAAATCAAATTGGAGTATAGTTGAACTTGCTAGATTTTAAAAAATGATGTTTGAGTGCTCAGAACGAGGAGAAATCAGTTTGTTGGCGTGCGTAAGGTTCTCGTGATTATATCCATGAATTAAAAATAATTATGAAGTAAATTTATTTTGATTTGTGAACTTTTAAACTTGAATTTAATTTTTCTAACACATTGGGGATTGAAAAAATAAAGGAAAAAAATATATGAAGTAAAAAAAATATTTGAGGACACATATGAAGTCGGGATAAATAGAGGAGCACACAGGAATCAGTTTCATCCAATTCGGAGGTCTCTAGGTCGGTCAACCGTGATTTTAAGAATATGTAGGGTTTCCAACAAACTGGCAGATTCGTTGGAAATTTCCAACGAATTGCAGATTTGTTGCAAAGTATGATGTGGCTTAAAAACCCGTTTGACCAACCTAGAGAGACCTCAGAATCGGATGAAACAAATTCCTATGTGCTCCTCTTGGTCTCCTGATTCTATAGATGAGCTCAAATATTTTTTTTAAAAAATAAGATGAATTTTTAACATCTAGGTCAATTGGATTAATTTGAATTTGAGCATGAAAGTGTTAAAAAATGATGTTCGAGCGCTCATAACGAGGGGAAATCAGTTTGTTGGCGTGCGTAAGGTTCTCGTGATTATATCCATGAATTAAAAATAATTACGGAGCTAATTTATTTTGATTTGTGAATTTTTAAACTTGAATTTAATTTTTCTAATACATTGGGGATTGAAAAAATAAAGGAAAAAATATGTGAAATAAAAAAAATATTTGAGGACACATATGAAGTCAGGATAAATAGAGGAGCACATAGGAACCAGTTTCATCTAATTCGGAGGTCTCTAGGTCGGTCAACCATGATTTTAAGAATATGTAGGGTTTCCAACGAATCTGAAATTCGTTGGAAATTTCCAACGAATTTCAGATTCGTTGCAAAGTATGCTTTGGCTTAAAACTTGTTTGACCGACCTAGAGACCTCAGAATTAGATGAAACAAGTTCCTATGTGCTCCTCTTGGTCTCCTGATTTTATAGATGAGCTCAAATATTTTTTTAAAAAATAAGATGAATTTTTAACATCTAGGTCAATTGGATTAATTTGAATTTGAGCATGAAAGTGTTAGAGTTTTAAATCAAATTGGAGTATAGTTGAACTTGCTAGATTTAAAAAACGATGTTCGAGTGCTCAGAACGAGGGGAAATTAGTTTGTTGTCATGCGTAAGGTTCTCGTGATTATATCCATGAATTAAAAATAATTACTGAGCTAATTTATTTTGATTTGTGAATTTTTAAACTTGAATTTAATTTTTCTAACACATTGGGGATTGAAAAATATATATATATATATATATGAAGTAAAAAAAAATATTTGAGGACACATATGAAGTCAGGATAAATAGAGGAGCACACAGGAACCGATTTCATCCAATTCGGAGGTCTCTAGGTTGGTCAATTGTGATTTCCAACGAATCTGCGAATTCGTTGGAAATTTCCAATGAATTGCAGATTCGTTGCAAATATCCAACAAATAATATTTTTGTTGGAAAAATGTTGGAAGAACCCTAATTATTTATCCGGACCTGGCCCGATCTCTTCTCCTCACCTCTTCTCTTGACCTAATTTTTCCTTGCGTGACGACAACTGCGACAATTTTTTCACCCTTCTCTGGACTGGTAAGCCGCCTCTCTGGACCAGACTCGATTTTTTCCCCTGATCTCGCGGCGTCGCCTGGCCGCTCGCGGCCTTGCCTGGCCGGTTGCGGCCTCGCCTGGCCGGTCGCGGCCTCGCCTGGCCGCGAGTGGCCGTGAGCAGCGGCGCATGGCAACCCAGCCACCGGAGCCTCCGGATCCAAGCCGGAGGGTGCCGTCCGGAAGCCCAACAAAGACATACTTGAGCACGACCGCAAGCGGCAGATTCAGCTGAAGCTTTTAGTACTGCAAGAAACCCTAACCGATCAAGGGTACACTGAGGCCGAGATTGCTGAAAAATTCGAGGAGACGAAGAAGACACTTGAGGCCGAATCCGCTGCTGTCGTTGTTGGCGAGGATGGTGGAAGCAGTCGCAGTCGGAGGGATCATCCTCCCCTGCTGAACAAGAGGTATTGATCTCGTGCTTTCTGGTTTCTTTATTTGGTCATTCATCTGGCTCTGGTTGTCCACAAGTTTATGCCTAACCTAATTTGTGTTACTTAGAGCTCTAGAGTCAATCATTTGATGATTGTATTATGGACTTATTGTATCATATTCTTATATAAATAAAGACATTTATTTTTGGTTATTATACTTACTTGTATTGGTTTCAAATAAACTAAGTATAATAACGTCCTTGAGTAGAAGGTTCTTACCTATATCAATCGGTTAGTTGAATCGATAGTGAGATGATATAGGGAACACTACTCTTAATCATTCCTAGTCGAGTATTAACATTCAGGGACAATGTTAATGCAATAAGACTAACATGTAGGTCAACTCAATGACTTAATCTCATAAGTCATGGATATAGAGATATCAAGTTGACACATGGGTATGCATTGGAGAATGTATACTGAATGACCCACCATGAGAAAGTATAATGGATCGTTATATGAGTGTCATATACTTTCTCATGTGGCTATTAGTATGACTACTAGTCCTTAGACCTGAAGTCATCATGGATCCCTACATAAGGAGTTATGTACTTTGGTTTCGTCAAACGTCACCCGTAACTGGGTGAACTATAAAGGCGATTACTGGATATGTAACGAATTATGCAGAGGGATGTGAGTGATGTAGATGTGATCTATCCCTCCTATATGACGGGAGAGATATCGATATTCTTGATAGAATGAGGCCACTAAGTGCATAGCCATGCCCAAATGAGTCAATATGAGATATTGAGCTCATTTGATCGAGTGAGTCTACTTGGAGTTCAAGATTTAGATTGGTCAGAGGATGACATGGTCTATGCCTCACATTGATCAATCTAGATGTCTAGGATAGAAGGACACTTGTCATATATTGTGAGGAGTCACAATTAGTAGTCACAAGGTGATGTTGGATCTCAACATTCTTATAACTTGGGTAGTAATGATGTGTTGCTAGATACCGCTCATTACTTATGCTTCTAAATGGATTTAGGAGCATTGCCAACGTTATAAGAACCTATAGGGGGTCACACACAAAGGGCAATTAGATGAAGATTAGGTTCATTTGATGAACCTAAAGGATTAGGTTCATGTGATGAACCAAATTGGATTAAGAGTAATCCAAATTATGCTAATTGAGTTGGACTCAATTTGGTTCATGTGTTAAGTGAGTCTAATTTGGACTTAGACTCATTGAATCAATTTAATTCAATGAATAGAGATTCATTAAATTAAAATTGATTTGAACCAATGGTTAGATTTGATCAACCATGGGAGAGAAGTGGTCAAGTTTGACTTGACTTGAGAGGAAGATGAAGAGTCAAGTTTGACTTGACTTTATGCCACCTCATTGGTGAGTTGGCATTGAGTGGGCCAATGATGATGCTCCACATCATCATGGTTACTTAAGTGAGATGCCACCTCATGGGAGTTACCAAGAGTTGTGACTCTTGGTATCCCATGGAGGTTACAACCTCCACAAAAGTGGCCGGCCACTTTGATTTCATGTGGAGAGTTTCATTTTTTTTGTGGTAACTCCCATCTTCTTCCTCTCTAGCTTTCTTCTTGCTCTCCCTCTCCTCCATTACTGATCTCTAAGGTTGTTAGCACATCCTTAGAGATTTTTCTCCATCTCTTGCTTGTGTGGATACACATAGAGAAGTGTCTACTTTGACACTTTCGAGATCCGGCGAACCGAGGACGAGCGGGATTGCGAAGGGCTTCGCATCAAGGGTATAACCTTTCTTCTTTGTAGATCTACTGTAGATCGAGGTTTAGAAACTCGTACTCGTAAGTTTTTCGAAAGTTTTATCTTCACACAGATCCGGTGGCGGGGGTTTCGGGGTTTCCGCGACACGAAAAAGCTGTTTTCGTTGCCCGAAAAATCCAACAGTGGTATTAGAGCCACGTGCGAAGACTTGTATGAGTTTAATTTTATTTTTTATGAAAAATATAGGTTCTGTAACTTTCTGTAAATTTTGGTTTTTTTATAGTTTTTATGGGTATTTTCCTTGTAGAAACGAAGCACAAGTGTTTTGACACTTGTAGGCTTCGACTACCGAGAAGTTTTTTCCAAAACGACAAGGTTTCGCCCCAAAATTTTTTGGGACAGCGGGCTAAGACACTGTAGGATCGCTTAGGGACACTCGCGATGGTTAGATCGGGGGTAGGGGCGCTGCCCCTGGCCCTGCAAGGGGATTCGTTTCGCGATTGCGCCCGAAAACCACTAAACTGGATCGCCGGGAATTTTTACTTGTAAAAATTGGTATTAAAATTGCAGAAAATTATAGAAAATACATAATTTAGGATTATGTATAATTTGTGATAGTCATGGCCCCAAAAGACCTAATTGGATTGGTATATTTTGTGTTGTAATTCATAATACGGTCTGCGTGCCGTCATGTGATTGTATGTGCTGTATTTTTTATACGCAATCTGCGCGTCGTGCCTTTCTCTATTTATTCTTGTTGTAAATTAGTTTAGACTCGAATGTAACTCGAGTTTCAAAATTGTAATGTATAAAATTGGAGCCGTGGAAGGTCCACTCGAGACGGAGTTACGAGGAGGACGCAAGCAACACAAGGTGGTCAAAGGGAGGAGCTTGAGAAGCTGTGGACCCTAGGTTGACCATCCGATCTTCTCATTGGCTTGAGAAGATCGTAGTAGGGCCATGACTAATCACAAATAGTATAATTAATTGCTTGTGTGTGTGTATTTGATGCATGCTAGTAAAGTAGTTAATTAGCGCCTTAACGATTCGATTCGATCAATCACGTATATGATACATCTCGACGATTAGATTAGATCTAAGTCGCGCACATGATGCACCTCCTCTACGATTATATTTGATCTAAATCGAGTATATGATACACATCGTCGATTAGATTAGATCTAAATCGTGTCAACTCAAATGCTTACCATGCCGTGATACCTATCACTATCTCGTTCACATGTATTGTTGAATCTGCCAAAGCAGAGCAACACATATTATCTTGGTAGGGTACGGAGGGACAATCTTGGTCCCGCTTATCAATGCATGGGCGAGTACAAACTCAATTAGATTGAGTATTCCTTGTTAACTCGGTTGGATCGAGTACAACTATAGGCATTTTTCTAACGGTTGGAAAGATAGGACATAAATCACATTTATATTAATTCTTGGGCGTATTAGGCAAAGCTAACTCAAGTTTTAATATAACTGCGGATAATGATCCTATAAATAGGGCTGTAAACGAGCCAAGTCAAGCCGAGCTTTGGGGTGTTCAAGCTTGTTTGATAAGATAATCGAGCCGAGCCGAGCCGAGCTTAAAATGAACCAAGCTTTTGAAATGAGTGTTCAAGCTTGGCTTGGTTTATTTTTCATGAGCTTGAGCTTGTTTGAAGCTTGGCTTGAGCTTGGTTCGTTTAGATGTTATCAAGCTCTCAATTCAAGCTTGGCTTGAGCTTGGCTTGGGCTTGGTTCGAGCTTGGCTTGAGCTTGGTTTGAGCTTGGTTCGTTTAGATGTCATCAAGCTCTCAATTCAAGCTTGTTTGATTATTTGAAACTTTTAATTGTTTGATTAGTTATTAAGATTGATAATTTAAATTTATTTGTTTTATTTTATTATTTATTTAGCATATTGAAAGAGTTTTATTAATAAATATGGTTCGTGAACATTGTTCACGAACGTTGTTCACAAATATTGTTCACGAACGTTGTTCACGAACGTTAACGAGCTGAACACATATGTGTTCAAGCTTGTTTGTTTAGCTTAACGAGCTGTTCAAGCTTGTTTATTTAATTAATCTTATGTATATTGAACGAACATAAACAAGCTCTTACCAAGCCGAACACCAAGCTTGTTCACGAACGCTTTGTTCATTTACAGCCCTACCTATAAACAAGAGTTGCATAGAGATGTAATTGGTAAATCGTTACCTACCGATCATACTAAATCTTGGGCGTATTAACCAAAGCTAACTCAAGGGTTAGTATGATGTGGATCTTGTCCCACATGAATTATAGAATTCAGTGGAAGAATCATTTAGTTAAAGGTCTAATTAAATGAATTAAAAGAATATGATATTTATTTTCTGCATTTTTTTGTTGTAGATAACCATGACGTCGAATACGAACTCTTTTTTCCCTGCGTTCTATTCTTGAGAAGGACAAGCTCAACGGAGCAAATTTCCTGGACTGGTACAGAAACTTGAGAATAGTTCTCACCCAGGAACGTAAACTATACGTTCTGGAGCAGCCCATTCCAGAGGCTCCTCCTGCCAATGCCCCGCGAGCTGACAAAGATGCTTACAAGAAGCATCAAGATGACGCATTAGATGTGTCCTGTCTAATGCTCACGACCATGAACTCTGAGCTTCAGAAGCAAACGAGTTGATGGACGCTTATGATATGGTTGAACATCTTCATCAACTGTATCAAGGACAAGCAAGGCATGAGAGATTTGAGATCTCAAGGGCACTATTTCAGTGCAAGATGTCAGATGGGGCTCCCGTAGGCCATATGTACTCAAAATGATTGGGTACATAAAAAACCTACAGAGGTTGGGATTCCCGCTTGGCCAAGAGCTGGCCACTGACCTGATCTTACAATCCTTGCCGGATAGCTATAGTCAGTTCGTTCTAAACTACAATATGAAGGAAATTGACAAGCCACTGCCCGAGCTGCTTAGCATGTTAAGAACTGCTGAGATGAACCTTAAGAAGGCAAAGCTCCACTCTGTTCTGATGGTTCAGAAACACAAGGGCAAGGGCAAGCCCAAAGGCAAGGGAAAGTCCCAAGCCAAGGGCAAAGGCAAGGCACTGAAGCCTAAAGGAGGGGTCGCCAAGGATGCTACCTGCTTCCACTGCGGTCGGACCGGGTATTGGAAGAGGAACTGCATAGGATACCTGGAAGATCTTAAGAGGAAGAGAAATAAGATTTCTACTTCAGGTATAAATGTTATAGAAGTCAACCTATCTATTTCTTTATCGTGGGTATTAGATACCGGATGTGCTTCTCACATCTGTACTAATATACAAGTGCTGAGAAATAGCAGAGCATTGACGAAGGGCGAGATAGACCTACAGTAGGCAATGGAGCACGGGTTGCTGCTGTTGCTGTAGGAACTTACTATCTATCTCTACCCTCTGGGCTTATACTAGAATTAGATGAATGTTGTTATGTCTCTACCTTAACTAAGAACATTATATCAGTTTCTTGTTTGGACAAGAAAGGGTTCTCTTTTATAATAAAGGATAAATATTGTTCTGTTTATTTAAAAGATATGTTCTATTGTAGTGCACCTCTGATGAACGGACTCTATATTCTAGATCTTGAAAGCCCTATCTATAATATAAATACCAAGAGGTTCAAGTCAAATGACCTGAACCAAACCTATCTCTGGCACTGTCGCTTAGGTCATATAAATGACAAGCGCTTATCCCAGCTCCATAAGGATGGTTTGCTGGACTCATTTGATTTTGAATCTAATGAGACGTGCGAGTCATGCCTACTAGGCAAGATGACCAAGACTCCCTTTAGTGGGCACAGCGAAAGAGCGACTGATTTGTTAGGACTTATACATAGTGATGTATATGACCCTTTCCATATCGCTGCTAGAGGCGGTTATAGGTATTTCATCACATTTATTGATGACTTCAGTAGATATGGTTATGTGTACTTGATGACACATAAGTCTGAATCCTTTGAAAAGTTCAAAGAATTCAAGAATGAAGTACAAAACTAGCTTGGTAAGAGTATTAAGATACTTCGATCAGATCGAGGTGGAGAATACCTTAGCCATGAGTTTCGTGACTACGTAGCTGAGTGTGAGATTCTATCCCAACTCACTCCTCCTGGAACACCACAGTGGAATGGTGTATCCGAAAGGAGGAATCGTACTCTATTAGATATGGTACGATCTATGATGAATCACATAGATCTTCCGACATACCTTTGGGGTTATGCTATAGACACGACAACTTTTATACTCAACTGAGTTCCATCCAAGGCCATGATAAAGATACCATATAGAATATAGACTGGGAGAGATGCCCAGGTATCTTTCATGAGGATTTGGGGTTGTGAGGCTTACGTTAGGCGTCAAGTCTCAGACAAATTAGGACTCAAATCCGACAAGTGCTATTTCATTGGATATCCCAAGGAAACTAAGGGATATTACTTCTACATTCCTAGTCAGCACAAGGTAGTTGTGGCAAAGACTGGGGTCTTTCTAGAAAGGGACTTTGTTTCTAGAAAGACTAGTGGGAGTACGTTCGATCTTGAAGAAGTTCAAGATGCAGACCATAACACTGAAGCCTCGATGGAAATTGAACTGGAACCACAAAGTGTTGTGGATGATGTAGTTCCACAAGGAGTTGAGGAACAATAACCAGTTCAAGTAGACATACCTCTTTGCAGGTCTGATAGGGTACGTCGTCAGCCTGAGAGATACTCATTTCTCTTGTCTGACCATGATGACATTGTGTTCATAGAGGATGAGCCTACCACCTATCAGGAAGCTGTGATGGGACCAAATTTCGAGAAATGACTTGAGGCCATGAGATCCGAGATGGAATCCATGTACACCAACCAAGTATGGACTTTGGTTGATCCACCTGAAGAGGTAAAACCCATTGGGTGTAAGTGGGTCTTTAAGAGAAAGACTGACATGGATGGACTTATCTATAAGGGTCGCTTGGTAGCTAAAGGTTTCAAGCAGATTCATGGTATTGACTATGATGAAACATTTTTCTCCAGTAGCGATGTTTAAGTCCATTCGGATCATACTTGCTATTGCAGCTTACCATGACTATGAGATATGGAAGATGGATGTTAAAATCGCATTTCTGAATGGAAACCTGCTCGAGGATGTGTACATGACACAACCTGAGGGTTTTGTAGATCCACAGCATACTAGCAGAGTATGCAAGCTGCATAGGTCCATTTATGGACTAAAGAAAGCTTCTCAGAGATGGAATCTTCGATTCGATCATGCAATCAAACAGTTTGGTTTCATCAAGAATGAAGATGAACCTTGTGTCTACAAGAAGGTTGTAGGGGGCATATTTGTCTTCCTCATATTGTATGTGGATGACATACTACTCATTGGGAAGGACATCCCTATGCTTCAGTCTGTCAAGACTTGGCTAGGGAGTTGCTTCTCAATGAAGGACTTAGGTGAAGCATCCCGCATTCTAGGGATACAGATCTATAGAGATAGATCTAAGAGATTGCTTGGCCTAAGTCAGAGTGCATACATTGACAAGGTACTCCTTCGGTTTGCTATGCAGAACTCCAAGAAGGGATTTCTGCCGATGTCACATGGCGTGAGTCTTTCGAAGACTCAAGGTCCCTCTTCTAGAGAGGAGAGAGACCGCATGGATCAGATCCCTTATTCCCCAGCCATAGGATCTATCATGTACGCCATGCTATGTACTCGTCCTGATGTCTCGTATGCTTTGAGCATGATGAGCAGGTACCAGTCAGATCCAGGTGAAAGTCACTGGATAGCGGTCAAGAATATTCTTAAGTACTTAAGAAGAACTAAAGAATATTTCTTGATATATGGAGGCGATGACGAGCTAGCTGTAAAAGGTTACAGTGATGTCAGCTTCCAGACCGATCAGGATGATTATCGATCGCAGTCAGGGTTCGTATTTTGCATAAATGGTGGTGCTGTGAGCTGGAAGAGTTCGAAGCAGGACACAGTAGCTGATTCTACGACAGAGGCCTTAGTACATTGCTACATCAGAGACAACAAAGGAGGCAGTTTGGATCCGCAAGTTCATCACTGAACTTGGGGTGGTTCCCAATATCGTTGACACTATTGAGCTCTATTGTGACAACAATGGAGCCACTATATGAAAATTGTTAATAGACTTCGGATATTATCCGAAGTAATAGGTAATTAATTACCGAAGTAGACGCACGTGAAGTAAAAGGGTAAATTTTTTACTTCACCACACATTACCGAAGTCTATCACCGGTTCAAAACCAGTTCAAAATCGAACTGTTTTTGAAGTAAAAAAGTTATATTACTTCATCAAGAGCTTTAAAAATACCGAAGTAAAATCGATATATTACTTCATAAGTTGCGTTATTTGACGAAGTAAAATATGTATACGACTTCACATTTTTTTAATTTTGGTATAGTAAATGTTTTATTTTACTTCCGCATAATTTGACTTAGTCGAAGTATTTATTATCATACTACTTCATCATAGTATAGAAGTAATAGAGCATATTTTACTACAACAAAAAACTTCAAATGTAGCAAAGTAATTGATACGAACTACTTCCCAAATTTGATCAGTAGTGAAGTAAATAGTTTATTTAACTACACCACTATTTAAATTTGTAGAAGTCTTTTGTGTTGTATTACTTCAGTATTTATTCTTACCGTCGAAGTAATTGATAATATTTTACAATATAATTTTAATTGGCCAAAAGAGTATATGATCACACAATATTTTTCACCATCAAAATTAAACAAATATATCATAAATATGTATCACATACAATCCAAAAGTGTATTCATAAAAGACACGTATAACCATAACTCAAAATTTTTTGTATCCAAAAATCCCTAAATACAATCCAAAATTTATCTCGCAGCCTACACTTAAGCACCTATATAGAAGTAGACGAATTCGCTCCATTCACTTCTGACTTCATCATACTGAGATTGATCGTAATACTATTTGTTTTTTGATGTTGCAAACTGAAACATAAACAGAAGTTTGAGAGTCAATGTAAAATGATTCAATATTTCATAAAGAAGATATTCTATAAAGAAGAAATTCACCTTCATCTCCAATTGGGGATATTCATCCAAGACTATCTCTTTCATGTATCGCATTATACAATATCCACATTCAACACCACCTTTTTGCTTTAGATTACCCTAATTAAATTGAAAATGTCATCAATAAGTTATAATCCAAATAATAAGAATTATTAACTGATGTCTAAATACATAGTCATAATACATACCGTCAATTGTTTAAAACCAGGTCCTTTTGAAATACCCCTTGATGCATTGTATAACTTGACCCCACTACATTGTAAAAAATAGAAAGTTATTTTTTTCAACCTCTAATGAATTTAATGTATATATTCACAATCAACATAATCTACTACTTACTTGGTCACAATAGTTTGCCAAGCATGATCTCGATTCCTATTACTCAAAGAGTCCAATAAATATATCATATTCTTATCTTCATTAATTATAGTCAGAATCCAATGGTACCTGGACAAATGAAAATATAACATTGACTAGTATGTAGTAGGAATTGATAAATAATTAAAATCTTACCCAGTATTGTATGGAATGAAGCAGATACTATCTCTGTTTGATGCTCTCAACTGCTCAGCAATATGTTGTGACAATTTACTGCATTCTTCGCCCACACCACATGTTGGTATGTGACCAAGATCCACAAATGAAACATACTCAGCTCTATTTTCTTTCTTCAAGTATTTGTAAAGGTTACTACAAGATAATTGCAAGGTAATGATAAAGTAATGACAAATCTAAATATACCCCATGTAAACCAAACAAAAGTATGTGAATTAATATTGCAAACGAAGCATAACATTTGAACAAATATTGTATTTAAGATATAACATACCCCATGTAAACCAAAATTTGCCTAGCACCTATCTCTTTCATCTCCATAAAGCACAAGATATCTTCTCTTAGCAACCATACACTTTTAGGACATCCAAACATAGCTTCATCAAATTCTATGTGCATACTCTCATCTTCCGGCATCAATTTGACAACATATGAATAGATATACTTGCATGCCATCGATAATGTTTTTTCAATTTCCTTGTACTTATCCTGATGACCATGAACATCCAATAGAGCAAATGATTGTGGTTGCACATTCTTCTACAATAATTTAAAATATTTATATGAGTATTCAAATGATAATTAAGATTTTTTTCAAATACCAATTATTCATAGAAACTGAAAGTACCTTTTTTGTTGGTAGAATTACCAACTCTTTAGGCCAAGCAACAATTGCTCCAACAGCATCATTGACAATTGTTGGTCCAGACCGAATTGGGATTGGGAGCTCTGCTCTTTCATCTATGACAACATCAATAGATACCTTGAAATTCCCTTCCCCAAGTGGAACATGATGAATCAATATATCTGGGACTCCTTCTGATAGTATTGTGTCGTACGCCACCACATTTTCACGTTGTTTCACGGCCAAGTTACATTTTCTCCCCTTTAAAAATAATAACAAATTGTATATAAATATCTAAATTTGAAAAAAAAAAGAATCAATTTGACATAAAATTGTGAAATATATAACCTCCAAGTTTGAAGTGTTGCATTCATAAACCTCCACATCATCTCTCCATTTTGGGTCATTCATGTTTGAGGACTTGTTCGATATCACAGCCTCACAGTTTGATTATTAATGACCTGAGCAAGTTGAGCCTTCAATTTCTCTACTTCAGTCTTCAAACTCTTATTCTCCTCCAATTGTTCTTTGAAGTTGTCGGTCAAATCCTTTGGGACTGATTCCCTATTACTTCTTGCAGTTTTAAAGTAGAGTTGGGGTTTTACACATCCACCCATACCTCTAACCCGTCCATAGTGTTCCTGGTTGCCTAAGGCGGTAGTTAACACATCATTCATCCCAGAAGATTTGAACTCTCCTTTGACCTTCTTTTCCAACAAGTCATCCTACAATTTGGGATGTAACAAATCAATCTAAAAACTCCAATATTATTTATCTAGGAAATTTGAAAATTAGATAAAACTAAACATTTACAATTTTCTTAGCGACTTCTGCTGTCTCCATATTTGTTATATTGCCAGATTTGTCCTCACGAGCTTTACGCCAAAGCATTGATCTATCAACTTCCTCATTTTCAGCAATTAATTTTTTCTGCCTCTACAATTCCAAAATTGACCAGTTAAATAATATTGAGTAATTACTTGAAAATGATAAATAAAATGCTCCATAGCTTACCAATTCGGCCTCCAAACCAATGTAACCCTTGCGAGACAGCCGATGATGATATTTATAATGCATTGTCCGCTTTTTTTGCTTTTCATGAATACCCTACATCATTATATTCTTGAATTAAGTATGGAAATAATCTGGAAAGCAAAAAATTAACACCATGTGAATTGCAGAAATAATCAGTACAACATTGAGCAGGTTGAACAATAATCAGTACAAAAATTTCAAGAGGTTGAACAAAATTAACACCATGTGGAAATAATCAGTACAACTCTTGATATCAATCCATCTTATTTATACTCAGCAGGTTGAACAATAAGGAAGGCAGAGAAAGCATAGTCATATCAACACAAGTCATAATAGGAAAGTTATGTTACAATTGCAGAAAAGTTTGGAATTTCAAGAGTATTTGATAACATATGGGATCTTGCATCAAAGTACTCGTGTTGAAGTGAACATTGAGCATATTTGATAACACATGGGAACTGCTTACAATTACATTTGTTAAAACAAAAAGTAAATAAGAATACGCCAAATCATCACAAATCTGATAGCAAATTCAATTAAAGTATCTAGCCTTTGTTAATTGAAACACGAAATAAGAGAGGACATATATACATGGGTTTTGTTTCTGCAGTTCACTAAGAGAGGACATATATACTTGATGCTAATTGAAACACGAAATAAGATGCTAAGGTAACTAGTGGGACAGTAGCTATGAATCTGATGCTAATTGAACACGAAATATGACTGACAAATGCTGGCATTTGGTCTTTCATTATGATCAGTTGGATATATCCCTAAGGTCATTCTTTTGGCAAATCCTGCAACTTCTTCAAAAAAGAACTCTTCTAGTTCAATGGAATTTGTCTCAACTATAATCACAAAGCCACTTAGAGCAAGCATGCTCCAAGTATATCTACAAAGGGTTATGGGTTGTGGAGATGGGGAACTGACATGAATTGTAAGATAAATAATAAGGAATTGCCACTGAATTTTCTGGGGAATGTAATACCCCAGCGTGTTCCCATCTTGGCCATGACAACACATGTGATCCAAGCAACATGATAAGATTTCTACTAGAAGTGATAAGATTTATTAGAAGTGATAAGATTTCTACTAGAAGTGATAAGATTTCTATTGTCTTCTATAAAAATACCTAATTTTTGAGAAGTTCTTCTAACTGTTGCATCTTTGATAACCACATGCCACTTTGAGCATTACAGATGTCCACAAGATGCAATCCTTCTAATGTTTAATATGAACATAAAAGAAAACATGACAATATTCATATGACATACCTCCCATGATGGATGAAGTCTCTCATCTACAAATGCTTTCCAAACTGCTTTTGGGATCTGATATTGACCCGGTGGAGAACTTAATTTTTCAGGATTGTCTTTATTTGGCCAAACAAATCTACTAGTGAGTTTATTTTTGAAATCTCTCCACTTTTGAGACGCTGAACTCATCACAGCAGCCTCACTTTGTGGTGCTAATTCGAACACATTCTGCAATAGAGAGTTGGAATATTAAAGAAGGCAATGACAATAGATTAAAGAAGGCAATTATACAGCTAACTTGATTTGGGATTGTATGTATATATTAATCTTACCGAGATCTCTTCCCACAATTTTTTTTTATATTTTCTGGAACAATAGGCCAAGACTTTATGTTGATTGGCACCATGGTTCTAGCAATAGAGCCGATGTACGATTGCAATGCCTTTCCATTTGCATTGTATAATGGTCGTCCCAAGTTATCATAATCAATCTTTGCTTTTTTTCCCCATCTTGCAGCTGCAGTGAGTTTACACATTGATGTAGGCCCTCGCTTGTTTTTCTGAACATCTACAGAACGTCCTTCTCCATCAGTAACTCTATGTAACTTTGCATCGGCTGCTCCATGTAACTCCACATCAGCTACTCCCTGTATCTCCTCAACTACTACTCTCTGTTTTTTACGACCCATCGAGTATTATCTGCATAAGAATATAAATAAAACCAATATTAAAATCTGTACAATAGCATAAATATTTACAATAACAGTAACATAAACATGATATATATAATTACAATAACACAAACATAAATAAATAACAACACAAGAATAAACATGACATAAAATTGCAAAACATCATTTTTTTCTTTTTTGTGACCCAAACACCCTCAGCTTCTGATCTAAAGTATCTTTCATGAGCAGGAATGCAATGAGTATCAACATCATCAATTGGTCGAGAGTCGGGAATACTGCTCCAATCATCATCATCTCCCACATAACATCTATTTGGAACTGGGAGAACAATTGACCACCCATTTTTTAATGGGTCATCAATATAAAAGACTTGGTTGACTTGACTTGCAAGCACAAATTCATCATTCTTTTGTCCCCGTTTGTTCAAATTGACCAAGGTGAAGCCACATTCATCGTTGTTGATTATGCCTTTGTCATTTGCAACCCATGCACACTTGAAAAGAGGAATGTGAAATTGATGATAGTCTAATTCCCATATTTCTTCAATCACTCCATAGAAAGACACATCAGTTAGTAAGGGATTCTTATCTTTAGCACTACAGACAAGCATGGTGTTGGCAACTAAAGAAACTCCACTGTTTTGGCAAACTCTGTCATCATCTTGCGCCTTTGTTTGGTATAAATTACCATTTATCACATAACTATTATACTTAAGGATTTGTGCACGTGGTCCATGGGCCAACCATGTTAATGTTGATGTCGTTCCATCATTGCAACTGTCAATTTCAGCAGCCACCTGGCATGTAGTCAAATTGATTATGGTGATTAAAAACAAAAGTTACAAATTATTCACCACAAATGATAGTAAAAAATTGATGAATTTAATATCCACCTTTGCACGAAACCAGTCAATAAACCTCTTGTTGTGAGCATCTTGTATCCACCTTTCATCTTTCTCTTTTTTGGGAAACATTGATTTCAAGAAAATTTTATGTTCACTGCAGAAATATTAATATATAAATTTGTGTGAGAGTAGATAATCTCTATTATGTATGCAGAATTATAAATAATACAATTCACTTACATTATATATGGAGATACTTCTTCCATATTTTCTAATACAGTCAAATGTGCTTGCTGCAGATCAACTTGTTGCACTATAATTGGTGTGTTGCATGCTTGGAAGCCAGAAACATTTGCTTTTGGGTCTCGAATTGATTGAGGGACCCCAATAGGATCAACGTCATTAAGGTATTCCGAACAAAACTCAATTGCTTCTTCTGCTAAATATCTCTGAACAATGCAACCTTCAGGATGTTTTCGACTACCTACATAACTCTTAAACACCTTCATGCATCTTTCAAATGGATACATCCATCTGAAGTAAACTGGTCCACATAATCGGACTTCTCGAACAAGATGGACTGTTAAGTGAAGCATGACATCAAAGAAAGATGGGGGAAAATATTGCTCCAATAAGCAAAGTGTAACAACCAAATCAGATTGTAGCTTATCTAACTTGGCTACATCTATAACCTTACAACAAATATCTTTGAAGAAGAAGCATAATCTTATGATGGCATATATAACATGTTTTGGCAGCGCATCACGTATGACTATTGGCAGGAAATGCTGCATTAAAACATGACAATCATAGGATTTCAAGCAAGTCAACTTCAGCTGATCCATGCACACAATATTGTTCATGTTTGAAGAGAAACCTTCCGGAACTTTTATATCCTTTAATGACTTGCACACTTGTAACTTTTCTTTTTTTGTGAAAGAGCACGCAGCAAGAGGAAGATATGTTCTCTTCTCACCAACTATAGGTGTTAATTCAGGTCTAATTCCCATCTCAACCATGTCCATCCTTGCTGCCACATTATCCTTGGTTTTTCCTTTAACATTCATCAAAGTGTTAATTAGGGATTCAAAGACATTTTTCTCGATGTGCATAACATCAAGACAATGTCTAACATGCAGGTGTTTCCAGTAAGGAATATTAAAAAAGACTGACTTCTTCTTCCAACATTTTTTGAAATTTGTTGCTTCTAAATTTTTTTCATCTATATTGACTTCCAACTTATTAGCCTTTGCATTCTTTTTTTTCCCTCTGAAACTTAGCTTCTTACCAAACTCACACCTTATGTCAGAAAGTTTGTCAAACAACTTAATCCCAGATAATGGTCTAGCTGCTTCTCCAAGTTCTTCCATGCCATTAAACTCCTTCATTTGCCTACGATAGGGATGAAATCGTGATAGGAATCATCTATGGCCAGCAAATGACATTTTCTTCCCATTTTCCAAGTGCTTTGCATAAGTATCTGTTAGAATGTATACTAAAAGCCTAGCTTTTGGTATAAAACATTTATCTAGAAATAAGAATCACATTGGTCAAATGTCTACATTTGTGATAAATGTAGTTGTTCAATTAATTTATACTGTAGATAACATAGTATGTGGTGCCACATGCAGAAGATGATGTTATCAGTACCTTATAAATTATAAACAGTAGCTCACGACCAAAATGGAATGGAACAAACCATTAGAAGGTCGTAGTGTAATTAGGTATCAGTTTATCTTGACTGTATAATTACACTAGTACACTTAGAGTGTATTGAGTAGGACTATTTGAGGTCGTTTCTTTTATACTGACTTTATAAAGAAACAATGACCTCGGTTATTATGGAAGTGTGTGCTCTTAATCCTAATATAATAACAAGCACATATATTTGATATTTATTTCTTTAATTTATCAATGGGTGAGATTTAGTTCGATGAATCAATAAGCCCGATAAGTTGGGAAATAATATCACTTATAGTGTGCGTTGTTGATTATAGAAGGAAACTGTGTCCTAGAGATACTAGGTTGATAATGTCCTCAAGAGGAGCTCATAAGGATTGTCATGTTAAACCCTGCAGGTGGACCTAGTCCGACATGACAATAAGGTTAAGTGGTACTACTCTTGGACTTAGATATTAATTAAATGAGTTGTCAGTAACTCACTTAATTAGTGGACATTCGATATCTTAAACACAGGGAGACTAACACACTCATAATAAGAAGGAGCCCAAAAATGTAATTTGGGATTGGTGCGGTAGTTCAATAATAGTTCTCTAGTGGAATGAATTATTATTGATAAAATTAAGTTGTGTGTTCGGGGTGAACACGGGATGCTTAATTTTATCGGGAGACCAAAACAAATTCCTCCTCTCGGTCCCTATCGTAGCCTCTTATTTATAGAGTACTATACCCACCTATACCCACCTTCATACCCATGAGAAAGGGGCCGGCCAAGCTAGCTTGTGGTTCAAGCTAGGGCCGGCCAAGCCTTGGTTCATGGGTGGCCGGCCCTAGCTTGAACCCAAGCTTAGGTGGCCGGCCCCCATTAAATTAAAAAAAAAATTAATTTTAATTTTTATTATGTAGAAGATATAATTTATTACAGAGGATTAAAATTAAAATATCTCTCTTTAAAAAGATCTACAAAAAGATTAAAAGAAAGAGATTAGATCTCTTTCCTTATTTGTAGATTGGAAAGATATTTTATTTTTTCTCTCTGAAAAATTATTCACATGTTGAAAATTAAAATTATAGAAATTTTTTTTTATCAACCATGAAGGGATTTTAAAAGGAAATTTTATTTTTAAAATTTCCAAAGACAAAAAAGGAAGTTTTAATTGTTGATTAAAATTATCCTATTTGCTCTACATGAGGTGGCCGACCATATACAATTAATTAGGAAAATTTATTTAATTTTTTCTTAATTAATTGTTGTCAAGGAAAGTTAAGGAAATTTTATTATAAATAAATTTCCTTATTTTCCAAAGCCAAGGAATATAAAAGAAGGGGTAGGGGTGCCTTCATGGTGAACAACCTCTATTATTTCTCTCCCTCTTTTCCTTGGTGTTGTGGCCGGCCAACCTCTCTTCCTCTCTTCCTCTTGGTGGTGGCCGAACCTTCTCTATTGGCTTGGAGCTCTTGTGGTGGCCGGATACTACTCGGAGAAGAAGAAGAAGGAGGAGAGAAAAATTATATCCCTTGGAGCTTGGTTGGTGTTTTGTTCTTCGTCCTTGGTGAAGCTTCTTTGTGTTGGCCGAACCTAGCTAGGAGGAGAAGGTGCTTGGTGGTTTCTCATCTCGGAAGATCGTTGCCCACACAACGTCCGAGGTTAGAAGAGGAATACGGTAGAAGATCAAGAGGTCTTTCTAGAAGGTATAACTAGTAATTTTTCTTTCCGCATCATGCTAGTTATTTATGGAAATAATACCAAATACAAGAGGCTTACGTTCTAGTATTTCGAATATGTTGTTCGAACTTGTGTTCTTTTGTTTTATTTTTCCTTGTGATTTGATTGTTCTTTTCGGTTAACCTAAAGTTATTTTAGGAAATTAAATATTAGATTTCTATAAAAGGTTTTGTCTAGTCGGTGGTGGTTGCTCCCATATCCAAGAAGGTCATGTGCCTCGCCACGTCAGTACTGGGAACCAATTATGGAAATTAATATTTAATGGAATTAATAACTTAAGGTGATTTGGATCGAACGTGTTAAGTTCCGCAGGAGATCCAAGTCAAAACCTAAAAGAACAAATAGATTAAGTTTTGGATCAAACGTGTTAAGTTCCGCAGGCGATCCAAAATTTAATTTAAAAGAACACATGGTAGCTAGGAAAAGGTTCAGACATTTGTACAAAATTTTTGTACAGTGGAACCTCTAGGCTTTCCGAGTAGCAACCAACAATTGGTATCAGAGCTAGGGTTTTGCCTCTGTGTATTTGGTATTAGTTTAATTATGCACATGTCATACATAATTTAGGCAGGATAATAGTAGGATGTGCTAACTTTGTGGATACAGGATCCAACTATTATGGCTTTTAGTTATTATGTGTGTGATTGGACCCTTGGGCATGTCAAGGGCATTTATATGTGTGTGCATGATTGTATTATAAAATACAGCAGGAGCTGTATTTAGTTTTATTAGGATTTTATTTTTGATCTAGATACATGTACATTCCTTTTATGGAATATAGGATCAAAAATGTAAAATTCTATTTATGTCGCGGATCGAATCTTGCAAAGCGTGGAACCTTTTAAGGACCAGAGGCGCAGCGGAACTAGGATGCGACAGCTAGACCCGGTAGCGGTGGCCAAATATGACACACTTGGGATGACAACACACGGAGGATAACTAGAGATAAAAGCCATAATAGTTGAAAATTAGATTTTCTATTTATTGCTTTTATATTGCTGTATGTGCATGTTGGTTTACATATTTAGTAGGCTAGCATAGTTAAAATTCCTCATTTATAAATAACTAAGTGGGAGAGGATTTTAAGTAAATCCCATGGTCTCCATTACTGGTTTGTAAGTGATGCAAACAAGCTTGCGCGTTGGCTCTGAGTGCCTTCCTCCATAACGGATGAGCTTGTTTGTGGATCACTAGAACAGACTTCCAATTTTGGATGACTATAGGAAGTTAATTAAGAGCGTGTGATCTTCCCCAACGGAAGGGGCATAATCTTATTAATGGACTTAGTGTCAAGTAATGGTATACACTTAGACACATTTAATAGTATCCTCCCCAACGGAGTCACTACTATCACTTGTGTGACCAAAGGGAAACCAACTATTGATTTGTCATAAAACTAGATTGGCAATATAATAAAATTAATAAACCCCTCTTACAAAATGTTTGAATTTGTATACGTCCACACTAACGTGGCATACAAGATTCATGGTGTTTGAGGTAATTTTATTTGTCAAAAAGTTATATTGACAAGATAGTCAATGGGTAAAACCCTCCTCTTACAAATGATGAATTTGTATACGTCCACACTAACGTGGCATTCAAAATTCACGGTGTTTGAGGTGTTGGTGAATTTAAATAATATTGTTTGAGGAATCAATGTTATTTTAAATTCAAAGAGTCTTGACCAAATATTTGATCAAAAACAGATCAACTATTAATTTTATTCGTCATAAAGTAAAGTTGACGAGATAATAAAATTAATGAATAAAATCTCCTCTTCGATTTTGTATACACAAAATTCATGGAGATTTTAAGGAGTTGATCTTGACCAAATATTTTTGTGATTCTTAGGATGTTTGTCAATCCCTAGTAGTCATACTATAGAAAAAGACTTAGTAGTCCCAATTGTAATGATTGGAAATAGGACTTGGACATTAAGGTAGACTATCTTCTTAGAACTAAGAACAATTTAGGTGTATTTAATTCATTAGTTGAAACATGTCTAGTGGTGTTATCTACCAGAACCTGGAGTGTAGATACAAGATGCCATTAATCATGTCTGCAATTCATTGCAAGGTTCCAGGAAAACCGACAACTAAATAAAAGGTAAATCACCGTCCACATGGGCACTACTGTAAAAATGGTAGTTGTTGCAGTGGGAGATGTTTATCTTTTGATAAGAATAAAATATGGATTATTAGAAATTGTCTTTATATACTAAGTTTAGAAAGAACCTGATTTCAGTTTCTAAACTATTATAGAATAGATATTGTGTTTATTTTGATAACAAAGTTGTTATCAAGAAAAATAGGGAAGTTATCTATTCTGGTATGTTGGTTGACAATTTATAATCCAATAACTCCCACGATGCAACAAATGGAAATTAGTAACACATCTTCTAACTTTAAGAGAAAGTAACCTTCGGAAATGAACCAATTATATCTTTGGCATCTAAGGCTAGGTTATATTAACTTGAGTAGGATTCATTGGTAGCTGATGAACTTTTGGGTTCATTAGTAGTGGAAATCTTTCCAACCTGCGAGTCTTACTTGGAAGGAAAAATAACCAAGAAGCTTTTAAGTCTAAGGGGTATGGAGTCAAAGATATGTTGAAATTGGTTCATTCTGATCTGTGTGATCCTATGACTATCCAGACAAGAGGTAGTATTGAATATTTCGTCTATTTTATAGACAACTATTCAAGATACAAATAAATTTACTTAATGTACCGCAAGACTAAGTACTTTAATTAGTTCAAAGAGTACAAGGCTGATGCGGAGAAATGTTAAAGTAAAAGTCATTGTGGTAAGATCGTAGTGGCAAGTACCTCTTGGGAGAATTTTGGAGTCACTTATCAGAAGTAGGGATTCAATCCCAACTAACTGCACCTGGTATACCCCAACAGAATGGTGTAGAAAAAGGAAGGTATAGGACTCTTATGGAAATAAGTAGATTGATGAGTTATTTAGAATATTACCAAAATCATTTTAAGGATATACTGAAACGAAAATTATAGTACCTTCAAGACATAACTCTACAGTATTGAATAGGTGTAAGCCTATTTCGAAGCATATTCGGATTCGGGTAGTCCAGCACATATGCAGAAGAGAGATGATAATAAGTTGGACAGGAATTCACTTGTTTGTGGGTTATCCTAGAGAAATGAAAGTAGGTTTATAGTCTTAAAAATCAGAAGGTCATTGTTAGCATCAATGATCGATTTTTAGAAAAGGACTATGTAATAAATCATGTGCCCAAAAGAAAATTTGTTCTTAAGGAAATAATAAAAGACATGTCTAATCTAGTACCAACTGTACAAGATGAGATACCACAAGGAAACTGCAACACGTATCACAAATGATACACAGTGCCTTGTCGTAGTGGGAGGGTTGTTAGGCAACCTAAAAGGATTCATGTTTTGGGAGAGTTTTTGGACTCGATCCCTGGAGGACATGAACCTGATCTCCGGACATATGACAAAGCACTCCAAGATAAAGATGTAATATCTTGCCAAAGAGTAATGAATAACAGAATTAGAATATATGTATTCTAATAAAATCTGGAAGCTTGTAGAAACACCAAATGGTGTAAAAGCCTTTGGGTGTAAAAAGGTCTATAATAGGAAAAGAGGGATAGACAGGAAGGTAGAAACTTTCAAAAGCAAGGCTAGATGAAAAAGAAAACTTTTTCACTGGTAGCCATGCTTAAGTCTATCCAGATTCTTTTATCTATTTGGCAAGTGGATGTCAAGACAGCATTCCTTAATGGAAGTTTTGAAGAAAGTATCCATATAAAGCAACCAGAAGGGTTCATTGTAAAGGGCTAAGAGCATCTTGTGTGCAAGCTCAATCAGTCTATGGACTGAGACAAAGCTTCAAGGTCTTGGAACATCCGGTTTATCAAAGTAATCCAGACCTATGAATTTATTGAGTAAACAGATAAGTCTTGTGTATACAAAAGGTGTGATGGAAACGTGGCGGTATTTCTTGTACTATACGTAGATAACATTTTTGGTAGTTGGAAACAATATCAAAATGTTGTCAGAAGTAAGGGTATGGTTGTCCAAATAATTCGATATAAAGGACTTGGGAGAATGTATATATTTTTGAGATCAAAGTAATAAGGGATCGAAAGAAAAAATATATTTTACTTATCCCAAGCTTGATACATCGGAAAATCCTTGCTCGTTTTAAGCATGCAAAACTCCTCGACAGGTTTCTTACCTTTTAAGCATGGAGTGTCTTTATCTAAAGAGATGTCTCCGATGACATCAAAGGAGATTGAGGACATGTAGGCAGTTCTTTATGCTTCGGCAGTTAGACAACCTAATGTATGCACGAGATCAGAAATCTGTTTTGCCAAGGGCATAGTTAGCAGATATCAAAGTAACCCTAGACAAGGACATTGGACTGCAGTAAAGCATATATTAAAGTACCTTAGAGGCGCTAGAAATTATATGCTAGCTTACAAGGTAGTTAATTTGGTCCCTGTGGGTTACACGGATTTTGACTTCCAATCGGATAGGGACAATAATAAGTCAACCTCGGGGTTTTGTGTTTACTTTAGGAGGTAAAGTCATAACTATGGAAAAGTGATAAGCATAGGTGTTTTTCTGGACTCCACCATAGAATCTTAGTATATGGCAAGCCTCTGAGGTAGCCATAAAAGCTGAATGACTCAATAATCTCAAGATAGACTTAGATATGATTTCTAGTTTGTCCAAAGATTATTACAATTTATTGTAATAATGTTGGTGCAATAGCAAACTCAAAGAAACCATAAGTCTATAAGGCAAGTAAACACAACAGAGCACAAGTACCACCCAATACGAGAAATCGTATAAACAAGGAGAAGTTGTTGCCACCTAGATTGCATCAGGTGATGACCTATAGATCATTTCACTAAGGTCCTTAAGGCAAGAGCTTTTGATGGGTATGTTGAAGGGTTGAGAATCAGATGTATGGCAGCAGATATGGCAGCTTAATCTTTTAGTATAAGTGGGAGATTGTTAGAATGTATACTAAAAGCCTAGCTTTTGGTATAAAACATTTATCTAGAAATAAGAATCACATTGGTCAAATGTCTACATTTGTGATAAATGTAGTTGTTCAATTAATTTATACTGTAGATAACATAGTATGTGGTGCCACATGCAGAAGATGATGTTATCAGTACCTTATAAATTATAAACAGTAGCTCACGACCAAAATGGAAAGGAATAAACCATTAGAAGGTCGTAGTGTAATTAGGTATCAGTTTATCTTGACTGTATAATTACACTAGTACACTTAGAGTCTATTGAGTAAGACTATTTGAGGTCGTTTCTTTTATACTGACTTTATAAAGAAACAATGACCTCGGTTATTATGGAAGTGTGTGCTCTTAATCCTAATATAATAACAAGCACATATATTTGATATTTATTTCTTTAATTTATCAATGGGTGAGATTTAGTTCGATGAATCAATAAGCCCGATAAGTTGGGAAATGATATCACTTATAGTGTGTGTTGTTGATTATAGAAGGAAACTGTGTCCTAGAGATACTAGGTTGATAATGTCCTCAAGAGGAGCTCATAAAGATTGTCATGTTAAACCCTGCAGGTGGACCTAGTCCGACATGACAATAAGGTTAAGTGGTACTACTCTTGGACTTAGATATTAATTAAATGAGTTGTCAGTAACTCACTTAATTAGTGGACATTCGATATCTTAAACACAGGGAGACTAACACACTCATAATAAGAAGGAGCCCAAAAATGTAATTTGGGATTGGTGCGGTAGTTCAATAATAGTTCTCTAGTGGAATGAATTATTATTGATAAAATTAAGTTGTGTGTTCGGGGTGAACACGGGATGCTTAATTTTATCGGGAGACCAAAACAAATTCCTCCTCTCGGTCCCTATCGTAGCCTCTTATTTATAGAGTACTATACCCACCTATACCCACCTTCATACCCATGAGAAAGGGGCCGGCCAAGCTAGCTTGTGGTGCAACCTAGGGCCGGCCAAGCCTAGGGTGGCCCTAGCTTGAACCCAAGCTTAGGTGGCCGACCCCCATTAAATTAAAAAGAATTTTAATTTTAATTTTTATTATGTGGAAGATATAATTTATTACAGAGGATTAAAATTAAAATATCTCTCTTTAAAAAGATCTACAAAAAGATTAAAAGAAAGAGATTAGATCTCTTTCCTTATTTGTAGATTGGAAAGATATTTTATTTTTTCTCTCTGAAAAATTATTCACATGTTGAAAATTAAAATTATAGAAATGTCTTTTTATCAACCATGAAGGGATTTTAAAAGGAAATTTTATTTTTTAAAATTTCCAAAGACAAAAAAGGAAGTTTTAATTGTTGATTAAAATTATCCTATTTGCTCTACATGAGGTGGCCAGCCACATACAATTAATTAGGAAAATTTATTTAATTTTTTCTTAATTAATTGTTGTCAAGGAAAGTTAAGGAAATTTTATTATAAATAAATTTCCTTATTTTCCAAAGCCAAGGAATATAAAAGAAGGGGTAGGGGTGCCTTCATGGTGAACAACCTCTATTATTTCTCTCCCTCTTTTCCTTGGTGTTGTGGCCGGCCAACCTCTCTTCCTCTCTTCCTCTTGGTGGTGGACGAACCTTCTCTATTGGCTTGGAGCTCTTGTGGTGGCCGGATACTACTCGGAGAAGAAGAAGAAGGAGGAGAGAAAACTTGTATCCCTTGGAGCTTGGTTGGTGTTTTGTTCTTCGTCCTTGGTGAAGCTTCTTTGTGTTGGCCGAACCTAGCTAGGAGGAGAAGGTGCTTGGTGGTTTCTCATCTCGGAAGATCGTTGCCCACACAACGTCCGAGGTTAGAAGAGGAATACGGTAGAAGATCAAGAGGTCTTTCTAGAAGGTATAACTAGTAATTTTTCTTTCCGCATCATGCTAGTTATTTATGGAAATAATACCAAATACAAGAGGCTTACGTTCTAGTATTTCGAATATGTTGTTCGAACTTGTGTTCTTTTGTTTTATTTTTCCTTGTGATTTGATTGTTCTTTTCGGTTAACCTAAAGTTATTTTAGGAAATTAAATATTAGATTTCTATAAAAGGTTTTGTCTAGTCGGTGGTGGTTGCTCCCATATCCAAGAAGGCCATGTGCCTCGCCACGTCAGTACTGGGAGCCAATTATGGAAATTAATATTTAATGGAATTAATAACTTAAGGTGATTTGGATCGAACGTGTTAAGTTCCGCAGGAGATCCAAGTCAAAACCTAAAAGAACAAATAGATTAAGTTTTGGATCAAACGTGTTAAGTTCCGCAGGCGATCCAAAATTTAATTTAAAAGAACACATGGTAGCTAGGAAAAGGTTCAGACCTTTGTACAAAATTTCTCTAGGCTTTCCGAGTAGCAACCAACAGTATCTTCTCCGCATACTGGACAAGCATAATAACCATGTGTAGTACATCCACTAAGGTTACCATAGGCAGGAAAGTCATTGATGGTCCATAATAAAACTGCTCTAAGAGTGAAAAACTGTCTTCGATAAGTATCATAGACTCCATCAACTCCTTCCCACAATCGTTGCAAATCTTCAACTTGCACCTCCAGATAAACATCTATATCGTTTCCAGGTTGCTTAGGCCCTGAAATGAACATAGTTAGCATGATGTATTTCCTCTTCATGCACATGTCTGGAGGTAGATTATAGTTGACCAACATGATTGGCCAACAGCTGTACCGACTACTAAGGTTGCTATGAGGATTCATACCATAAGCTGCAAGTGCTAGGCGAAGATTTCTTGGCTCACTTTCAAAGTCGGGCCACATATGATCCACCAACTTCCATGATGGTGAATCAACTGGATGACGTAATTGACCAACAACTCTTGTAGAATTTGCATGCCATGTTAAATTTCTTGAGGTCTGTAAGGATTTAAACATGCGCTTATATCTTGGTATGGGAGGGAAATACCAAACCACCTTAGCAGGAACACCTTTCTTCTCAACCTTGTTTTTTGTTAGCTTCCACCGTGACAAACCACATTTAGGGCAGCTTATGCAATTTTTATATTGCTTCCTATAAAGAATGCAATCATTGGAACAAGCATGAATCTTTTCATGAGTCAACGCCAAACAACTCAATGTCTTTTTTACATCATATATTGAGGATGGTAGATTATGATCATTTGGCAGCATATCCCCAAAATCCAATAGTAGATCTGAAAATAGAGCATCACTCATTCCATGTCTTGCTTTGGTATTGTACAGTTTCACAAGTGCACTCAACTTTGTGTAACGTTGGCATCCCTTGTATAACGACTTTTCTGATTCCTCCAAAAATTTCATAAACGCTTCAGGATTTCTGTATAGTTATCATACGTTGCTTCACACATATGAGCGGTCTCAAAGTTGTCATAATCATTATTAATTGGCCCCTGGTTGACACTCCATTTTACTTTATCATCTTTAGCATGCTCACCATGCCAAATCCAATTCACGTAATTTTGACTAAAATCATGGAAATAAAGATGCTCTAAAATGGACTTAACCGGCCCTTTTTTAAGATTGATACATTTGCAACAAGGACAATGAATGTCATTGGGGTCAATATTCGGATTCTGTAAACAATCTCTAATGAACTGTTCCACACCCTCCTCATACTGTTTAGACCTTCTATCCAAGTATATCCAGGATTTATCCATTTCAATCAAGCAAAATTTCCAAACAAATGGATCAAAATCTGAAGATATTAAAGTCAATAAATAAAAGTTAAACAATATTACATGCAACTCAAAATGTAAAATGCATGGAACTTCAATTTGTGAAATCTAATACAAGTAAGAAGAGACAGACCAAAGAGGTTGGTGTGTGGTATGAAGAAATATTTATTAAAATTAACATACTAATCTCTAATAGTATTAAGTTGTTTATAATATGTGTTGGTTAACAAAAGAGTAATCAATAGTTTCATAATTGCATTGTAAATAACAATATAGATTTGTAAATACATAATTGCATTGTAGAGAGAGCTATAAAATGGTCAACCTACATTGCATAACATTTCTCTAATGGATAAACAATCATGATACTTAATTCATAAATTGTACAAGTGTTAGAATAATCATATAATGATTTGTAATGAAGCTTTTAGCCAGCGGGGGTTGTCCCGTCGGATGACAATACAAGAGTGTTATGTGTTGCTTCAAGTTATACAGAGTAGAGGTGACCTAAACTCCTATATCTTACATAGAGGTTGGCTGAAACTAATTACCAGAAAAAAAAGGAATTTTTATCACTATTTTAGGGCTAATTTATGTTTTTCCAAAAAAAGGGTTCTTATAATTAAGATTCCAACTCTTACATTAATAGAAAGTGAGAAATAGGCCTTCATTTCTTGTATTTCAATCATATGGAGAGGAATCTACAATTCATATTTTATCTAATAAACCATAAATATAAGTTGCTGGTCAATTACCATAAACCAAGTGTAGGTATCACGGTGGAAGTCCATTTTTAAGGGTTGGTCAATTACCATAAACACAAGACAGAATTGATACAAGTTGCTAGTCAATTACCATAAAGATTAATACATTTTTTGTCTTAAAAAAGGGCCAGAGTCCATTTTAATCTAATAAACCATAGATACAAGAGTGAAAAAGCCAGAATTGTCAGATCAATACAAATGACAGATCAAATGCCATAGATACAAAGGGCTGGTTGCTAGTCAAATTGACAAATCAAAAAATAAAAGACTTTGCATTCACGTATTCAGAATTTGTATTGATCTGACAATTCTGGCTTTGTGGCCAGTGACAAAATACTTGCTGCTCAATTAAGGGTTGGCTTTGTGACGGTAAATAATTAATCAAGACAAGTTGTGAGTGATTGATTGCAAGGCCAGTGACAAAGACTTGCCTGCTCAAATTCATTCATTCTAAGGTTAATCGAGACCAAGAGTAGAATGACACGGTTGAAGAAGATAGGAGTTGTGATTGGGTGAATCATTATTTTTTCAACAAACAAACAAAATAAAAAGAAGAGATATCCATAGGAAGAATATTAAAGGCACAACATAGGAAAGAAGGGGTCGAGAAGGAAAAAACCTAGTGTCGGGTGACTCTCGGCGTCAGGGAGAAAATGCCGAAGGAGAAGCTATTATCTCGCGTCGGGGAGAAACACCGAAGGAGGAGGTAGCCGTCGGGGGGAGGGGCACGAAGGAGAAGGCTAGTTTCGGATGGCTGTCGTGCGAAAGGGAGAAATCGCTCACTCGTCGTGCGTCGGGGAGAAAGGGATGAGGAGAAAACGCGAGAAGAAAAAACGCAGAGTTTAGGGTTCAGTGAAAAAAACAGAGTTTATAATAAACCAATTCAACTTTTAATCAACTATAACACCAATATTAATCCATTTACCTTATTACTTCATCAATTATCTATATAAAATTTATTTTATAACTTATTACTTCTCTAAATATATATTGTGAAGTAAAAAGTCAGATAAAATTAGAAATGAGGTCCACGTTTTTAAACCTATAAAGTATAAAATTGTATTTACTGCATCAAATTTATTATCGAAGTTGATTATTATATATTACTTCGCAATTGCTAATTGCCGAAGTAAACAGTGGCGAAGTCTATTGCCCATTTTCACACAGTGTATAGCACAGGCGAAGGAACCTCGTTCACACCAGCGGACCAAACACATACTACGACGCTTCCATCTCATTCGAGAGATTATCGAGAGAGGAGATGTGAAGATTTGCAGAGTACCTACAGAGGCTAACATCGCAGATCCCTTAACCAAGGCTTTGGCACAGAGAAAGCATGATGGTCACACTAGGTCATTGGGGCTTAGAGCCTACACTGATTGGCACTAGTGCTAGTGGGAGATTGTTAGTTAGAGCCCTAGAGCCAATCATTTGATGATTGTATTATGGACTTATTGTATCATATTCTTATATAAATAAAGGCATTTATTTTTAGTTATTATACTTACTTGTATTGGTGCCAAATAAACTAAGTATAATAGCGTCCTTGAGTAGAAGGTTCTTACCTATATCAATCGGTTAGTTGAATCAATAGTGAGATGATATAGGGAACGCTACTCTTAATCATTCCTAGTCGAGTATTAACATTCAGGGACAATGTTAATGCAATAAGACTAACATGTAGGTCAACTCGATGACTTGATCTCACAAGTCATGGATATAGAGATATTAAGTTGACACATGGGTATGCATTGGAGAATATATACTGAATGACCCGCCATGAGAAAGTATCATGGATCGTTATATGAGTGTCATATACTTTCTCATGTGGCTATTAGTATGACTACTAGTCCTTAGACCTGAAGTCATAATGGATCCCTACATAAGGAGTTATGTACTTTGGTTTCGTCAAACGTCACCCGTAACTGGGTGTACTATAAAGGCGATTACTGGATATGTAACAAATTATGCAGAGGGATGTGAGTGATGTAGATGGGATCTATCTCTCCTATATGATGGGAGAGACATCGATATTCTTGATAGAGTGAGACCACTAATTGCCATGCCCAAATGAGTCAATATGAGATATTGAGCTCATTTGATCGAGTGAGTCTACTTGGAGTTCAAGATTTAGTTTGGTCAGAGGATGACACGGTCTATGCCTCACATTGATCAATCTAGATGTCTAGGATAGAAGGACACTTATCATATATTGTGAGGAGTCACAATTAGTAGTCACAAGGTGATGTTGGATCTCAACATTCTTATAACTTGGGTAGTAATGATGTGTTGCTAGATACCGCTCATTACTTATGCTTCTAAATGAGTTTAGGAGCATTGCCAACGTTATAAGAACCTATAGGGTCACACACAAAGGGCAATTAGATGGAGATTAGGTTCATTTGATGAACCTAAAGGATTAGGTTCATGTGATGAACCAAATTGGATTAAGAGTAATCCAAATTATGCTAATTGAGTTGGACTCAATTTGGTTCATGTGTTAAGTGAGTCTAATTTGGACTTAGACTCATTGAATCAATTTAATTCAATGAATAGAGATTCATTAAATTAAAATTGATTTGAATCAATGGTTAGATTTGATCAACCATGGGAGAGAAGTGGTCAAGTTTGACTTGACTTGAGAGGAAGATGAAGAGTCAAGTTTGACTTGACTTTATGTCACCTCATTGGTGAGTTGGCATTGAGTGGGCCAATGATGATGCTCCACATCATCATGGTTACTTAAGTGAGATGCCACCTCATGGGAGTTACCAAGAGTTGTGACTCTTGGTATATCATGGAGGTTACAACCTCCACAAAAGTGGCCGGCCACTTTGATTTCATGTGGAGAGTTTCATTTTTTTTGTGGTAACTCCCATCTTCTTCCTCTCTAGCTTTCTTCTTGCTCTCCCTCTCCTCCATTACTGATCTCTAAGGTTGTTAGCACATCCTTAGAGATTTTTCTCCATCTCTTGCTTGTGTGGATACACATAGAGAAGTGTCTACTTTGACACTTTCGAGATCCGACGAACCGAGAACGAGCGGGATTGCGAAGGGCTTCGCATCAAGGGTATAACCTTTCTTCTTTGTAGATCTACTGTAGATCGAGGTTTAGAAACTCGTACTCGTAAGTTTTTTGAAAGTTTTATCTTCGCATGTATCCGGTGGCGGGGGTTTCGGGGTTTCCGCGACGCGAAAAAGCGATTTTCGTGGTCCGAAAAACCCAACAATTTGGTCTAAATTGTAAATTTATTTAATTTATCCCATACTGTTCCAAATAGGTCGGACATAGTCTTAGTTGCTATGGACTTAAATTTCATACATCTAGAGGCCTTTCAGATATTGTTTTTCAACTTGAATTCACATCTGTCATAATAAGCTTCTTCTTCATTGTTCCACTTGTTTATACTTCCATGTTTTTGTGGCAATATTATTTTACAATGTCACTTCAAAATTGCAAAAGGGACTTTTCATGCGAGCCATCAAAATGCAACTTTGCAATATGCTTGCAGCAAGGCCTTGCGCCACTGCACCAAGGAGGGCATTTTATTGGCTATCAAATAATGCAACTTGTCGACTTGCTACAAGTTGATTTCCACCAAGCCAACCAAACTCGTCATCTTGGATAGGTTAATATAACAATTTATTTGGAAGTTCATAATAAGGAAGAAAACTTGGAAACTTTGTTCAATATGTTTTGTCATATCATGTTCTTGTATCTAATTGTTTTTTTCTAAGACTTTTCAGCATTAACTTTTCCAAATAATCATTGCTGGATAATGTAACATTGTTTTGCAGTAGGTTTGCGGATACTCAATCTCATCATATTGCTGCGCGAAAGGAGAAACAAATGGAAACACTGAGGGCAGCTCTTGGCATTAAAGATGAGAAGAAATCATCTGAAGATGAGCAGCAAGGGCAAATAGTGCTGGATGAGGAAGAAGATTTTTTTATTTTATTGTAAATTTAATATTATTGTTTGTGCAGGTTTGGATTTGACGTGGCTGGAAAAGACGTTCGGTTTTATTTACCTTTGTTAGGTATATTTTTTTACACATGATATGTTAATAATGATTGCATGTTTTTATTTTCCTCTATTCACAAAGAGATCTAGATATGGTTGAAATGCGCAAACAACAAGCCTTTCTTTTACAACAATTTCAACAATTTAGATCGGGTCCAAGATATATTACTCTGGTATTGGTGATGATGCTAACGACGATGATGATGCCGCCGATGATGTTGATGATGATGCATGAGTGTTTGTAATTAGAATTTTTGACTTCTTTTATTTTATCGATTTTATAAATTCTTAATTTTTGTATTTTGATTAGTATTGTTATTTTTGTTCCAAATAGGGTTGGTAGGTGAAGATGATGGTGGTATTGACGTAAAAATATGTAAGTCTTTACCTATTTACTTTTGTGTTGGTTTATAAGATTTTCCTTTTCTTTGTTTATCTTTTGATGTAGGTAGAAGAAGGATTTGGACTGAGAATGATCTTCATAAGATTTTCTTCTACTCTATCTTTTTCATGTTCTTGTATGATATTGGAATTTGGATACTATGACATGTTTGTTGTAACTTTATTATAGTGTTTGGTTTAGGGTGTTAGTTGTAGTTGTATATTGTTGTAGTTTGTATTGTTGGATAATGAAGTGTTGTATTGTTAGTTTAATGCTCTTAGTTTAGGTTGAATATGGAACAACATGTTTTAATGGTGCATGTGTTTGGGTTTATATTATTGATGTATGTATTTATTTTGTTGTACACTAATATTTTAGTTGATTTTTTATTTATATTTGTGTTATTGTGTTTAGTGGTGTATTATATATATGTTGAATCTGTTTGAAAAAATTGTAATAGGGAAAAATATTAAAATTAGATGGGGCTGGATATTTTTTTTTAAAATTTTGGGACGAATTTTGCAATAAAATTGGATTTGTTGGAAATATCGTATTTTATCGGAATACTGCAACGAAAAATGCCTTTTCGTTGGAAATTTCCAACGAAATATAAATTCATTGGAAGTTTCCAACGAAATATAAATTCGTTGGAAATTTTCAACGAATATGAATTTTGTTGAAAATTTCCAACGAATATGAATTTTGTTGGAAATTTCCAACGAAAATATTGATTTGTTGGAAATTTCCAACGAAAGCGCATTGTCGTTGGAAATTGCTAATGAATTTATATTTTCATTGGTAATATTATATTTTGTAATTTTTCCAACAAATAATTATTCGTCGCAAATCTGTTTGCAACGAATACATTTTTTCGTTGCTAATTCGCGACAAATTTGGGGTTCGTCAGAGATTTTTCTTGCTGACATTTCCAACAAATATTTATTTTCGTTGCAGTATTTCCAACGAATTTTTCAACGAATTTTGGTTTTGTCGCAAAGTTTCCAACGAAATTTGCAACGAATTTTATTTTCGTTGCAAAATTTCCAACGAAATTATAATATTTCATCACAAAATTTTGGGACGGCAGATTTCCAACGAATTTTTTTTGTCGCAATTTTCGTCCCAAATCCAATTTCCAACGAATTTTTTTCTAAAATTTGTTGCAAATTTTGTCCCTATATGACAGTATTTTTGTAGTGTATTTTAACACCCTTAAGAAGTTAAAATAAATAATGGATAGTGTTGGTGCAATTTACACTAATGATCTAACTCATGTTTTGATGAATGACAAAGAGTCTAAAGTTAGAGTGTTTTGTTGTCTAACCTTTCAACCAAGTGTGCAGGAGTTGACTGGTTTGAAAGACCTAACACTAGGCTGAAATCCAGTTACGTTTGCGAGACCCGATAGCTAGTGGGAAGTCTAGATAAATTCGTGGGGCTCGATATCTGGCGGGAAGTCCAGTTAGGTTCGCGGGACCTGATAACCGGTTGAAGTCCAGTTGGGTCTGCGAACCTGACAACTGGCAGGAAGACTTGGTGGGTCAAAAACAAGTCAAGTGACTGCAAATGGTAAGTAAAGGTAAGCAACTGAAGGAAAGATCCAGCGAGAACACGCTCCCCATTGAGGGAACTATAGGAGTCAATCTAGCTTAGATACATTTGAGAAACCTAAACTGAGACATTGACTAGATCGTGGTCTCGAGGAGATAAGATCTAATTACTACTCATATTTTATTATGTTGTGTTAACTTTGTTTACAGGGTAAATATTTTTTTTTATTGCTTGGACTAATCTTTTTCTACAGGGAGGAAGCTACTGAAGAAAAGGAATTCAGGCACCTGGAGTCCGGGCGCCCAGACCAGGCTCGCTCGTGCAGGCCCAAGGGCGCCCAGGTGGTTCGGGCACTCGAACTCGGTCCAGGCGCCCAGACTCGAAAAATGGTCCGTAAGATGATGTGGAGTGCGCCAATTGATTGGGCCACGTGGTCCAAGCTCCCGGAGGGGTTCCAAGCGCCCAGAATAGACTTATTTAAAGGCCTTTGACTAGGAGCTTAAAACACAACAATTGCTATGACTTTTTCTTTTGCTCGGTGCTTCGAAAAGGCTCATGTGACGCTAAAAAGCTCCTCAGACAACCAGCGATCAAGATTCTTCTCTTTTGTTGTTGGTAACACCGTCTTATAGTTCTTGTACTTGAAATCTGTAACTTTTTTGAACTATTAGTGAATTGTCCAACAAAAACACTCGACGAGTACGAGCCTTGGAGTAGGAGTCATCAAAGGCTCCGAACCAAGTAAAAATAACTTGTGTTAGCATTGTTTTTCTTACTTTTATTTTCTACTGCGTAACTTAGTTTTTAAATTGAATTTTCGACAATCGCTATTCCCCCCCCCCCCCCCTCCCCTCTCCCCCCTTTAACAAATTTCGATATAATAGATAGCATATTTGAACTCCTTTTAACCATAGAAATTCACAAGAACTAGAATGAGTGGAATCTGAACTCTCTATATCCAATAGTGGGTTTAAACTAAAATTGACCTAGAAAGTTTCGATTGCACCCATTTCAGTTCCTGTGGATTTCTAGGGTTGCAAAGAGTTCAAATATGTTATCCATTATTTATGTTGACTTCCCAAGGTATTAAAATATAATAAGAAATAATCATCAAAATCTCCATGTTGGCATGATATGTATCATATCAGGCCCAATGAGGGTCTGATATACAATCATATCAGGTTCAACATGGAAAATTTTGACGATTATTTCTTATTACATTTTAACACAACTGTGAAGCTAAAATAAACATTTCGACCAAAATCTACTACTAGACCTAGAGAGCTCCGATTATACCCATTTCAGTTTCTGTTGATTTCTGAGATTGCAAGGAGTTCCATTGTTTATTTTGATTTATTGAGAGTGTTAAAATGTAATAAACAAGAATCACAAAAAAATTTCCACGTTGGACCTGATATGGAATCATATCAGGCTCAACGTGGGCCTGATATCATATTTGAACTCTTGATATATTTCACATAAGGTCCACATTTGGTTTGATATGATTTCATATCAGGTCCAACATGGAAAATTTTAATGATTCTTTTTTATTACATTTTAACACCTCTGAGAAACTAAAATAAACAATGGATATCATATTTAAACTTTTTACAACATCATAAATCTACAGAAATTGAAATAGTTGCAATCAAAACTCTCTATGTTCATCAATGGATTTTAGTCGAAATCCATTGATGGATCTAGAAAGGTCAAATTATAATCATTTCAGTTCTTGTGGATTTTTAGGATTGTAAGGAGTTAAATGGTGTTATCCATTACTTATGTTGGCTTCTCAACGGTGTTAAAATATCTTTAGAAGAATCGATGTGTAAAAGAGAGGAAAGAACAAAAAGAGAGGATAGAAAACAGATGTTCCATGAATAGGAGGCAAGAGAAGAGAGAAAAATGAGAAAAATGAAAATAATCAAATTTATCAGGAGGGTATATATATATATATATATATATATATTTTGATAAACAATAAAGTAACATATAATTTTTTTAATAAATTTAAAAATATAAATACGTGGATAAATTACTATTATTTTTAACCAAGGAAAAAAAACAAAACAAGAATGAATTCCTGAACGGAGACATAGACTGAAACCGAAAAGATGAAGAAAAAGGAAGAGAGAAAAAGGGAGAGAGGAGGTCACATGGTGAGCGTGAGGATGAACAGCAACAGCAAATTCCAGAAAGGCTCTAACGTGCATGCTTTGCGCGCAGATTAAACTTGTTCAATATCAATTATAACAAAATAATTATCGACTGCATTTAGTTTGGACAGCTCCATCCTCGATGCTTATTCTTAGTTTGACTGAGCACCTGATTAAAAGAAGGGATTGTAGAATTGTACCTTCTCTCTAATCGCATACGTGAATGGTTGCCTGGGCCTCCTCTCCTGTATTTATGCACGATCATATCTAAAAACTTGAAAAAAATACTTAGCTGGTAGGTGATTCTATGGTTAATTGAAAGAAGACTTCGTGTCGTCTTATAAAACTAAGAGGGTTAGTACCGGGTTAAGGAAGAGGTCTCCGTTTTATCCACAACAAGCAATGCGCACTGTGAATATTATCAAAAACAATTATCCACAACATGCAATGCGCGCTGTGAAAACTATCAAAAACAACTATCCACAGCAAGCAATGCACGCTGCGAAAACTATCAAACACAACTATCCACAGCAAGCAATGCACATTGCGAAAACTAATAAAAACAACTATCCACAGCATGCAATGCACGATGTTGAAACATGTATCCACAGCGTGCAATGCATGCCGCGAAAATAATCATCAACAGCATGCTTTGCACGCTGTTGAAAAATGTTACAGCTCCATATCAAACAATCTTGAATTTCAATTTAACAAATACTTCAACAAAATATACCCAAATCCAAAATGTGAAATTAAAAAATAAAACTAAACATAAATAAATGGCTAAAGACAAAACAGAATAAAAGTCACTAGTTTTTATCATCCAAACAGAAAGATTCAATACAAAAACAAGATGCATAATCTCTCACAAACTAGCTAAAAACTTTCAATCCACAATTCAGTATAATCTATATCAATCACACAAGACTATAAATTTAGATAATCATGCGACTGTGCTTCCTATTGCATCATCGAGAAACTGCATTTCCTCATTTGGTCAAATTAGATCAACCTTCTCCACCAAAATCTTGTCAACCCAAACTTTCCAACAAGATCCACCAAGAACAACATGATGTATTTTTGTGTTTGGATCTGTGGACGCAATTCGACCTTCTGCAACAAATAATCCATCAACACACCAATGAAGCAACTTGCATTTAGTATTAGCACGGATATCTCCACAACTCACATTCTTCAAATTTGACTGTAAAAAGACAATACAAGTTATTAATTCTATCATGCCAATTTTTGTTATAATTTTGTGGTTTAAAAATACATATTGTGAAGATATTTACCTGAGCAGTAGCTAAATGTTTATTAACATTATGAAAATCATCAATTTTTTTTTGCAGCATCATTGATATCACAATTGCTACCAACTTCGTTCCCAATACCACTACCAATGCCACCACTGCCAACCTAATTTTACAAATAAATTGTGTCAAACAATGGCAACATATAAGTGTAGATTCCAAATTAACTTATTTTATGTATATTGTTTAATTACTAACTTGTTCTTGTTGATTATGTTACCTCATACTTTGTAAAAACATAGACTTCATTTCTTGCATTTCTTGTTGAAGGTTATGTACCATAGCTTGGAGTTGTTTAACAATTTGATTTTGTTGCACAGAAGCTCCAACTTTTGATGGTGTAACTCCAAAGCCCAATCCACGCACTCTATCTCTTGTTTCCTTGCCAAACACAATGCTAATTACATCATCAGCAATGTTAGTAGTCTTTTGAGATTCTGGTGGACATTCTTGTATTTCTTTCTGCAAATAAAAAAGTTAAATTTTAAGAAAATAACAAATTTAAGTTACCCAATTTTTTTCTTATGAGCTTCTTCAAATAAAAAAGACATAATTTTATTATCATTTTCTCTCCAACTGATTAAGTACTAGGTTCTCCATTTTTTTTCTTGTAACCTTCAATCCAAACTTGTGATCTTGTAATTTGTGTATATGGCGAACTTGTTTTTTCCTTAGATATAGAAATATTAGAAAAAAAAAGTTAGAAACAATATTCAATAATTAATTTAGAAGTATAAAAAATAATATTTACCATAATGTGAGCCAAAAGAGTATAACCTCTCCGACTCATTGTGTGAATGTGGTCTTATTTTTCTCGCATTGCTCTAAATCTAGCACTCTTTTCCTCTTTTCCTGACATTTACCAAACAAATCAAGACATTAATTAGAAATTACACTAAAATAAAGGAAAAAAAGGGATGCAGTATAAACATATTTATTCAATCATATCCTTCATGAAGTCACATGACATAAAACAGCCCTGGCAACAAGCTTATAGTGAACATAAGAATATATTCTCTGTTATCTCTTGGAAAATCATTTCTTCTGTGTAATTACAAGTCTATATATGCAGCCACAAGTGAGCACTTGCAAATCTATCTGCAACCACAAGTATATTTCAGCTGAAGTGCTTAGCATGATAGAAAAGCTCAACTGACTATTGGATAGACGTATTGCAGTCGATCGAATATAAGGTTCAATTGGCCGCGGTAGTGGTTCAGGTAGGTCCGATCGACTAAGACGATGGTCCAAATAACTCTTAAGCCTAACTACATGTTACGGAGGACTGCCACTTAGCTAATCCGATTGGCCTTTTAGGTTCAACCGTCTCTGATTACCTGCTCGGCCAACATTACTTGATCTGTAATTTGTGATCCTGTTGTACTCCTCATCCTATAATTTTAACTATTTAATTTTGACCTTAATGTCAACGGTATTCAATGCTTTAACTCACTTTTGACTTTTTTGGGGCCATCTCCGCACCGTATCAATGCACATGCACTGCGTTAGGATGAGACTGTGCGAACAGCGTGTGTAGTGTTGTGCAGTGCAGCGCCGGAGGTCCTGTGAGTAGAACAGCTACTAGCCGGTGCTTGCCGTGTAGTGCTGCAACGCATTGCTTTGTTGCTTTGTCGTAGTGATACGACTGAACGCAGCAGCGAGCGACGGTTCCTTCTCTTTCGTCCTCCCGTAGCTGCCGCCTCCGCAGCAGCGGCAGCGTTAAGGGAGGCATGTCTCCGATGGTCTCATCCGTAGCCAGAGGGAGGCGGAAAGGCGTCGCCTTTGAGTCCGCGGAGCTGACCTCCCCGACGGTCACCTGCATCGGACAGGTGCGGGTCAAGAGTAAGAAGAAGAAGGTCGCCGCCGTTGTACGGTCAAGATCCATCATGGGGAGAGGCATAGAGGAGAGCTTTCGGAGGTTGGAAGACGGCGGTGGATCTCGAGGGTGCTTCCCGATCAGGAAGCACAAGTGGGCGCATCGCCTCCCGGTGAGAATAAATTGCTTCTTCCCCTGTAGCGGGAGGTCTCTCTGCTCCCCCTTTCTCCTCGAGATCGGGCGAAGAAAGGGGAGGAGAATGCGGCGAGGACTGGTGGAGCTCAAATGACGCCGTGCTCGCAAGGTGGCCAGTGTCGGTTCTCAGAGCGAGGAGGGGAAGGAATGGAAGGTGATACGGTTGGCAATGGAGGGGCCCAAGAGGAAAGGGTGAGAAGGGTCAAGGCCATATAGCGGTCAAAAGTCAGGAGGACGTGGCGGTCAATAGTCAAGGTGACTTGACAGTCAATAGTCAATGTGACTCGGCAGTCAATAGTCAAGCTGACTAGGCAGTCAGAGGCAAACATATGGGGTAGTCAGAGGTCAGGCAGACTTGTCGATCAAGGGGGCAAAGTAGTTGAAAGACAAAGGGAGACGACAGGCGGAACACCAGGCAGAGGTCGGGATCGGCAGACCTGGGTAGAGGCAGCTCGATCTACAGGCCTGCGATTCGAAGGCCCGGAAGTGCAAGTCACAAATCACAGATCGGAATCGGCAGAGCTGGGTAGAGGCAGCTCGATCTACAGGCCTGCGGTTCGAAGGCCCGGAAGTGCAAGTCACAAATCACAGATCGGAATCGGCAGAGTTGGGTAGAGGCAGCTCGATCTACAGGCCTGCGATTCGAAGGCCCGGAAGTGCAAGACACAAATCACAGATCGGAAGCGTCAGAGCTGTGTAAAGACAACCCGATCTACAGGCTTACGGTCGAGGGCCAGCAAATACTCACGGGTCGGGATCGGCAGAGTTGGGTAGAGGCAGCTCGATCTACAGGCCTGCGATTCGAAGGCCCGGAAGTGCAAGTCACAAATCACAGATCGGAAGCGTCAGAGCTGTGTAAAGACAGCCCGATCTACAGGCTTACAGTCGAGGGCCAGCAAATACTCACGGGTCGGGATCGGCAGAGTTGGGTAGAGGCAGCTCGATCTACAGGCCTGCGATTCGAAGGCCCGGAAGTGCAAGTCACAAATCACAGATCGGAAGCGTCAGAGCTGTGTAAAGACAGACCGATCTACAGGCTTACGGTCGAGGGCCAGCAAATACTCACGGGTCGGGATCGGCAGAGTTGGGTAGAGGCAGCTCGATCTACAGGCCTGCGATTCGAAGGTCCGGAAGTGCAAGTCACAAATCACAGATCGGAAGCGTCAGAGCTGTGTAAAGACAGTCCGATCTACAGGCTTACGGTCGAGGGCCAGCAAATACTCACGGGTCGGGATCGGCAGAGTTGGGTAGAGGCACCTCGATCTACAGGCCTACGATTCGAAGGCCCGGAAGAGCAAGTCACAAATCACAGGTTGGAATCGGCAGAGCTGTGTAAAGATAGCCCGATCTACAGGCTTATGGTCGAGCGCCAGGAAATACAGGGTACAGAGTACATACCGTGATCGACAGGGCTGTTCAGGTTAGCCCGACTGACAAGTAACGCTTAGAGGCGGGATCTGGTCGAGGGGTGTGAGGTAGATGCAGACCGCGATAAATAGGATGAGCTAAGCTGTGCAGGAGTCGGAGGATCACAATTGTCCGTCAAGGGTAATCATTACATACCAGTGAGATGTGCGAAGGCGGAGGTTCCTAAACGAAAAGATGCCCTCATAACCAATAGTAGCCTGACAGATGTCTTTCGCTACAAGACAAAACCCATGTGTAAAGGCGGAGGTTCCTAAACAAGAAGATGCCTTCACGACCAATAGCAGCACGACAGGTGTCCGGGATATACGATAAAGCCCAGCATCTAACATTTTCTGACAGGGTTGCAGGTTCTGGAAGCAAGGCGGGTGCATAAAAAGGAGGGGATTCCGCACGCTCTCTCGTCACTTTTCCACAACTTTTCATTTTCACTTTTTGGCTCTGCTTTTACGGGAAAAAGGACGACTTGAGGGCCACGATCAGGGACTTTTCACAGGTTCGGTCTCTAACGTGAGGAGGAGATCGTCGAGTGTGTGCAGGATCCTCAAGATCGCCACCGCCCGTGGGGCCGAATCACCCGACTTTCCGTCAACAACCGTCGCGACCAACCTTCGTCCGGACTCGACTTTCGGACGGGATCAAATTGGCGCCGTGTGTGGGAACACACCTGATCCGGAGCGTGGACAGCGACAACGTCAAGCTCCAGCAGGAGGATTAATGTTACCATGACCGCGGGGGAGTACGAGCTCTTCAAGGAGGTCAGAAAGTGAGCCGCCTCTGAAAAACAAGGCACGGTTTCACGACCTCGCCTAGCACCTGAAGCGTCCAAAGAACCAGCTCCTGTTTCTGACAGGAGCTCAAAGAGAAAGCAACCGAAAGAACTCCCTCGTACTTCATTCCGAGAGCCTCGCCGCAACTATCATCGATCTGGACCTCGAGAGCATAGTCCGAAGAAAGAAGAGCCGCCGGCGTCGGTGGCGAAGAGCTCTTTACATCCACCCCGGGATTCAGGAAAGGGGAAGGCTATAATCTCTGCCAGAGATCTGCCTGAAGATCTGGATGATAAGGTACCCTTCTCGGCTCAGATCTTGAGGGAAAGTCTGCCAAGGGGTTATCGAGCCCCAAACATCGGAGAATATGATGGGAGCAAGGACCCGGAAGAGCATCTGCGGAAGTTCAAGAACGCGGCTATGTTGTATCAATATAGCGATGCCGTCAAATGCCGAGTCTTCCTACATACCCTATCAGGGTCGGCGCAGAAGTGGTTCGATGGATTGCCCCCAGAGTCCATCAACCGCTTCATGGATTTCAAAATGACCTTCCTACGTCGTTTCGCCAGTAGCCGTAAGTATCAAAAAACCGACCATTGCCTTTTCACTCTTAAACAAGAGCCGACCGAGCCTCTACGAAGCTACATCAACCGGTTCAGTCAGGTGGCCAATGACGTCCCCTCCGCCACCTCAGAAATATTGATGAGTGCCTTCTCCCACAGATTGCGAGAAGGGGAATTCTTCAAGGACCTCATCAAAAACCCTGCCCGGAGTTTTGACGATATGGTGGAGAAAGCTTCTTGCTACATCAAGGTGGAGGAAGCTCAGGCCGCTAGGAGGAAGGCTGAAAAGACGGTGGCTCCTGGCAACCGACCTGAAAGGAGAGCACCCCAACCAGCTCAGCCCTTTCAGCGCGTTCAACCCAGGCCTGCCCCTCAGCCCGTTCAGGGAGTCAGACCAGCCCCACGAGTTGCTGCCATACACGCGCCCAGGCCTGGATCAAGAGGAGCACCATATTGCACATATCAGCGGTCCAGGACGCATGATCTCAGTAACTGCTTCCAATTCGCTCGTGATTCCAGGCGAGCTGCCGAGCAGGGTCTGCCCCCCCCGGAGTTAGCGCCCCAAATATAGAGAATGGAGGAAGAACGGACCGCGGCTGGACGTCCTCGTCAGACCCGACCCGACCTAGCCGGTCCTTCTAACCAAGCCGGTCCCGGGGAAGATCGAAGAGATGCCGGAGAGCTGGAAAACCGGGGCAACGCTGCTGTGCGAGAAATCGACATGATTTCAGGAGGGCCCACTGACGGGGACTCAGGCCGAGCCCGTAAGTCACATGGTCGGCGGTTATATGTGGGAGCCGTGGGATGCAGCCACGAGCAGGCGTCCGACCCTGTTATTAGCTTTGGGCCCCAAGACTTGGAGGGTCTGGAACTGCCCCACGACGACGCTTTCATAATCAAGGCCGTTATTGCTAATAGCCGAGTGGCTCGAGTCTTTGTGGATACCGGGAGCTCGGTCAACATTTTGTTTAGAGCTGCGTTCGAGGAGATGCAGATTGATGCCGCTGAGCTCCAACCCGTCACTACTTCTTTGTACGGGTTCACAGGCAACAAAGTCAAGCCCATGGGTCAGATCAAGCTGGCCATCTCCATGGGCACTGAGCCACTGGTGCGCACCCGGAGGAGCACCTTTATAGTGGTGGATTCGCCTTCCTCCTACAATGTCATCCTGGGAAGGCCAGCTCTGCATGAGTTCCGGGCTGTTGTCTCCACTTTTCACCAGAAGATCAAGTTCCCGGTCGGCGAGCGGGTCGAGGAAGTCAAGGGAGAGCAGAAGGTGTCTCGCAGCTGCTACATTGATATGGTCCGGGTGGAGGTGTGCAAAAGTCGGAGGACGCAGGATGGTGGTGTACACGCTATCCAAGAGGAGCCTCTGCCTATTGCCGAGGAACCTATCCCTTGGGAAGAGATTCAGTTGCACCCTGACAGAGCAGAGAGCATCACTCGCATTGCCAGCGACTTACCGCCGGAGCTTAGGTACGAGCTGATACAGTGTCTGAGCCGTAATAAGGACATTTTTGCTTGGTCACCGGAAGAGCTGCCCGGAGTCAAACCAGAGGTAGCCGAACACAAGCTGCATTTAATGCTCGAAGCCAAGCCAGTCAAGCAGAAGAAGAGAAACTTCTCTGCCGACCAGAATAAAATTATCCGAGCTGAAGTGGATCAGCTCAGGAAGGCAGGACATGTTCGAGAGGTGCAGTTCCCGTCCTGGCTTTCTAACGTTGTATTGGTAAAAAAGCCTAACAACAAGTGGAGGGTGTGCATAGACTTTCGCGACCTCAACAAAGCCACCCCCAAAGACTGTTATCCTCTCCCGCGGATCGATCATGTGGTAGATTCAACTGCTGGCTGTGAGAGGATATGCATGATGGACGCTTATCAAGGATATCATCAGATACCCTTGGCTAGGGAGGATCAGGAGAAGGTCAGCTTCATAACGGCTGACGGTACTTTCTGCTATACGATCATGTCATTTGGACTCAGGAATGCTGGGGCTACCTACCAAAGGATGATGGACAAAGTCTTTCGAAGTCAGATTGGGCGGAACGTCGAAGTCTATGTTGATGACATCCTAATCAAGTCCCCCCTGGCGTCCAATCTCATAAGAGATGTAGAGGAAACCTGCGGGACTCTAAGGCAATATGGTGTAAAGCTGAATCCTCTGAAATGCTTGTTCAGGGCCAAAGGAGGGAAGTTTCTGGGGTATCTAGTGACTGAACGAGGGATAGAAGCGAATCCTGAGAAGGTTCAAGCACTTCGGAACATGCAGATCCCTCAGAATTTGAAGGAAATGCAGAAGCTAGTCGGCAGGATAACAACGCTGTCCCGATTCATCTCCAGATCTGCAGATCGAGCCGCGCCCTTCTTCAAAGTGTTCAGGAAGGCAACCAAGTTTCAGTGGACGGAAGAATGCACACAGGCCTTTGAGGAGCTAAAGCAATACCTGGAGTCTTTGCCATCGCTGTTTAAGCCTGTTGTGGGAGAGCCCCTTTGGGTCTACTTGTCAGCCACCCCCGAGGCTGTGGGGGCCGTGCTAGTTAAAGAGCAGGACAATGTACAATGACCAGTGTATTTTTTCAGCCATCTATTGAAGGGGGCTGAGTCTCGGTACACAACCTTGGAAAAGTTGGTTTACGGACTTGTTCTCATGGCTCGACGCCTCCGACCGTATTTTTTGGCGCATCCCATCACCATCCTGACAAACAGTACAATGGGTCGAGCTCTCACCAAGGTGGAGGTAGCAGGTCAGCTTATCAAATGGGCAACCGAGCTAGGGGAATATGATATACAGTATCAGCCCTGAACCGCGATCAAAGCACAGACTCTGGCGAATTTCTTGACAGAGGTTTATCAAGCAGACTCGAAGGAGGTCTGAAAAATTTATGTAGACGGGTCGACTACCCATCATGGAAGTGGTGTAGGTGCACTTCTAATATCTCCGCAGGGAGACATTATGCAGTTGGTTGTACGGCTAAATTTCAGAGCTACCAACAATGAGGCAGAATATGAAGCCCTATTAATAGGTCTGCAAGCAGTTCGACATGTAGGGGCCAACCGAGTCATAATATATTCAGATTCCCAACTAGTAACTCAGCAGGTGACCAGACATTTTGAGGTAAACAATGAAAAGATGCGAGTTTACAAGGAAGCCTATGAAAAGATGAGGGAAGAGTTTAAAGAAGTCACAGTCACTAAGATTCCCAGGGCTGAAAATGAAAGAGCGGATGAACTAGCTAAAATGGCCAGCTCCCTGACCACTTGGGCGCTTGACAAATCTATAGCACAGACCTTCCTTATAGCTCAGATAGATCTACAAAATAACCTGGGAGAAGCAATTGATTGGAGGGCGCCCATAATAAGCTTCCTCCAACAAGGAATTGTACCCACCAACTTAGAAGAGGCGTGTATGCTCAGGAGACAGGCCCATTCTTATGTTATGATCGGAGATCAATTGTACAAAAAGTCTTTCTCCAGACCTCTGCTCAAGTGCTTGAATATGGAAGAAGCAGATCAGGCCTTGCGGGAGATACATTTGGGGTGCTGTGGCAATCACGCAGGTGGAAGAACGCTGGCCCGGAAAGCACTATTGGTCGGGTATTTCTGGCCTACCCTGCAGAAGGTCGCACAGAAGCTGGTGAATACTTGTTTGTCATGCCAGAGGTATCAGAACCTGACGCACCGACTCACAGAGCTGCTGAGGACTTCTATAGTGTCTTGCCCATTTGACCAATGGGGTATGGATATCGTAGGACCTTTCCCGATGGCTACGGGGCAAAGACGTTTCTTGCTGGTAGTAGTAGATTACTTCTCCAAGTGGGTGGAAGCGGAAGCCCTGGCCAGAATCACTGAAGATGCGGTGATCCAGTTCTTGTGGAAGAATATCTTTTGCAGATTCGGCCTGCCTCATAAGTTAGTGTCGGACAATGGCAGACGATTTCAAGGACGCAAAATACAAAATTGGTGCAAGGGGTTCGGCATAACTCAGGCCTTTACTTCGGTGGCTCATCCTCAAAGCAATGGTCAGACAGAGGTAGTCAATCAGGAAATAGTGCGAGGGCTCAAAGTCAAGCTGGATCACACGGGAGGCAGTTGGGTGGACGAGCTGCTGAGCATTTTATGGGTCTATCGTACGACACCCCGAGAGAGTACAGGTCTGACACCCTTCCATTTAGTGTATGGTAATGAAGCAGCAGTACCTCTGGAGGTCGGGATACCGTCCGTGAGAAGAATGATGTATGACCAAGGAAACACAGAGCGACGGCTGGCCGAACTAGATTTTATCAGCGAAATTCGTGAACAAACAGCTGCCAGGTTGGAAGCCTATAGACAGAGGATGAGACAAAACTATAATAGAAGGGTGATCCCCCGATTCTTCGGAGAAGGAGAGCTCGTCTGGAAGCAGATGAAACCCTTAGGGGAAGTGACGAAGTTAGCGCCTCAATGGGACGGACCATACAAAGTTATCAAGAAATTGACATCGGGGGCCTATTATTTGCAGGACGCTCAAGGAAGGAAGCTGGATCGACCTTGGAGTGCTAACTACCTACGGCCCTATCGGGTTTAAGGGGGCTGACTCTGTTGGTGTAAGCCGGGTCAAGCGAGGGGCCTGGAGACAGTAGGATAGTCAAGTAAAAATCCGAAGATGCATATGTACATGTAAAAATTCCTCAGTTTAAGCGGCTGGTACAGATCATTTAAAAGGAGCAAAAATCTCATCTGGAAAGCCTTGAATGATTTTGTCTTGATCCAAAAAGTCTGCGGGAGGGATGGAGTTCAAGAAATTCTGCGCGTGAAGCTGTCGGATAACCCCAGCCGCCGTGTATGGTATGGTCGCGGAAAAGCGTGCCCCAGCCTGGGATAAAAATTCAGGAGAGGTCAGATAAGACATTCGACTTCGCAGGCAACGATCCTCCTCTCCTTCTTGATAGATCGCCAGGGCAGCGGATACTCCCGTCAAAGCCGCCCGAGACTGGGATAGTTCCTCCCTCAGGGCCCTCAGGGCCCTCAGCTCAGCTCCTTGAGCTTCCAACTGAGTTGCCTGAACCTCCAGTCTATTGTTCTTCTCCTGCAGAAGGGTATCTTTGGACTGTGCTTCCTGAGCCTGGTGGGCTAGTTGTTGCTGATACCCCGCCTCAGAGGCAGCTCTTTCCTCCCTCATAGCTCGGAGTTCATCTTTGACCTGCATCAGGGAACTTTTCTGCCGGTCGGTCTGATTAGTTAAGGCTTGGATCTCCGCTCGTAATGCATAACTGGCTTGGGCGGGGTCATTCAGTTGCAGCTCTAATTCTGAGACTCTCTCTCGGAGTTCTTTGCTTTCGTGATGGAGGGCGTGGAAGGATTGGTTCAGCACCAACGATTCTGCATGAGTCTAGATGGAAGATATAACCCTCAGTTAAGGCAAACTAATACCAAGTGTAAGGTGAAGAGTACTTACTTTAGCCCAGGACTTCGAGAACCTATCCATCTGAACTAATGGCAACGCGCTATCCATTTGACTCATGCTCTCCGCTCACAAACTGCCGAGGCAGCCTCTCATCATCAGAATGCTCGTGGGGGCGTCGTGTCGACGAGCTAGAGTAGCTTCAGAGGGGATAGTGGTCCTGTAATGATGGCGGGCGGAGGAGGAAGGTCGAGAAGGGCCGACGTCAGAACCAGGAGGAGCAGGAGGTGGCTCGGGAACGGGCTCAGTTGGCACGGGGTCATGACGATCGCCTGGGCTGTCTTCCTCAGCAGGAGTGGGGGCAGAGCGGAATGCAGCTGGTCTTCCCCTGTAAGGATTGGGAGAGGCTGCCAGATAAACGAAATAAAAATGAAGAAGGGAGTGGGGTCAGAGTCAGCCACGATGGCAGCAGAGGGCAATATGGCAGTAAAAGGAACAGGATTAAGCGTTTATGAAGTCGGACTTGGTCTTCGACGCCGCCTGTGAAGCAGGGGCTGGTCGTTAGAGTCAGAGTCATCAGAGCGAGGCTGACCCTGTGAAGAGGCTGCAGCACCCCTGTCTGTGGCGTCTCGCCCGGACGAGCTTCGACCTGCGCGATGAAGGGCTGCGCGACCACGTCTAGAGGCCCGGGGGGCTCCTCGGAAGACGCGGTTGGCCGGACGGCTGGCTTGATCACAACCCCGGCCTCGGTTCGGGGCGGCATGTGAAGGAGAAGCTGTGTGCGAGGCGGGGTTGGAAGTAGGCTGAGTCGCTGCCCCAATTGAGGTGGATCCAAGATGAGGGAGTAGCCTCCTATCCAAGATCACCCGACCGCGTCGCAGTATTTCCAGATCATCGAGGGGCAAAGGCAGAACCTCTGAGGCGCGATGCAGAACCTCCGCTGTAGGCACCAATACGAAAGGTCATTCTCACAAAGAAAATGGTCGAAAGCGGGGGAGGGGGGCTCAACCTAAACTTACCTAAGGAGCGCGGTGTTTCAGAGGAAGCGGGGCTCAGCCGGAAAAAGGAAAGTAGGTCTTCAGTTAGCAGTCTTGTCAGATTCAAGCGCCAATCCTCCATCTGGGTTGCAGCCGTAGCAAAGGAGAAGTCCATGTGGAATTCGTCCAGCGCCGGAGTTAGAGGGAGCTCAGACTGCCAGTGCATAGGCCAGCCTGTTTCTTCGGGAAATCGGAGAAAAAAGAATTTTTTCCTCCAGTTAGCACTGGGAGGAGGAAGAGGAGAGAAGAAAGCAGTATGACTGCGAGCTTGGAAGTAAAAAAGACCATCGGCGTGCCGAGTAAGAGCAAAGAAGCAATGAAAGAGGGGAGCGGACCAGGAAACCTCGCAAACTTCGCAGAGTATTACAAAGCCACATAAAATCTTTATGGAGTTGGGAGTTAGCTGACCTAAGGGGATCTTAAAGTAGCGGCACACTCCAGACAGAAAAGGATGCGGGGGTAGACGAAGGCCAGATACAAATTGCTCAGTGAAGAAAGTACAAGAACCAGGCGGAGGATCGAAGTACAAGTTCACACCAGTAGGGATGATGGGGCGAAAGCCAGTAGGGATTTCGTAAGTGTACCGTAGGTCATCCCAATCCAACTCAGCGAAAGTCGAAGCGCCTGGGAAGTGCTCCGCCAACAAGGAGATCCAAGAAGGAGAAGTCATTGCAGAAGAGATTATCTCAGAAGATAGGAAGAGCAAACGAAAAGAAGAGGTTTGGAGAAAAGGGAGAGTCACGGCAAAGTCCCCGAGAAAGTCAGTCGATGGCGGTGACGTTTGAGTATTCCGCGGTGATGGCGAATCGCAGCAGAAGGGAAAGATTACGAAGGTACTTATAGGTATGGCGGAGGAAGGACACTTTCGTAAGTTGGCAACGGATGGTTGATGCAGGGGCTGAGATAGACAAGGAACGCCCTGTGATGGTCCTCGAGAGTATAACCAGGGGGCATTATGGGAAAGGCAGGGGCTCGAGATACGAAGCGCCTCCTAAGGCGATTGCTCCAAGCAGGACAAAAGTGTACGGAAGGGCCACTAGGAAGGTGGGTAGATCAGATCAGCGGGCTTCAGGGACATGCAAAGTAAAGTCTAGCCCTGGTCGGGCTAGGTATAAAGGCAACTATCGGAAGAAGAGCGACGTAGCTGAGCAAAATAAGCAAGGGCGAGCGGATTAGCAGAGATCAACCAAAGCCACGGACGACCTACTAAGAAAAGAAGCAAGCTAAGGACACATGAAGGGGAAGCCATACGATTATCCAGACATAAAGGCAGATAAGTATAATCATCCAAAGTTCAATAGGACCACGCGAATAAGTACAATCACGGAAGATTCAGCGTTAGCACATGGAAGTTAACATTACAACATGTCGCCAATCACACAACATCCGAGGAAGAAGGGGCAGGGTCACTGGAAGCCAACGGAAGGGGCCCGGGGTCGGCTGGCACTATGGCGGAAGACGCAGGATCAGCGGACGCTTCAAGAGCAGCAACAGGAAGGGTCTGGGCAGAAATATCCACGGGAGCCGGATCGACCGCAGGGTGAGGAGCCTCCAGGAAGAAGAGTCCATCATCCGCTTCGAAGGAAGGGAAAGTTTCCTGCGGCAATTCCCTGGATAGGCGAGCAGTGTCCAGAAAGGTGGCAGGAGGTGCCGAGCGTAGAAAGCCTTGCTCGAAGGCCTGTTTGACCCCGCCCGCGGCCCCGTGACACAGCAACAAGACCATCCAGCGCCCCAGCTTTTGGAGGAAAAAGGAAGAGCTGACATAGGCCAGTCTGTAGGCTTTCAGCCGCCCTGGTTCACCGGCCTGGTACACTTCCAGGCTATTCTTGTTCTTCGCAGCCTCAGCGCGAGCCACCGATAAATCGCTCTGGCCCTGAGACACTGCTTCCTGGGCCTGCGAGAGCTCCGCTTGCAAAGATAGAAGAGTGTTTTGGCAAGCTTCCCACTGAGTCCGCACGGTTGCCTCCCGGCTAGCGGCAGCACTAGCCAGGGCCTGGGCATCGGCCAACCCCATTTGCAGGAGCTCCTGACTTTGCCGTAGCAATCTCAACTCCGCTGATCGGGAGAGCAGCTCTGCCTCTTTGTCTTTCAGCTCAGAAACTGCCGCTTGATGAGGCTCCGCTTCAGAAGCCAAGGAAGACTCACTTGTCTTTAAGGCCGCCTCCAACTTTTGAAGTTTATCGAAGGCGGCATGGGAAATGGCTCAGGCAGAGGCTGCAGATTCCCCGGCGGCACGCAGATAAGCATCCAAGCTTCCAAGGGAAGGCTCAGGAGGAGCTGAGGAAGCCACAGGGGGCTCTAGTTCCTGAAGACGTGCCTTGAGCACCGCGTTCTCTCGCTGAAGCTCGGCCACTCGCTGAACGACACTCAGACTCACGGAACAGGTCTGCAGGTGGCCATAAGAAGGGAAAGGAGGTTATTGAAGCATATGAATACCCAGAAGAGGAAGAAGAGGAGCTTACCGCTACTAAGGAACGAGCAATTTGATCAAACCCCTCCAAAGGGGAACTGCTCTCCCAGAATTGGCGGTTGGCTAATTGCCAGGAGGTGGCCAAGTCCCCATAGAAATCGACCCTACCAAAGATAGAAGATAGGTCGGCAGCGGGCGCGTAAGCCGGGTCGGTCTCTGAAGGAAGTCTCCAGGAAGCCTCGAAAGCTAGGTCTGCGGAAGGCAGGTTCAGAGTCGGCATGGCTGAGCTCATAGGCGCAAGAAGAGGAGAGGCTGGGGGAGTCAGCAAGCCCAGGGGCTGATCGCCAGAGGACGAAGGCAGGGCAAGTAATACACTCTGGATTGGTACCAGAGCTGTCAGGTCCAATGACAGGTCTGCCACTTCCAGATCAGAGGCCTTCTCCCGGGCCAAACTTGTCTCCTGGGTCGAGCTCGTATCCGAGGACCTAGAGGGGGAAGAGATACTCACTACACGTTGACGGCGAGGAGGTGGAGGAGAAGTTGCGGTGACCAGGGCCGCTCTCTTGCCCTTGCGCGTAAGGCGCAGCTTCATAGTAGGAGAGAGTGAAGGCACTTGTCCTGCTGGCAATGGCTCAGAGGCAGGTTGATCAGAGATGCGGGGTAGGGCTGAGTCTGCAGGGCTGGGGGCAAGTGGCTTAATAAGCGCCGAGGCGGCTACCGTCTCTGAGGTTCGAGGTCCCGAAGGCTGTGGACCGACGGAAGCAGCGGGGTCAGAAGATAGGCCTTGTGTTAGCTCCTCGTTCAGAGCTTGCAGAACAGCCACCGAGGGTGTCTCCTGATTGGCGAAAGAGCGGAGGATGGCAGCCACTACAAGAATAAGAGGAAAAAAACACCTCAGTTAGCGAAGAGCGGCATATAAAAAGTAACAACTTACCAAAAGGAGCTCCGATTTCTGTGGAAACAGGACTAAGACCAAAAGCGTACAGAATGCCTTCTAGCATCAGTACAGACAAGTGAACAACAACACCGCTCAGCTTGTCCTCAGCTGCGGAGCAGGCAGGTTCATGAACGTGCGAAGGGAAGTCTGAAGCAAGGATGGGACGCCATTGGGAAGGCCCGGTTAAGGGGACGGGGGGCTTGAGGAAGAAAAAGCGAGATCTCCAGCCTTTATTGGAAGAAGGTAAGTCATCAAAAAACTTATAGCCCGGCTTGGCCTGAACGTTGAATACCCCCGCCTCGGCCCGCCGGAAGGAATAGAAATGATGGAATAATCGAGCGGTCAAGGGAATGTGATAAATGCAACACAAGATGATGGTTCCGCAGACGGCTCGGAATACATTAGAGGCAAACTGAGAAATGCTGAGGCCGCAGTACTGACACAACTCGGAGAAGAAAGGGTGTAAAGGAAAGCGAAGGCCGCCTAAGACTTGATCCCTAAAGACGGTGACAAAACCTTCAGGAGGAGAAGAGGGGTGTTCAGTGGACAAAGGGAGACGAAGCTCATACGAGGAATCTAACTTCAAATGGGATTGCAGTAAAGACAAGTTGTGATGGTCCAGATCAGAGATATAGCATGAATACCAGAAGGTTTTCTTACCGTCCATGATTGTGAGGAGTAAGCAAAGGAGGAGGTCGAAGACAAGAGGGGTCACAGGTCGGGCGCGAGCAGGAAGACAAGAAGTTGCACTACCAGAAGCGACAACGAACAAGAGAAAGAGGATAGCGAAGCGTCGAAGTGAAGACGACAGACTTCCTTTAGGGTTTATAAAGCCCATTCATTCCTAGGAAACATCGAGAGTCAAGCCAAGTATCTTTTTGGGTAATACGCCCCAGCGCCGTCAGATGGGAAGTAAGCGCCGGAGGGTGCGAAAAAGGGTCGAAAGCTGGCATCAGGAGGCGTGAGCAATAAAGGCGCTGGACAGGTGTCATCGCGAGAGGAAGCGCATTAAAGATTGACATGGCGAGGTAATCATGAAGGGGCATGGCCCCAAAAAAGGGGCATTCTTCATGAAAGGCCCGAGGCTAGGCGGGAAGTTTCATAAAGCTGCAGAAGCCAGGCAATTCAAAAGGGTCGCGAATGAGACAAGGCAGGTCAGCAGAAGTGAATGTCAGATCAGAGAAGTATCAAGCGGGCATGTGGGGGTGTTGCTTACTCGGATCATCCGAGCAAGTAGCTCTGCGTAGGCAGCCCCTGATCCGATCAGCTAACCAAGCGCATCGCGAGAACTGCGGGGTCATCATAAGCTGCAAGGGCACTGTGGCCCAAGGGTTGAGTAAGGTTTTTACGCTCCTTTCTCTATTCTTAATTCTATACCATACATAATGCAATCGCAGGGAGAAACGCGACGCGAATGAGTAAGCCCGAAGCTAGCAATAACGACCAGATCAACCAAAGCAATGAGGTCGGCATAGGCGAGACGGATGAAGGCGGAGAAGAGCAATGCATCTATGCCTTCGCCGTTTGGGGTCCAGCTGGTCTCAGACCAGCACCATCGCCACCGGTCTCGAACCGGAGTATCATTACTGGTCTCGGACCAGCACCATCGCCACCGGTCTCGGACTGGAGTATCATTACTGGTCTCAGACCAGCACTATCGCCACTGGTCTCGGACCGGAGTGTCCCAGACTCTCGCCCCAGTGCGAGTTATAAGTGAGCTCTATTCTCACGCCCAACGACCTTTCAGGTCGGCTCCCATGCGAGAATTAAAAGTGAGCCTTGCGCTCACGCCCAACGACCTTTTAGGTCGGTAGTCCCAGACTCTCGCCCCAGTGCGAGTTATAAATGAGCTCTGTTCTCACGCCCAACGACCTTTCAGGTCGGCTCCCATGCGAGAATTAAAAGTGACCCTTGCGCTCACGCCCAACGACCTTTTAGGTCGGTATCTCCAGACTCTTGCCCCAGTGTGAGTTATAAGTGAGCTCTGTTCTCATGCCCAACGACCTTTCAGGTCGGCTCCCATGCGAGAATTAAAAGTGAGCCTTGCGCTCACGCCCAACAACCTTTTAGGTCGGTATCTCCAGACTCTCGCCCCAGTGCGAGTTATAAGTGAGCTCTGTTCTCACGCCCAACGACCTTTCAGGTCGGCTCCCATGCGAGAATTAAAAGTGAGCCTTGCGTTCACGCCCAACGACCTTTTAGGTCGGTATCTCCAGACTCTCGCCCAGTGCGAGTTATTAGTGAGCTCTGTTCTCACGCCCAACGACCTTTCAGGTCGGCTCCCATGCGAGAATTAAAAGTGAGCCTTGCGCTCACGCCCAACGACCTCTTAGGTCGGTATCTCCAGACTCTCGCCCCAGCGCGAGTTATAAAGTGAGCTCTGTTCTCACGCCCAACGACCTTTCAGGTCGGCTCCCATGCGAGGATTAAAAGTGAGTCTTGCGCTCACGCCCAACGACCTTTTAGGTCGGTATCTCCAGACTCTCGCCCCAGTGCGAGTTATAAGTGAGCTCTGTTCTCACGCCCAACGACCTTTCAGGTTGGCTCCCACGCGAGAATCAAAAGTGAGCTCTGTCCTCACGCCCAACGACCTTTCAGGTCGGCCCCCATGCGGGAATCAAAAATCATCTCCCCTGCGAAAATCATAAGCGAACTCGGCGCCCACGCCTTGTTAGCTAGAGCCCTAGAGCCAATCATTTGATGATTGTATTTTGGACTTATTGTATCATATTCTATATAAATAAAGGCATTTGGATTTTGATTATTATACTTACTTGTATTGGTGCCAAATAAACTAAGTATAATAATGTCCTTGAGTAGATGGTTCTCACCTATATCAATCGGTTAGTTGAACCGGTAGTGAGATGATATAGGGAACACTACTCTTAATCATTCCTAGTCGAGTATTAACATTCAGGGACAATGTTAATGCAATAAGACTAGCATGTAGGTCAACTCGATGACTTGATCTCACAAGTCATGGATATAGAGATATCAAGTTGACACATGGGTATACATTAGAGAATGTATACTGAATGACCCGCCATGAGAAAGTATCATGGATCGTTATATGAGTGTCATATACTTTCTCATGTGGCTATTAGTATGACTACTAGTCCTTAGACCTGAAGTCACCATAGATCCCTACATAAGGAGTTATGTACTTTGGTTTCGTCAAACGTCACCCGTAACTGGGTGGACTATAAAGGCGATTACTGGGTATATAACGAATTATGTAGAGGGATGTGAGTGATGTAGATGAGATCTATCCCTCCCATATGACGGGAGCGACATCGGTATTCTTGATAGAGTGAGGCCACTAAGTGCATTGTCATGCCCAAATGAGTCAACATTAGATGTTGAGCTCATTTGATCGAGTGAGTCTACTTGGAGTTCAAGATTTAGATTGATTAGAGGATGACACGGTCTATGCCTCATATTGATCAATCTAGATATCTAGGATAGAAGGACAATGTCATATATTGTGAAGAGTCACAATTAGTAGTCACAAGGTGATGTCGGATCTCGACATTCTTGTAACTTGGGTAGTAATGATGTGTTGCTAGATACCGCTCATTACTTATGCTCCTAAATGGGTTTAGGGCATTGCCAACGTTACAAGAACCTATAGGGTCATACACTTAGGACAATTAGATGGAGATTAGGTTCATATGATGAACCAAGAGGATTAGATTTATTTGATTAATCAAATTGGATTAAGAGTAATCCTAATTGGGCTAACTTGAGTTCGACTCAAGTTGATTCATGTGTTCAATGAGTCTAATTTAGATTTTGACTCATTGAATCAATTTAATTAAATGAATTAGATTCATTATATTAAGTTGGCTTGAATCAAATGGTTATATTAGATCAACCATGAGAGAGATTGAGTCAAGTTTGACTTGACTAGAGAGGAAGAGGAAGAGTCAAGTTTGACTTGACTCTTTGCCACATCATGAGTGAGGTGGCAAGATGTGGACCAATAGTGTTGTTCCACATCATCTTGTTTTGCCACCTCATGGAGGTTACAAGCCTCCATTGCATTTAATGTGGGTTGGCCACATTAAATGAGTGGAGGTTACTCATTTGCCACATCATTGTGAGGTGGCAAGATGTGGACCAATGGTAATGGTCCACATCTTCATGATGTGCCACATCATAGGAGTTACACAACACCTCTTAATGGCTTCACATTAATTGTGATTAATGTGGAATGGGAGTTACACTCCATGGAGTGGTCGGCCACACAAAAGTGGTGAATGAAATTTGATTTTCATTCAAGGCATTACTTCTTCTTCTTCTTCCTCAAGAAAGCTCTCCCTCTCCTCTTCTTGCCGTGGCTGATCAAGGGTGCTAGCACACCTTTGTTTAGTTTCTCTCCACCTAATTAGTTCGTGTGGATACTTCTAGAGGAGTGTCTATTTTGACACTCTCGAGATCCGGCACCGTTTGGACGAGCGGGAACGCGAAGGGCTTCGCTACAAGGGTAAATTTCTAAACATGTAGATCTAAGTGTAGATCTAAAGTTTTTGAAACTCGTACTTGTATTTCATTCGGTTTTTCCTTGCACGGATCTACGGCTTTGGGTGATTCGGGGTTTCCGCGACGCGAAAAACGGTTTTCGCGGCCCGAAAAACCCAACAGTGGTATCAGAGCCACGTGCAAGGCTTGTACAAGTTTAATTTTTGATTTTATGAAAACTAAATCTTCTGTGATTTTCTGTAAAATTTAGTTTTTTTATGTTTTTATGGATAATTTTTCCGTAGAAGCGAAGCATAAGTATCTCGGCACTTGTAGGCTTCGGCTACCGGGAAGTTTTTCCTTAAACGGCTTCGTTTTGCCCCAAATCCGTTTGGGACAGCGGGCTTGGGTGCCATTAGATCGCAAAGGAGCAAATCACGATGGTTAGATCGTGGGTAGGGGTACTTCCCCTAACCCCGCAAGGGGATTTGCTCCGCGATTGCACCCGAAATCGCTAAAAACGAACCTGCCAGGAAGATTTTTCCGAAATGGCAATGTCTCGACCCAAATCGTTTTGGGACAGCGAGTTTAGGCGCTGTTGGATCGCAAAGGAACCCTCGCGATGGTTAGATCGCGGGTAGGGGCGCTGCCCCTGGATCCGTTCAGCGATTGCGAAATCGCTAATCGGGACCGTCGGGAAATTTTACTCGTAAAATTGTAAAAATTAATTTTAAAATTATAGAAAATTATGAAAATATATAATTTTGAATTATATATTAATTTTGTGATAGTCATGGCCCAAAAACCCAATATGATTGGATTGTGTTGTAATTCATAATACGGCCTGCGTGCCGTTATGTGTTTGCGCGTGTTGTATGTTTTTATTTTTCCGCGACCTGCGCGTCGTGCCTTTCTCATATATTTTGGTTGTAAATTAGATTTAGACTCGAATGTAACTCGAGTTTCAAATTGTAATGTACAAATTGGAGCGGTGGAGGGTCTATACGAGACGGAGTTTCGAGGCGGGCATGAGCAATACAAGGTGGTCAAAGGGAGGAGCTTGGAGAAGCTGTTGACCCTAGGTTGACCATTCGATCTTCTCATTGGCTTGAGAAGATCATAGTGGGGCCATGACTAAATCACAAATAGATTAATTAGTTAATTGCTTATGTATATGATGCATGTTTAATAAGTAATTAATTAATTAGTGCCTTACGATTAGATTAGATCTAAGTCGTGCACATGATGCACCCTTGCGATTAGATTAGATCTAAGTCATGCACAAGATGCATCCTTTTCGATTAGATTAGATCTCGATCGAACCAACTCTAAATGCCTAACTGTGCCGTGATACCTATCACTACCTCGATCACATGTATTGTTGAATCTGCCAAAGCAGAGCAATACATATTATCTTGGTAGGGTACGGAGGGACAATCTTGGTCCCGCCTATCAACGCATGGGTAAATAAACTCAATTAGATTGAGTATTCCTAGTTGCTCGGTTAGATCGAGTCAACTATAGGCATTCTTCCAACGGTTGGAAAAGATAGGCCAAAATCACATTTATATTAACTCTTGGGCGTATTAGCCAAAGCTAACTCGAGTTTTAATATCAATGCGGATCTTGATCCTATAAACAAGAGTTGCATAGAGATGTAATTGGTAATCGTTACCTACCGATCATACTAAGTCTTGGGCGTATTAGCCAAAGCTAACTCAAGGGTTAGTATGATGTGGATCTTGTCCCACATGAATTATAAAATTCAGTGGGAGCATCATTTAGTTAAAGGCCTAATTAAATGATTAGGAATATGATACTTATTTCTGCATTTATTTCTGTTGTAGAATTTCCATGACGTCGAATACGAACATTTTCTCCCTGCGATCTGTCCTTAAGAAGGACAAGCTCAACGGAGCAAATTTCCTGGACTGGTACAGGAATCTGAGAATAGTTCTCACTCAGGAACGTAAACTGTACGTTCTGGAGCAGCCCATTCCGGAGGCTCCTCCTGCCACTGCCACGCGAGTAGACCGAGATGCTTACAAGAAGCATTAAGATGACGCATTAGATGTGTCCTGTCTTATGCTCGCGACCATGAACTCTGAGCTTCAGAAGCAACATGAGTTGATGGGTGCTTACGATATTGTTGAACATCTTTGTCACCTATATCAAGGACAAGCAAGGCACTGGAAGAGGAACTCCAAAGAATACCTGGAAGATCTTAAGAAGAAGAGAAATAAGGTTTCTACTTCAGGTATAAATGTTATAGAAGTCAACCTCTCTATTTCTTCGTCGTGGGTATTAGATACCGGATGTGCTTCGCACATTTGTACTAATGTACAAACACTGAGAAATAGCAGAGCATTGACAAAGGGCGAGATAGACCTACGAGTAGGCAATGGAGCACGGGTTGCTGCTGTTGCTATAGGGACTTATTTTCTATCTCTACCCTCTGGGCTTGTACTAGAGTTAGACGATTGTTGTTATGTGCCCGCATTGACTAAGAACATTATATCAGTTTCTTGTTTGGACAAGAGAGGATTTTCGTTTATAATAAAGAACAAATGTTGTTCTATCTATTTAAACGATATGTTCTATTGTAGTGCACCTCTGATGAACGGACTCTATATTCTAGACCTTGAGAGCCCTATCTATAACGTTAGTACCAAGAGGTTCAAATCGAACGATATGAACCACACCTATCTCTGGCACTGTCGCTTAGGTCATATAAATGACAAGCGCTTATCCCAGCTCCATAAGGATGGTTTGCTGGACTCATTTGATTTTGAAACATATGAGATATGCGAGTCATGCCTACGAGGCAAGATGACCAAGACTCCCTTTAGTGGGCACAGCGAGAGAGCGACTGATTTGTTAGGACTCATACATAGTGATGTATGTGGCCCTTTCAATGTCGCTGCTAGAGGCGGTTATAGATACTTCATCACATTTACTGATGACTTCAGTAGATATGGTTATGTGTACTTGATGACACATAAGTCCGAATCCTTTGAAAAGTTCAAAGAATTCAAGAATGAAGTACAGAACCAGCTTGGCAAGAGTATTAAGATACTTTGATCAGATCGAGGTGGTAAATACTTAAGCCATGAGTTTCGTGACTATTTAGCTGAGTGTGAGATTCTATCCTAACTCACTTCTCCTGGAACACCACAGAAGAATGGTGTATCCGAAAGGAGGAATCGTACCTTATTAGATATGGTACGATCTATGATGAGTCACACAGATCTTCCGACATACCTTTGGGGCTATGCTCTAGACACGGCAGCTTTCATTCTCAACCGAGTTCCATCCAAGGCTGTGATAAAGACACCATATAGGATATGGACTGGGAGAGATGCCCAGGTATCTTTCATGAGGATTTAGGATTGTGAGCCTTACGTTCGACGTCAAGTCTCAGACAAATTAGGACCCAAATCCGATAAGTGCTATTTCATCGGATATCCCAAGGAAACTAAGGGATATTACTTCTACATTCTCAGTCAGCACAAGGTAGTTGTGGCAAAGACTGGGGTCTTTCTAGAAAGGGACTTTGTTTCTAGAAAGACTAGTGGGAGCACGTTCGATCTTGAAGAAGTTCAAGATGTGAATACTAGCACTGAAGCCTCGATGGAAATTGAACTGGAACCACAAAGTGTTGTGGATGATGTTGTTCCACAAGGAGTTGAGGAACAACAACCAGTTCAAGTAGACATACCTCTTCGCAGGTCTGATAGAGTCGTCAGGCTGAGAGATACTCATTTCTCTTGTCGACCATGATGACGTTGTGCTCATAGAGGATGAGCGTACCACCTATTAGGAAGCTGTGATGAGATTCCGAGAAATGGCTAGAGGCCATGAGATCGAAATGGAATCCATGTACACCAACCAAGTATGGACTTTGGTTGATCCACGAAGGGTAAAACCCATTGGGTGTAAGTGGGTCTTTAAGAGAAAGGACATGGATGGACTTATCTATAAGAGTCGCTTGGTAGCTAAAGGTTTCAAGCGATTCATGGTATTGACTATGATGAAACCTTTTCCCCAGTAGCGATGTTTAAGTCCATTCGGATCATGCTTGCTATTGCAGCATACCATGACTATGAGATATGGCGGATGGATGTCAAAACCGCGTTTCTGAATGAAACCTACTCGAGGATGTGTACATGACACAACCCGAGGGTTTTGTAGATCCACACTAGCAGAGTATGCAAGTGCATAGGTCCATTTATGGACTAAAGCAAGCTTCTCGGAGCTGGAATCTTGATTCGATGATGCAATCAAACAGTTTGGTTTCATCAAGAACAAAGATGAGCCTTGTGTCTACAAGAAGGTTGTAGGGGATATAGTTGTCTTCCTCATATTGTATGTGGATGACATACTACTCATTGGGAAGGACATCCTATGCTTGATCTGTCAAGACTTAGCTAGGAGTTGCTTCTCAATGAAGGACTTAGGTGAAGCATCCGCATTCTAGGGATCAGATCTATAGAGATAGATCTAAGAGATTGCTTGGCCTAAGTCCGAGTACATACATTGACAAGGTACTCCTTCGGTTTGCTATGCAGAACTCAAGAAGGATTTCTGCCGATGTCACATGGCGTGAGTCTTTCGAGACTCAAGGTCCCTCTTCTAGAGAGGAGAGAGACCGCATGGATCGGATCCCTTATGCCTCGGCCATAGGATCGATCATGCGCCATGCTATGTACTTGACCTAATGTCTCGTATGCTTTGAGCATGACGAGATAATACCAGTCAGGTGAAAATCATGGATAGCGGTCAAGAATATTCTTAAGTACTTGAGAAGGACTAAAGAATACTTCTTGATATATGGAGGCGATGATGAGCTAGCTGTAAAGTGATATATGGAGGCAGTGATGACTAGTGTAAAGGTCAGATCGGGGTTCGTATTTTGCATTAATGGTGGTGTCATGAGCTGGACGAGTTCGAAGGGATTCTAGATGATGCAACAGAAACCAGTACATTGTGCATGAGGCAGCAAAGGAGGCGGTTTGGATCCATAAGTTCATCATGAACTTGGGGTGGTTCTAACATTGCTGACCCCATTGAGGTCTATTGTGACAACAATGAAGCTATAGCACAAGCGAAGGTCGCACCAGCGGACCAAACACATACTACGGCGCTTCCATCTCATTCGAGAGATCATCGAGAGAGGAGATGTGAAGATTTGCAGAGTACCTACAGAGGCTAACATCGCAGATCCCTTGACCAAGGCTTTGACACAGAAGAAGCATGATGGTCACACTAGGTCATTTGGGCTTAGAGCCTACACTGATTGGCACTAGTGCTAGTGAAAGATTGTTAGCTAGAGCCCTAGAGCCAATCATTTGATGATTGTATTTTGGACTTATTGTATCATATTCTATATAAATAAAGACATTTGAATTTTGGTTATTATACTTACTTGTATTGGTGCCAAATAAACTAAGCATAATAATGTCCTTGAGTAGATGGTTCTCACCTATATCAATCGGTTAGTTGAACCGGTAGTGAGATGATATAGGGAACACTACTCTTAATCATTCCTAGTCAAGTATTAACATTCAGGGACAATGTTAATGCAATAAGACTAGCATGTAGGTCAACTCGATGACTTGATCTCACAAGTCATGGATATAGAGATATCAAGTTGACACATGGGTATACATTAGAGAATGTATACTGAATGACCCGCCATGAGAAAGTATCATGGATCGTTATATGAGTGTCATATACTTTCTCATGTGGCTATTAGTATGACTACTAGTCCTTAGACCTGAAGTCACCATAGATCCCTACATAAGGAGTTATGTACTTTGGTTTCGTCAAACGTCATCCGTAACTGGGTGGACTATAAAGGCGATTACTGGGTATATAACGAATTATGTAGAGGGATGTGAGTGATGTAGATGAGATCTATCCCTCCCATATGACGGGAGCGACATCGGTATTCTTGATAGAGTGAGGCCACTAAGTGCATTGTCATGCCCAAATGAGTCAACATTAGATGTTGAGCTCATTTGATCGAGTGAGTCTACTTGGAGTTCAAGATTTAGATTGATTAGAGGATGACACGGTCTATGCCTCATATTGATCAATCTAGATATCTAGGATAGAAGGACAATGTCATATATTGTGAAGAGTCACAATTAGTAGTCACAAGGTGATGTCGGATCTCGACATTCTTGTAACTTGGGTAGTAATGATGTGTTGCTAGATACCGCTCATTACTTATGCTCCTAAATGGGTTTAGGGCATTGCCAACGTTACAAGAACCTATAGGGTCACACACTTAGGACAATTAGATGGAGATTAGGTTCATATGATGAACCAAGAGGATTAGATTTATTTGATTAATCAAATTGGATTAAGAGTAATCCTAATTGGGCTAACTTGAGTTCGACTCAAGTTGATTCATGTGTTCAATGAGTCTAATTTAGATTTTGACTCATTGAATCAATTTAATTAAATGAATTAGATTCATTATATTAAGTTGGCTTGAATCAAATGGTTAGATTAGATCAACCATGAGAGAGATTGAGTCAAGTTTGACTTGACTAGAGAGGAAGAGGAAGAGTCAAGTTTGACTTGACTCTTTGCCACATCATGAGTGAGGTGGCAAGATGTGGACCAATAGTATTGTTCCACATCATCTTGTTTTGCCACCTCATGGAGGTTACAAGCCTCCATTGCATTTAATGTGGGTTGGCCACATTAAATGAGTGGAGGTTACTCATTTGCCACATCACTGTGAGGTGGCAAGATGTGGACCAATGGTAATGGTCCACATCTTCATGATGTGCCACATCATAGGAGTTACACAACACCTCTTAATGGCTTCACATTAATTGTGATTAATGTGGAATGGGAGTTACACTCCATGGAGTGGCCGACCACACAAAAGTGGTGAATGAAATTTGATTTTCATTCAAGGCATTACTTCTTCTTCTTCTTCCTCAAGAAAGCTCTCCCTCTCCTCTTCTTGCCGTGGCTGATCAAGGGTGCTAGCACACCTTTGTTTAGTTTCTCTCCACCTAATTAGTTCGTGTGGATACTTCTAGAGGAGTGTCTATTTTGACACTTTGGAGATCCGGCACCGTTTGGACGAGCGGGAACGCGAAGGGCTTCGCTACAAGGGTAAATTTCTAAACATGTAGATCTAAGTGTAGATCTAAAGTTTTTGAAACTCGTACTTATATTTCATTCGGTTTTTCCTTGCACGGATCTACGGCTTTGGGTGATTCGGGGTTTTCGCGACGCGAAAAGCGGTTTTCGCGGCCCGAAAAACCCAACACGCCTAACTACCTTTCAGGTGGATATGCCTGACGATGAGCGGAACGTGTCCCAATAATCAGGTTAACTACATCTGGTCTTGTTATAGTTCCTTTATGCAAATTGCAAATATGCAGCAAATATGCAAGGTACGGAGTACGGGAGGCCATCCACCCTACCCCTAAAGCATCAATATTAACTGCGGAATCATGTTTTGCACGTTCATTGCAGTTTTAATTTTCAAGCACTATGTTGGTTTTATTATCCAAAATTCATACATAAAAATGAGTCATGATGCAACTCTTGGCTCTTACATATGGGCCAGTTTCTAAAAATACTTGCTAGATGAAAATTGAGCAGGAAAGACTATGCCGGAAAAGGACAGATATACAAGTACAACAGCACAGTTCAATAAGCAGGCGATACAGCTAAGGCTACAAGAGGGAACGTTTTGCGGCGAAGGAGCCACTGAGACAACTACGACCTGAACTAGTTTTAACTCGGGGAAAGGATTGGTCATGGAGAATGAGCACTGCCGTGTGAAGAAATGTCTGGGGACTCAGGAGCCTCTGGGGCATTCAAGGCTCGAGCCAGCTGCGCGTGTAAGGATCTGATGACTGTTTGCTGCTGAGCGATTGTGTGTTGCTTATCGTCGAGACACGCACGGAGGAGAGATAGCTCCGCTTCATGCTCTTGCTGCAAACGTTCCTGAAGACTAAGTTGGTGCTGCAGGCTAGCCTGGCATTCCTCTTTCCTCGCATTCTCAGCATGCACGCAAGACTTCGCGATACGATACTGGGCTTCCATGGAGTGCAGGGTAGCTAGCTGACGAGCTCGATCCTTGGATACGCGCTCCAGTTCACGTTCTTTCTCGGCAAGTTGTAAGGTGAGCTGATCTATCCGCATCTGGGAAGGTGGTCGATCAACCTCCTCAGAAAAAGGAGAATGCATCGCGTGGGGAAGAAGCTGGTGGAACGCGGGTTAGCAAAAGAAAGTGGGAAGGCGTGACAGAAGAAGGATAGAATAAAGAAGTGACTGTAAGGCTCTTTATAGAGAGGATGGGTAGCCAAGTCAAAGCAACTACGTGGGCACGATACCCCAAGCGACTGGCAAAGCAATTAAGGAGGCATGGCATCCCCGGTGACGCGACACAAAGGTTGGTGTGCGAGGCAGGAAGCAGAGCGCGCAGAGGTGTGGTAAGACACAGAGATAGGCTGAGGTCATAGAGATATGCTGACGTGACGGAGATATGCTGAGATCTTAGAGATGTGCTGAGGTCTAGTCAGTCAGACTGTCGTCCTCCTTCGACTAGACTTGTGAGGGAGGCTTGTGATACGGTTGGCAATGGAGGGGCCCAAGAGGAAAGGGTGAGAAGGGTTAAGGCCATATAGCGGTCAAAAGTCAAGAGGACGTGGCGGTCAATAGTCAAGGTGACTTGGCAGTCAATAGTCAAGGTGACTCGACAGTCAATAGTCAAGCTGACTAGGCAGTCAGAGGCAAGCATATGGGGTAGTCAGAGGTCAGGCAGACTTGTCGATCAAGGGGGCAAAGTAGTTGAAAGACAAAGGGAGGCGACAGGCGGAACACCGGGCACAGGTCGGGATCGGCAGAGCTGGGTAGAGGCAGCTCGATCTACAGGCCTGCGATTCGAAGGCCCGGAAGTGCAAGTCACAAATCACAGATTGGAATCGGCAGAGCTGGGTAGAGGCAGCTCGATCTACAGGCCTGCGGTTCGAAGGCCCAGAAGTGCAAGTCACAAATCACAGATCGGAATCGACAGAGTTGGGTAGAGGCAGCTCGATCTACAGGCCTGCGATTCGAAGGCCCGGAAGTGTAAGTCACAAATCACAGATCGGAAGCGTCAGAGCTGTGTAAAGACAGCCCGATCTACAAGCTTACGGTCGAGGGCCAGCAAATACTCACGGGTCGGGATCGGCAGAGTTGGGTAGAGGCAGCTCGATCTACAGGCCTGCGATTCGAAGGCCCGGAAGTGCAAGTCACAAATCACAGATCGGAAGCGTCAGAGCTGTGTAAAGACAGCCCGATCTACAGGCTTACGGTCGAGGGCCAGCAAATACTCACGAGTCGGGATCGGCAGAGTTGGGTAGAGGCAGCTCGATCTACAGACCTGCGATTCGAAGGTCCGGAAGTGCAAGTCACAAATCACAGATCGGAAGCGTCAGAGCTGTGTAAAGACAGTCCGATCTACAGGCTTACGGTCGAGGGCCAGCAAATACTCACGGGTCGGGATCGGCAGAGTTGGGTAGAGGCACCTCGATCTACAGGCCTACGATTCGAAGGCCCGGAAGAGCAAGTCACAAATCACAGGTTGGAATCGGCAGAGCTGTGTAAAGACAGCCCGATCTACAGGCTTATGGTCGAGCGCTAGGAAATACAGGGTACAGAGTACAGACCGTGATCGACAGGGCTGTTCAGGTTAGCCCGACTGACAAGTAACGCTTAGAGGCGGGATCTGGTCGAGGGGTGTGAGGTAGATGCAGACCGCGATAAATAGGATGAGCTAAGCTGTGCAGGAGTCGGAGGATCACAATTGTCCGTCAAGGGTAATCATTACATACCAGTGAGATGTGCGAAGGCGGAGGTTCCTAAACGAAAAAATGCTCTCATAACCAATAGTAGCATGACAGATGTCCTTCGCTACAAGACAAAACCCATGTGTAAAGGCGGAGGTTCCTAAATAAGAAGATGCCTTCACGACCAATAGCAGCACGACAGGTGTCCGGGATATACGACAAAGCCCAGCGTCTAACGTTTTCTGACAGGGTTGCATGTTCTGGAAGCAAGGCGGGTGCATAAAAAGGAGGGGATTCCTCATACGCGGATACGCTCTCTCGTCACTTTTTCCACAACTTTTCATTTTCAGTCACTTTTTTTCGGCTCTCTGCTTTTTTCTGGGGAAAAATGACCTGACTTGAGCGTCGGAGGGCCTGATCCGGAGACTTTTTCCCTGGGTTCTGGTCTCTAACGTGAGGAGGGAGATCGTCTGAGTGTGTGTAGGATCCTACAGCATCGTCAGCCGCCCGTGGGAGCCGAATCACCCACAACTTTCCGTCAACAACCAGGCCGTCGCGACCAGCCTTCGTCCGACTCAGCTTTCGGACAGGATCAGAAGGGGAAAGAATTAGGGTTCGATGTAGAGATGAAAAAGAGAAAAAAGTGGTGCTGGTCGTCGGTAAAGGGGAGGAGCAAGAAAAAGAGGTGCAGGTTTGCATTCCTCCCAGGAATGCTCTACTACTAATGAGGTGCAGGTCCGATCCGGTGAAAATGGCGGCATTGACGACTCGTTTGTTGGATTCGCCGGCCATGAAGATGAAGGTGCGCATAGAGGAAAGAGATGGAGAGGAGGAAAACAGTGGAGATCAATGTGCAAACTCTATTGTGGCAACGGAGGGAGAAGAATCCAGGCAAGTGAGTCAAGATGCCGCTTTGACAGAGCAACCGACGGCGAAAGAATCCGGCGACTCACCGACAAAATCATGCAAAGAGAAGCAAACTAAAATTGAGGAACAAGGAGAAGGTGCTGCTGCTGAACTTGCAACTGCTGATGAAGAAGAGAAAAAACTAGCAGCTGTAGAGATGCCAAATGAGAGCTGTCTTCGACGAATACAAGTAAACACAGTGACGAGATCTAGAAGCTGCTCATCCATGAGTCGAAGATCACAGGACGGAGGAAGAAGACACAGACGGCATAGCTGTTCCACTGAAGGGCAGAAAATTTGGAGCTTATCTATAGACAAGGATGGCTAGAAACTAGAACAGGAACTAATGGATCAAGAACAGAGCAAAGAAGGCTCTTTACCGAATGTGGGATCGAAAGACGGTATCTTTGAGCTTCCAAATAGTCGTCGCGGAGAAGAAGAAGTAGAAGAAACAGAACAATTGGGTGTGGGGAAGAAGAACCAACATGATGAAACAGACACAGATGAAGCTAGTGGATCGCAAACAAGACGATCACTCCAATGCAAGATACAAAGAAGCTAATAACCAATTCTGTTCTCATGCCCACACAAGTGCTTGCGCTTACACGGTGCAAGCAGCAAGTCGGAGCCGATAAGGTCATCCTCAAGCTTGACACCGGATGCTTGCTTTGGAGCCACCGGAGTTGGATCTGGAGCCGGTATCGATCGCTGTAGTTTTGCACTTGTTCTTGGGGCATAGAAATGCAAGATTCTAGTGTACCTTTTGTTTGAATAGTCTGTACTATAGAAATAGCAATTATGGTGTTGTTTTGTTCATTGGAGTTAATTTCAGTGTGTGTTCATGCGATACATTCCCATCTTGTTGCTTTTCCTTCATCAATCCGTCAAATTAGGCGCGCAATGAAAGAATACTAGACTTCCAGACTGTCCACCGGAAGCGTTTCCTGATTTATCTTAGAAAATGATGGAAAATTTTCATGGGATAAAACCAATTATCTCAGAACTAGCCAACGAGACTAATTTAGTTTATTATTATTTTTTTATTGATTTTCTTCGAAAAATTATCCGTCAAAGTTTCAATCATGTGTAATATTCCTAAAATTAATACTCCTATTTCTATAAGTTCATCAACATTTATACCATAAGAATTCAATAGTGTAAATTAAGAATAGTAAATTTTGAAAGATTTGATAAAATTTATCATGGGCTTATTTAACGTTATTAACTAATACACTAATGAATTGATTTTTTGAATGCTCGAAATTATCTGATGTACTTAGAGAATTCTAAATGATTTCAAATCAAAACTAATATGCTTCTAAAAACCTTCTTAATATTCTTAGATTTAAATTCGATAATAGTTGAATAAAATTTATCATAAATTTATTATATGAGATATAGGATAATGATACTCATTTGTTAATACCATTAAGATGTTCTTGAGACTTCTCATGTTTAAAAAATATCAAACTTAAAAAGTATCAAAATTTTAAATAAATCTATAGAGCAAAAGGAGAAATATTTACTTGATTTGAGTATTATAAAAGCTGATTTTAAAATGAACAATGAGAAAACAAAATCCTCTTTCAGAAAATAACTCTATTTAATGTATATATATATATAATTAATTAATAAATTAATTTGTATGGTCCAAAAAAAAATTTGAACCAACTAACATCAATCTTGATGAAAATTTTCATTGGATAAATCAAAAAATGTTTACTATAGACAATTTTGAAGCTTACTATCTTGTGATTATGTTTAAATATCTTGTGATTATGTTTCTATTCAAAGAAAAAAATTCTATAAATATATTAAGATTGGATTATAATTTGACATTCTTGCACCATAATCTTGAGACATTATCTTTATTATAATAAGTCATCATTACATATTTTAATTAAGTAAATAACAAATAAAGTTCTCATTCTCAAACAAAATATACAATGCATATAATTTAAACATGCTAAATAAATATAAGAATTGAAACTAACTTAAACTCTGATATATACTGTGATCCGGTGATAATAGTCCACCTCTCATAGGGTCATGATTATGGTAGAAGTTGCCCCCACGGGCGGGATCAGCCGGTTATGACATGGTATTCTTGCATCATGAGTCGGGAGGTCAAAGGTCTGCGGCAGCAATTGCGATAACATCAATATCTGTCCGTGCTAAACACCTAAGACCGTCATGTCATAACTGGGCCCGTATTCACCGTGATTTACTCCCTCTCATACTTGTGGGGCCGGGGTGAGGGGGCCGCTGGGTTGGCGGTTCCAACCTTTTGCATCATGATTATGGTAGAAGTTGCCCCCGCGGGTTGGATCAACCGGTTAAGGCGTGACATCCTTGCACAATGAGTCGTAGGGTCAAAGGTCCACGGACGCGCACTGGATGAATAATCTGGGCCGGCTGTGTTAAATTCCGGAGACACCACGCTTTAACCGGGCCAACATTCACCGCTGATTTACCTCCTCCTAGGATCCCTGTGGGGCCAGGCCTAGGGGGCCGCTGGGCGGCGGGATCCGCCTTTTGCACAATGATTATGGTAGAAGTTAAAATTTGGGCGGTCAACGTCTCTGTGTCACTTGCCAGTCGGACAACCCACTCGTTCGACCGGGACAAAGAAGTATCGATCATATTTCACTATAGCTCGGCTAGGCACGGAGCTTCCGACACTTAAAACAAAGCATACGCCTGACGGCTAGCTCACTCGGACTTACATCAAACTTTGAAGCCGGTGAAAAAGGACCATAACACGACAACAGAGCTCTGACAGTGGAATATTGGCCGAGCGGCCACTTCGTTCGACCAAAGGGCTAGACCACCTGAACGGCTAAGGGTCGGCCGAGCGAACATCCCGCTTAGCCCCTAACAGACAAAAGGAAGATCAGCCAGTATCCTCGTGGAAACTAGCGCCACCGACATACGGCATGGTTGGCAGCATGGACAGGCAGAGGATCGTACGGCGGAAGCTTCCACTGTCATGTCAGAGATATACTCGGGTCATTGAGGTATGGTGTCAGAGACGCTTTCCTGACATATCTTTTTAGGAGGAGTTTTGAGAAGCGTGTACGTCTCGAGGAGCGTGCACGTACTTCCCTCGGAGCCCTATATAAAGGACTTTAAGTTTCGACGGAGGTATGCATAATCTTTACTGTAACTACTGTTACTCTGCTGCTTGATTTCCTCGTTTCTTCTACATTACCGGTAACTGACTTAAGCGTCGGAGGGTCATCATCGGGGAACCCCTCTCTGGCTCGACGCTGATGCTACTGTGATTACAGGTCTCTCTAACTTAGAATTTAATAATCAATAGGAGCGCCACGCCCCTAACATCTATTACCTTGACTCTGGGATAGGATAATACTGAAGTAGCTTTAAAACTACAATTGACTATTCCATTAATTAATACAAAACTTCCTTAATCACTCTATATCATTTAATAAACAAAATATTAAATTTAAAATTTCCCTTAATTTTAGATACTCATAAATTTAGCACATTCATCCAGTACATTTTAGTAAATACATTTAACGGCTTGAAATGGGGATCGAAACAGGCTGGCTATTCTCTATTCTCTCGCACGGGGCTGCTTTCTCCCGATTCCTCTTGGTTCCCTTCGCTTTCCCCAAACTAGTGCGCGACAGCCTCCGTGCGGGCGACGGGATTCGAAGGAGAGCGGAGCAAGCGGCAGCACCGGCCGGCGATTCCTCATCGTAAGCCTCCATCCTCCACTTCTCCTCCTCTTTCTCCTTTTTACTCCGCCGAATTTGATCGCCTTGCGCCGGGTTTCTCTATTTCTGTTGGGATCGCGCGATTTGTTCGGTTCTGTTGCTTCTGCCTACTCTCTACGGTGTATCGGGAAGATTCGGATATCGAACCGTAGATACGTCCAATTTCTATCGGAATGGTTCGTACTAACCCTAGGTTCTATGACGTCTGACATCCATTAAGTCAGCGCACTTAGGTTCGTCTTGTGTGTATCTGTTTGGTCTTGCCGCATCCTTGCTTCTTAAGCTTCCAAATTTTATTTTTTGATTCTTTCTATAGGCAAAAGTGATTTTGATCGGGTCAAGCTGCTACATTATAGATGAGGAATCAAAATTTTACTTCCCGATAATGGGGTCATGTTTCTTTGCAACAGGTTAATTCTGTTGTAAAATAGGTCGAATTGATGATAATTTTGAATAGTTCGGCTGCCAAAACCAGAATTTTCTGAACATTGTTTGCTGTTGATTGTGCTAAGCTTAGGAGTTGGAACTAGTCTGTCTTGATCCGATTATCCATATTTATGCCAAACTGGATGTCTCTTTCGGTGCAAGTCAGATCTTTCTCATGTACACAAGACATTGTAAACAGATTAATGAATACCTTATATTATAAACCTGATCAAGATCGTGCTCTGGGAGTTTTAACTAGTAGATAGATGGAAAATTGGCAGATATGTTATTTAGAAGCTTGCCAATAAATAGTAGTAACAAATTGTTACTTACAACTGTAGTTTGAGATTCAATTATAACTAAACTGTTCCAAACCAGGTGCAAGACCTAGTCCATGGGTACTGTGGGTCAAGATATGGCATTTTCATCTCTGTAAAATCCTGGAAACTTTGGATGGGGATTACAATCAGCATTGCTATGTGGCAACATTGCAATGGACGGGAATCAAATTGTAGAGAAAGAAGATGGAGAGGGAAATTGAGAAGGAGAAAAAGAGATAGGGGAAAGAGATGGAGTATTAATCTTGTATTGCTTGACTATCCTGTTGACTATCCTGTATTACTTTATGTGTATTTATGAACTAAAAGTACAACTTGGTCTTAGTAAAATTTCTTTGCTCAGACCCATTCTATTGTTGATTTCCCTGGATTCATTATCTATCAAGACCACTTTATCATATCTTGAACGAGGCTGAAGCCTCCTTAGAAAGTGACATTTTCCATCCCAATGAAACATGCTTGTCCTCAAGCATGCAGTCCAAATACTTGTATCGTACATTAGCTTCAGTTTGGAATGCCATCATCTTGTGACAACCATTTCTTTAGGATGATGGAAGCGCACAGATTGGATTGGAAAAGTTTTTCTTTAGCAAAGTTGGATGGGAGTTGAAAAGGTGATGTTCTTTGCTTCATACTTGAGGGTGTATTTTTTTTAATGTTTTATGAGTGGCAAGTTATGCCAACCTGCTTACGCATGCTCATACATGCAGATGTGGTAGTCAATTTTCATAGCATTTTTCTTGTTATTTTGAGTTGTTTTTCCTCTTTTTTATTTTAGTGCTTTTGTTGGGAATCTCTCTAAATCCAGGTTTAAAAAATTCAGATGGGTACATTTGGACTATATGCCACTGTTAACTTGCATGTTAATTTTTCTTTTTCAAAATACTTATTTTGATTTGCAAACGTGGAAAACATATCCAAACTCTTCAAGACAAAGATAAAAACCTGATATTCTGAAACTTCACCAGAGCAAGAAATGATATTTCAAAACTTTAAACATTTCAGATCACACTTAAGATAATGTCTTCAAATTTGTGGGTTTACTTACAGTGTGTTTGGATAACCTAACTTTGCAGCACAAATAAGAACTATGCATGTTTCCCTCCTATATTTTCACTCTCAAATATCAGATCCTTTACATATTGATATTTACTTTAAAGTATTAATTTTTCTGTTGAATGATATTCTTCTTGTTTCTTGCTTATAGCAATTGCAGAACAATGATAAAGCTTTTTAAAATTAAGGACCAAAAACGTGAGGATGCAGCAAATTCCAGTGGAAAGGCTCCTATCAAGAAACAAAGTGCTGGAGAATTGCGTCTCCACAAGGGTTTGCCGGATTATGAGTCATTTTGTTTGCACAGATCCATATAAAATATTTTACTACTTATAAATTTATTAGTGTTTATTGCTTTATTTTTATCAGCATCGTTATTTTGTAAATTATCATCATCATTTTCTTAAACTTAAAAATATTTATTGTTATTTATAAAGTTATTTTATTTATAAGATCATGTTGTTTTTTATGCCATGTCAGCTCTACTCAATACAGATACAGTACTTCTGGATACTGAAACTGTCACCAATAACAAAACTTCAAATTGTGGTTGATACCTTGATAGGTCTGAGTTTGTCAATGTGCAAAAGATGCCTTGCTAGTGTTCTAAATTGTTTGCTGTCTGGAAATATTTCTTGCTTGGAATAATCTTGACATACTTTGTTGCACTATACTGCTAGTATTGCTGCATTCATTTACAAGAATACGATGATCCTAATCCCTTTCTCTTTTTTGCTATCAATTCTCAAAACTATTTGCTCTATTTTCCCTTTCTCAGCTAACTTCATCATTGTGTGATGATCATTGTTTTCTTGTAATGTTAATTTAATCTGTGAAATTGTATTCAATTTTATGTCATTGCGACTATATCTCATAAAAATGTTTTTTTTTTGGTGGTATGATTAATCAAATACTCAAAATCATGTTATAATGTGTTCCTTATGTTATTATAGAGTCGCTCTATATCGTGGTACTTTTTTTTTGTCTTGGATATATTTCACTAGATATTGACCAGCAAAATTGGCCATTGTTTTTTCATCTGTTATCTATGATTGTGTCTAGGGTAATGGTCGATTAGTTTGTGGATCATTGAACTAAAAATTTGCTCGTAAGATTTTATCCAAATTGATATGATGTCTAATAAAATTTTCAAGTCTCACACATATCAAATATTGGTAACTTAGTTTTTAATATCTGCATCTCTTTGATCCAAAGTGCTGTGTTCTATTATAGATTTAAGTTACTACCTTATATTGCTAATTCCATTTTCAGATATTAGTGAGCTGAATCTACCAAAAAGCACGGACATAACATTTCCAAATGGCAAGGATGATCTGATGAATTTTGAAATCAGCATAAGACCTGATGAAGGATACTATCAGTAAGTAATAGTCCGTCAATGTTCTGCAGCATCAGTTTGTGTCTACATAAGCTAAGTGGTTGGACAAGTGCATTTGCTAGTAATCTCAATCCACTTCTTTAAATTATTACAAGGCTCCTTGACTGATGGTTTGACTATTGTTGTCTGTTTCTTTATTTTTGTAAATCGGATAGACTTGTTCTTGTTGCCTCTTTAGCATAAATTATCTTCCTCATAATTCCTTCTAATTTCTACGAGTTATCTTGATCTAAGATGTTTTCGTTTGTGCTTTGTTCAACTTAGTTTCTGCTTTAATGATTTTGTCAGAGGTGGTACGTTTATTTTCACATTCCAAGTATCTCCTTCTTATCCTCACGAACCACCAAAGGTCAAATGCAAGACAAAGGTAAAGCTTAACAAATGGTAATGTTTTGTGGAAAGTTCCTTTTCACTTGGGTAACACTAAAATTTCTCATCCAGGTTTACCATCCTAATATTGACTTGGAGGGAAATGTCTGCCTTAACATTCTGCGTGAAGACTGGAAGCCTGTGCTTAACATTAATACTATTGTTTATGGCTTGATTCTTCTCTTCATGGTTCGTAGTTTTAAATTTCTCCTTTGTCTAACTACTATAATTAACATTCATCCGTCATTCACGCACTTGGATAATTTTATCATTTAATCTAATTCCTAGTTTATTTGTTGTCATTCACGCACTTAGATTTATTTATTCAGCAATGTGCTATGTAAGAAACAATTCATTCATTAGTTGACTATGGCTTTTGTATATTATATCTGCTGAGAAGAATTTCATCTACTATTTTGCGTTTTGATAATGGGTATTCTACCCTGCCATCCATCCATTCATGCATGAATTTCTTTGAACTTTATTATCAGCACTCATTGATGCTGCTAAGAAATTGATGGCTTTATGGACAGAGCATGTCATGAACTCGCAAATAACTTGCTTTTCTTTATACCATTCTTTCATCATATACTGTCCTAATACTTTTATACAACGCCTCTTGCTCCAAAGTGCGGTTTCTTCAGGTTCCGTCTGAAGTTTATGTTCTTTCAATAACTATTGGACTCCTACATTTCTCAATTTTGGGAACTCTCTTTTGTCAACGATCTGTAGATGCTATTGTTGTTCAGTAGATAAACTCTATTCCAAACCATTTTCTTACTAATAACTTATTCTCTTCTGTGACTGCCTTGATCACAGCAACCCAATGATGAGGATCCCCTAAATCATGAGGCGGCAGTGGTTCTCCGCGACAACCCCAAGTTATTCGAGACGAACGTGAAAAGGGCAATGACCGGAGGTTATGTGGGTCAAGTCTACTTCCCAAGGTGCACATGACCAAAGGCTAAGTGCATAACATTGCAAACTGTGTCCTGGGAAACAACGGTTATGGTCGAAAAGAGTGTCTTGTGGTGCTATATAATATGAAACCATTTGTATTTGGCATTATCGCTGTAACTTGGTTCAAAGATTAGGCCATGGCGGCCAGTTTGCATGCATTTTAAGTATGCTATGTTTATCTCTATCCCGTTTAGTTAAATAGCTTTTGGAGTTGAGCACGTAATGCAGTAGCTCCACTAAGGATAAATTTCTCCATCCCATGATCCCATGATCACTAATAGAAACCTAAATGCTAACTAATGCCATTTCTATTTCATATTTCCTAGAGGCTAAAGTGCTGCTATGTGTAAGAGGATAAGAGTTTGAATTTGAATAGAAATGAATATTTTAGAGGTCGGTTTCTATGTAAATTGTGTTTTAGATTTATTTGATAGGTGAATTAAAAGGGAAGATCATTTACCTGTAAAATTAATCGGGGCAAGTTTGATATATGGATTATTAAAAGTAAAATAAAATGTTACTACTTTATTATTTTTATTGACCATTCTAAAAATTGTACATACTGTCATCATAGATGCCAGTAGGACGGATACGCCCCTCTCAGTTCAAGACATCTCTCTTTCAAGAAGTCACATTCTCTGTCCCTAAAATGATGTGTTCTCATGTCCTCTTGTCAATCGGATGGATTAAATCATATCTCAAGGATATAGTGCACATCACGAGATCATCATAACCGTCCGATCGACGAGGAGACATGGGAACACACCATTTTGGAGACAGAGGATCTCAACTCCTCTTTCAAGGGCGTAGCAGGAATTTGACTTCCGTACTCCAAAAGAAAGTTGATTATAGATTATTCATGAACTTAGAATTCTTCTTACTAGGTCAATGTCCGAGGGACATACTGTAAATTCGTTAGCGATATGTCTATGATAGTTCAAGTCCATCTCAGCCCAATAATTCGATATAAGAAATTTGTCCTACATAAAAATACATCTCTATTGAGATTTGAATTATAATCTTCTTATTCATTTCTCTAAATGTTTTAATTTTTTATTATTTATATTTTAAATTGTTTCGAGTGTAGCATGTTATTATATCTTGGCATGTCTCCTGCTAGCTTGAATCAGACACCAAAGCAATGTGATGAGGAAATAGAACCGGAAGCACCAAACTACACAGAATTCTATTTTAATTGAGAAGTAGAAATGGTCAGGTGCCAACCAAGTCCATTCATAAGATCAAAATTTTAAAGTGGTGCAAGAGAAGCTCATGTTCTTCTGGGAGACGCAGTCGCGACTATCTGCATGTTTGATAGTTCTTGCCTTATGGGCGACTGTTTCAGCAATTTCAATAAAAGCATTCCAATCGAGTTCATACAAAATTCTTTTGCCCCAGCTATTTGGTTGCCATTAGATTCCCCATGAAACCTCCACCAATTTCGTAGTGCCTCGCTTTGGAAAATCCTATTTCATCGACAAGGCTTTCCAATTCTTTTCCTGCAGACAGACATTTTATTTTTAGCCTATGAATGATGGCATGGTATACCATTCATACCCGAAGGATAACTAACGAGAGCTAATAAAAGGAAGCTTAATCCACAAATAGTAGCTGAGCTTCACTCACAAATGCAAAACAATTTATTAGAAATAGCTCATTTGAATATTCTAGATGTATTGAAGGAAACAATATGGGATTAAACCTGTTAAAAATTCAGCAATTGATCCTTTCAAGTACTCGTACTCTTGCGAAAGCCCGTAGTTGCTTGCAACGGGAACGACTACCTTGTCTAGCATCCATTCCTAAACCATGGAAGCACAGATCTTTAGTTGTTTCCCAATAAAGTAAAAACAAAAAACTGATGAAAGAAAGAAAAATTAAGCATGGTTTGGGTTTTGTGAGGATTGGAGAACACAGTACTTGTGCCGTGTTTACGAGATTTGATGTGCTCTTATTGAAATCTAAGATGGAGACCTTTGAACCTGGAAAAAATGTAAAATATTAATAGGTAATCCTAAACCATTGTCTAAGAAACCAAAAGAGCAAATTAGAAACCTGGCTTTAGAACCCGAAAAATCTCCCTGAGAGCTTTTTGTCTGTCAACCAAATTACGCAATCCATATCCCATGGTAATTGCATCAAAGTAGCAATCTGGAAATGGTAGATTTAGTGCATCACCTTCAATCCACCTGCAACAATGCACCACATGAATCTGGTTTTAGAAAATAAACTGGAAGAACAAGATCAATAAATCTTTGGAAGCAATGAAATGTAAATTTTGCTGTTTCATTTGATGCATTTCGAGAACAAGCATTTCCTAGAATATAACGAGATGTTGATAAAATATCTTATAAGGCGCAATAAAAGTAAAACGATGATTCAAACATGAAATCTATCTATGTCCTTCCAACAACCATGTTTCTGCTTCCTATTTATGTATACAATTAGTAATTACTGAATGTTTTGGTAGGAAGCTTTCCAATACAAGTCTTGACGAACGGAAGCAATGGATAGTTGTTCTCTTGAGAAATCTAGACCGCAAACCTGCAAGTGAGAGGATTAGAATCTCCAACTAACTACAAAATAAGGAGGAGATATCTCAAATGTTATGACATTTTCATACTTAGTTGAAATACTTAGCCTAGTTCTACTGAGCCATTCAATCTACTAAAAAAAGCAAGGTTTAGCTTTCTAGAAATTATAGAAACTAAAACTTCTAATGTTCCATTAGAAGGTTTTAAAAAACGTATGCAAGAGGTGTTCGGTTGAATACTGCATGATGCATAATGGGGGTGTCTATGCAGCAGTATTTTAAGAAAATATCATGTTGCATTGGTACTGAGATAAATAAAATTTACATCTGTCATTTAAAAATTATATTAATCATTCTAACAAGTCAATAAAGGCATATCTACTTTGTAAGCGAACATGAGTAATGAAATAACCACAATTAATGTACATAACCAATGCACATATATTCTTTTATTTACTTAAGCAATACATGTAGTTTGTTCCTTTTTTTTTCCCCCTGTTTAGCAATATTGGTTTAGCCTTCATCAACATTAACTTGGACATGCCTTGCCTTTACCAATCTATTGATTGATTTAGCCTGCATGAATTGATTCTTGTGTGGCCATAGCAAATGCCATGATTTTCCCTGACTGCATAAGCTTATGCAGCCAAACAAGCGCAGAGACTCTCAACAACAATGCATGAGATGGTAAGATGATTAATAGATATTCCACAATTAGTCATGCAAATACACCAACTATTTTTTTTTCAAGTTCCAATTGATATATCCAATCTAAGCATAGTTGTTGCCTGTGAGCTAATAATTCTTTTGTCTGACTAAGAAACAATTCACATCAGAACTATGCACTACAATGGTTTTAACTCAAAAGGAGAGCTAATTTAGGATGCCATCTTTAAGAAATCTCAAATGCCAATTGCCAAGACAGAAGCTTGACCCTCTGTCCAAAGTTCCAAGCCATAACATAGAAATCTCCTCTCACTTATGCTGATGAATCCTTTACGGAGTAGATTGTTCTTCTATACGCAATCAACAAAATTTAGGAGTGTATGAAGATTTAGCCAATTTGCAATGCAACCAAAACTTCGGGTATGAATAGTAAAATGCAAGTATAACTCGAGATGGCATAGAAAATGCAGCTCAGATGATGCAGCCAACAAACGCACCTCTCCTTGGAGTCCCACCTTCTGGGAGAGAAGGAACGTCAAATCGCCACTTCCGCAGCACAGATCAAGTGCTCGATCCCCTTTCTTTGCCCTGAGAGAGTGAAATCAGCAAGGAGAGAAATATGAAGAAGGACATGGAAATCGGTATTCACCCGCTCCAGGAGATGCACATCCTCTTCCAGGATCGGTGCAGCCCCAAGCTGAGCAGATCGTTCAGCTTCCATTTCCACTCGCTGTTAGAGAAACTGAAACAGAGAAAGCAGATCGAGTACGGAAATAAGAGGGCTAGAACGGAGGCATACATCGTCGTAGATGGGGGCGATGCGGTTAAAGAGCGCCTGCCGTTGGGCGGAGCAGCAGATTCGAGTCTTTCCCAGTGGGGAAGAAAAGGAGAAAAAGGATCGCGGAAAGCTGAAGACAGGTCGAGGTAGCGGCGGACGGCGGTGGAGGGCGGCCGATGAAGACAGTGATGCCGGAGGGCGGCGAACTACAGCCATGCCGACGAAATGGAAAAGCATTTGTGTGGACGGCGTCCGCTCGCGCCAATCGACCGCGGATAATTAATCTTTTTTTTTAAAAAAAAAATAAATTATAAAGGAGATATTATTTAATAATTAAAAAAATAATAAAACCCTAACCCCACAAACGCATACGGCCTTTCCTGTCGACATTCCGGCGTTACCTATCCGCCGCCAACGCCAGAATGCGCCACCTCCCTGACTTTCTCCTCCCTTTCAGCTTATTGTAGACGGTGCCGCTGCTTAACGGCATCTCCCGTCTTCATAGTTCATGCCCGACGGCAGCATAGACTGGTCGATCGACGCCTCCTCCGTATCCTCTCTCCTCTTATTAGGTGTTTTATAAACTCAAGCTTGATTTTTTTTCCCCTTCTTTTGTGAAATGTTTGATCTTGGTTCGTTCGAGCTCTAAGTTCTACTTGTAATTGTGAAGGCATGGAGCAAAAAATTTGTTTTTGAGCAGACATCATCTCGCTGTGGAAAGATCTTGGAATTGATAGGAGACGGCATATCAATGTTCAAGAAGAAGCTATCGATCCTCACCAAAAGTTCCCTCTCTCTGCTATCTAAGGTTCGCTCGTATTCTCCTCCATTCCCCTCGTATTCACTCCGTCTCCCTTCGCGAAACACTGGAAGTTTGCACGATGATTTTGCCAACGAGGCACTTCCACCCTCGTTCTCTCGGTGGCTAAACATTGCTGCAGAAAGAAATGATTACACACCTGAACACTGCACCCGCCGGGAGAGTGATGATGCGTTGAATTACCACAGCAACGGTATCTATGGGAACTGCAGTTCAAGCTCAAGGTTGGAGATGCATCAAAGATCGAGTCTTTCAGATGTGCATGGGGGGAAGTCACGCGATGCTCACACTCAGGTAAATGCAAATTGTGCTGATGGGCGAGTCACTTACAATTTCTACGAGGGCGCCGATAGGCATGACACTAGCAACAGTGCACATGTGTGCCAAATGAATTTTAATGGCAATGAATGGAGAAGCAACAGCGACTTCAGTTCTGATGGTTACGATCAGAAAAACTATACTGGAACTGGTGGGCAGAGTCTAAGTGTGTCTACTAGTCAGCATAACAATCTGCAAGTAGGTTGGAATAGCCAAATTAGGGCGGGGGAGTTCCACCATAGTTCAAATTTTGATCGTGGTCGTAGTGCTATAGCAAATACTGAATCATATGGAAATCGGAAAGAATGGCATAGAAGTAACAAATTTGATCCTAGTGGACGTTATGGAGAGAAATATCCAGAACGCTTAGGAGAAGACGCATATTCAAGCTTTGTCAATGCAAAATATGGACATAATCCAGGGACATTGCAACACGACCCCAATTCTAACTGTCTGGATAACAGAGCTGGAGCTTTTCCAAATTGCCAGAAAGGAACTTATACAGATACCGAAGCAAATATTCATCAAATGTCAAATGGGAATTACACAGCTGGATATCAAAGAGAGGATCCTCCTGTTGCTTACGAGAATTCTGCTTTATCTGATAACTCAGTAAAACAAGATGTTTCTGTATCTTCTCCTAATGGATCTGCTGAAATTGGCTATTCTGTAACATACAAGGGCACAATTGAAGAACTGGATCAGTTTTGCAAAGAAAAGAAGATGAGAGAGGCAATGGAAGTGTTGGTTATGCTTGAGAGGAATGGGTTTGTGGTGGATCTCCCAAGGTATTTGAATTTGATCCTAGCATGTGATGATGACAAGTTTATAGAAGAAGCAAGAAAATTACATAGCCACATATTACAAAGATTTGAAAATGTTGACGTTGGAGTAAATAACAGGTTTCTGAGTATGTACTTCAAGTGCAGTTCAACGTCGGATGCCTATCAGTTATTTGATAGCATGCCCCATCGAAATTTGACATCTTGGGATACCATGATAATGGGTCTTGCAAATAATGGGCTTGGAGATGATGCCATTGAAATGTTCACGGAGTTTAAACAGAAAGGATTGACACCTGATGGAGGATTGTTTGTCTCCGTTTTTTATGTCTGTGGTTGTCTAGGAGCTGCTGAGGAAGGATTGTTGCACTTTGAATCAATGAAAAAGGATTTTGGCATTGCTCCTGGCATGGAACATTACCTTGGAGTCGTAGACATGCTTGGGAGAGCTGGATATTTGGAAGAAGCTCTGGAATTCATTGACCAGATGCCGTTTGAGCCGAGTATTGATATTTGGGAAACATTGATGACTGTTTCTAGATTAAATGGAAATTTGGAACTAGGGGATCTATGTGCTAAGGTTGTAGAGCACTTAGATGCATCCAGGCTGAATGAGCAATCGAAGAAGGGTTTGCTGCTTGTGAAAGATTCAGACTTGGCAAAGGAGAAAGAAAAGAAAAAGGGTCTTCAACTTAAGAGCAAAATTCGTGAATATAGAGCAGGAGACAGATCTCATCCTGAGAATGATAAGCTTTATGCACAGCTAAGGTGTTTACAACAACAAATGAAAGAGGCTGGATATGTACCAGACACAAGATTTGTGCTCCATGATGTTGATCAGGAATCTAAAGAGGATGCTTTACTTGCTCACAGCGAGAGGCTAGCTCTTTCTTACGCCCTTATGACTAGCTCTGTTCGCTCTGATATTAGGATCATGAAAAATCTTCGTGTTTGTGGAGATTGCCATAATGCTTTGAAAATCATATCAAAGCTAGTTGGACGACTAATCATTGCTAGAGATGCTAAGAGATTTCATCATTTTGAGAATGGAGTATGTTCTTGCAAAGATTACTGGTAATCTTGAAGGTAAGGTTATTTTTCTGAAGTTTCTGTCAAACATGAAACTTGTACATGTAAGTTCTTTTAACTACTCGGTAGATCATTGTGTACCTCAATAAAATTTAGCATTTCGCATGGGTGTTCTTAATCATCTACACTTTTTGAAAACAAAAGGCATGGACAAGGAAGAGGAAGGTAAAAACACAAATAAGTATATTATTTTAAGTATTTGTTTTGATTTTGTTGTGTCCAAAGGATTTTTACATATCTCCACAATGATATGATATTGTCTACTTTATATTTAGACCTTCATGATTTTGCTCTTTGGCTCTATCAAAAAGATCTCATATCAATGGAGATATCTTACATCTTTTTAAATCCATGATTTTTACCAAATCTTTTCAACGTTGGGCTTTAATTGAATCCCAACAATTCTCCCCTTAAACGAAGGATCACAATTACTTTCATGATCTGAGCCTCCCCGCGAGCATCCGGTCACCTTGACTTGTTATGGGGTCTTCCCACAAGCATCTGCATTTGATTGTCTTGACTTACTCCGGGCCTCTCCGCGAGCATTCGGTCACCTTGACCCACTTCGGGTCTCCCTACGAGTATTCGGTCATCCTGACCTATTCGTCTCTTCGTAAGTATCTGTTCACTCTAACCTGCTCTAGGCCTTCCTGCAAGTATCCAATTATCTTGACCTGCTCTGGGCCTCCCCGTGAGTATCCGATTATCCTGACCTGCTTCGGGGTCTTCTTGTAATTATTCGATCATCTTGACTCGTTCTAGGTCTCCCTATGAGCATCTGCAACTGGTTACCTTTGACCTGCTTCAGACCTCTCCACGAGCATCCGCATTCGGTCACCCTGACCTGCTCTGGGTCTTCCTAAATCTTTCATATCAAATTTCTTGCTCAGTAGTCTTGTCAATTTGTCAACCTCTTTCATCTTCTTCGCAACAATGAGCATGTCATCTGCGTATAGTAGTAAGAAAACCAGTGATTCATTTTCAAGGCTCTTCACATATATGCAACAGTCATACTCACATTTCCTATATCTGTTTGGAATCATGTATGAATCAAAACTTTCGTTCTATTGCCTAGGAGATTGTTTTAATCTATAGAGCGATTTTTTCAACTTACAAACCAATCGCTCTTGTCCAGGTTGACTAAATCCTTCAGGTTGTGACACAAAAATCTACTCCTCTAAATTTTCATAAAGAAATGCGGTCTTCACATTCATTTGCTCCAGCTACAAATTGTGATGTATCACTAAAGCTAACACCGTTTTAATTGGCGTATGTCTAATCACTGGAGAGAAAATTTCTAGATAGTTAATCCACTTTTTTTGTGAATATCCGTTTGCTATCAACCGAGCCTTGAACTTCACTTCTTCTTCCTTTGACATTGTTTTTTTCTTCTTGAATATCTACTTGCATCCTATAGCTTTCTCTCCTTCAAGAAGTTCCATTAGATCCTATGTTTGGTTCTTATGCAACGACTCCATCTCCTCTGCCATAGCACCCGTCCACTTATCGTTCTTAGAGCTGTGTATCACCTCCTGAAAAGATGTAGGATCTCCGTTACTAGTGATAAGCGCATACGATACCAAATCTTTGAATTCGTATCTGGTGGGAGGTTTTACGACTCATCTCGTTCTACCACCAGCTATAGTGCGATGCTTCGTGTGTTCTGAGCTAGAATCATCGGAGTCATGAGTCTATAGCTCCACTTGCATAACATCTTTCTCCATGATGCTCTGTGGTGTTTTCTTTCCTTCTTTTTGAGTACGCTGTAGCATAGTTTTCTCGTCAAACACATCTCTGCTGATCATCACCTTGTTTGCCTTAGGATCACAAAGCTTGAAGTTTTTAACTCCTTTCTGATACCCTAGAAAAATGTATTGTTTTGACTTCGCATCTAGTTTTAATCTTTTCTCACTAGATATGCGCATATAGGATGGACATCCAAAAACTCGAAGATGAGAGTAATCTACTTGATTCTCTGTATATACTTCCTTTTATATCTTGCCTTCTAGTGCCGCCCTTGGTGATCTATGAGATAACATGTTATGTTAACCGCTTCCTCCAGAAATTTTTTGCAAGCTCTGCATTCAGTCTGAGACATCATGCCTTCCCAATGATTGTTCTATTCAATCTTTCCACTATCTCATTCTGCGGAGGTATTCTGCGAACCAAGAAATATCTCATTATCTTATGTTGCTCATAAAATTCATGAAACTTTGAATTTGTGTACTCAGTCTCATTGTCTGACTTAAGACATTTGCTATTCCTTCTGGTCTAGTTCTCAACTTATATTTTCCACAGTTTAAACTTTGCAAAAGTTTCTGACTTGTGACGCATAAAGTGTACTTAGATCTTTAATGAGAAATCATTAATAAAACTCACAAAATACAAGTGCCCTCCGCTTGATACTATACTAGTTGGTCTCCAGAGATTTGTATGTATGTAGTCTAGAATGTCCTCCATCTTGTTTGTTGTCGTCTTGAATTGTACTTTACTCTGTTTCCCAAGAATACAAAATTTGTAGAATTCAAATCTGCACGTTTTGACATGCTTCAACAAATTTCTCTTGTGAAGTTCTAGCATCCTACGTTCACACATATGTCCTAGCCGTATATGTCACAAGACAGTAGTACTGTCTGATTCAGACTCCATTGAGACGTCTCCATCTACAACTGTAGTCCCTATTAATTTGTAGACATTTTTTGTTACCTTTCGTCCTTTCATTATCGTTAGAACTCTCTTGTTGATCTTCATCACCCCGTTCACTGATTTGTAATTGCAACCAATACCATACAGTGTGCCTAGTGAGATTAAGCTCTTACTTAGCTATGATATCATTTGTTGTGCCTAGAGGATGTTTATAATGATATGATATTGTCTACTTTGAGTCTAGACCCTTATGATTTTGTTCTTGAACTGTTTCCAAAAAGTCTCATGACAATGGAGATATTCTATATTCTTTTAAATTTATAATTTTTATCAAATTTTTTTAAATATGAGATTTTGATTGAATCTCAACAGACTTATTTGGAGCGACTAGATGAGTAAATTATACTCTTATGCCTCCTGGTGAGTTCTTGGAAGATGAACAAGTTACCAATTTGCCTCACTTCATCAATGATTAAGATCGAGTGGCGAAAGCAAAGTATTTAAGTAATCCCATTGGCTCTGCGGAAGAGCAGAAGACGAAAGAACAGGTATTTGTCTAAAAAAACATTTTTTCTTCCTCATATTTTCGTTATTTATTATAAAGTCGTATAGCATTTTGTCTAGAAGACAATACTTTTTTCCAATTTTTCTAAGAAGCTCTTGATGTAATTCCGCGGACGGAGCACTGAGCGCCGTGACTGTGGTGGCTGCTCTGCTGGCACGCTGTCACAGCTGTAAATTTTCATCTTAGAAAATTGTTTGTATGATAATTAAGACCCGCACTTGACTCAGTTACTAATGAATACATCATAGAGAGGTATGAAGAACGTCCAATGCAAAGGTATAACAAAAGTCTCAAGCAAGTCAGCAAGCAAGTCAGCAACACTACTAAGTATGGGAAAACTCCTGACCATCATTATTCTGATAATAAAGGAATACAAGTAGAATAACATAGAATTATTTACAAATCACTCATGATTTACCCATACAAATCCTTCATGATCTTGATTGCAATTCTTCACGATCCGTCCAGGCAAAGCCCCCTTAACACTTGCCTAGAATCTCTTCCAAGTTTTGCCTCAATGCATCTCCCTTACCACTCTTGACACACTTTGGCACCACCCTTGGCACACTCTTGTCAATGACCCACCTTGCCTATTTATCATGTATAGGCAAGTGTTCATAAGGAAGTTACATGGTAGTTGTCCCAATTACCAATGTCACATGTACAAAACCGACTCAACTTCTAAAAAAACCGTTTTGTCCATATGTCTTAGTTGTATTGGCTCCATGTCAAGTGGCAGACTGCACACCTTGCACTTTGCTCCATCATCATGTTGCATTGCCCCATGCTAAGTGTCAGCATGCACTGCTTGTGCTTCGCCTTTATGGCTTCACTGTATTGGTCCATGCCAAATGTCAATCTGCACACTTTTGTGTTTGACCACGATCTACTTCGTTGGCACCACGGACAACCCATCTGTCCACCTAGTGTTCACACAACGGCTCCGTTTCTTTGGCACCACGGACAAGTCCATTTGTCCGCACAACAGACAAGTCCATCTGTCCACTCAGTCCATGGCTCCGCTTCTTTGGCTCTGTGCCAAAGTTTGTTTGCACACCAAGTGCTAGGCCCACAACTCTGTTTCTTTAGCACCACGGACAAGTTCATTTGTCCGCTCCCTTGGCGCCACAGGCAAGTTCATCTGTCCATACCTTTGCTGCCACAGACAAGTCCATCTGTCTGATCCTTGGGCAATATAGACAAGTCTATCTGTTCGCTCCTTTGCTGTTTGGCATGCCCATCACACATGCCTTACTCTCATGATCACCAAGTTTGCCCCTACATGTTGGTTGCTACTCGGAAAACCCAATGGCTCCACTGTACAAAAATTTTGTACGTGATCTGAACCTTTCCTAGCTACCATGTGTTCTTTTAAGTTAAACTTGTATCTCCTGCGGAACTTAACACGTTTGATTCCAAGTTTAACTTATATGTTCTTTTAAGTTTAGATTTGGATCTCCTGCGGAACTTAACACGTTTGATCCAAATCACCTAGGTTATAAATTCAATTAAATATTAGCTTCCAAAATTGGCTTCCAATACTGCATGGCAAGACACTTGGCCTTCTTGGATATGGGAGCAACCACCACCGACTAGACAAAGTCTTTTAAGGAAAGTTAATATTTAATTTCCTTATATAACTCTAGGTTAACCAAAAGGAACAATCAAATCACAAGGAAAAAAGAAAAAGAACACAACATCGAAATTAAATTCGAAAAACAAGAATCGAATGTCTCTTGTATTTGGTATTTATACAAAGAAAAATTAACTAGTATGATGCGGAAATTAAATACTAGTTATACCTCTTCCTTGTATGCTAAAAACTTCGAGATCTTCTGTCATATCTCTCGCCTCCTCTTAGACGTCGTATGAGCGACGATCCTCCAAGACGAACACCACCCGGAAAGCTTCTCTTCCAAACTCTCTTTCTTTTCTAATGTGGATATTAAAAAGAAAGTTTTAAAATTTAAAACCAAGTTTTAAAATTTAAAACATCTCTAATAATATTTTTTTTTAAAAGAAAGTTTTATAAATTTTACAACTCTCTTTTAAAACCTTGTAACCTAATTTAAATTAGGAAAGTTTTATAAATTTTTAAAATATCTCTTTTTACAAATTGTAAATATCTAAGGAAATTTAAAAATTCAAAAACAACCTTCCTAATTTAAATATTGCGGGCGACCCCCTTGCCCAAGGCAAGGGCCGGCCACTTCTAGAGAATATGTGGTCGGCCATTGCTTGGTCACCAAGCAATGAACCAGCCCCTTCTTGGACACCAAGATAGGCTTTTCTTTGGATGGACTTGAGGCTTTATTGAGGCTACAACAGGGACCTAGAGGAGAAATTGGTTTTGGCCTTCCGATGAGCTTGAGTATCCCGTGCTCGCCCCGAACACACAACTCAAGTTCATCGATAATAACTCATTCCAATAGAGAGTTATTACCGCACTACCGCACCAATCCCAAATTATATTATGGGCCCCTTCTTATCATGAGTGTGTTAGTCTCCCTGTGTTTAATATTACGAATGTCCACTAATTAAATGAGTTACTGGCAACTCATTTAATTAATATCTAGCTCCAAGAGTAGTACCACCCAACTTTATTGTCATGTTGGAATAGGTCCACCTGCAGGGTTTAACATGACAATCCTTATGAGCTCCTCTTGGGAGCATTCTCAACCTAGATAACTAGGACACAGATTCCTTCTATAATCAAAAACACATACTATAAGTAATATCATTTCCCAACTTATCGGACATATTGATTTATCGAGCTAAACCTCACCCTTTGATAAGTCAAAGAAATAAATATTAAATATACATGCTTGTTATTATATTAGGATTAAGAGCACACATTTCTATAATAACTAAGGTCTAGTTCTTTTACTAAGTCAGTACAAAAAGAACTTACCTAAATGATCCTACTCAATACACTTAAAGTGTATCAGTGTAATTTATTAGTCAAGATAAACTAATACTTAATTACACTACGTCTATTCTGATGGTTTGTTCCTTTCCATCTTAGTCGTGAGCAACTGTTTATAATTTATAGAGATCCGACAACATGATCTTCTAAGTGTGACTCCACACTCCATGTTATCTACTATATAAATTAATTGAACAATTATATTTAACAAATAAATGTAAACATTTGACCAATGTGATTCTTTATTTCAAAATAAATGTGTACAAAAGCTAAACTTTTAAGTATACACTCCAACAATGTCTGGTGCATTGGATAGCACTCCACGTATTGTCACAAGTCTCTACTATTCGGCTTGCCTTGCGCATAGGCCATGCTCGAGAGATTGCCAAGTCTGCCTCTTGCATACTTGGGCTTGAGCAGCACCCCGCGTACTGCTTCAATGCTTGACATGCCTTGCGTGCACGCCATGCTCGCTGGATTGCCAAGTCTTTGCCTTTTGCATGACTTGGGCTTAGGCAGCCCCGCGCTGCCAATCCACTGGCTGCTTGACGTATCTTGCACACATGCCACACCCACTTCTTTGCCAAGTCTTCCTTCTATAGACTTGGGCTTGGACAATGCCTCGTGCATTGCCAAATCCTTTGCCGCATCTAAGCATGCTTTGCGCGCATGCCCGACTTAGACACTTGCCAAGTCTTCTTCTTGTAGACTTAGGCTTGGATAGTGCCCTGCGCACTACCGGTCTGTTGCTTAGCATGGCTTGTGCCCATGTCACACCCGCTAGAATGCTAAGTTCGCCTCCTGCCATACTTGGGCTTGGACAGTCCTACGTCGTCATGTTGCTTGGCATGGCTTACGCCCATGTCACGCTCGCTGGAATGCCAAGTCTGCCTCCTGCAAACTTGGGCTTGGATAGTGCCCCGCGTACTGCCAGTCTGTTGCTTGGTATGGCTAGCGCCCATACCACGCCTATTGGAATGTCAAGTCTCTTTCTTGCAAGACTTGGCTTGGACAACCCTACGTTGTTCAAAGTAAGGGGGCTACCACACGCCATGGTGGTGAACTCAAGGTATTGTTTGGTGCTTTGTCTGAGCACGGATCCATAGAATTCCACCTATGAACGACCCTGGTCCAGGAACGGACCTGGGGTCGCTGTCCAGAGAATCCCGTCTGGCTTTGTCTGCCACTTCCACTGCACCCGGTGCCGAGGACAGATCCTTTGGTCCGCAATTTATAGACCAAAGGATGGTCCATAATTTATGGACCAAATGATGGCCCACTGCTTTTGATTGGTGGATTATGATAAACTCCATCTATTTAATAGGTAAAGTCTATCAAAATGAATTAATCTATATAGTGGATCATCTTTTGGTCTATAAATTATGGATTAGAGGATCCCGTCTACCCGATACCCATACTGTAGCATCGTTACTTGTGATATTAATTGAGATTATCTTTGGATGATTTCCAAAAGAATGAACATATCAGGCAGAAAATTATTAAACCAGCGCTTTTTAAAAATTATCAAATCAATATTCCGGCTTTAATTTTTGTCTTGCAATATACCTTTGCCTAGAGGTTTTAATTTGATTTGGGTCTATGTCTATCCCATTAGGATTGGTGTGAAATTAAAAAATATTTAAATTTTAAAATGAAAAAGAAAAATTATTATATATATATATATATATATAAAAGAATGATATATATATATATATATAAGAATGATGTCCGACATATTTACGTGAATAAATGTGGATGACATTCAATGTGGGTGATCCGATGTTGTTAAACTTTAATTTATTATTTTTTTTTCTCATTTTTATATAATAATTTTTTCTTTCTCCTTTGATTATATGTAAAGAGCTGTTGGTTTATAGGTTTATAAAAATTAGCATTAAAGTAGTACTGGTACCATCAAATCAACACCAACCTTAGTGGTGGATGCAAATTAGCACCAAGGCACCATCTTAGTGTTGATATTTAAAAATTCGCACTACCTTATGACTACGTTTGGTTGGGTGTAATGTAATTTAGCTTGTAATATAATCAAATTTGTAATGTAATATAATGTAATCTTGATTACATTACTACGTTTGGTAATGTAATGAATGTAATCTTTGATTACAAAGGTGATTACATTCTTTTGTTTGGTGTCCATTATTTTTTATAAGGAATGTAATTCATATTATTATAAAATGACAAAAATATCCTGTGACCTCTATCGGCGGTTGCCACACCTCTGCCAGAGTTTACGGTAACCATCGGCAACCAACGGCCGGCGATCGGCGGCGGCCGGCGACCGGCGACCGGCCGACGACCGGCGGCCGACGACCGGCGGCGGCCGGTGACGAAGGTCGGCTACCGGTGGCGGGCGGCGGTCGACAACAGGCTAGGGGTATATTCGGCATTTAAACTTTGGTGAAACAATGACCTCGTAATGTAATCGGATTACATAGCATTTGCTTTGTAATCCAGATTACAAATCTTCACTACCTTTTGTAATCCAGATTACATTACATTACAAGTTTTAAATCAAACCAAACAAAATAATCAACTTTGTAATGTAATCTGGATTACATTACAAGGTAGATTACAGGCTACCAAACGCAGCCTATAAGTAATCAAAGGAGAAAGAAAAGAATTATTGCATACAAATAAGAGAAGAAATAAAAAATTAAGTTTTAGCTGTCAAATCGTCTATGTTGGATGTCACCTACAGTCATTTACGTAAAGATGTTGATGTAGGAGAGAATTCAAAATTAGGATTTTTTAAGTAGTTATCCGTTAATTAAGTTTAATTTATTTTTTATATTTAATTTTGTCCTAAATCTTAGAAACTGAGTCTTGATAGTTAATTTATCCTAAATCTTAGGAAATAAATCTAGTTGTTATTTTTCTGTTTAGATTTTTTTGAGGGTTTTGAGAGCTATATAAATCTAAGTTTTGATGATGTTTGGGAACAAGTTATTTTGATATTGAATCAATTGATTTTGTTTAAGTCACGTTACGACTACATCTCTTTTGTTCTTTATTTCCTGCTCTTATTTTCTCAAGAAGATTTTTTTTAAAACCTATCTTGAGCTAATTCTTATTTCATATATATATATATATATATATATACACACACACACACGTTGGTGCTGGTCTTTCAAGACCTGCACCAATGTTAGTGTTGGTCTTTAAAGACCAGCATCAATGCTGGTTTGAAACTAGCAACTGCTAGTTCTAGTTTTTAAAGATAAGCATCAATGTCGTGCTGGTTGGTGTTGGTTTGAAATCAGCATTGGTGTTGGTTTGAAATCAGCATTTGTGCTGATTTTTGGCATCATGTTGGTGCTCGTTGGTGTTTGTGATGTTCTTTAAAAAAATGATTAATCAGGCTGGGTAACATCTGTTTGAACCCCAAAATTATTTTTTATATAATCAAACAAGTTAAGTTAGGTCATGTTTGGTTTAACCCTTGTGTCTAAGTGTGCAGGAGCTTAGGAGCACAAGAAGTCGAGCGGAAGACGCGACTAGCGAGAAGGATGACACGGGAGAGAGCCGACGGACTCGGTGTGTTCGAGGGACGAGGTGCCGCGGAAGAGTACACCGGTGGACGAGAAGAACGTACGCGACGTTCGAGGGACAAGAAGTCGGGGAGGAAGGCTGCTCGAGGAGAAGGCTGGAAGTTGGGTTCGGATGAACCCTATTCCGAATGACCGAAATTACCCAAGCTAGTGGAGCCAGAGCGGAAGACCTAGACCGATACAAGCAGAACCGGAGCAGAGGACCCAGACCGCAAAAAGTCAACTGTGTTGACTTATGTGGTCCAGGCGCTCGGAGCCTATTCAGTCCTGGCGCCCGGAACCCAAATATTATCAAAAGTGACGTGGTCTTTGACTGACGCGCCGGGGATAAAATTCTATCTCACTCCAGGCACTCGGAACCCTTCCAGGTGCCCGAAACAGTACTATAAATATAGTTCTGATTTCAGCAATTCATTCTGTAACGCCCGCCCTTCCCCTTACTGATAGCAAGGGCGGCGCTACGCAAACATACATACATGCATAATGCAATCATTGCAGCGGAAGAAGAAAAATTTTAAAACTTAATCATACAACAAACCATGTGAACATGCCAGCATTCGTGCATATAAAATTTATTTACTATCTATTACTTGAAACATGATACATGCTTGTTTACTTAGAGCATAAAGCGTACTAAATAAGAAGGAAACTAAACATGTATATTATTCTCTAGAGTTCATGATAACTAACAATTCTCTAATTAAACAAGTACTTAACATTTCAAGGTTTCATGGAAACAAGAGCAAGTATAAGTTCACCTTAAGTATAAACCATCCAAACAAGCTCAAGTTAATATCATCAAAAAGTAACAAGAAAAGAAATAGTTCACATGCAAAAGCTTAAAACATATATAAGTCTTGAAGCACAAAACACAGATCTCTTCTACCATGCCACTGCTACATACATCTTTGCCCTCTCTGCTGCTCCATTTAGTTTAGCCATTCTTTATCCTTTTCTGCAATACAAGGAAATTTAAAATTATAAGCACATAGGCTTAGTAAGATCCTTTCCTACTCACAAAAAAAACCCATAAATCATGAATTAAATATGGAATAGTGATATATTCATTTAACCAATATCTAGATTTAACATTTCATGCTAGCATAAAGTAGTGTCATACTCATTTGGGCAATTCATAAACATAGCATATGAGAGCATAAACATAAAGTAGTAGCATGTTCATCTAGGTATCATAGACATATCTCAAAAGAGCATCCTCCTAAAGCATAATGATCATATAGCATGAAATAAGTATATGCAAGATGTTCTTTTGAAAACATGTATCAAAATCATATAGCATGAAATAAGTATATGCAAGATGTTCTTTTGAAAACGTATATCATATAGGTACTTGATCCGGCGGTAAGAATGGGGGACCCACAGATGGGGTCCCGTCCGAGCGGAACCAGAGATTACCCAATCAAAGGTTTGAGTTTCCGACGCCAAAGAAGGAGAACCGGAGTCGAGTGGCCGAGCGGAGGTGCCCGCTCGGCCGAGGACAGAATGGCCGAGCGGAGGTCTCCGCTCGGCCGGAATCGTGGCGAGGGAACAGTGGTTAGCCGAGTGGCCTATTCGCTCGGCTCGGGATATGGTATGTCAGCAAAGGCATGATGATTAGACTGTACGCAAGATGGCGCTATTAAAGGCCCCACCATCACGTCACGGAAAGGTTGATACAGTAGCAGTATGGTCTTATGGATGCCCTTCTGACAGGCCCATACCTAGGCATGGTCAAAAGCAGGTGATTGCTTCGATTGGTGTGCCCAGGCTCCTTCGAGAGGTCTATATAAGGCCTCCACTTCTTCAACCGGAGGTACACAAGTCTCGCATATTCAGAGCCACATACTTTCTTATTCCTTCACCTGACTTGAGCGTCGGAGGGCCGTCGCCGGGGAACCCCCTCCGGCTCGGTTTTGTTGCAGGTTCGCCGGAGCATTCGAGGATCCAGCAGGGAGCGCCACATCCCCAGCGTCCGTTGACTCCCGGTTCGGACAGGATCAATTTGGCGCCGTCTGTGGGAACGCACCTGCATCCGAGCAGAGGCAATGGACGAGGCTGGAAGACTACATACCGTGGTACTCTCACAAGAAGAGTTGGACGCTATAGTCGAGGCGAGGGCAGCCAAGATAGTGGCGCAGCAAAAGGAGAAAGCACAAACCTCGGCTTCAGCAGGCCGGGCGGCGCAAGCAGACCGCCCGGAATATGTTTCAACAGGAGGGTTCCCTCAGGCACTCTTCCGTACTCCCCCAGAAATCGCGCCCGCTCACGGGGAGCAAGGATCTTCATCTGATGAGCCTCCCGTTCGGGATCATAGGAAGGGCAAAGCTCCCCGAGAGAACGCACCGCCCGAGCAGTTCACCGACAGTTCTCTGAAGCCATACATCGGGATCCGTTGCAAAATACTATACACCACCGCCGATCGGAGCTTACAATGGGACGACCAGACGATCATTTGGGGAAGTTCGACAGCATCGCCACCTTGCATCAATACTCGATGGCGTAAAGTGCCGGGTATTTCTCACCACTCATCGGAATCCGCACATAGGTGGTTTCGGAGGTTCTTGGGACGGCTCTATCATTAGTTTCGGAGTTCGAGCGGCATTTCTTCATCACTGCGACCGGCGTTATCAAAGGACAAGCGTCAGCCTGTTCACCATCAAACAAGAACCAAGAGAATCTCTCGGTATATACAGCGATTTAATCGGTGGCGGTGGACATCCCCACACCACCTCGGAGACAATGGTAAGCGCCTTCACGCAAGGCCTCGTGGAAGGGACTTCTTCCGCGCTGCCGGCCCGAGACTACGACCACATGCTGCACGGCAATGAGTATATAAGCGTGGAAGAGGCGGAGGTGGCGATGGAAGGAACTCAACCGAGCGGGCCCATCCTACGAACGAAAGCCGCCCGCCATCCACCAAGAGGACCAAGAGTTGAGGCATCCGGGCACATCATGCGAAGTCCCGGTGGTCCAAGAGGTAGCGGCCGCGGTCAAAGATGAAGAAAAAGAGGTATGGACCCCAATGTTTTGCTCTTTCCATAATATTGACTCCCACAACACCGGGGCTTGCCTTCAATCACCCATCCCGTACGACAGGGGTGGCCCGCGTCGACTGCCGGCAGCGGCATCAAGAGTCCGGTCGGCGAACATATAGGAGATCTCCCGAACAACGCTTCCCTCCAAGGCATGAAGATCGTTCTCGGTCCAATGAGCGACCTAGGCAGTCCGCTCGGGAAGAGGAGAACAGAAACAACACCTCCCGGGGAGAAATCAATATTATTGCGGGTGGGCCGACCGGAGGAGATTCACACAGGGTAAGAAAGGCAAGCGCCCGGCAGCTCAGAATCCATGAGGTGGGTTGCAGCCAAGAAAAGGCGAGCGGGCCCGAGATCAGTTTCGGGCCCAAGGATCTTGAGGGAGTTGAAGTGCCGCATGATGATGCCCTTATCATCAAAGCGGTGATAGCCAACTACACCATCCACCATATCTTCATTGATACTGGCAGCTCGGTCAACATCATCTTCAGAAAGGCCTTTGATCAACTACAAATCGATCAAGCCGAGCTGCTGCCCATGACAACCCCCCTCTACGGGTTTACGGGCAACGAGGTTCTCCCGGTCGGACAGGTAAGACTGGCTATCTCCTTAGGGGAAGAACCGCTCCGGAGAACGAGGACAACAAACTTTGTGGTGGTCGACTCCCTTTCATCCTACAACGTGATACTGGGGCGACCGGCGTTAAGCGAATTCCGAGCTGTTGTGTCGACGTTCTACCAAAAGATCAAATTCCCGGTCGAGGACAAAATCGGTGAAGTACGAGGAGATCAGTTGGCCGCTCGGAAATGCTATGTGGAAATGGTCCGAGCCGAATCCAGCGCCGCGCGAAAGGCTCCACGGATCGAGGTACACGCCATAACCGAGAAACCTCCTGCTTTAATTTATGATGAAAAGGAGGAGGTTCAGATCCATCCGCCGATGAATCATGACGTCTTCGCTTTATTGCCGCCGACCTGGAGGCTATCGGAGGCTACAACCTTTATTGCCGCCGACCTGGAGGACGGACAGAAAGAAGAAGTGGTCAAGTGCCTCCAGATGAATCATGACGTCTTCGTTTGGTCGACGCATGAGCTGCCCGGTGTCTCCCCCAGCATAGCCCAACATAAGCTTCACGTCCGGCCGGACGCTCGGCCGGTAAAACAAAGGAGGAGAGATTTCAGCGCCGAGTAGAATATTATCATTCGAGCGGAGGTAGAAAGACTCTTAGAGGCCGGCCACATACGGGAGGTTCAATTCCCAAGCTGGTTAGCAAATGTGGTGCTCGTCTCCAAGCCAGGCAACAAATGGAGGGTGTGCATCGACTTCAGAGATCTGAACAAAGCTTGCCCGAAGGATTTCTACCCTCTGCCCCGAATCGACCAGCTCATAGATTCTACAGTCGGATGCGAGCTTATATGTATGCTGGACGCCTACCAAGGCTATCATCAAGTGCCGCTCGCCCCGGAGGATCAAGAAAAAGTTAGCTTCGTTACACCGGACGGGACATATTGCTATACGGTGATGCCGTTCGGGCTGAAGAATGCCGGAGCAACATATCAAAGATTGATGAATAAGGTCTTCCGCGAGCAAATCGGACACAACCTGGAGGTCTATGTAGATGACATCCTCATCAAATCCTTTCGAGCGGCCACTTTATGCAAAGATATAGAAGAAACCTTCCGTACACTTAGAAAATATGGGGTCAAGCTAAATCCTCATAAGTGTTTGTTCGGCGCCAAAGGAGGACGTTTTTTGGGCTATATTGTGACCGAACGGGGTATTGAAGCTAATCCTAGCAAGGTGAAGGCTCTTCAGGACATGCTACCGCCCAGAAACATAAGGGAAGTACAGAGGCTGACCAGTCGGATTACAGCGCTATCACGCTTCATCTCCAAGACTGCCGACTTGAGCCTTCCATTCTTCAAAATCCTCCGCAAAGCTACAAAGTTCCAATGGAATGAAGACTGCGATCGGGCTTTTGAAGAATTGAAGACGTACTTAAACTCCCTACCTGTGCTGGCCAAGCCAGCTGTCGGCGAACCGTTGTACATTTATTTATCCTCAACCGAGCAGGCAGTGGGATCAGCGTTAGTCCGGTCGGGAAGTGAGGAGCAACCTGTATATTTCCTTAGTCATATCTTGAAAGATGTTGAAACCCGCTACACCGGACTCGAGAAGTTGGCCTTTGCTCTGATCCTAGCCGCTCGGAGACTTCGTCCTTATTTTTTGGCGCACACGATTATCGTCAAGACCAATAGCCCGTTGGGACGAGTGCTTTTAAATCCAGAAGCTTCCGGACGGCTCATCAAATGGACAACCGAGCTAAGCGAATTTGATATCCAATATCAGCCCCGCTCGGCTATCAAGGCACAAGCCTTAGCCGATTTTGTGACGGAGGTGCAGGACCCGGAACCCGAAGCTGTGTGGAAAGTGTTCGTGGATGGATCGTCCACTAGACACGGGAGCGGAATTGGCATAGTTTTGCTGTCCCCACAAGGAGAGCGGATGCAGCTCTCCGTCCGGCTAGATTACCGAGCGACCAACAACGAAGAAGCCCTTATTGCTGGATTGCAGGCCGCTCGGCACGTTGGAGCCGTCCGGGTCATCCTCTATTCAGATTCCCAGTTGGCTGCTCAGCAAATCTCGGGGATTTTCGAGATAAATAGTACAAGGCTCAAGCTCTACGTGGAGGCTATTGAAAAACTTAAGCTCAACTTTAGGGAGGTGATTATTCAGAAGATCCCCCGGGTGGAGAATCAAGTGGCGGATGAATTGGCCAAGCTGGCAAGCGCGTTATCCCCGGTCGGCTATCAGAAGCCGATCGAGCAAGTATCTTTAGTAGCACATGTCGATCGGATGGAGGGCATCACATACCCGAGCCATTGGAGGACAACTATTGTGGAGTTTTTGTGCTCGGGAGCTACCCCCTCCGACCGGGAAGAAGCTCATTTGCTGAAGAGAAGGGCTAGTCGGTTCACCCTCGTAGGAGATCAACTCTACAAGAAGGCCTTCTCCCGTCCGCTCCTAAAATGCGTCAGCTGGGAAGATGCCGAGTACATCCTTCAAGAAGTGCACCAAGGTGCGTGCGGTGGACATCCAGGCGGGCGGTCCTTAACCAGGAAGATTTTGCTAGCTGGGTATTTTTGGCCAACACTTCAAAAGGATGCTGCCTGGACCGTTGCAAATTGTCTATCCTGTCAGAAGTATCACAGCATGTCCCACCGACCGGTAGAGGAGATGAAAGCATCAAATGTGGCCTGCCCGTTCGACCAATGGGGGATGGACATCGTGGGACCCTTCCCCATGGCTACCGGGCAGCAGAAGTTCTTATTGGTGGCGGTCGACTACTTCTCAAAATGGGTAGAAGCTGAGCCACTTGCAAAAATATCCGAGCAGATGGTTAAAAAGTTCATATGGCAAAATATCATCTGCCGCTTTGGCATCCCAAGACGACTCGTCTCCGACAACGGACGTCAATTCACTGGGAAGCTGCTCGGGAAGTGGTGCGAAAGTTATGGCATCGAGCAGCACTTCACATCGGTGGCATACCCTCAAAGTAAAGCCGAAATAACCAACCGAGAGATTCTCGAATTTTCGGGCTCGGCTCGACCATGAAGGAGGCAGTGGGTAGACAAGTGCCAGGCCCTATGGGCTCTCCGCACGACACCAAAGGAGGGCAGGCGTCACTCCATTTCACTTGGTATATGGAGGCGAAGCAGTTATCCCGATTGAAGTTGGGGTGGAGTCCGTTCGGGTACAAAATTATGACGAAAATAACGCCGAACGGAGGAACATGGAGCTAGACTTAGTCGAAGAGGAAAGAGCTAAAGCGTCCGTCCGGTTGATGGCGCAGCGTATGAAGCAGAACTACAACCGGCGCATGATCCCTAGAGCCTTTCAAGTAGGCGACCTAGTTTGGAAGAAAGTCAAGCCAGTCGGAGATGTCGGCAAGTTGGAAGCTCCCTGGGCAGGACCCTTTGAAGTGGTCGAGAAGCTCCGTTCGGGCGCTTATTACCTCAAGGATGCGGAAGGTCGGATGCTGGATCGGCCATGGAGTGCAAATCACCTGCAGCCATATAGAGCTGGGTGAGAGGTGCACTTTTGCTCTATTTTGTGTAAATTCAAAATAGCTGTACTCCTTTTATCGCAGGAAACAAATTATTCCCAAGGCATTCTGTGTTCATAGCCGAACGGTTAGTTCTCCGAAGGCCCCGTGCCGCTCGGCCGGAGGTAAATTATGGAAGCCAAGCGCTCGACGACGAAGGCCCCGAGCTGCTCAGCCGGAGGTATGTTGTACGAGCCAAAGGCTCAACTCCGAAGGCCGTGCTCGGAGGTAAATGCTCGAAGCAGCTCGGCGGCGAAGGCCCACTCATTTGGAGGTATGTTATGCAGAGCCAAAGGCTCAACTCAAGGCCCGTCTTGCCGGAGGTAAGTGCTCGAAGCAGCTCGGCGACGAAGGTCCGTGCTCGGAGGAGGTATATTGTCTGAGTCAAGGCTCAATTAAGACCTGTCTTGGTTCGGCCGCGTTGTCAAATTAGGCTTAAAAGCCCGACGAGCCTCCGTCGTTAAAGATCGAGTCGTTATCCGCGCCGACGAGCTTCAGTCGTTAAAGATCGAGAGCCGCGACCGACTATAAATATCGCGCGTCGAGCTCGGCGTTAAAGATCGAGGCGGTCGGCGTCATAAACCCTCGGAAAGGAGACGAGGCGTCTATAAATCCCGTCGGAAGACCGGCGAGCTCCGTCGTTAAAGATCGAGCAGCTATAAATATGGTATGAGGGCCGAACGGCTCAAGGATATCAGCAGCAGCGATAAGGCGACGACCGTCGAGAGCCGTGCCGACCGGCTATAAATATCCGCGCCGACGAGCTCCGTCGTTAAAGATCGAGAGTCGCGCCGACCGGCTATAACTATCCGCGCCGTCGAGCTCCGACATTAAAGATCGAGAGACGGTCCGGCGTCTATAAACCCTCCGGCCGGGAAACCGGGAGACGAGCCGGCGTCTATAAAGACCGAGCGGAAAACCGACGATCACCATCGTTAAAAATCGAGTCGGTCCGGCGAATATAAATACCCCGGGCGGACGAACGAATATCAGAGGGTTGTATTAAAACATTTAGGCCCGCTCGGGCGTTGGTCCTTCGATACTTGGCGTTTGTTGACTTCACACAGGCTAGATACGTACAGACCGAGTAGGCCCTCCCGCTCGGACATTGATTAATGGGTTAAGCCGATCGGCCGCGTAACGGAGAACACTTAGAGCATGACTGACCCTGAGCATAAACGTTATGCAAACAGAAGAATATTATGGATAATAATCAGGAAGACGCAAGCAGAGACATAATTGCATTAAAGGGAAAGCATGCCGAACGGCAAGTACAAAAAGTTACGCTGGGCGTGAGAAACGCAAAAACAAGATAGAGACGAGGAACACTCTTCACTCGGGGTCTTCGAAGTTGAAGAAACCGTCCAGAATGTCGTCTATCATGGCCGCCAGATCGGAGGCGGGAATGTGCATTCCCGCCGGGAGGTGGCCACCCTTCTTCAAGTACGCCATGGTGACCTTGACCGCCTCGGCGAAAGTTGAGGAGGCGGGAATGTGCATTCCGAGCGGAGGTATTCTTGGCGCGCTGCTGCTAGGCGACTCGGCTCTCCCTCCTTATATTTTCTGAGCGTCGCCCGGGAGGCAATTAGTGAATCTTGGAGAACTTTCTGGTCCACCTCTGCTTTAGTGCGTTCAGCTGAGCATCCATCCCGTTCGGCAGTTAATTGGGCTTCCAGGTCCTTACATTGCTGATCTAGGGCTCGGACTTCAACTTTCATCTTGTCCAGAACAGCAATCGCCCGTCTCTTCCGGCTACTGGCGCGCTTCACGTCTGCGTCGCGTTTCTTCACCAGGCCTTCAAGTCGAGCCACCTCTGTAGCCAGGTCGGCGGCCTTCTTCTGTTCGGCCTCGCGGGCTTGTTTCTCTCGCTCGGCCGATGGACCCCCCGAGACTTGGAGTTTTTCCATGAGATCCTCCAGCTCGGCCAGCCGATGGCTAGTGGCGATTTGCTCCGCCCAATGCTGTAAGTGAAATAATAAAATCAGGAACCAAACAATAGCATGGCGCAGGAAGAAAAATGAACCTACCTGAGTGGCCTGCTGCATGTGGTTATCGCCGAGCTGCTTTGGCGTCATGAGGGCTACCCGAATCTGGGCGTCCTCGAAAAGTTTGGCGAGCGGACCCGTCAAGGTTATTTCATGAACAGGACTTGATGGCCGATCGACAGACAATAAATATTCCTCTGATGGGAATCGAAGGGTAGTCTTGATAGTCGGGTGGCCGGCCGGCACTTCCTCAGCCGCAGTCACCAGGCCCGACGACTCCCCTATGGTTGAAGTTTCGCCCAACCGTCGTAAGCGACGACGAGTCCGTGGAGGAGAGCCAGAGGGCTGGGCGGTGGGCGACGCCACGGGGGTCCCGATCTGCGACAGCGTGCGATCTGGAGAAGCGATCTCGATCGGCGCCTGTGGTTCGCCCTCTGGGGTCGGCGGAAGGCTGGAGTCCCTTCGACGTTTCTGCCGAACTTCCAGTAGTGAATCCCCGGCCTGGGGGACTCCCAGCTCGGCTGGAGCAGAGGAAATAGGATCCGCCACAACCTCCGTTGAAGCGGATTGAGCAACTTCTATTTCAGGGGCGGACTGCGTCCCCCCCTCTCCTGCATCTGCCAGGCGACTGGGGATTGTTAGGATCCTTCGTACTCGGCTAGAGAGGGGGGGTGTGAATAACCGACCACAATCTTTCGCGTTTCTTCCTACGATTAGGTTAGTGCAGCGGAAATACAACGTAGAAAGAAAACAGGAGAAGAAAGACAAACCTTAACACAAGGATGTAACGAGGTTCGGAGATTAGGGCTCCTACTCCTCGGCGTGTCCGTAAGGTGGACGAGTCCAGTCAATCCGTCGGTGGATGAGTCCCCGGAGAACCGGCTAATACAATATACTCCTTGTGGGTGGAGAAACCTCGCCACAAACGTTTGCAACAGCAAACAAAGAGTACAAGAACAGTAAGAAAAGCAATACAATATGAATACAATAGCACTCTACCAATTTCTTGCTTTCTTGTCGACTGGAGGTGAAGCAGCAACTTCACAACCCAAACGCAGCAGCTTGTCGACGACGGGAAGCTTATGCGAAGCTTCGGAGGCGAGCTCAATCAAAGCTCAGTTGAAGCAGAAGCTTCAGCAGCAGAAGAACAGAAGTTCTAGAGGAAGAGATTAAGTCCCAGCAACGAAGCCCCGGACCCCTTTATACCGCACTGCGAAGAAGATAAAGAAGACACGAATCTAGTCGTTGTGTCGCGGCTAATCGTGGACGATCGACTGGAGCAGGTCGATCTCGATCGTCCGGCACGATCGGGACTTTCTGATCGGTCCCGGACGATCGGCACTCTTCGCGAAGAACTCACCCAAGTTCTCGTTCGTCTCTGATCGATCGTGGACGATCGTCCATGTGGATCGGTCCACGGACCGATCCTCTCCTTTCTCTTTGCCTTACGTTGGCTTCGATCGGTGCGGACCGATCGAGATAACATCTGATAACATCTTGTTTAATTCTTGATCGGTCACCGGACCGATCAGATAACCAATGTATCCTTGGATCGATCCAGCGATCGATCCAGCGGATTTTGCCCAAACCAAGTCCCAAACCTTTCAAACCAACATCCGGTCAACCTTGACTGTTGGTATATCATACTTAGCATCCGGTCACTCCATTGACTGCTAAGACTTCCCACCAAGTGTCCGGTCAATCGTTTGACCCACTTGGACTTTCTCTTCGTGTCAAGTATCCGGTCACTCCTTGACCTACTTGACCTTCTCAACACCGGATGTCCGATCACCCTTGATCCATCTGGATTTTCCTCGGCTTCACTCACGGGACTTTCACCTAGCTTCACTCACTAGGGTTTCACAGCTTCACTCACAGGATTTCCATCCGGCTGGCTTCACTCACCGGGACTTTCACTTTCACCTAGCTTCACTCACTAGGATTTTCACCGCTTCACTCACGAGATTTCCATTGCTGGCTTCACTCACGGGACTTTCACACCGCCTAACATCCAGTTAGGACTTTCTCCTTTGGCTTCACTCACGGGACTTTCCAAGCCTAACATCCAGTTAGGACTTCCCACTGCCTGGCTTCACTCACGGGACTTTCCAACTCTTGGCTTCACTCACGGGACTTCTCCAACTGCCTTCACTCACCAGGACTTTCCCGTGCCAAACTCCTGTTTGGACTTTTCCGTTCCAAGTCTCCATACTTGGACTTTTCCGGTGCCAAGCTCCCTACTTGGACTTTTCCAGTGCCAAGTCTCCATACTTGGACTTTTCCTGAATCAGGTCAACCAGGTCAACCTTGACCTACGGTTGCACCAACCATCTCCCAAACATCTATTCTTGTCAAACATCAAGAATAGAACTCTCTTCGTCAAACATCAACATGCAACTCAACTAGGTCAACCTTGACCTAAGGTTGCACCAACAATCTTCCTAAGTCAAACATCAAAATACAACTCGAGTCAGGTAACTCAGGTTTTCCAACCATCTTCCAAGGTCCAACAATCTCCCCTTTGATGTTTGACAAAACCCATAATCAAGTTAGGTTAACCCGATAACCTAACTTAGGTTTTCCAACCATCTTCCAATGTCCAATGTTCTTTCCTTGAACATTCTCTGGACATTCTCCCCTTAGGTTAACCCGATAACCTAACTTGGGTTCTCCAATAATTCTCCCCCTTTTTGACACACATCAAAAAGAATTCCAATGTTCTTCCTCGAACATTCCTTGACATTCTTCCCCTAGCTTAGGTTAACCCGATAACCTAACTTGGGTTCTCCAATAATTCTCCAATGAACACTCTCCCCTTTTTGACACACATCAAAAAGAAAAAGGAGAGTATCAAGGTCAAGAGTTTCTTCCTAATGAAAGTCTCATACCTTTCATTGAAACTCTTAATTTCCCCCTTGATACTAAACTTAACAATCAACTTAGTGATAATCCCATATCACTAATCCTCGAAAGTCTTAAGGAGTAAAAACTCCCCCTAAAAGTCAACTTCCCCTTGACAATTAGTTAAAACTCCCCCTAAAGGTCAACTCCCCCTTGACCATTGCACCAACAATGTCTTGGAGAGTTTCAAACCTTTAGAAATCTGAAAATCAACTCCTAAAAACTGAAATTTCAGACACCTGCTGAAAATCAGAAAAACCAGCATGCCCTGATCGGTCCCCGGACCGATCAGGCCTTCACCAGATCGCACTCGTGCTACTGGAACTCACTGGATCGGTCTGCAGACCGATCCACAATACTCTGGATCGGTCCGCAGACCGATCAGATCTTCCCTGGATCGGTCCCCGGACCGATCCAGCCACTGAAATCAGAACTTCTGATTTTCCCTTCCGGAAAATCAGAAACTCTTAATAAATTCAAGAAAAATTCCAAAAATTACGAAACTTTGAGGATACATTCCTCATATCATACACTATCATGGAAAAATAGTTTTCTATGAAAATAGTTTCCATTTTTCAATCTTGATACAAAGTTCAAAAACTTTGAAATAGTTCAAGTTTAAACCAACTTTGTATCACAATGTTCAATGATGAATGCAATCACTAAGATGGCTTCATCAATGTTTTTCAAATCAATTTTAAAATGCTTTTAAAACCATTTGAATTTAGGACCATAATCTTAGGACTATATGTACATGACTTGTACACAAGTTTTCCCTATGATCCTCCATTTCTTGAATTAGGCTCATCTAGGTACAAAAACTATGCACCTTGATCCTAACTCATGATCCTAATATCTCACATACATCTAAAGTGTATCAAACACATCCAAGTCAATGTTGATGTGAGATATGGGTTTAGGTATCTTAGACTAAGGTCTCATGCATTTTCTAAACACAAATTTGATCTCAATATCAAAATGTGTTTTTCATCCTTAAATCAATTTCATTGATTATTAATGCAAGAGATGATGACATGGCATGAAATGATATCATAAGTAAAGACATGTGAAGAGAAGAAGCCTAGCAATACTCGGAAACAAGGGGACGAGAGAAGAGAAGAAGCTTACTGAGGGAAAATCAAAGGAAAGAATCCCCAGGAACTCGAAAATCGCCGGAAAGCAAGCACTAGGAGTCGCCGGAGTAAGCCAGCAGCAGGCAGCTTCGACAGAGGACGCGCGATGAGACGGAGAGTGTGGCGTAAAGGCCAGAACGAGGGCTTTATACGAACGAGACCGCTCAGCCTCGTCCGTCGGATGTAGGGCACAAGAGACGAGGTCATCATCTAGCCGTCCATTTCAAAACAAAGGGCGTCCCATCGTACGGAGCGTCACCGCCACTAGAGACGAGCCACGTGGTGCTCTGTCACCAAGCGCAATTAATGCGCCCATACCGCGCATGCTTCGGCTTAAGGAAAAAGACTTGCGCGATTTTCAAGAGGATTTAGACAAGCAAACATCCGCATTGGGTGCCAAAGCATACCAAGCGAAGAGCCGAGCGGTTAAATTTGGCATGAGAGCCGAACGGCTCAAGGGATATCAGCAGCAGCGGTAAGGCGACGACCGCCCGCTCGGACACACAGTCCAGTCAGTCGGACTCACTGCCTCCTTCGACTAGACTTGAAGGGGAGGCAAGTGATCCGGCGGTAAGAATGGGGGACCCACAGATGGGGTCCCGTCCGAGCGGAACCAGAGATTACCCAACCAAAGGTTTGGGTTTCCGACGCCAAAGCAGGAGAACCGGAGTCGAGTGGCCGAGCGGAGGTGCCCGCTCGGCCGAGGACAGAATGGCCGAGCGGAGGTCTCCGCTCGGCCGGAATCGTGGCGAGGGAACAGTGGTTAGCCGAGTGGCCTATTCGCTCGGCTCGGGATATGGTATGTCAGCAAAGGCATGATGATTAGACTGTACGCAAGATGACGCTATTAAAGGCCCCACCATCACGTCACGGAAAGGTTGATACAGTAGCAGTATGGTCTTATGGATGCCCTTCTGACAGGCTCATACCTAGGCATGGTCGAAAGCAAGTGATTGCTTCGATTGGTGTGCCCAGGCTCCTTCGAGAGGTCTATATAAGGCCTCCACTTCTTCAACCGGAGGTACACAAGTCTCGCATATTCAGAGCCACATACTTTCTTATTCCTTCGCCTGACTTGAGCGTCAGAGGGCCGTCGCCGGGGAACCCCCTCCGGCTCGGTTTTGTTGTAGGTTCGCCGGAGCATTCGAGGATCCAGCAGGGAGCGCCACATCCCCAGCGTCCGTTGACTCCTGGTTCGGACAGGATCAGTACTTAAACATAAATCTCAACATGAGGGCCCGACATTGTACCACATACATGAATTGCGCGCATCCCTAAAAAAATATGAGGTAACTAATCCCGAACCTAATAGGGAACATGCCCGTGCTTCGACCTAGGAGTAACGTAGGAGCTCATCCCATGGACCATTCTTAGGGTCCGGTACAAGCCATACAAAAGTAAAATAGCATATCATGTTTCTTATCATATCATGAAGAGTGCTCTTAATCCCAACTTATAGGAAAACATCTCTTAGGCATTTCATCATACATAAGCCTTTCATAAGCATAACATGGTGACATAAAGTTCACATATCACATAGCATATCATGAAGAGTCATTATCATGCATAGTTGGGGGTTTGATCTTTCTACCAACCCTAACTCATATCTTGGTCGAAACTTGCATGAAATATGATCTTAAATCTTAAGCAACTTTAAACAAGGAAAGCATCACATAATGCATAGTATATCATGGGAGAAAACATAAACAATTCTAGTTGGAGTTAAACTTTCCTAATCCATTCCATTTCCTTCTTGGCCGAAACTTACAAAAGGTATAGTCCTAGGTTTTAAGCAACATAAAGCATGGAAACTTTAAACCAATATCACACAATGCATAGCATAACATGTGAGACTTTTTGCAACATAGGTGAGTTTCTAACCCAAATTTCTAGTCTTGGCCGAACATATAAAGCATGATTCTAGGTTTCACTTAAACAACTTTAAGCATGAAACTCTAAACTAATATCATACAATACATGACATAGCAAATAAGACTTTTAGAAAACATAGATGTGTTTCTAACCCTAACTTCATATCTTGGTCGAACCTCTAAAGCATGGTTCTAGGTTTTATTTAACAATATTTAAGCATGAAGCTCTAAACTAATATCATAGAATGCATGACATAGCAAATAAGACTTCTAGCAAGCATAGATGAGTTTCTAACCCTAACTTCATATCTTGGCCGAAACTCTAAAGCATGGTTCTAGGTTTCATTTAACAATATTTAAGCATGAAGCTCTATCACATAATAGCTTACACATCATGAGGAAACATAAGCAAGCATGGTTAACATTTTTAACTCTCCTCAACCCTTGTTTCATGTCTTGGCCGAACTTACAAAATCTAATCCTAGGTTTTAAGCATGGAGCTCTATCACATAATGTTTACACATCATGAGAAAACATAATCAAGCATGGTTAACATTTTTAACTCTCCTCAACCCTTGTTTCATGTCTTGGCCGAACTTACAAAACCTAATCCTAGGTTTTAAGCAACATAAAAACATGGAAATGTTAGAGTGTATACTAAAAGCCTAGCTTTTGGTATAAACATTTATCTAGAAATAAGAATCACATTGGTCAAATGTCTACATTTATGATAAATGTAGTTGTTCAATTAATTTATATTGTAGATAACATGGTGTGTGGTGTCACACACAGAAGATCATATTATCGGTTTCCTTATAAATTATAAACAGTAGCTCACGACTAAGATGGAAAGGAACAAACCATTGGAAAGTCGTAGTGTAATTAGGTATTAGTTTATCTTAACTATATAATTATACTAATACACTTAGAGTGTATTGAGTAGGACCATTTGAGGTCGTTCCTTTTATACTGACTTTATAAAGGAACAAAAACCTCAGTTATTATGGAAGTGTGTGCTCTTAATCCTAATATAATAACAAGCACATATATTTGATATTTATTTCTTTAATTTATCAATGGGTGAGATTTAATTCGATAAATCAATAAGCCCGATAAGTTGGGAAATGATATCACTTATAGTGTGTGTTGTTGATTATAGAAGGAAACTGTGTCCTAGTGATCTAGATTGAGAATGTCCCCAAGAGGAGCTCATAAGGATTGTCATGTTAAACCCTGCAGGTGGACTTAGTCCAACATGACGATGAAGTTGAGTGGTGCTACTCTTGGAGTTAGATATTAATTAAGTGAGTTGTCAGTAACTTACTTAATTAGTGGACATTTGTTATCTTAAACACAGGGAGACTAACACACTCATAATAAGAAGGAGCCCAAAATGTAATTTGGGATTGGTGCGGTAGTTCAATAATAGTTCTTTAGTGGAATGAATTATTATTGATGAAATTAAGTTGTGTGTTCGGGGCGAACACGGGATGCTTAATTTTATCGGGAGACCAAAACCAATTCCTCCTCTCGGTCCCTATCGTAGCCTCTAGTATATAGAGATTTATACTCATCGCATACCCACCTTCTTACCCATCCAATGAGGCCGACCAAGCTAGCTTGGAACCCAAGCTAGGGCCGGCCAAGACCAAGTGGATGAGTCATGTAGGTGGCCGGCCAAAGCTTGGGTCCCAAGCTTAGGTGGCCGGCCACTAGAATATTAAAAAGGATTTTTATTAAAATTATTTCTTATGTGGATATCATGATTTTAAAAGAGAGTTTAAAAATTTAAAATTTCCTTTTATAACTTTCTACAAAAGATTAAGAGAAGAGATTAATCTCTTTCCTTATTTGTAGTTTAAAAGGATAGTTTTAATTTTTTGGTAAAAACTTTCCTTATTTGTAAATCGTCTACATGTTTAAAAGAGAGTTTAAAATTTGAAATCTTTCCTTATTTGTTGATTAAAGGAGGATTTTAAATTTTAAGAAAACTTTCATTTTTAATCATGTTCATGATTTAAAAGAGAGTTTAAAATTAAATATTCTCTTTTATAAGTTTCTACAAAAGATTAAGAAAAGATTTGATATCTTTCCTTATTTGTAGATTAAAAGAGATTTTAATTTTTTAGAGATAACTTTCTTTTTATCCACATGTTTAAAAGAAATATTTTAATTTATAAAATTTCCTTTTTATTAACCACCATGAAGGGAAAAATTATTTGAGAAATTTTTATAAATTTCCGGAAACAAATTATGAAATTTTAATTCTTGTGTGAATTAAAATTTCCTTGATTAAAGGGATTAAGGTGGCCGGCCATTAACATGATGAAAAGAAAATTATTTTTAATTAAATAAATTTTCTTTTTCAATGGCAAAAGAATTAAGGAAGTTTTTATTAAATTTTCCTTATTTGCCAAGACCAAGGATTATAAAAGAGGAGGTAGAGGAGGCTTCATGGTGAATGTCTCTATTATTTTTTCTCCCTCTTTTCTTCTTTGGGTGTGGTCGGCCCTTTCTTTTCTCTCCTCTCCTTTGTGTGGCCGAAACTTTCTCATGGTGGAGATAGCTTTGGTGGTCGAATCTAAGAAGGAGAAGAAGGAGAGAAAAGAAGCCTCTTTTCTAGCATCCCTTGGAGCATGGTGGTGGTGGCCGAACCTCTTCATCCGAGAAGAAGTTTTGATGGCCGAAACTTGCAAGGAAGAAGAAGGTGCTTGGTGGTTCTCATCTCGGAAGATCGTTGCCCACACAACGTCCGAGGTTAGAAGAGGAATACGGTAGAAGATCAAGAGGTTTTTCTAAAAGGTATAACTAGTATTTTTCTTTCCGCATCATACTAGTTATTTTTGGAAATAATACTAAATACAAGAGGCATACGATTCTAGTGTTTCGAATTTATTTTCGATATAATGTTCTTTTGTTTTTCTTTTCCTTGTGATTTGATTGTTCTTTTCGGTTAACCTAAAGTTATTTTAGGAAATTAAATATTAGCTTTCCATAAAAGGTTTTGTCTAGTCGGTGGTGGTTGCTCCCATATCCAAGAAGGTCATGTGTCTCGCCACGTCAGTACTGGGAACCAATTCTGGAAATTAATATTTAATGGAATTAATAACTTAAGGTGATTTGGGTCGAACGTGTTAAGTTTCGCAGGAGATCCAAGTCTAAACCTAAAAGAACAAATAAATTAAGTTTTGGATCAAACGTGTTAAGTTCCGCAGGCGATCCAAAATTTAATTTAAAAGAACACATGGTAGCTAGGAAAAGGTTCAGACCTTTGTACAAAATTTTTGTACAGTGGAACCTCTAGGTTTTCCGAGTAGCAACCAACAGGAAAAATACTCGAAAACTACTTGTACTGCAGGTGAGGGAGATACTTACATCCTCTTGCTTGGTTTACTAAGAAAATACCCTACGTGAAGAAGAAGAAGAAAACTTTTGCTTCTAGAACTCCCTTTTTGCTTATCTTGCTTGTAAGGGGAAGTAGGTTTTAAGAACTTCCCTTTGTGAAGTTTTCCTAGGAAGAAAACCTTTAGCTTGAATTTGAAAATGGGAGAGGGGAAGCTTGGAGTTTCGGTGAAGGAAGAAGAAGGAGGAAGAAGGAAAAGAATAGTTTTTCTTTCCCTTACTTCTATTTATTCCAAATGAAAGGGAGAAGGGAAAACACCTTTTTATTCTTCCCTTCATTTATTCTAAATGAAGGGAGAAGGGAAAATGAACTCTTCATGCTAAGTGAAGGGGAGAAAGGAAAGATAAACTTTTCCTCTAAGTGAAGGGAGAAAGGTGTCCTTTCACCATCCCTACCCTTAACTACAATTTCCCTTTTCTTCCTACCAATATTTCCTCCTAGGCTATTGGTTATCCCATACTGCTTAGAACTTGCCCCTTGTTAAGAGGTTCAAGGTTCAAGCCTTGACCACTCTTCTTTTTCTTTTCTTTTTGATTCTATTTTCTCTTATTCTTAAAAGGAATTCATATGAAATTGCTGGGCGTTACACATTCAATCACTTGTAATTCATTTCCTTTTGTTCAACTTTTAGTTATGTGTAGTTAACGTTGTAAGAGGCTACTCCGCCCGAAGGAGATTGACATAAAAGTACATTTAATTTTCCTTGGATTAGCAATCTCCTGATTACAAACCAAATAAGTCTCCTTGTGTTTCTGTCTCTGTAATTAGTCTCTTAGTTTTTTTATTACAAGTATTCTTAATCAAGTCGAGAAAGGGTTGAATTTATTTTTGCAGGGCAATTCACCCCTCCCCTCATGCCGCCCACCAAGGGATCAATAACATCGAGCCTGGGGTGACTGACCCGACCCTACGAAAATTTTTCACTGACCACCAGGGGTAAATCGGGAAGCGCTCGCAGTGGACAGCCTAGGAGCCCAGCATCTTTTAGTTGCGTGCCTCATTTGGAAGAAAAATTCCTATAAATTCGTCATGACTGGGCTTGAACCGTAGATTCCTGGGTGATAACCTGAATGTCCTACCGTTATACTATAACCCCAGGAATATTATGATGATTTTTAAAGACTAATATCAACGTGGAGCTGGTTGCCCCAATGTAGTGATGACTAGATCAACATTTGATCAAACTAGTATTAATGTTGGTTTCAAATTAGTATTAATGTTGGTTTCAAATCAATGTTGCTGTTAATTTATATGGAGGAGAGAGATTTATACAAAGACGAGAGAAATAGTCCAATTGGATTGGAATTTTTTAGTTCGAAAGTAACGGTCGATTTACCACACGGGCATATAGAGTTGCTTTTGTAAAAAATAGCATCTCATTGGATCGGACGGTTTTATAAAGAGCAGTTTCCGGATGAATAAAAAGAATAATTTATTATTATTTTAAACAAAATATTTTTAATGTATAATATTTAATTTATTAATGAAAAAAACATTATGTCATGTGAACCGTTGGATAATATGAAAATAGTTTAAAAGATCTAAAATATTTTAGATTGATAAAAAACAAAATAGTTTTTATTTTAAAATGAATAAATAAAAATTTAATCCAAGGTATTATTATTATTTTAAAAATTTATAGCTAACGTGTAATTTAAAAAGACTCATAATTAGTGGACAACGAATCGGATCATCGAGAAAAACAAAACTTGATTTTTTTTTTGGCATTTCCTTTTTTTTTTTTTTTTTTAATTCTATCCTATTTTTCTCTTCCCCTCTTACTGTTGCGTGATTTCCTTCTTATTTGAGCATCCTTTTCCGCCTTTTGAGGTCTGCCCACTCTGTGCCGTGACGCAACGCAGCGCTTCCACGCCGCCGGAGAGAGGGAGCGATCGAACGGCTCCTATCGTCGCTCACCGCCATCCTTCTGCCCACCTACTCTGCCGCACCTCCTCCTGTTCTCCGTCGGCTCGTCGTTCTCTGCGCCGGATCTCCATGGCCACTGAGACGGCCGGCGCGATTCGGACGACCAAGCCAGTCACCATCTCCTACTCCGAGATCAAAGTTAACTCCCTTCTCAGTAATTTCCATTCAGTTATTTCTCAATCTCATCGCTGTCGCTCTTGACGGGCGCGTTCGTGGGAATGGTTTCAGGACAAGGGCAAGGATCTGTATGCAAAAATAGAAGAAGGATTTGGGCCAGATGGGCTCGGGATCATCTCGGTATCAGATGTATGTATGATGACGAATCTCTTTCTCTTTTTTTTTCCCTGTCTATACGATGCCAATTTTCTTATGTTCTATGTTCGATTCTTTATTTTTTCAGTTGCAAAGTGTTTATTCTTATTCTTGTTATTGTTATTTTTGCTATTTTTATTACCTGTGAAATATATGCCTTTTGGCTTTGAGCCTCATCGATATACTGCTGCAGGTCCCCGGCTTCCCGTTGCTACGTCAGAAACTTCTACAGTTAGCACCCAGGCAAAGCTTCCCTGAAATTTCTTATTACAATTGTTTGCCTTTTGCGTTTTTCTACAAAGATACTTAGATGAGGACTAAATTGTCATTCCCTTTATCTTCTCTTTCTAGAGTGGCAAACCTCCCCGATGAAGTGAAAAGTGAGCTGGAAGACCCAGAAAGCAGGTACTGATTAATTTGATTGTTGGGTCAATTGCTAGGGGTGTAAACAAGCCAAGCCGAGTTAAACTCGACCATGTTCAAGCTTGTTCACTTTCATATTGGTTCTGTTCAAGCTTGTTAATGAAGAATCTTTTAAAGCTCAAGCTGAGCTTAGCTTTTTAATGAGCTCAACTAGACATTAATGCCCTTATAATTTAGTAAAAAATAAAACTCCAATAAATGAAACTTATAATGTTTTCATTTTTTTTAAACATATTATACATATTTTGTAATTATAAAAAATAAATGAGTATTCTTTATATATGTTAATAAAAATATAAGGAGATAAGGTTATTATTGAGTTTTTGACATGTTAAGAAAATGGCAGCCCATTACATAAAGCTCCCGCTAATGCGGGGTCTCAGAGAAGGGTCGAATCACATTAGATCATTTGTACACAGGGGCGAAACCGGGGGGGGGGGGGGCAATTTAAAATAAATCATCATTTTTTTTATATGAAAAAATTTTATTCATAACAAAATTAATGTATCATATTATATAACAAGTCTTTCATATCATAATGATAATATTTCAACAAAATATAAACAATAATTCAAAAAGACAAAAACAGATTAAAAGAGTATAAAGAGAATAACCATACAAGGCACCAGAAATACAATAAATCAAGTTAATTGATACTGTGTTTTACTCTATGAGATTTCTCATCAAACTCATCTATTGTGGATTCAACATCTGGGTTAGTTAGAAAACATTTGAACTATTGGAATTTGGATTAAATTTGAAGTCTTGCTATAGAGAAGAGGACATATTGGGCTAGTTAGAAAATTTATAATGGGCTTTGATATTTGGACTAGATAATATACCCTATAAGGAGGGGGCATGTTTCGCCTCTGTTTGTACACCGCCTTACCTTGCATTTTTTGCAAGCGACTATTTCCGCGACCCAAACCTGTAACCTCAAGGCCACATGGCAGCAACTTTACTGTTAGGTTAAGACCTTAGCTTTTGACATGTTAATAGATAATAAATTGTTGATGAGCTTTGTTAATAAATGCTAATGAGCTGAGCTCATTAGTATTTGAGCTTGTTTGTTTGATATATTTTATACTAGTGAACAAACATAAATCAACCCCTATCGAGTCGAATATTGAGCTTGTTAACAAGAAAATTGTTCATTTACGACCCTATTTATTGCTACTCATGTGAAACTTCTTATGCATTTTAAAGAATAACAAATTTTGTAATTCATATTGCACTTTGGATAGGAAATTTTGCATTAAGATATCGCCAATATTTTCTCTTCATGTAATGTAAAGTCAGTCTCACCTTCTAGTTGGTTCCATAATTTTGTTGATTATGGAAAATTAATGATGTGCACATCAAACGAGGAAGAGGAAGACAAAAAAAAAGACTTGGTTTGCAACAATAAAATAAGATAAAATTTATTTAAGTATAGATGATGATATAGTAGGGGATAGAATCTAATAGTGTAGAAGGATCTATATAGCCGACCCCACCTAGTAGGATAAGGCTTAGTTATTGTTGTTGTTGTATGGAAAATTACCTTTGTCCACAATAATGATGGATGAAATTGGATAGTTGTGTTGTACATTTTGTTGACACCACAATGGTGAGCAAGACCAGATTATTCAAATTTTAATTATTTGATTGTAGATGCAAGTTGCATAACTGCCGAAAATTACAAAGGGCGGTAAGAATCTAATGTTTTACTTAACCTATATCTAAAATGACCATTTGAAATAAAATTGTTAGAATCTGACCTATTCATTTTCTGGGATGCTACTTATCCTTAGGAATAAGCATTTTGGGCTCTTTTCTGGGTGATTATTATAATCACACAATTTTGACAGATTGATTCAGCCTTGCTTTTCTTTTGGTAAAATTATTTGGTCATTATCTTACCACTCTATCTAAACTAAATTCATTAATTTTTTTTAAATAAATGTTTATCATGTCATTTATCTCTAATAAATTCAAATGTATGAAAATATCAATTCTAAAAAATTTACTTCATATTCTAAAACTCCACCCATTATGACTCAGTCATGGTTGGTTCAAGCTCGAATGAAGGAGGGTTGCGTTAGGTTACCAGTTAGTATTAAACTATAACAAATGCTCAATGAATGGATCCATTAAACTATTGTAATAATACTAGGTCCTTCTCTGGAAGGAACGTATTGCAGGGTCTGATTGTAACGTCTCGGCAAGGACCGCTATATCTCCAGAATTCGGGTCTAATCCTAAATACGTAAGAGTTCGCGTTGGAGAGTCTGACAGTAACGTATCGGCAAAAACCACTACATCTCCATGAGAACTTGGGCCTAGTGTTAAATAGGCAAGAGTTCTCACACCATAGATAGGATAAGAACAAACATTATAGGAAGACTAATAATTTAAGATTTAAAACATAGAACATAGGAACTTGGTAAAACAATAAAGGTTGTAGATACGATGATTAAGAGAAGAATTAGTATTACGTGTACAAAAGACTAAGAAATAAAAAATGATAGAAAACTCAGGTTTTAAGTTATAATACACAGAAAAGAGTAAAATAAGAAATAAAGTGGACATTTTTTAAGATAGTTTGTTAAAAGTTGATAATTAGAAAGGGGGAGAGAATTATAGCTCTCAAGATAGTATGACGAAAGAAGTTGTGAACGTATATGCACCTCAAGTAGGATTAGATGAAGAAACTCAATCAAGATTTTGGGATGACTTGGTATTACAAAATATTCCGTCAAATGAAATGATTTTAATAGGAGGTAATCTAAATTGTCATGTCAAAGTAAAAAATGAGGAATATGAGAGTGCATGGGGGTTATGGATTTGGAACAAGAAATGAATAAGGGAAAACTATATTGAATTTTGCAATAACATATGATCTTATACTTGTTAATACGTTTTTTAAGAAAAAAGAACACTTAATCACGTTCAAAATTGGGTATAATAAATTGCAAATTGACTTTTTTATGGTTAGGAAGAGGGATAGAAATATTTGTAAAAATTGTAAGTGATCCTGCCTGAGAATGCTGGTGGTCAACTTGCTAGTGAGGTGTCATTGATGTTGACTATTTGGGAGATCACGAGGCCACATAATCTCGCGAATCCTTTCTAAAGCACCTGAGATGAAGAACACACCCAGAGGAGTGGGTTAGAATGATGGCCAGAGGGTTCTCCACACAACCACTCTGACGCTTAAGTAAGACTTTGGAGAGGGAGAAGTTGTCAAAAAATTAGGGTTTGATGCATTATGTGCGCATACCTTTACTCATGAGGGTCAACTACTTTTTATAGGATCAGGACTCTCTGCCACGTTCTTCCCATGCCCCCTCGTTTCTTGCGATTGTAGCCACGTTTCCTTAAATAAATGACCATTATGACCCATTTATGTTGGGTAAATAGCTGTTTTTTTCGCTTTTATTGCGATGATGGTTGCATTATCCGTGTCCCTACAAAATAATGGTTCATTGTTTTAATTCTTGATAGCTGGGGCGGTTTCAGTTTTTAGTCTGAGGGAGCCTGGAGCCGAGAATCGGGAGTTGTAATCTGATGCCAAGAGTCGGTAGCCTGGAGTCGAGAGTTAGTAACATGGAGTTGAGAGTCGGTAGCTGGAAGTCAGTAGTACAACTTCCCTGACTTTGACTACTATTATGGCAAGACTTTTGATCTTTTTAGCCATGTGGCCTTCGTTGTTACCCCCTATCATAATCTCCCCCTCAAGTTTAGTTGAAGGAGGTGAAAGTCCGACTGATTGGACTAATGTGATGTGGCAGGACATCTCTCTTTCATTCTTGATTCTTCTGCCACGTGGCAAAGAGCAAATCAGGGGTATATTCTTCTACAAGATCTACGCTTTAATTGCCGTCATGCCCTTTAAATGTGGGACATGCTTTATCAGCTTTGATTTTTAAGCCTGGAAGACGCCATTGCCTCTGAGGTTATATCACATTTAAGTGAGGTGATCATTTAGCAAGGAAGACTGACCACCTATCTTTGTGTAATGATTATTAGGAATTTTCGTAATCTGTGTTTGATCGAACGGTTGATGTTCTCTCTCGCTTTTCAAGATGGTCTGGATCTAAGGGTCCTGATCAGACTCCCAGCTTTATAAGTAAGATTGCGATGACTGTTTTCACTGTGTAACCCTTGTTCATGCGTATGTTGATCTTCTCTGTCTTCGCTTCACATCCTCTGCATTTCTTTCCTTGAGTAAGTTCCTCATCTTCCCTTTGTTAAAGGTTTACCAACCTATCTTTTGACCTTCCCTTTCCTTACCAGCGCCTGCATCCCAGTATTGGTTTGGTGATGGCTGCGGGGTCTTTGTCTTCTCCTTGGTACCAGTCTTTAGAATCTAGCTTTAGTAATGCTTCGTTAGTTCGGATAAGGTCTACTTATGGGATTCTGGTTGACCATGTCCTAATACTTCCCAATGGTAACGACCACCCCGATTGTCCCCTCCAGGATGTGTAACATTCTTTCGAAGTCATTTGATAAGCGGACTCCGCTTTTCTATTCTTACTTTCTTCTTTGAGGTGTCTTAATATTTCCACATCCCTTTGTCCCAGTTGGGGCCTAATTCATTCCGTATCTTAACCGGAGTGGTCATCTTATTCCATGTGTATCTAGCCCTTTGTTTGCTCGACTATTACATTGCTTCTTTTATCCTAAGAAAATGGAAGATGGAGTATTCTTCTTTTCATCCCGAGTTGGTTATGGTCTACTCAAAGGTTTTCCCCCATCGCATAAGGGGTGGAAGCCATAGTTCTTTTTTATTCGACTTTGGAACCCTGTGTCTTGGCCAACCTGATGGCAACGTGACCTGCCGACACCCCCCTCTGTAAAGGATAATCACCTGGTACGAGAATATTTCCGTGCATCCGAGTAACTATAGGACTTGAAGTTTGACAACACTTCCTTGTTGGAGGAGGGGTTGCTTCACATGTTTTGGCTAAGCCCTATGTCCGTCTCCCTTCAATTACCTTTTGGTAAATCCTTTTTTCTCTCCTTTAAACTTTAATTTCTAACTGAAAGCTTATCTTTGTTGCTGTAGCTACCACCATGTTGAAAGCCTTTTTGGGTCAGGCGATAAAGCTGTCGGACGCCGAGTTGGAGACTCGAAGCCTTGAGATTGCCAATCTGACCAGGGAGGCAGAAACCAATAGGGAAGTTTTTCCTGATCTCACACCAGTAGTGGTGGAAGAGGCTTTACCCTACCCAGCGCCAGTTTTGATAGAAGCCGTCCCTCCTGTGCCAGCAAACGCAGAGCCCGTAAACTTCGAGGATTTGATGACTCCCTTATGGATGACCCATAAGAGGCGCCGATTATTCGATCGAGACCCCTCTCCACTACTGTTACGGGACTCGACGTCTCCTCCTAATTCACAAAATTCTTGTGTCAGGATTCTGCCTGTTGGCGGTCTTTCACATTTGCCTATCTAGGTCTCGATTCCGCTTGTAGAGACAATAGGGGATCCAACAGACGCAAGTTCTTTGCATCCGTCCATTCCTATTTCCCTCGAGGCCATAACCCTAACCTCCCTCCTGTGAGGAGATCTAGGTGCTAGCACCTCGCGCCCCCCTCTCGGACCTGGCTCTAATGATTCGTTCTGATGATACACGACACTCTCTTCCTATCGTGAGTGAAGGTGCCATCCCTGTTGGCATAGGAATCTCCCTAGGACCAGAAACCCTAGGAGACTTCCAACTGGACTTGACTTTCACTGGCCTTGTGGCCAAGCGGTGGGCGGATGGCGAAGCGACAACGGGCCTTTCCTATAGAAATCTGGTCGACAATCTCTTGAATACTGGTGCTGACCACATGCCTGGGCTAGTTGTTTTTAGTCAGCAGCCCCCTGAGTTGTGGCAAGGTCGCTAGGAGATGCAGACTTATGTGGAACAGTTGGAGGTTCAATTGACCGCCTCCAAAATATAAGCTTCTTTGTCGCAAGGGAGTCTCGTCCATTTGAAGTAACTAGAGGAGAACCTTGCCTCAACGTTATCTAAAATCCGTCAACTCAGAGCAGCTGTCGCTAGTGAGACGGTGGATAACATTCAAGCCAAGTATGAGGTGAGTCGACTACGAGTGCAAATTGACTCCCTTGAAGCTCAAGTTAAGGAGTCGGAGTCAAGAAAGAAGAGGCAACGAAAAGAGATAAAGAAGCTGAAAGCCACGGTGGCAAAGAATAGGCCAAACTTGGGGCGGCTGCAGCGGAGGTTAAAGCCACCAAAGAAGAATTAGAGGCCGCTAAAAGAGGCTTAACTTTCAGGAGGTGGAGTTTGCGGCTACTTAGGAGGAAACTAGATCCAACAAAGTTCTGGCTGAGGATCAGTTGTGTGAGTTGGAATCCACTCGCAACGAGGCGGAGGATACTCTTGCATGAATTGAGAATGAACTTCGGGTGGCCTTGGCGTTTGCACAACAAGAAGCGAAATATCCCCAAGTGTAAGTTGAGGCTCGACTTCGTGAGCTAGAGACTACTTGCTTCGAAGCCAAGACCAACCAGGTAGAGAACAAAACCCTGAAAGTCACCAAGGTTGAACTGCAGGCCATCTTCGAGGCCCAAGCGGATCAATGCTTGACGACCGAGCTCCAAGAGTACTATTCTGGCGAAAAAGAGTGCGGGTCCGTTAAGAAGAAGGAATTCCTCAAATTCGAGGTTCTATGGTCGACAATCATTTGGCCTGAATGGTGCGGTATGGTGTAGATGGCGCCTTGAAGCAACTATAAGAGTTTGGCCACCTGCCCTCTGACAAGTCTTCACCAACCATCAAGTTATCCAAGATTTCAGACAGTATCCCCAAAGAAGACGTGGTGGAGTTCACCTGAATATTTCCTTTGTGTATAACTTTTCTGTACTTGGCCTCCATGCCCATAATGAAACTTTTGGTTCCTTGATTCCTTGTCTAGATTTTTATTTTGGTAAGATTTTAATGATTTTTGTTGTGGCTTTTACCTCACCCTAACTATGCTCAAGCTAGGGGAATGGGGAATTGGGCCCTTAAAAGGACTTGGGTGATACAATATGTGCTCAAAGCCTTTATAGGAGAAAGGTTGATATCGTAGCCGGAAGGATCTCGACTCTGACTATGTCCAAGTCAGTTGAGATATATGCTCAACTATGTCCGAGTTGGAGCAGTTTGGGTCCTTAAAAAGGACATGGACGATATGATATATGCTTGATCCCTTTGCAGGAGAGATTGATATTGCTCAACTATGTCCAAGTTGGGACAGATTGAGCCTTGAAAAGGACACAGGCGATATGATATATGCTCGACCCCTTTGACTTAGAAAAAGCTTATGATAGTTCCCTCAAAAAATTATATGGAGAATTCTAAAAAAGACAGGTGTTAGCATAACATATATTAAACTAATTAAGGATATGTATGAAGATGTAACGACCAAAGTGAAAATGCCAGGCAGATTAATTGAAACATTTCCAATAAGGATAGGGTTGCATCAAGGATCAGCTCTAAGTTCCTATCTTTTTATACTAATCATGGACGAACTTACTGGACACGTTCAAGATACAGTACCATGGTACATGTTGTTTGTAGATGATATTATTTTGATAGATAAGACACGTGAAGGAATAAAATGCTAAACTAGAATCTTGGCGAGAAAGACTAGAAGTGAAAAGTTTTAAGCTTAGTAATAAAGACATAATATATGGAATTTAAGTTTATCAATATTAGACGTAATGAGACAATTGTTAAGTTAGGAGATGACAAGTTGTCTAGAACTGAGAGCTTTAAGTATTTAGGATCATTTTTGCAAAATGATAGAGGAATTAAGAGCGATGTCTTACATAAAATACAAGCAGGATGGTTGAAATGGTGGTTATCATCAAGTGTTTTATTTGATCGTAAAGTACCTCTAAAACTTGAAGGGAAGTTCTATAAAACGATAGTTAGATCTGCTATGTTATATGACTCTGAATGTTGGGTTATGACTCGAGCGCATAAGCAGAAGATGAAAGTTGCAGAGCTGAAGATGTTAAGGTGGATGTGTGGACATACGAGGATGAACAAAATAAAGAATGAGAGCATTATAAAGAGTCGTAGTTGCATCTATTGAGGAAAAATTTCGAAAGACACGTTTAAGATGACATGTACATATACTTAGACGACCAATAAATGTCCTAGTTAGGCCATGTGAAATTATGACACATACGCACATCAAACAAGGGAGAGAAAGGCCAAAAAAAAAAAGACTTTGTTAGCAACAATAAAACAAGCTAAAATTTATTTAAATATAGATGATGATATAAAAGGGTATACAACACAATGACGTGGAATGATTCATATAGCCGATTCCACCTAATGGGATAAGATTTGGTTGTTAATGGTTGTTGTTATTTCTTTTCTACTTTCAGATTCTATTTTCTAAGAAATGAAAATAGACAATTTCCCAATGAAAGCATTGGTTTACTGATGTTTTCCTTAGAAATGGTCAAAATTAGCAATTGAATTACCATGAAAGTTCTATGTCAAAGTCAGAGAGAGTAAAGGATCACAAGTGAAAATATTTCATGGACTTGAAACTGTTTTGGCACTATTCTTTTTTTTGGAGAACTCTTTATTACCAAAGCATAACCTTATTTTTCTTTTTGTAGATATAACTTTGGATGGAGCCATGGGAAGGAAAAGCTTGAATCTGGTAAAGCAGGTGTGTTCCTTTCCTTCTACACTACAGGATTTAGATTGTCATCTTTGTCCTATATTTGTAGTAATGTCCACTTAGACAATATATTAAATCTCTGTTTGAATATTGACTGTGGTCCATGTTTACTTTTCTACAACACCACTATGATGCCGTACCAACACTATAACTGGGCGATGCACATTTTCACTGTCAATGCATAATCAGTCAACTGGACTCAAGCCACATTGCTTGAGAAATATTGATGATAGTTTAAGCACATATAATACCTACAGATCCAATGTTTAAACTCAGATGTAATCAATATTCCTAAATCTTGTAGATCTGAGTCAATGTTCTCATCACAACATCAAAACCTACCTAGCCAACTAACCCCTTCCCTCATCATATATGTAGATGACTTTAGGGACTTCTAGCCTTCTACTTAAAGCAATTAACAAAGGCTCCTGCAAACATGGTGCTGTGAAAACTCACTTCATTTCATAACTAAAATTAGGCTTTAACCAAAAGCTATGTTTTTCTGTTCAACGTGGAGCAAGCAATGTGGCTTGAGTCCAGTTGACTGATTATGCATTGACAGTGAGAATGTGCATCCACCTACCTAGCCAGTTGACTGATTATGTTTTTCTGCATCAATATTGAGAAATATTGATGAGAGTTTAAGCACATATAATACCTATGGATCCAATGTTTAAACTGTCATCAATATTTCTCAATAGTTAAATAGTTGTTGCATTTATATCATATTGTTGAGCATGTGCATCTAGAGGATCAACCAGTATAAGAGAGTTTGGAAAGGAAAAGGAGATAAAATAAATCTTTGGATTAAAAGAATCTTTAAACAACTTCAATAGCCAGAATTTTGATCGAAAGAGCCCGGGTTGATTGTTACAAATATGGACCAAGCAGTATATTGATACCATTTATTATAAATAGAATCGCTACGACACTTGTTTTTTGTATCTGAATTTTTTTATATATATGTCTTAAATATAGTGGATTTTATGATATAATATGATATTTATCTGTTCACACAGATTTATTCAAAGGATCTTTTTATGCTAATCCAATTTCAGACACTCCTACAACTGATGAGGTAGCTATACGCCGGTATGATTCAAATCTATAATTTGGCAGTTGCTGGATAATTTCCTGTTGGTTTTTCTTAGTGGTTATAGAAGATGTTGGATACCTAGAAATAGATAATTGAGAGATTCCACTTTTTGTCAATTAAAAGGTATCTATTGCTTAGAGCCATAGACAATAGCGAAATTTCTAAGGTCCATTTTATTGGGATAGTTGAGCTCAAATATGGACTACTGAAAGGCCTAAATTGGCACAAATATTCCATTCTAAATTGGCTCAAATGCTGGTTTGCTTCTTACTGCATAATTTGGTTGAATTATTCTCATGTTGTCCTTATCATAACAGCTGCTACGTACTAGTTCACTGTGTTTTGTTGGAAATATATTCACTAAAGTTAATCAAGTGTATCATCCTTTGAGTACTACATAAGATACTTTGTTTACAAACTTCCATGCATGAAAGTAAGGGGAAATCTTTTGTTTTAACTTATATTTCTTTTGTTTTACATATTTAGATTTATTAAATTGGCCTGTACTAAAGTGATCTTTTGGAATTTGAGAGGGTACATGGAATACCCATCCACCCAACCTATTTAAAATAACTTAACTTTTTTATTATCTTGTTTGTTATAAAATGAGAAAATGGATTTTACATCTCTCTTGCAGTATCTACTTAGATAGATTCAATATTGCTTAAACAGATTTTAAGAAATATAAATGGGAGCCTTGGCGCAACGGTAAAGTTGCTACCGTGTAATCTGGAGATCATGAGTTCGAGTCATAGAAACAACCTTTTGCAAAGTAGGATAAGATTGCATACGATAGACTTTTCCTCGGAACCCTGCATTGGCGGGAGCTTTGTGCACCCTTTATAAGCAATATGAACTTTTTAATTTGTAACCATTGAACCATCAGTCACTCCTCGTATTAAGTATTTTAATAATTCCCACCTCAACAATAATCATAAAGCAATTATCCACTTGCCCCCACAGGTTAGCGCATTTGGTACTTGCATAGTTTGCTTCAATAAGTCTCAGGGTCAATTTCTAACGGGTGTAAAATACCTCATTGGGTGCCTGACCTTCCCCATACAAAGGGCTGCTGCGCTAGGGCAAAAGGCCCCTGCCTGTATCTTGTCTTGGGGCTAGTGATATTAGGCCGCTTGGAGTGAGCAATATCACATTTTGCTCCAATAAAGTAATTATCCACTTATTAAATTTTGTATTGTTTTAATAAGTTGAACCACTTAAATGACTAATGTTGCGACATCAAATAATAATCATTCAGTAAACAGCAAGGTTTGTAGGTTTTGGTTGACATGTAATTTGTCTAGCTCAAGTTTACATGTTCTAAATTTTCAAGGGAGTTGAGTGCATTCCATTGAATGGCTATTGCTCACGTTTCAGTACTTGCTATGTAATATCTCCAGGATAGTGAAGCTATAGAGAATATAACAAGTGGACTAATTATTGACTATAACCATTATAAATTAGGAATTTCATCTATACAGTTGTTAAAATTGTAAATTCGGGACATATAAAATAAAAGTTTACGCCACATTTAGCAATTTACCATATATGGTGTACTGTTTTGTTCATCCAACCCTAAACGGATAGGACTTGAGGTTTGTTCTTTTCTCCCCATAACTAAGTGTATGGATGCATTCAAAGATGAATATTAGATTTTATAATTAGATAAGTTGAATCCATTAGAATTAAAGGTGTGAAGGATAAAAGAAGACCAAACAAATCTTAGATACTGGAATTAAAGATGTCTCAAAGGATTTGGATTACACTAGTTATATGCCGTTGTATAAAGTTTGAGAGATTAGATCAGTGTAGCTAACCCCAAAAAGTTGGGACTAACTTGTCTTGGTGATGATAATAACTTAGTGTATTAGGGCACATATACTCATGTAATTAATGATTCTTATATTATTTGTAGGTACCCTTCATACTGTCGACCAAATAAATGGTCAGATGCATTACCAGAACTTGAAGTAGGTATGTAAGTAGTACTTGCTACTTACTGTTTCACTGCTTGTAGCTTTCCATGTAATCAGCATTATTTTTCAATTGCCCACATCTTATTTGTTTGCTTTTCTTTTGGTGGTTTGTGTATCCCTTCAGTGAATACAATGCTTGCTTGTGGAAACTACTTCAGAGTATTTCATTTCTACTTCCTGTATTTTTCTCTGACATTCAGGATGCTACTTTTTGTAATATGTAAATCTAGAAGGTCCACATAATAGTCTTTGAGGGGACCTCAACACTACTGATATATTGAAAGGTCCATATGGTTTTTGAGAGGAGATCCACATATAGTTATGTAAATATAGAAGGTCCACATTATTGTCTTTGAGGGGACCTCAACACTACTGATATATTGAAAGGTCCATATGGTTTTTGAGATGAGATCCACATATAGTTTAGCCTATCTTTATCTGGCCTGTTTACTATCCATGATTTATTGCAAATAGTGCCTCTATTCTGCCTCTTAGGCACATGACATAGAAATTTTGGTTGTTATGTTTAACTGGAAACTTAGCCAACCCCACCTAGTGGGATAAGGATTAGTTGTTGTTGTATGTTTAGCTGGAAACCACACCATCTATTTGCTTTCCTCTATTCTGCCTCTTAGGCACATGACATAGAAATTTTGGTTGTTATGTTTAACCTGAAACTTAGCCAACCCCACCTAGTGGGATAAGAATTAATTGTTGTTGTATGTTTAGCTGGAAACCACACCATCTATTTGCTTTCCTCCATTTTCGTTGTGACTAAGATGTTAGTAATTTGGGTTGGCAATTAAAATTTGCTTGATCTGGACAAAGCCCATATAATTATATGCTATATTGACCAGTGAAAACAACATGATTATGAGACAAACAAATAAGTTCACAAGACAAATCACATAACTTCTTCAAGATACTGATTACATTGTGTCACATGTCCGAACACAGCCCACTTAACCTGGGTGACACTAATGGATAGTATTCATGTGCATCAAATGAATCTATAGACTAAGTCAGCTCTAGCTAGAATCATAAGCAATGGCAGTAAAGCTTGAGCAAAAACAATTCAGATGAGATCTCATGTCATCTGGTCAAAAACCACAATAAATTGTCAAGCTAGAATTCATGATGGGTAACACTAAGATTTTGTTGCATTGCATCATGTTCTATGACAAGAGCACAAAGAGTTTTAAGCACACTAGATAAGGGCTTCCATGTTGGCCTAAGAAAACTAAGCTCTGAGTCAAAATTATCCATTTTCAACACACAAGACAAGGAAGACTAAGAAGACACACGAAAAGACAGACTAAGTAGACATTTTTATAATTTAGGGCTCAATGATGAGGGCTTGGCCAAGAAAAGTAGGAAGGTGATGGATTAGTGAAAGAATAGGTGTTATGTTGTTTCACGAAATGAGTATAGGACAAAGGGGTGGGATACTGGGATGTTAGCTTTTTAAAGGAAATCTTTGTCATATAGCTAGGTGCAGAATGATCCAGCTAGTAACTTGACTTTAGCAGGGACTTAAGCGGACAATAGATGAAAGACCTAATTGACTCCTAGGATACCAGTGAAGAAAACAATGCAGGCAATTTAAAGGAGTGCAGTGTGGAGTCTTAGATGTTCCATTTTGGGGAGGTGGTAGAGGTGATTTGATGGATTAAATTGCATTTAGGAAAAATTTTCAACCCAATGATTGTGCCAAAATTCAATCATGTTGTTTTGACCAAGGTGAAATTTGATGGAGTATTCTGACAAGAGCAAAGAGCGAATAGCTGGTGATGAGGATTTTCTATGTGAGCAATGATCTTTTTAAGAGTGAGCAATGCTCAGAATGCAAATGGGTAGAGTTGAGAGGATATTGCAATCAAGGATGATGCAGCACACATAGGATAACTGGATAAATATCTTGGACTCCTGGTTGAATCGAGCAAGTCTGGATGATAACTTTATCTTCTGACATAAATTATTTACTTTTCAATATGATGAACTGGAATGAGATCTTGTCATCTTGATACGAGACAATTTTTTGTTCTTTTCTATAACATGGTTCTTCAATTTTCTAGCAAAAATTTAAGCTGATATTCTCAAAACTTTGAAAATTGTTTTACTGTAGCATTTAAAGCTCTTGGGAAGTTGATGTGGGAGGCTGGGTTGATGCTGGCCTATCATTGTGATCAGTATGGTATGGCTTTTTTTAACCCAAGTCAATTTATTCTGTGGACTTCTATCTAGGACTTCTAATTCACTGAAGGATTTTTCAATTTGATGCAAACTCTTGATGTTGTCTTACAATTTTGGGTTTCAAAGATTTTTAAGTAAAGCTGAGCCTTTTGTAGGGATATTAGCTTGTACAATATCCAGATTACACTCATATCTTGAAGATCACTTTCATTGTTTTTGAATTCCGAAGATACTAACTACATACTTATATTTGTGCTTCATTTTGTCTGTCATTGTTCAAAATGCCATGGGGACATTTATATGGAACTAGATGCCAAGATTCGTACATTTGTATCAACTACTGAGCACGGTTATCATAATCGGAAGACTCATGGTTTGTATTGCCCCATTCAATTCAATTTGGAGGCAATTTGATTCAAATTGCATGTTTGAATCAGTTGAGATCAAGAATCGGTCTGATACAGTTAGAATTAAAACCGATTCAGTTTGAAATCCGCTTCTCAATTCCTAGAATTGGGTTAATTCAACTTACTTCGATTAAAAATATTATGACACGGTAAATTCATGGTTTAAAAACTCCTCTTTGTGTTTTGTACTCGACGGTTTACTGTTTGCATGTCCCTGACCCTCATGTCCTTTTTCATGGTCATAAATGTCTCATTTGTCGGTGTTCCTTCCTGTGCTTGCATCTTCATCAGAATCTTCTTCGTGTTCAGGCATTGTCCTTGGCAGATTTTGTGGACTAGCATATCACTTTATTAGAGGACGTTGAATCCCTGAAACTACTACTACTTGGCTGACTTCTTCGTAGAGCTTCTTTGATCAGGAGGCCTCCACTTTTAGTCCTTTAGCAATCGAGGTTCACTAGTAGATACATTCAACAACAAACTACTTGATCAGAGGTTGCTACTGCGATGACCTTTTTTTGTGTCTTGACTAAAGTCCTCCCAGCCATCATCCTCAACAAACGGTAGGACCATTGGATCATTTCTTCTAAGAGGATGTCAAATAGAGACAACTTCTTTAGAATAGTTGTATGCCACTATGTTATATGGAGTTGAATGTTGGGCATGACTCAAGCACATGAGCAGAAGATGAGAGTTGCAGATATGAGGATGTTAAGGTGGATGTGTGGACATACGAAGATGGATAGAATAAGAAATGAGAGCATTAGAGAAAAAGTCAGAGTTGTATTTATTGAGGAAAAACTCCGAGAGACACGTTTAAGATGGTACGAGCAGTGTACTTAGACAACCAATAAATGCTCTAGTTTGACGATGTGAAACTATAACAAACAAACATATCAAACGAAGAAGAGGAAGACCAAAAAAGATTTGATTAGCAATAATAAAACAAGATAAAATTTATTTAAATATAGATGATGTATAGTATGAGATAGAGCTCAATGGTATAAAAGAATCATATAACTGACCCCACTTAGTGGGATAATGCTTGGTTGTTGTTGTAGTATTGTAGTCTTAAATAGGATATTCTTACAAATTCTAGTAAAATAGAACTTTTTTGATTTATTTTATTTATATGTTTACCATGAACCTTGGGTAGCATATTAAATGAGGAAGAGGAAAACTAAAAAAGACTTGGTTAGTAATAATAAAACAAGATCAAATTTATTTAAATATAGATGATTATATATTAGGGGATAGAGCCCAATGACGCAGAAGGATCCATATAACTGACCCTCAATTTGATAACTTTGCTACCTAGCATTATATCAATACTAAAGTATAGTTAATTCTACTTGTTTACTGACTTATCTCCATTCAAGGTTACTTCATGTTATATATCCAATCGTTTAGGTGTATTGAAAACAAATAGCAATGGCCAATGATCTTATATACGGCAAGGTTGATGATTTTGATGTTGTATGTGAAGCATGCCTAAATAGCTCAGAACCCCATGTTTTTCTCAAGCCTTATAAACAATTATTTCCTTTATTTCTTATGAGTTCAATTTTCATTTTAAATTTTACATTTCCCCCTTTGACACGGTGGCATCCTTTCAAGCTTTGCAAATATTTTTGTGCCAAGTTCAGCATTGGCATTAGAAAAACATGTAGCATTTTTACACTTATGGTTTCCATTTGTAAGCAAAGTTTCTTTACCTATGTTCAATAGACAATGGTCTCCGTAGATAAGGAAATTTTGATACTCTAGATTGAGCTTTCAAAATCTTTAGGAGAGATTATGACATTTTATGTTCATCCAAGGGGTTTCCATTTGTAAGCAAAGTTCTTTACCTATGTTCAATAGACAATGGCCTTATTAGATTAGGAAATTTTGATATTCTAGATTGAACTTTCAAAATATTTACATATCTCCCTCTCTGATGGGAGGGAGGGAGAAGGGGAGGAGAGATTATGACATTTTATGTTCATCCAGATGTTTTGTCATTTCTCTAGTTAAAGGTGAGCTTTATTTCATTGTTGCCGCTCCTTTTTCAATTCAATGTTGTTAGAATCTGGATCACAGGTGTTTTAGTGATGATTGACATTGCATGTGCTCATAGTCATAATTTCTAATTTTTCACTTGGCATTTTCTTCTGTTGTTATGAGAGTTGTGGTGCAAACAATATCTTTAATAATCAGATATAGAGGGAGGCAATTTTGAATGTATTAACTTGATCACATAGTATCATAATTCGCTCCATAGTTTCCTTGTTAATCTGGTTGCATCATGCATTTTTTTGCATTATTGATGTTGAATCTCTATAAAGTATGTTGATTATAATCTCTTGAATGTTAGTAAGTAAAAAAATGAAAGATAGCAATGCTGGCAATCTTGAGCAGATGCTTCAACGGTCCAGGTGCCACAAAGGTCGTTTGTTATACTACTTTCCAAGACATTCCAGGTATTGTGTTGCTTTTTACAGAACTTTTAGTTGTCGTAACTTGAGAGTGTTTATCATGGGCTTTCTTTTTCTTCTTCTTTAGTATTTGTAATTTTTTTATTTATGCTCTTTTTTGTATTATGCAAATGTAATGGTTGCTTTTTGCTCAACTTTTAGTTATCATAACCTAGAGTGTTTGTCATGAGTTTTCTTTTTCTTCATCTATGATCTTTGTAAATTTTCTTGTGTCTTATGCATTGGTTATGCATGAGTGGAAGGTATATATCATGTAAAAAAACTATATCCACTTTCCATGATAAAAGGGATTTGGATGGAAGGCGCAACACTTAGCTATTTCTTGTTTGATTTATGTTTTGTGGGAAACCCATAATAGATGTTAATTTGAGGACCTTGTGCTGGATGTTGGTCGGATGTTCTACAAAATCGAGATACATGTCTATCGGTTTGTGGATCTCCGATGAAGTAGGTGCTTAGAATGTAAGCGCCTAATTGCATGATTTTGATTGTACTGTATTGATTGTACTCTTTTGAGATATCTTTATAAACATTTTCCTTTCCCCAAAAAAAGGATTTGGATGGATCTTTAGCTTTGTTCTTCAAGTTGGATTCATGTTTTTGAAATACCTTTCTATTTCATAGGTAAATTTTAGGAAAATAACTTTCACTGTGCTACAGGCACTCTGGAGATGATATTAGCTCCATATCATCATGGTGTGGATGGCATACTGATAATGGTTCACTCACAGGTGACAACTGAGATAATAGATGGTCCATTTTTTCATAATCAATGATAAATCATGGCATCGATTACACTAGAGTAAATCTAGATTAATGACGTTTCTTTTTTATACACAGCGTAACAGTTTGTTTTCTTCTACTTATCAGTTATCAGTTTTTTTGCTTAATGAAGTTGTAGATCTGGAATCAGTCAGTTACCATAGTAGTTAAGCAATGCTCAGTCCATTTAAACTCATTCTCATTTACTCTTTATAAATTTGTTGTCATAAAAATTTCTTCTTCTGATATTTAAACCCTAATCTAATTTCCTGCAGAAAACTGTCTTCAGTAATGTGAATACCTCAAATTTTCCTGCATCAGTGTTTTGAGTTATTTCAAGCTAATGAGTTTCTGCATGGTTTCTTTTTAGATGTTGCAGTGGTGAATGCATGCTTGTTTACTCATATATGCCTTAATTATATGCAAATTAAGAGCTTTTGAACTTTGTGTTTTGAAATTTAACAATTACACTTGTAGGGCTTACCTGTGGCCTGTATACAAGAGATGGGGTAAAGATTACTTCTCCAGATAGTGCTGCTGGTCTTTATGTTAAAACACGAAATGATGAAATTGTCAAGGTTTTTCTTTGTTCAACACTTATAAACATTTATTTGTCTAACATCGCACTGTTATGATCAATCTGTAGCACAATTTGCAATCAACTATATTCACTAGCACAACTATATCCATGTAACTTAGTCCTAACTATTCCATTAAAAATTAACTAAACTTATAGCTTCACTTGTGGGTTTATTGAACTCATTACAATTTCTTCTATATATATGTGTGGATGGGTGGGTGGGTTGGCAGGTGTTCATGGGCATAAAGAGGATAAAATTAAGATGCATAAACCCTATTCACTATCGAAAGCTAGATTTCTCAAAGGGATGTTGTAGCATATAACACATAATGCATATACCCTATTCACTATCTAAACCCTAGGAATTTGTATTAAAAAAACATCTACATGTGTTGTTCAGTGCAATACAAAATTTGGCTTAATGAAGTTTGGATTTTTCGATTGTATGAATTATTGAGGGAATCACCTCATCAAAGCCCTTGAATTTGGAAAAACCTAATACCCTTGTTTCAAAATCACTCACATGCGACTAATTTTTTTCTCTAAAATATACTTCTAGAAATTTATATGAAAGTAATTAGAAAGACCAAAGCATTTCAAGAAACATTAAAATCAAGAAAATTCATATATTGATAATCACAAATATTTTTTTTGTTAGTTATCTATTTATTTAACAGTACAGTTTTGGGACCCATAACAGTTTTCATGAAACATCACGAGTGCTTTGTAGTTCAAAGAAAAGGTTGGGGGCTTCTTGATCATTTGAGATATCTGGATCTTGTTTTGGCATTTTTCAAGATATGGGGTTTTGGGATATTTGCCCAATGTAAATGACACTTATAAAGTTATAATTGTCTTAAGCAAACTTGGATTACGAGGCATTCGCTTCACTTGGCATCATCATGTACAGCCAGATTCTTAAAATTTGACATTAAGTGTGATCATGATTCTCAAAATATGTCAATCACCATATAATTGTCAATTTGAACCACATAAAAAATGTTATGTGCTTTATAAGATTTGAATCAAAGCATTGCTCATGCATCGTGCATAGGCATTTTACACCTAAACACATACACATTTCTATCTTTAAGAATAGATGTATTAATATATATTTCATACGCTTGCTCTTATCTAGAAAAAAATCAAATGATTACTGATTAAGGTTAGGTTTTTTTAGGCTATTCTAAATCTTATATGCAGTTTGACTAGTTTTGTATTCCAAAAAGGGAATTGTATCGGTCAATAGATAATTTTACTATTTCAACGCTATAGGTTGTTTTCGAAGAGGATGAATTAGCTTATCAAATCGGCGAAACAGCTGAAATACTTGCAGGAAGATGTCTCTGTGCTACTCCACATTGTGTACAGGTGCATCATTTAGTCCTTGTATGTTTTTTTTTTGCAGAGAGAAAATAAGTTGATTATATGTCATCCAAGATAATGTTTCTTTCTGTTACATGTTAACTAAAAATGGCACTGCTCTACACTTTCTACCCTATTTTTTGAGATTGGATCTTGCTATGTGAAAACACATGAAGATTACTTCCTATTATCAATTAATTGCATAGCAAAGACCAATAGCTAAAAAATATCCAGAGTCAAACCCAAATACTTGGACAATAGCGTTGCTTTTATATATATATTAGCAATATGCTTTTGCTTGATATAAATATTCTCAAATGACATATTGAAGTTGCATTTGAACAATATATGAGTTACAACTAATACACTATTAATGGATACTCCTTGGGATGTACAGTTTGTGATTATAAGCTTGTGATTTATGATTCCACATTGCTGCCTATTATGCATTCTATCAATATATATATTTAAAAAAATTGCATTGAGTATGAGTGAGGTTCCATTCTTGCTTTGACTCATTTCACCAGCAAAAGGATTCAAGTCATCCATTTCTCTCTCTCTCTCTCTCTCTCTTTTTCAAGTAAATGCAGCTGTACTTGAGATAATTTATTTTTTTGTTTGAATTGCTATTTTTAGAGTAACATACAGATTCCTTGTTCAGATTTTTTTTCCTCTATCTACCTTCTTGCATCTGATAGGCACCTAACAGTGAAAAGGCTCTTGGTGTGGCACGCTCAACCTTTGCATTATTTCTGCAACCTGACTGGTATATTTTGTTACAGTAATATTGTACTAAGATCTATATTGTATATAATATTGCTCAAGTATTATTTGCTTGTGAACTCATGTAAGTATGAGTAGAATACCTGATTAATTATGCGTATCTGTATTGCCTGATTAATTTACTCGATCAGTATTTTTAGTACCTACATCATTCATTGTAGAACTGCAAATTTCATTCTAACTCAATTTTTTTAGTGATATCTTTACACACAAGGCCACTTATTCATATGCTACAAATTGTTCAAAATGATCAAATTCCAACGTTAGAAGTTTGGTGTGGATCATCCTATGCAGAAGTTAATGCATTCTAAAATTGGGAAAATGTAGACTGGTTATTATGTAGACACATACCTTTAAGCATGCAAACCTGAACCTTTCACCACAAATAAATGTGTATATTTGTAATTTGTCCACCTAATTAGTTTATCTAATAGTCTTCTTCTGTGCCTCCATTCTTGTTGGATGATTGGATGCGAATTTTGTATATCCAACTGATAATTTATCACATGGCGATTAACTATCCTAGTTTCAGTATGTTAAATTGAGTTCTAGATAATGTTCATCCGAATTGTTGAAAACCCCATCACCACACAGGCCTGTATGCCATGGTGAAATTATTACTAGACAAGCTTTGTTTCATTTCTCATTTTTGCCCTCTCTTCTTATGTTCAAAATGCAAAAGAGAATATGTCATTCTAGTTCTCTTCGATGTCATATACTTCTTTTCTCCTTTTTATAGGGATGAGAAACTTCAGTTTCCAGCAGAGATTCGCCATCACCAAGAGGTATGATTTATACACATTGATAAAGGAAAATTTTCGTGGGTGGATAAATGAAAAAAAAACGGATGACAGAATGGGTTGCAGATCATTTGATTTATTTATTTTTATTTCTGAAAGTATGGAAATATTAAAGTTCAAAATGAGCTCCCATTTCTCATCTGTATCACCTATAATATAAGCTTCTCACGTAGTGATCAACATTTTTAGTTATTCTAGTTATTATCCATCCATTCTTTCATTGATGAATAGTTTGCATTGCTTATTGCAGTTGATCTCACCAAACAGAACTCTTACTTTTGGAGAATTTTCTGAGACACTCATTGGCAAGTATTACCATGAAAAGAGCTGAGACAAATTCTATGTTCCATATTTATGATAATTGGTAGTGAAATTAAGGATGTGCCAGCATCAAACTCATCCTACTACTTCCATGTTTATAATTATTGGTAGCCAAATAAAGGCTGTGCCAACATTAAACACATCCTATTATCCTTTCTGCTAGACATCATGAAAATAAATATAATTATGTTGCTGAGAAGTCGAAAAATGAAGTAAAAAAAAATGAATACTATTGAAGTGGCAAAGGCGATTCGTTCACCCAGTACTTCCACCCGTCTGTTCCAGGATCAATACAAAAAAGGTAAATTATGATAATTCCTCAAGTGGATGGGGGAAAATGAATACTACTGAGCTATTAGAACATGTAATGTAAGCATATGCCAAGCCCTTATTTTCTTGATGATTGATATGCTAATTGTTAGGATGGAAGCTCATAAAAATAAAATAAATAACAGATTGTTTGGTATAATTAGATTTGTTTTTTTTTTGCCTTTAATTACAAAGCGATCTTGCTTTATCTTAAATAAAAAATAATTCTAAAGCAGAAGCAACAAAACTAAATCATTTCAACAGAACCATTATCCAAATGTTGCTAATTAAACCAATCAAGCAACTTTTTAATGAGTAGGCGTCTTTTTAATTTTTTTTCCCTCCGACTGAACTTGATTCCTTACCATCTTGAACCACCCCTAGCGCTGTGGCCTCAATAGACTTTGAATGCAGCAATTATTCACCCCGGAAAATGGTGTACTTGTAGCCAGTCTTCTCAATTTTGTAAGTATTCAAGGATCGAATTTTATTTTTGCATGATTTTTTTTAAAAATAATTAATCAAGTTAGATAACGTCGAATCTGGAATGATCCCTGTTCTACAAAAATTTTTCATCGGTGATAAATCTTGATTTTTTTTTAATCCTGATTTTTTTTTAAGAATAGTGAGTTGATGGATTGCTATCAGTATTTTTTAATTTATCCTAATAATTAATGATAAATTTTTATAGGATTGAATCAATCCACTGCAAATTAGATAATGACAACTTAATTAAAATAAATAAATAAATTTTTAATGGAGAAATCATTTGTCCATGTACACATCCCCAATACGGCCAACCCAACCCTGGTGCCAACCATCCACGAGACAAATCCTCAACCCAAAATAAAAAATAAAAATGCCTCTTATTATTAAAAAAATATTTCATTTAAAAATATATTAAAATATCATTTCATCTATAATTGTTTTATTTTAAAATATTTCGACTTATTTTAATCAAGGTTGTAGCATTTTAAAACGACTTTATCTTAAATATTTATTAAATTCAATTTTAATAATAATTACTCAAGGAACTTGTTGTAGAAAGCATTTTAAAGTGACATTTTATGTATTTTTTATATAAAATAGCTCTAAAAAGTATTATTTTACACCAATCAACTAAGTGTAAAGTATAAAAAGAGCATTTTATTTTACTTTATTTTAAAAACAATTACCATAGTATGCTCTTTTATTTTCGAGAAGAAGCGGAAATTAGGAACACCCGTTAATTTCTCAACTCTAATCATTAAGGTGATTTGTTTAGTCCCACAATTTTTAAGCAAAAATTAAAAGGACGTTTATCATTTAAGTTTTCGTTAAATGGGTGCCCCTTCTTTTGAAAAAAAAGTCAAATGTGAGTGCTGCTTATTTTAAAAATATCCCTAGATTAAGTGATATTGTAGAAGCTATTAACTAGTTTTTATAATGCATAGAAGTTAGTCAATAATTGTTACATGTTGTAAAAATTGCATATTAATTTTTACACGTTCGATTATGATTAAATTATATTTATTTGAAATTAACGAGTGTTATGAAATCTCGATTATTTAGTTAAGGCGTTGAAATATTATTTAATCAGATTATCATTCAGAGACTCAAAATGATATAAAATTATCGAAACTAGTAACTAGCTTCTATAATTGTAAAAGGTAGCAACTAGTTTCTATAGTTATAGAAGCTAGATGCTAGTTTCCATCTAGCTTCTACACATTATAGAAGCTAGCATCTAACTTCTACATGGTCGAATGAGTATTTGTAAAAGTTATTTGCTAGTTTCTATACAGCTAAATGATTAAATAATATAAGGGTATTTGAGATAGGTTATGATCATATCCGAAAGTGGTGAAGACAGCTGGTTGAGGATGTGTCTCTATGTTTGAACGTGTGAAGACTCCGCTCCGCTTTGCAAAACTAAGAACGTCAGTGCCGGGCTAGGGAAGGGGTCCCCTGCGTTGGCTTTCCGACGCTCAAATCAATCACCGACAATAATGAAGAGCAAAGAAAACTGTAGCAGTAATAAGAGCGTAATCACAAATAACGCATATCTCCTCTGGTGCATGAACTCCCCTTTTGGCTGTGTAAATCCAAGTATGTAGTCTTGGCAATGTAAGTATAAGTGTGACTTGGTAAAGGTTGAAATCCCAGAAGCCTGGCCTCTTGACAAAGGAAGACCATTATAATAATGATAAGGTCAAAGGAAGCTCTTGAAGGCAAGACGTTAAAGATGAGGAATCATTCGAGGGACGCAAGACTGATGGAGGAGACTAGAAGGCTAGGTCTAGGTCGGTCGGGCAAGGACGAGTGCTAAGTGAATGTACTCGGGGGTTAAAATCTTAGGTTTAGGATTTACCGAAGCAGTTATTATAGCAATTACTGTGGCAGGACTGTAACAGTTTCTGTAGCAATCGATTGGTGTTATTATCAATCGACTGCTAGCAAACATAATGCCTCTGTTTGCTCAACCCATGTGGAACAGTCAACTGATACTTTCATCAGTCGACTATCAGTCGATTGGTATCGAGCCGTTTGCCTATAACAGTCAAATTCCACTTAGGAATAGTCAACTAGTGTTTTTACCAGTCAACTGGTGGTGAAAAAATAGCTTGGTATTTTCTTCTGAAGCTCTATTTAATAGAGCTCGGAGTGCTTGGGCAAAGTTGATGAAATAGAGGTGTTTAACCCCTATTAGTAGTCTTCTAAGTGCCCTAGCATCTCAAGTGTGTTTGTGCAAGTTGTGGTGAGGTTTCTCCACCCACAAGGAGCTACGTGAGCTAGCTAGAGGTTTTTCGGGGAATCATCCACCAACGGATCGGGATAGTCCACCTTACGGACAACCGTGGAGTGAGAGCTTTATCTCCGAACCATGTTAAATTAACGTGCCATTGGGTTTATCTTTCTATTTGCTAGTTTATTTTGTATTCCGCTGCATACTAACAATTGTAGGAAGTGACGTTTTGGGTGAGACATTTTTCACCCTCCTCTAGCGGACGTCAAGGTCCCAACTGTTGGATCTAGTTGCACATGAGAGGGGGTGAATCACGTGATTTTGAAAATTTATTCTTTTTGAATTTTAAAAGATGAGTACGCAGTGAAAAACTAAGTAAGAAAATGAACACAATAAAACACAATCAGTTTTACTTGGTCCGGAGCTTTCGGCGACTCCTACTCCAAGACTCAGGTCCCGCGGACCTATCGATAGGTAATCTTCTAAAATACCTCCTCCAGTACCTCCGGAAGAGGCGATCGAGTACAAAGAAGATAGACAAAGTGTAACATACTACACTTCCCTTTTTCAGTAATTAAGTACAAGGAAATAACTTCGTTACCGACACGTAGGGATTGAAATGAAAAATGCTCGTGTGTCGATGTCGATCTGTCGGTCATGATTGGAAGTCCTCGAAGCAGTAGTCGGGTGCGGCAGCTTCACAGTAGAGTCCCAACAAGAAGTTGGAGCAGTTGGAACCTCAAATGAATGCACAGTAGCTCGTATATCAGTCGTGTATTGATGCTTGGTCAAGACTAGCTTATAAAGGGCATGGAAGGCACCTTCAACATGGTAAATCTGATTCAACTTAGCTGTGCTTTATCTATGACGGGGTCCAAAATTTATCCCTTGGAAGGCGCCTTCAAATCATTGAAGGCGCCTTCAATGAACAGTGCGGAGGCACCTTCCAATGCTTGAAGGCGCCTTCGGATACCGTTCATCTGAAGGCTTTTTGCTCCTTTTGCCCTGCAAGTTGTGTTAGTCCAAAACTAAAACATCTAACTTGCAAAACAAAGTTAGCACAGTGATAATAAGAAGTAGTAATTAGCTCCTGTCCTCCCAGGACCAGGAACTAGTTAAGGTCTCAGATTAGGGATACAAAATGGACCTAACCTGGACCGATGTCTACTGTCCCTCAACCGAGACGCGTCCTCACGAAGTCAGTCTCCTCTAGTGACTTACCTTTACTTACCTGCCAAACATCTGGACCTTCAGACCTATTTGGACTTTCTCTAGCCTTGCTTGGTATCTGACTAAGCTGATCTACTAAGACTTGCCTGTAACACTGAGTTAACACAATAGATATAAAATAGTAAAAATAAAATAATGTTACCATTATTAATAATTCACTAGTCTGGTCGACCACGGGTTACCTTCCCCTAGGGATGCCCAGCTTCACTCATTAGGACTTCCATTGCTGGCTTCACTTACTAAGGCTTTCATCACCTAACTTCACTCACTAGAGTCTGACTTCTCTTACCATGACCTCCATTGCTTAGCTTCACTAACTAGGACTTCCACCACCTAGCTTCACTCACTAGAGCCCGACTTCACTCTCTAGGACTTTCACTACCTAGCTTCACTCACTAGAACCCGACTTCACTCTCCAGGACTTTCACTACCTAACTTTACTCACTAGTGTCCGGCTTCACTCATCAGGACTTCCACTACCTAGCTTTACTCACTAGGATCTGACTTCACTCACCAAGACTTCCACTACCTAGCTTCACTCACTAGGACCTGACTTCACTCACCAGGACTTCCCCTTGCCTATGTCACGCCCCAGAGGAGTCCATGTCCGAGAAAATTTCGGCAGCATCTCCCCTGTACGGTGGACAATCTGAAACTTTTCTACATCTCACAAATACCTCAGCCACAGGCGGCTGGAAATAATAACAATAAAATAAAACATCACCACGCAGTTATATATAATTTATTCAGCCTCTGGCTGTCACAACCACGCAGTTAAGATAATTAAACAGTAAAATAAAACTCTGACTCGAAATCCACCCTACTCCACTACACTCGTAAAGCTCAAATCCGACGAACTCACCTCTTCTGCCGTCCAGGCAGGCATGTAGTAGAATAAAAACCAAATCCAAATCCATCGATATAATAAAATCTATACCATGTCCATAAGTAAATAAATCCAGAATATAACAAGTTCAAATAGTCTAGAACAGAAAAGGGAACCAAACAAAAAAAACCAATCACATCCTCGAGGTCTGCAGGGACCAGCAACTGGAACTCTCTCCTGACAGCATCAACCTGAAAATATCAACAATGGAGGCGGGGTGAGTCCAACACTCAGCAGGTACAATTGATATGCAAAGTAAAGAAACAACACCTAGCACTAATCATGCGTACAGTCTCCTGATAAGAAAGATAAAAATGCATCTGAAGTAAACAGGAGAATGCTGTACTAACCAGGTCCTGAGTATAAGGTCAAACAGTCCGAGTGGTATAGGAATCCTGTATGCATGTCAAACATAGGTATCCAAACAATATGCAGCATATAAATGCAGCAACCACAAACACAAGCAATAAATGCATCATGCATATGATGCCAATGATGCGTCCTGGTCACCCCTGACGCTAGTCGATCATCTCACACACATAGTGAGGCCGAGTAGGTAGGGCTGTGACAACCGTGCACTCTGTCGTCACTACTCCTGATGAGTGACCGAGTGGACGGGATGCTGTCGGAGTACACCTATCCTCCTACCCCAAATCATAAATGGGGGAGCGCAATGCTCTCATCTCCCGGTACTCAAAGACGGGGAGGAATCCCTGCCGGATAACACGTTGTGTCACACTACCCATGAGCGGACCAACGGTGCCTAACAGAGTCCCTGCTGCAACACACTCTACCTGAATCGACCACTAACCCATGAGTGGTGGTGTGTGCAGATCCATGTAACTGGCGATGTGCTCAACAATAATGGAGCGGACTATCGCACAGCATGCAATCATGCAAATGATGCATGGCAATAACCATATAAACATCCTGACCTAATCCATATATATAGAAAAGTGCACCCTAGGTCAACGAATCATATCGAATCAAAGGTACACAGAAGGTATAAAAACCTAGGTCCTGAACATGGTGAAGCATAGTATATCACTACCCCCTATAAGCATGTATAAACAGGTAAAATATACATGAGATGCAAATCAATCAATCAATCAAGCACGTACCAAGATTTGGGTAGTGATTAACCGAAACAGATAAGAAACACAATTGATGCAATATGTTAATTTCATTACTAGGCATATCAAAGACAAAAAGTCAAAAGTACCCGCCTCCGAAAAATAGAAAGGTCCAATCCGACTCCGAGATACTCGTCTCGCGTCAAGGTCCTGTATCACCCATATATGTACATTTATTTAGCTAGAACTCAACAATAGCTAAATAAAATCTCAACGACCAATAGGATAAGATCCTAATCAACATATACATGATCAATAGCATAAATCCAATCCCTTATGATCTACAACTAAGCAAATAATTAAATCCATAGACCACATCATCTCAATACGTATCTGAATTCCTAATCACATTAAGAAATCCCAAATTATTACACCTTACCTCAAAATCACAGTCGTGATCACCGATCCACATAAGGATTATTGCTGCTGGTAACCAAAAACAACACACAACACAATACTACCCTCGTGCTCACTAATCCACCGAACCCTACACCTGCGAATCATATCAGAAGGGAACATCAATTGTGCCTCCAAGTATATATATATCACGATAAAAATCACATCCAATAATAGCCAGCATAAGGGCAACCCCAATAAGGAGCATTAAATCGAAACAGCATGACCTCCTCACTAAGGTCAGCAGAGGCACAAGGGAGGAAAGTCGGCGTGCTCCTGTGGTCGGAGTGACTCAAGAGGAAGAAGAAGTCTCGGGTCAGTTGGTCGGCCGGGGCTAGGGTTCACGGTGGCGTCGGTAGAGAGGCTCGGCCGTCGGCTGTGGTGGCATATGGAAATCCAAGAATTTCTGATCTGGTGATAAACTATAGCGAAATCAAACAAGAACAGAGCACAAGATCAACAACTAAACCCTCACCTGTCCATCAAAATGCCAGATCAACACTGTTCTGAGAAGGAGACAAGGTAAGGAAAAGGGACGGCGATAAACTGGCCGATAAGGGAGAAGCAGTGTCGCTAGTGCTCGTGGTGATCCGGCTACACTATATGGCGTGGCATGGTCGGGCCACAACGCACCGGTGTTGAGGTGAGGAACCGGAGCTAAGGCTCGGGCGTGTGGCCGGTATCGCTAGCGGCCTGACTTCAGGCGGCGGCTCAAAATGGCAGTAGCGCCGGCGCGATTTGAGGACTTGGTGGCCGGCGCTCGAAGAAGAGAAAGAGTGGTCGATCCTAGGGCTCGGATGTCAGCAGATCGGGGGGGGGGGGGGTCTGTGTCGGCCCATAGAGGAGAAAAGAGGAAAGGGTGGCTCTCGTCGTCGGCGGCCTGTGCTCGGGATCTCCACGGCTAGGGCGACGGCAGTGGCGAGGGGAAGAGGAAACCACCGCGGCGGCGGTTAGGGTTCGGAGGCGTCGGGCGCGCGCAGGGAGAGGATCGGCACGCACGGGTTCGGGGAGAAAGAAAGAAACGGAGGAGAAATAAAGAAAATGAATAAAAGAAAATGAAAGAAAATCAAACATTTCCTCTTTAAAATGGGGTAGCCTAAATAGGCTTTCCCGGGCCCCGTTTTTATCCCCGTTAACTTGTCCATACGAACTCCGAAAAATTCCCGAAAAATTTCCAAAAATTCCGGAAAATTCCCTTATTAATATTCACCTATTTTCCGGTATTTTACAGCCTAACCTCCAGTTATGACTAGTCACTTAGTAGACTTCTCACCTGTCTATCCTTCGGTTAGGATTTACCCTTGCTAGTCATCTAGTCTTGACTAGGCTTTTCTCTTTCAAACATTAAGTCTTATTTAAATCAACCCTTAGTCAAACTAACTAGAATAAGGTACATTGTCAAACATCGAAACTCTATAGGTCGATTGCACCAACAATAACAAGTGGTATCAGAGCATGGTCGCTCTTTGTTGGACTAATCGCCAAAGGAGAAACCACTAAAGAAGAAGATGGAGTCGGAGGGACCTCTCAGATGGGATATCTAGATCCCACCTATGTACTACCAAGACGACTTTAGTTATTAGAGGAGGTTAGAGACATGGTTTCAAATGGAATGGAATCATTGGATGGCTTTGGAAGAACCATTCAAGACTCTAACGGACAAGAAGGGCAAGCGTCTTTGACCTCGGTATTGGACCGAGGAACAAAGGGAGTAATCAGAGGTGGATAAGGAGGTAACAAAAATTTTATTGAATTTATTGCCTCCTAATGTGTTGTTGAGTGTAGGTAATTACAAGAACGCAAGTCATCTTTGAAAAAAGGTCATTACATTCCATGAAGATCCTACAAAACTCCAAGGAGTGGAGGAGCCCAAGGAGAAAGGCTCATTTGTCCACGAGGAGAAGGATCAATCGGATGTTGACACATGTTCAACATCTGAGGAGGAGAAAGAAGATGAGGAAGTGTCATCCACATCTTCAAGAGAAGAGGAAGTGGAACCACCCACATCTTTGAGTGAAGATCAAGAGGAGTCATCCAAGGAAAAGGAGTTCTTGGAAGCTCAACCCTCCACCTCATCCACCAAGAAGAGTGCAAAGGACAACATTAAATATTTTGTGTGGTAAGATGAGACACTACAAGAGTAGGTGTCCTTCGCTCAAGAAGATAAAGAAAGTAATTCCTAAAATCAACAAGGTTGATTTAAGTAATGTGAGTTGTAGGAAGGAGAAGAAGCACATTCGTTGTTTCACGTGTGGTGAGTATGGCCACGACCACACGAAGTGCCCAAGAAGAGGAGAACTCAAGAAATTTACGCACTTGAAGAAATGGGAGAAGAAGAGGAGTTCATATCAAGGGGGAGCTTCAAAGGTAAAAGGGAAGGTAATCCCTAACTTGAAGTTTAATCCAAGCTCTAATTCTTACATGCTTGTTAGAAACAATGTAGATTATTTACCCAAGCATAATCATGAAATTAAATATAATGATAGGAATAGGGTTAATATAGATGATAACTCTAGGAGACCTATTGATGCTAAATCTAAGGGTAGACCTAATAAGACTCAAATCACTTTGCCTACGGGAAGGAAAGTGAGTGAAAACCTAAGCATTAATCCTAAGAAAGAGAGACATATGTCTAGGAAGGAGGGTAGGTCTAAGGATGCCCAAGGTGGACATGTTGACTCTAGAGTTAGAACCCTAGAATTGGAAAATCAAGCCTTGAAGGTAAGACTTGAAGAAATGGAAAATCTAGAGGATTTGACATGTGTTTGAATGGTCAAAGATCCAAAAGTGTCAAATTGGATCCCTCCCATGCCAAGAGGGGTCAAGTGCTCGGGTGACACGTGACAATCACAAGGGAGGAGTGACAAAGGACAAGGGAGAATTATCAAAGGTCCATGATAAGAAATATGCAAGGGTTGCATATGATTATGGAAATGATGAGGTGCCCAAGGTTAAGAAAAAGAAGTCAACTAAGGTACACCATGTGGGTGTAGCCATGGTAGATGAGTCACCTAGCAAAGTGACTAACATTAAGAGTCCTAAGATTAGGCAGATCCTTTGGGGCTCATGGTAGATGGGTTATCAAATGTGCCAAGTGATTTGGAGACAGACTTGAATTTCAAATCCAAGAAATTGACATAATTGGGTTTAGTTTCATGCATGAAAATATAAATTGAGTTCATATTGCATGAAAATTAGTTTTTATGTATAGATACCATATAAACAATGTTAGGGATACATTATAGTTTAGTATGGGTAGATACATCAAGAGGAGTCAAAACTAGGACTTTAGGTCAAGATTTAAATGAACCATTTAGCTAGTTTTAGATTTTATATCAATCTTGAAATCCATGATCAATATATTTTTATATATATTTTTCCAAGTAAACATTGGTAAAATATACCTCTCCATAAAATTTGAGAATTTTTGGAGGTCTATGAAATTTATGGTGTATTTCTAAACTTAGATCAGAAATACTGATTTTAGCTAAAATAATGTACCAGTTGACTGATACTTTTACCAGTCGACTGGTAACACTTGTTAGTACAATATTCCCTAGGTCAATGTTGACCTGGTTGACTGAGCTTGAATTGGGTCAAGCTCGAGTCTTGATGTTTAAATTTCGATGTTTGACAATACATGGAGACAAGACATGGAGGTTGCAAGTGCAATTGTTCATGTGGGGAGAGAAGAGTCAAGTAGGTCAAGGTTGACTGGATACTTGACTGGAAAATCCTGGTGAGTGAAACTAGGTGAAAGTCCTAACTGAGAGGTTAGGCAGACTAGAAAGTCTTGGTGAGTGAAGCCAGGCAGTTGTGGAAAGTCCTAGTGAGTGAAACTAGGCAGAAGAAAATCCTGGTGAGTAAAGTCATGTGAAAGTCCTAGTGAGTGAAGCTAGGCAGAAGAAAATCCTGATAAGTGAAGTCAAGTGGAAGTCCTAGTAAGTGAAGCTAGGCAGAAGAAAATCCTGGTGAGTGAAGCCAGGTGAAAGACCTAGTGAGTGAAGCTAGACAGTTGAGAAATCCTAGTGAGTGAAACTAGGTGAAAGTCCTAGTAAGTGAAGCCAGGCAGAGGAGAAGTCCTAGTGAGTGAAGCTAGGCAGAAGAGAAGTCTTGGTGAGTGAAGCCAGGTAGTTGGGAAGTCCTAGTGAGTGAAGCTAGGCAGAAGAGAAGTCCTGGTGAGTGAAGCCAGGCACAGGAAATCCATATGGGTTAAGGATGACCAGACATCTGGTGGAAGTCCTAGTGGGTCAAAAGGATTGACCGGACACTTGGTGAGGGAGTCCTAGCAGGTCAAGGGTGGCCGGATGCTAGGCACGATGTCCCAACAGGTCATGGTTGACCGGATGTTGGTTTGAGGGACGTTTGGACTTGATTTGGCAAGTCTTACATGGGCTGGATCGATCAACCAATCGATTGGCTCATGCCCAATCGATCGGTTGATCGATTGGGTGAGTCCCGCGGAAGGAGAACCTCCCAATCGATCAGTGGATCAATTGGGGAGAATTGTCGATCGCACAAAATACCTCCCAATCGATCGACCGATCGATTGGGAGCCTCCAATCGATCGGTTGATCGATTGGGAGCTACGATTTTACGCGATAAGCCCTGGATCGATCAGCCGATCGATCCAGGCGATTCCCAGGAGCACAAAGGCACTCTGGATCGATCGGCCGATCGATCCAAAGCCTCCCCAATCAATTGGGAGCAATCAAATCGAGTGAGATTCGACCGTTGGCGTCGTACTTAGCTGTTGGCGAGCGTTTCTCTCGACAGATCTCTCGGCTTTCTTCTCCAGCGACAACAGCGACCACAGAGCTTCTCCACAGTCACTCTCACGCTAGATCTTGAAGGTTCTTGGAGGCATTTCCAAGTCAAGAGGTGAATCTACAGCAAGAAGAAGAAGCTAGGGTTAGGGTTTATTGTGTAAACTGTGTAAGTTTTCCCTTGTATTTGCTTCTCTTTGTTTCTTGTTGTATTGAGAGTATTGTAGGGCTTCTCCGCCTTCGGTAATTACCGAAAAGGAGTGTTTACATAGTGGAGGGTGCGTGAGTGTGTGAATCCTTGGATTTGTCACCTCTTCTTGAGGTGGATACCAAGTAAATCCCTAGTGTTAGCATTGAGTGCTGTTTCTTTGTATTTTCCGCTGCATTTCACCATAAGAAACAAGAATGAAGAGCACGAGATCGCGCCGAGCTATTCACCCCCCTCTAGCTACATTTCGGTCCCAACAAGTGGTATCAGAGAGAGATCGCTCTTCACCGGAATCATCGCCGGAAGGGGAAAAAAGCTAGAGGGTGAAGAAGTTGAAGCAAATTCATCAAGTCAAAGAATTCAAAAAGGCTCAACTTAAAGATGGAATTCCAAGACGGACTTGGATTCGATACAAGGGTGCCTCCACCATTCACAATGATGAGCTTATATCTTTAGAGATCAAGGATCGAGAATTTCTTGATGGTGGAGATAGAGCAATGGTTTGCTCTCATGGAAGGTTTTGAGGCTCCAACAAATTCAAAAGGTAAGATCTTAAAGAAGAGCAAATGGAGCCAAGAGCAAGTACAAAGGAGCGAGGCAAATGACAAAGTGACCAAGCTATTGGTCAATTTATTGCCAAGCAATATTTTGGCTCGAGTCGGAGAATTCAAAGATGTCAAGGAGCTTTGGAGCAAATTGGCAACAATTCATGAGATCCCCTCCACTGTACCGATTCAAGAAGAATACAAAGAGGGTGACTCCGTGGGTCAAGATCAAGAGGAAGTGGACTCCGACGTTGAGAGATGCTCAACTTCCGAAGAAGAAGTCTACGAAGCCTCATTTTCAAAGGAATGGAATGAAAAGAGAAAAGAAGGAGCATACTTTTTGTTCCATGTACAAGATAAAGATGATGAAGCCTCCACCTCTAGGATTGAGGGGGAGCGATTTTCATTGACACCGGATCAAGAAGAAGGAGAAGCTTCTACATCCGGGTCTAATGGAGAAGAAGACAATGCATCCTCCACAAGTCAAGTCAAATCTATTGGAGGAGGATCATTGTCGGATCAAGAGGAAGCTTCTACCTCTGGATCAAAAGGAGAAGATGTCATCTCTACACATGAAGGTATAAATATTTCAATTAAGAATAAAAATCATATTATATGTTTTGAGTGTAGGGAACATGGGCATTATAAGAGCAAGTGCCCTAAATTAGCCAAGAAAAAGGGTCAAGTGGCACCAAAGGGCAAGGAGAAGCCCAAGGAGACCGTCCCCACAATAAAGAAGAACAAGGAGTACATTGTGTGTTTCTTGTGCAACCAAAAAGTACATTATAGAAGTCAATGTCCTAAGGGGAAGAAGGCGGTCAAGCCTAAGGGAGGAAGCATGAGTCAAGGGGGAGCCTCCAAGGTAAAACGAAACGTATCATTTATTGAGTATACCCCTTTAAATACTGGTAAAAATCATGCTAATTCTAATTTTTATCATTTTAATGCTATTTACCATAAAAATAGGAAGCATGATAGCATTAAAGAAAAACATATGGCTCTCCATGCTAGGACTATCACACCTAGGGTTAGGAAGGTAGGTAAAAGTTTAGGCAATAATACTAAGGACCATAGTTATAAGCCTAGAAATAAAAATGGGCAAGGATTAAAGGGAAAATCAAAATCTAGGGATTTATGGGAAGAAAATCAAGTCTTAAGGTCAAGGCTTGATAAAATGGAAAAGACCCTAAAGAGGATGGAAAGTATCCTAAAAGGGCAAAATGAGTAAAACCTAGGTTTAGCACTACAAGGGTCATCCACGGGCCATAGGGGTTTAGGATACAAACCTAAAATTAAAAAGGATGTGCCTTATTACCATATGGTTCCATATAATTATGGAACCAACCCTAGGTCAAATGGTCAAGTCAAAAATACTAGGGAGGTTATTCCTAAGAGTATTTTTGCAACAAACGTGACTAAGACTTCTAAGAAGTCCAAGAAAGTCACTGAGAAGATCACAAGGGAGGCAATCCCTAGAGTTGATCTAGGAAATGTAACTAAGGCTTCCAAGAAGTCTAACAAGGTCACTAGGAAGGTATCTAGGGAAGTTATCCCTAGTGAATATCTAGAGCATCCAAAGAGCACCAATAGGTTTTGGGTTCCTAGGAGCATTTTCTCTACTCCTTAGATGGAATAGAGAGTGTCAACTCTGATTAGAAGGGTAGTTAACCCAACTTTGATGAAGTTGACACTCGGAGAGCATTTTCAAGGTTATTATTAACCTTTGAAAATGAAATGGATAACTAAGTTACTCTTGGAAATGGTAAGATGTGCCATAATGTGAGAAATTTGATTTTAAAATTAAATTGGCACATTTAGGAAAATCATAAGAACTACCAAGTTGGGATTGTGGTATGTTCTTAGGAATTAAAGGCAATTTAAGCCTTAACTTAATTTGTTATTCTTTAAAAGAGTAATTTATGCCAAAAATTTGAGGAATTTGCTTAATTTAAATTGGCACAAAATTAGAAAAATTAAAAGAAATGTCAAAATTGAATTTTGGCATTTTCTTAGGAAATAGTGGGCAATCTAGGGTTTAAATTTTAATTTAGCTAAGGATTAAGGATACGTAGATAGATAATCTAGGTATTTCATTTATGCTAATTTACCATGCGTTGTTTGCCCATCATATGTCATGACATCATATTTTGCATTCATGTTTTATTATGAAAAACACAAAAATATCATGTCATGTCATACATACATCATGTAGTCATAGGAATTTTTTTTTTAAAAATTATTTATCTTTGATGTATGCCATAAAACATCATGCATTGTTTTTAATTCCTTGCAAACTAAGGACAAATGGTATTCATTAACAAGTAACATTCTTGGTGGATGTTCCTAACCTTAAAATGTCTAGATAGATATGCATGATCCCTAGATTAGGGAAAAACCAAAGTTTACATCTCACTAAGAATTATAAGGTGACTTGTATGTGGTTTCATACACATTGAATACAAGTGAGATGTTAGGATGATGAACAAAACTCAAGATGTTGATTTAGTGCATTCTTTTGAGTTTTAAGTTCATCAAAACACATAGTTATGTGTTTTCCAATCATTGGGAAAGCTAATGTACAAGTTATGTGCATTGAGCCCAAAGAACATGGTTGGAAATTGGTTTTGAAAATGATTTTAAAATACTTTTGGAAAACCTTGATGAAGACTATCTTTTGATAGTGATCATCATTAAATAGTTAGACACAAACTTGAAGAAAACACTAAGGTTTTTCCAAGTTTTCAAATTTGTGTCAATCTTTGAAAATAGAAAGTATTTTCATAGAAAACTATTTTTTCTTGATAATATATACCCTAAATAATGTCTACATGAATTTTCATAATTTTTGGAATTTTGTAGAATTTTCCAAGGGTTTCTGAAGTTGACTGAAATGAAATTTTAGTAACTTCATACCTTCAATCGATCACCCGATCGATTGAAGGGTCTCAATCGATCGGGCGATAGATTGAGAGTGAGCTTCTCACAAACAGACGCTCACTGGATCAATCCACCGATCGATCCACACTAGCTGAATTGATCAGTGGATCAATTCAAGCAGGTTTAATCGATTGGGACCCAACTCCAATCGATTGGGAATGCTGATTTTGGCTGGGAAAACTTGATTTCAGCATTTTGAACCATATTTAGTCTAGGTAACCATTCCTAACCTCTCAAAACATATTTGTATATATTTAGGGGGAGTTTTCATGATGAAAACAAGGATGCATTGGTCAAGGAAGACTAAGTAGAGGTTTAGGTTGAGATTTGGTTTCAATATTGAATTTTTGAACCTCAAAACTTCAAAATTTGGGTTTCCTAAAGGTTTAGGGATTCCAAGTCATTGTTGGTGCAATGACAGAAGTTACGTGCATGTTTTTAGGGGGAGTTACTCTTTAAGGACATGAAAATCTATTTTTCATACACCTTGGAAGGTGGTTAACCTTCTTTAGCGAAAATGCTCAAGGTTGGGCATTAGAATATAATGGAGAGTGGATATCTTCATTATTCAAGTGGTGTATGCTTACGGATGAGCATTTGATGACAATGAAGGGTATGAGACCTTCATTTGAATCGTGTGTGAATATACCAAGTGGTATATGCTCAAGGATGAGCGTTAGGAATAATGAAGGGTATGAGACCTTCGTTATTGTGTTGTAAACAACGAGTGAAGTTGTAAATAATGTTGGGTAACTATTCAGGGGGAGAGTTTCTGGTGTGTGTCAATAGGGGGAGAATGTGTGGTTAAGTTAGGCCTTCATTACCTAAAGAGGGAGTTTGCCCTCTAGGAAAGGGGGAGAATGAAGGAAACCCTCATTCATTCATTGACATGAAGGAAGTTGAGGCAATGAGATTAGCCTAACTTAAAGGAGGTATTGTCAAACATCAAAAAGGGGGAAATTGTTGGTGCAATATTCCCTAGGTCAAAGTTGACCTGGTTGACTGAGCTTGAATTGGGTCAAGTTCGAGTCTTGATGTTTGGATTTCAATATTTGACAATACATGGAGACAAGACATGGAGGTTGCAGGTACAATTGTTCATGTGGGGAGAGTGTGAAGAAGAGTCAAGTAGGTCAAGGTTGACTGGATAAAATCCTGGTGAGTGAAGTCAGGTGAAGGTCCTAACTGGGAGGTTAGGCAGACTAGAAAGTCTTGGTGAGTGAAGGCAGACAGTTGTGGAAAGTCCTAGTGAGTGAAGCTAGGCAGAAGAAAATCCTGGTGAGTGAAGCTAGGTGAAAGTCCTAGTGAGTGAATCTAGACAGTTGGGAAATCCTAGTGAGTGAAGCTAGGCAGAAGAAAATCCTGGTGAGTGAAGCCAGGTGAAAGTCCTAGTGAGTGAAGCTAAGCAGAAGAAAATCCTGGTGAGTGAAGCCAGGTGAAAGACCTAGTGAATGAAGCTAGGCAGTTGGGAAATCCTAGTGAGTGAAGCTAGGTGAAAGTCCTGGTAAGTAAAGCCAAGCAGAGGAGAAGTCCTAGTGAGTGAAGCTAGGCAGAAGAGAAGTCCTAGTGAGTGAAGCCAGACAGTTGGGAAGTCCTAATGAGTGAAGCTAGGCAGAAGGGAAGTCCTAGTGAGTGAAGCTAGGCACAGGAAATCCATATGGGTAAAGGATGACCAGACATCTGGTGGAAGTCCTAGTGGGTCAAAAGGATTGACCGGACACTTGGTGAGGGAGTCCTAGCAGGTCAAGGGTGACAGGATGCTAGGCACGATGTCCCAACAGGTAATGGTTGATCGGATGTTGGTTTGAGGGGCGTTTGGACTTGATTTGGCAAGTCTTACATGGGTTGGATCGATCAATCGATCGATTGGCTCATGCCCAATCGATCGGTTGATCGATTGGGTGAGTCCCGCGGAAGGAGAACCTCCCAATCGATCAGTGGATCGATTGGGGAGAATTGCCGATCGCACAGAATACCTCCCAATCAATCGGCCGATCGATTGGGAGCCTCCAATCGATTGGGAGCTGCGATTTTACGCGATAAGCCCTGGATCGATCAGCTGATCGATCCAGGCGATTCCCAGGAGCACAGAGGCACTCTGGATCGATCGGTCGATCGATCCAAAGCCTCCCCAATCGATTGGGATTCGACCGTTGGCGTCGTATTTAGCTGTTGGCGAGCGTTTCTCTCGGCAGATCTCTCGGCTTCTTCTCCAGGGATAACAGCGACCACAGAGCTTCTCCATAGTCACTCTCACGCCAGATCTTGAAGGTTCTTAGAGGCATTTCCAAGTCAAGAGGCTAATCCACAGCAAGAAGAAGAAGCTAGGGTTAGGGTTTAATGTGTAAACTGTGTAAGCTTTCCCTTGTATTTGCTTCTCTTTGTTTCTTGTTGTATTGAGAGTATTGTAGGGCTTCTCCGCCTTCGGTAATTACCGAAAATGAGTGTTTACATAGTGGAGGGTGCGTGAGTGTGTGGATCCTTGGATTAGTCACCTCTTCTTGAGGTAGATACCAAGTAAATCCCTAGTGTTAGCATTGAGTGTTGTTTCTTTGTATTTTTCGCTGTATTTCACCACAAGAAACAAGCAACGAAGAGCATGAGATCACGCCGAGCTATTCACCCCCCTCTAGCTACATTTCGGTCCCAACAACATTGTTCATGAGAACAGATGTCTCTGTAAGCTTGTTTTAATGTCAGTCGACTGGGGTTAATGGTAGTCGACTGACACAGTCTGAAAATGTATTTTAGCAATAAGAAATGACCTAAAGGATGGTGAATATGTAAGTAATCGTATGGGAGATTAATACGTTATGTTTATGGTCATTAGAAGTTAAAGATTCCAATAATTGTGGATAATTTTAGAGATCTTTTTGATGTGTGACAAAGGGGGAGAAGTGTTCGGTTTAAGTGGAAAATTTACACACCTTTGCAAGAAGTCCTAACAAAAGGGGGAGCTTAGGTGAAGGGGGAGCAATTGCTCACTTGTTGGCAAAGGGGGAGAAGTCTCACTTTGCGAGAAATTATATCTCAAGGGGGAGCTTAGGTGAAGGGGGAGCCTAAGGCTAGGTTTCATGACTTATACATGAGTATATATGCATATTTATTTGTCTTATTATTGAATTTATATTTACTTAACTTAAATGGGTTGTCAAACATCAAAAAGGGAAAGATTGTTGGAGTAATCTAGGTGCCCTAGATTTTGATGTTTGGGCATAGATTAAGTTAAGTTTATTGTTGTATTTAATATGCATTGTGAGTGTGCATGATATAGGTACAACAAGGAAAGTCTAAGTGTGATCTTGGCAAAGGAGAAAAGTCCAAGAGGAGTCTTTGCGGTGTAAGTCCAAGTATGTAGTCTTGGCAATGTAAGTCCAAGTGTGACTTGGTAAAGGTTGAAGTCCCGGAGGCGCGACCTCTTGGCAAAGGAAGATTTGACAATAATGACAAGGCCAAAGAAAGCTCTTGAAGGCATGCCGTGAAAGATGGGGAAGCATCCAAGGGACGCAAGGATAATGGAGGAGGCTGGGTCTAGGTTGGTCAGGCAAGGACGAGTACTGAATGAATTTACTCAGGGGTTAAAATTTTAGGTTTAGGGTTCTACCGTAGTAGTTACTATAGCAATACTGTAGTAGTTGACTGATATTTTTATCAGTCAACTGCTAGCGAACAGAATGCCTCTATTCGCTCAACCCATGTGGAGCAGTCGACTGATACTTTCATCAGTCGACTGGTATCAAGCCGTTGACCTGTAACGGTCAAATTCCACTTAAGAACAGTCGACTAGTGTTTTTACCAGTCGACTGGTGGCAGGAAAAGAGCTTGGTGTTTTCCTCCCGAGCTCTATTTAATAGAGCTCAGAGTGTTTGGGCAAAGTTGACGAAATAGAGATGGTTAACCCCTATTAGTAGTCTTCCAAGTGCCCTAGCATCCCAAGCATGCTTGTGTGAGTTATGGTGTGGTTTCTCCACCCACAAGGAGCTACGTGAGCTAGCCGGAGGTTTTTTGAGAAATCATCCGTCAACGGATCGGGATCTTCCACCTTACAGACAGTTGTGGAGTAGGAGTTTTATCTCCGAACCACGTTAAATCAATGTGTCATTGGGTTTGTCTTTCTATTTGTTAGTTTATTTTATATTTTGCTGCATACAAACAATTATAGGAACTGATGTTTTAGTTGAGATACTATTCACCCCCTGGCGGGCAGACGTCAACGTCCCAATACAACACACACTTTTGAGTTTTATTTTACAAACACAACAAAACCCTATTTTTTATGTCATAACTTAGAGTTGAAACTCAATTTACAACCCTATTTGTTATTCAGGAAATAATTCAACTATACAATTCTCACATCAGGATTAAAAAGGGCATGATATTTTCTCATATCAAACTCACCATTAGGCCTGATATGATCCCATATCAAGCCCACTATGGGCCTGATATTTTCCCATATTAGGTCCAGCTTGGGCCTGATATTATCTCACATCAGGCCCACCGGTGGGCTTGCAATTTTTCCATATTAGGCTCACGTTCTGGCTGAAATTTATCATAAGATTATATCAACTCTAGATAGATCTAAATCAACAGTAGACGACATCGTTGGAGTCCTTGATACATCAGAAAGTCACATAAATTGATTTGGGTGTAATCTGACCTCTCTAAGTCCTTAAGTGGGTTGAAAGATTTAGGGTTGTCAGATTTTATCAAAATATCGATCACTGGGAAGGGTTGAGTGAGGAGAAGGTAGACATGGTGCCAAACCTAGGTTCTAACCACTATCAATGAAGTTCTTGTGTCGTGCCATTTGGCACAGAATAGTGCAGTTGCTGGAATTCAATGAACATCACACACTTTCGAGTTTTATTTTACAAGCACAACAAAACCCTACATGTTAGGTCGTAACTTAGAGTTGAAACTCAATTTACAACCCTATTTATTATTCAGGAAATAATTTAACTATATAATTCTCACGTCAAGATTAAAAAGGGCCTGATATTTTTCCATATCAGGCCCACCAGTGGGCCTAATATTTTCCCATATCAAGCCCAGCTTGGGCTTGTTATTATCTCACATCAGGCCCACCGGCGGGTCTGCTATTTTCCCATATCAAGCTTACGTTCTGGCTAAAATTTATCGTAAGATTAGATCAGCTTCGGAGAGATTTAAATAAATAATAGATGGCATCGTTGGAGTCCTTGATGCATCAAAAAGCAACAGGAGTTGATTTGGGTGCAATATAACATTTCTAGATCCATCGGTGGGGTTTGACCAAAATCCACTGATGGACCTAGGGTAGTCAGATTTCACCAAAATATCGATCACTGGGAAGGGTTAAGTGAGGAGAAGGAAGATATGATATCATATCTAGGTTCTAACCACTGTAAATGAATTTTTTGTGTCGTGCCATTTGGCACGGAACAATGTCGTTGCTCAAATTCAATGATCAACACACACTTTCGAGTTTTATTTTACAAGAACAACAAAACCCTATTTTTTAGGTCGTAACTTAGAGTTGAAACTTAATTTACAACCCTATTTGTTATTCAAGAAATAATTCAACTATACAATTCTCACATTAGGATTAAAAAGAGCTTGATATTTTCTCATATCAAGCCTACTGTTGGGCCTGATATGATCCCATATCATGCCCATCCATTGTGGGCATGATATTTTCTCATACCAGACCTAGCTTGGGCCTGATATTATCTCACATTAAGTCCACTGGTTGGCCTACTATGTTCCCATATCAAGCCCACGTTTTGGCTAAAATTTATCGTAAGATTAGATTAGCTCCGGGGAGATCTAAATCAACAATAGATGACATCATTGGAGTCCTTGATGCATAAAAAACCATGTGAATTGATTTGGGTGTAATCTGACCTTTCTAGGTCCTGTTGGTTGCTACTCGGAAAACCTAATGGTTCCACTAAACAAAAATTTTGTACAAAGGTCTGAACCTTTTCCTAGCTACCATGTGTTCTTTTAAATTAAACTTGGATCGCCTGCGGAACTTAACACGTTTGATCCAAAGTTTAATCTATTTGTTCTTTTAGGTTTAGACTTGGATCTCCTGCGGAACTTAACACATTTGATCCAAATCACCTAGGTTATTAATTCCATTAAATATTAATTTCTAAAATTGGCTTCCAGGACTGCATGGCGAGGCACATGGCCTTCTTGGATATGGGAACAACCACCACCACCTAGACAAAGTCTTTTAAGGAAAGCTAATATTTAATTTCCTTAAATAACTTTAGGTCAACCGAAAAGAACAATCAAATCACAAGAAAAAGAAAAAACAAAAGAACACAACATTGAAAACAAATTCGAAATACTAGAATCGCATGCCTCTTATATTTGGTATTATTTCCAAAAATAACTAGTATGATGCGGAAAGAAAAATTACTAGTTATACCTTTTAGAAAGACCTCTTGATCTTCTACCGTATTCCTCTTCTAACCTCGGACGTTGTGTGGGCAACGATCTTCCAAGATGAGAAACCACCAAACACCTTCTTCTCCTCCTAGCTAGGTTCGGCCAAAACAAGAAAGCTTCACCAAGGAAGAAGAAAAAAAGCACCAACCAAGCTCCAAGGGATGCAAACTTTCTCTCCTTCTTCTTCTTCTTCTCCAAGTAGTATCCGACCACCACAAGAGCTCCAAGCCAAGAGAAAGGTTCGGCCACCACAAAGAAGAAGAGGGGAAGAGAGGTTGGCCGGCCACACCAAGGAATAAGAGAGGGAGAAAAATAATAGAGGTTGTCACCCATGAAGGCACCCTCACCCCTTCTTTTATATTCCTTGGCTTTGGCAAATAAGGAAATTTATTTATAATAAAATTTCCTTAACTTTCCTTGACAACAATTAATTAATAAAAATTAAATAAAATTTCTTAATCTATTAATCATGGCCGGCCACCTCAAATAGACAAATTAGGAGAGTTTCAATCAACAAAATAAAACTTCCTAATTTGTTTCCGAAAATTTTAAAAATAAAATTTCTCTTCAAAAATCCCTTCATGGTTTATAAAAAGAAATTTCTATAATTTTAATTTTTCAACATATGAATAATTTTCAAAGAGAAAATAAAATATCTTTCCAATCTACAAATAAGGAAAGAGATCTAATCTCTTTCTTTAATCTTTTGTAGATCCTTTTAAGAGAGATATTTTTATTTTAATTCTCTTTAATAAATTATATCTTCCACATAATAAAAAATTAAAATTAAAATTCTTTTTAATTTTATTATGGCCGGCCCTCTCTAGCTTGGGTTCAAGCTAGGGCCGACCACCCATAAACCAAGCTTAGGCCGGCCCTAGTTTGATTCTCAAGCTAGCTTGGCCGACCCCCTTTAGGTGGGTATAGAAGGTGGATATAGGTGGGTATAGTACTCTATAAATAAGAGGCTACGATAGGGACCGAGAGGAGAAATTGGTTTTGATCTCCCGATAAAATTAAGCATCCCGTGTTCGCCCCGAACACACAACTTAATTTTATCAATAATAATTCATTCCACTAGAGAACTATTATTGAACTACCACATCAATCCCAAATTACATTTTTGAGCTCCTTCTTATTATGAGTGTGTTAGTCTCCCTGTGTTTAAGATATCGAATGTCCACTAATTAAGTGAGTTACTAACAACTCATTTAATTAATATCTTAGTCCAAGAGTAGTACCACTCAACATTATCGTCATGTCGGACTAAGTCCACCTACAGGGTTTAACATGACAATCTTTATGAGCTCTTCTTGGGGACATTATCAACCTAGTATCTCTAGGACACAGCTTCCTTCTATAATCAACAACACACACTATAAGTGATATCATTTCCCAACTTATCGGGCTTATTGATTCATCGAACTAAATCTCACCCTTTGATAAATTAAAGAAATAAATATCAAATACATGTGTTTGTTATTATATTAGGATTAAGAGCACACACTTCCATAATAACTGAGGTCTTTGTTTCTTTATAAAGTCAGTATAAAAGAAACTACCTCTAATGGTCCTACTCAATACACTCTAAGTGTACTAGTGTAATTATATAGTTAAGATAAACTAATTCCTAATTACACTACGACCTTCCAATGGTTTGTTCCTTTCCATTTTGGTCATGAGCTACTGTTTATAATTTATAAGGTACTGATAACATGATCTTCTGTGTGTGACACCACACACCATGTTATCTACAATATAAATTAATTGAACAACTACATTTATCATAAATGTAGACATTTGACCAATGTGATTCTTATTTCTAGATAAATGTTTATACCAAAAGCTAGGCTTTTAGTATACATTCTAACAATCTCTCACTTATACTAAAAGACTAAGCTGCCATATATGCTACCATACATCTGATTCCCAACCCTTCAACATGTCCATCAAAAGCTCTTGCCTTTAGGACCTTAGTGAATAGATCTATAGATCATCATCTGATGCAATCTAGGCAGCAACAACTTCTCCTCGTTTATACGATTTCTCGTATTGGGTGGTACTTGCGCTCTATTGTGTTTACTTGCTTTATAGACTTATGGTTTCTTCGTGTTTGCTACTGCACCAATATTATTACAATAAATTGTAATAATCTTTGGACAAACTAGAAATCATATTTAAGTCTATCTTGAGGTTATTGAGTCATTCAGCTTTTATGGTTACCTCAGAGGCTTGCCATATACTAAGCTTCTATGGTGAAGTCCAGAAAAAACACCTATGCTTATCACTTTTCCATAGTTATGACTTTACCTCCTAAAGTAAACACAAAACCCCGAGGTTGACTTATTATTGTCCTTATTCGATTGGAAGTCAAAATCCATGCAACTCACAGGGACCAAAATAGCTGCCTTGTAAGCTAGTATATAATCTCTAGTGCCTCTAAGGTACTTCAATATATGCTTTACTACAGACTAATGTCCTTGTCTAGGGTTACTTTGATATCTGCTAACCATGCCCACGGCAAAACAGATATCTTGCATACATTAGGCTTCCCAGAGCCGAAGCATAAGGAACTGCCTTTATGTCCTTTATTTCCTTTAATGTCTTTGGAGACATCTCTTTAGATAAAGCTACTCCATGCCTAAAAGGTAAGAAACCTTTCTTAGAGTTCTGCATGCTTAAAACGAGCAAGGATTTTTCCAATATATGAAGCTTAGGATAAGTAAAATATTCTTTTCTTGCGATCCCTTATTACTTTGATCTCAAGAATATATACATTCTCCCAAGTCCTTTATATCGAATTGTTTGGACAACCATACCCTTACTTCTGACAACATTTTGATATTGTTTCCAACTACCAAAAATGTTATCTACGTATAGTATAAGAAATACCACCACGTTTTCATCACACCTTTTGTATACACAAGACTTATCCGGTTACTAAATAAATCCATAGGTCTAGATAACTTTGATAAACCGGATGTTCCAAGACCTTTGAAGCTTTGTCTCAGTCCATAAACTGATTGAGCTTGCACACAAGATGCTCTTAGCCCTTTGTAATGAACCCTTCTGGTTGCTTTATATGGATGCTTTCTTTAAGACTTCCATTAAGGAATACTGTCTTGACATCTACTTGCCAAATAGATAAAAGAATCCGGATAGACTTAAGCATGACTGCCAGTGAAAATATTTCCTTTTTCATCAAGCCTTGCTTTGAAAGTTTCTACCTTCCTGTCTATCCCTCTTTTCCTATTATAGACCTTTTACACCCAAAAGCTTTTACACCACTTGGTGGTTCTACAATCTTCTAGATTTTATTAGAATACATATATTCTAATTCTGTTATTCATTACTCTTTGCCAAGATGCTGCATCTTTATCTTGGATTGCTTCGTCATATATCCGGAGATCAGGTTCATGTCCTCCAGGGATCGAGTCCAAAAACTCTCCCAAAACATGAATCTTTTTAGGTTGCCTAACAACCCTCCCACTACGACGAGGTACTTTCTGCAATTGTGTATCATTTGTGATATGTGCTGCAGTTTCCTTGTGGTATCTCATCTTGTACAGTTGGTACTAGATTAGACATGTCTTTTATTATTTCCTTAAGAACAAATTTTCTTATGGGCACGTGATTTATTACATAGTCTTTTTCTAAAAATCGATCATTGATGCTAATAATAACCTTCTGATATTTAAGACTATAAACCTACTTTCATTTCTCTAGGATAACCCACAAACAAGTGAATTCCTGTCCAACTTATCATTGTCTCTCTTCAGCATATGTGCTGGACTACCTGAATCCGAATATGCTTCAAAATAGGTTTACGCCTATTCAGTAATTCTATATGAGTAGAGAGTTATGACTTTGGAAGGTACTATGTTCACTTTCGTTTCCATAGCATATCCTTAAAATGAATTTGGTAATTCATCATCAATCTCCTTATTTCTATAAGAGTCTTATACCTTCTTTCTACTACACCATTCTATAGGGGTGTACCAGGTGCAGTTAGTTGGGATTGAATCCCTACTTCTGATAAGTGACTCCTAAATTCTCCCAAGAGGTACTGCCATTACGATCTCACCATAGTGTCTTGATACTTTTACTTTGTCGTTTCTCCACATCAGCCTCGTACTCTTTGAACTAATCAAAGCACTTAGACTTGCGGCACATCAAGTAAATGTATCCGTATTCTCAAATAGTTGTCTATTTGAAACAACCTCTTGCCTGGATAGTCAAAAGTCTTCACAAATTAGAATGAACCTATTCCTATATATCTTTGGCTCCAAACCCCTTAGACTTTAAAGTTTCTTGGTTATTTTTTCTTCCAAGTAAGACTCACAGGTTGGAAAGATTTCCACTACCAATGAACCCAAGAGTTCATCGATTATCCTTTGAATCCTACTCAAGTTAATATAACCTAGCTTTAGATGCCAAAGATATAACTGGTTCATCTCCGAAGGTTGCTTTCTCTTAAAATTAGAAGATGTGTTACTAATTTCCATTTGTTGCATCGTGGCAGTTATTGGATTATAAATTGTCAACCATTATACCAGAATAGATAATTTCTCTATTTTTCTTGACAACAACTTTGTTATCAAAATAAACACAATATCTATTCTATAATAGTTTAGAAACTGAAATCAGGTTCTTTTTAAACTTAGTATGTAAAGACAATTTCTAATAATCCAAATTTTATTCCTATTAGAGAATAAACCTCTCCCACTACAACAGCTGCTACTTTTGCAGTAGTGCCTATGTGGACGGTGTTTTTTATTTTCATTTAGTTGTCGGGTTTCCTGGAACCCTGCAATGAATTGCAGACATGATTAATGATATCTGTATCTACACTCCAGGTTCTGGTAGATAACACCACTAGACATGTTTCAACTAATGAATTAAATACACCTTAATTGTTCTTAGTTCTAAGAAGACAGTCTACCTTAATGTCCAAGTCCTATTTCCAATCATTACAATTGGGACTACTAAGTCTTTTCTATAGTATAACAACTAGGAAATTGACAAACATTTTAAATCCTAAGAATCACAAAAATATTTGGTCAAGATCAATTCCTTAAAATCCCCATGAATTTTGTATGCCACGATAGTGTGGACGTATACAAAATCAAAGAGGAGATTTTATCCATTAATTTTATTATCTCGTCAACTTTACTTTATGACGAATAAAATTAATAATTGATCTGTCTTTGATCAAATATTTGATCAAAAACTTTTTAATTTAAAATAACATTGATTCCTCAAAACAATATTATTTAAATTCACCAACACCTCAAACACCGTGAATTTTGCATGCCACGATAGTGTGGACGTATACAAAACTTAAACATTTGTAAGAGGAGGGTTTTACCCATTAATTATCTTGTCAATAAATCTTTATGACAAATAAAATTACCTCAAACACCGTGAATTTTGTATGCCATGATAGTGTGGACGTATACAAAATCAAACATTTGTAAGAGGGGTTTTTAATTTTATTATCTTGTCAACCTATTTATTTGACAAATTAATAGTTGGTTTTCTTCGGTCACACAAATAATAGCAGTGACTCCGATGGGGAGGATACTATTAGACGTGTCTAAGTGTATATCATTACTTGACACTAAGTCCATTAACAAGATTATGCCCCTTCCGATGGGGAAGATCACATGCTCTTAATTAACTTCTTATAGTCATCCAAAATGGAAGTTTAATCTAGTGATCCGCAAACAAGCTCATCCGATATGGAGGAAGACACTCAGAGCCAACGCGCAAGCTTGTTGCATCACTTATAAACCAGTAATGGAGACCGTGGAATTTATTTAAAATAAATCCCTCTCCCACTTAGTTATTTAAAGTGAAGAATTTTGACTATGCTAACCTACTTAGCATGCATACTAACAAGCACACACAACACAACATAAAAACAATAAATAGAAAAACTAATTTTCAACTATTATGACTTTTATCTATTGCTGTCCTCCGTGTGTCGCCAACCCTAGCTGCTGCCATCTTTGGCCACCGCCACCGGGTCTAGTTGTCGCATCCATCTTGCTCTTTGTTCCGCTGCGCCTCTGATCCTCAAAAGGGTTCCACGCCTTGCAAGATTCGATCCGCGACATAAATAGAATTTTCATTTTTCGATCCTATATTCCTCGAAGGAATGTACATGTATCTAGATCAAAAAATAAAATCCTAATAAAACTAAATACAGCTCCTGTTGTATTTTATAATACAATCATGCATACACAATAAAATGCCCTTGACATGTCCAAGGGTCCAATCACACACACAATATCTATAAGCCATAATAGTTGGATCCTGTATCCACAAAGTTAGCACATCCTATTATTATCCTGCCTAAATTATGTATGACATGTGCATAATTAAACTAATACCAAATACACAGAGGTAAAACTCTAGCTCTGATACCAATTGTTGGTTGCTACTCGGAAAACCTAATGGTTCCACTAAACAAAAATTTTGTACAAAGGTCTGAACCTTTTCCTAGCTATCATGTGTTCTTTTAAATTAAACTTGGATCGCCTGCGGAACTTAACACGTTTGATCCAAAGTTTAATCTATTTGTTCTTTTAGGTTTAGACTTGGATCTCCTGCGAAACTTAACACATTTGATCCAAATCACCTAGGTTATTAATTCCATTAAATATTAATTTCCAAAATTGGCTTCCAGGACTACATGGCGAGGTACATGGCCTTCTTGGATATGGGAACAACCACCACCGCCTAGACAAAGCCTTTTAAGGAAAGCTAATATTTAATTTCCTTAAATAACTTTAGGTCGACCGAAAAGAACAATCAAATCACAAGAAAAAAAACAAAAGAACACAACATTGAAAACAAATTCGAAATACTAGAATCGCATGCCTCTTGTATTTGGTATTATTTCCAAAAATAACTAGTATGATGCGGAAAGAAAAATTACTAGTTATACCTTTTAGAAAGACCTCTTGATCTTCTACCATATTCCTCTTCTAACCTCGGACGTTGTGTGGGCAACGATCTTCCAAGATGAGAAACCACCAAACACCTTCTTCTCCTCCTAGCTAGGTTCGGCCAAAACAAGAAAGCTTCACCAAGGAAGAAGAAAAAAAACACCAACCAAGCTCCAAGGGATGCAAACTTTCTCTCCTTCTTCTTCTTCTTCTCCAAGTAGTATCCGGCCACCACAAGAGCTCCAAGCCAAGAGAAAGGTTCGGCCACCACAAAGAAGAAGAGGGGAAGAGAGGTTGGTCGGCCACACCAAGGAATAAGAGAGGGAGAAAAATAATAGAGGTTGTCACCCATGAAGGCACCCCCACCCCTTCTTTTATATTCCTTGGCTTTGGCAAATAAGGAAATTTATTTATAATAAAATTTCTTTAACTTTCCTTGATAACAATTAATTAAGAAAAATTAAATAAAATTTCTTAATCTACTAATCATGGCCGACCACCTCAAATAGACAAATTAGGAGAGTTTCAATCAACAAAATAAAACTTCCTAATTTGTTTCCGGAAATTTTAAAAATAAAATTTCTCTTCAAAAATCCCTTCATGGTTTATAAAAAGAAATTTCTATAATTTTAATTTTTCAACATGTGAATAATTTTCAAAGAGAAAATAAAATATCTTTCCAATCTACAAATAAGAAAAGAGATCTAATCTCTTTCTTTAATCTTTTGTAGATCCTTTTAAGGGATATATTTTTATTTTAATTCTCTTTAATAAATTATATCTTTCACATAATAAAAAATTAAAATTAAAATTCTTTTTAATTTTATTATGGCCGGCCCTCTCTAGCTTGGGTTCAAGCTAGGGCCGGCCACCCATAAACCAAGCTTAGGCCGACCCTAGCTTGATTCCCAAGCTAGCTTGGCCGGCCCCCTTTAGGTGGGTATAGAAGGTGGGTATAGGTGGGTATAGTACTCTATAAATAAGAGGCTACGATAGGGACCGAGAGGAGAAATTGGTTTTGGTCTCCCGATAAAATTAAGCATCCCGTGTTCGCCCCGAACACACAACTTAATTTTATCAATAATAATTCATTCCACTAGAGAGCTATTATTGAACTACCGCACCAATCCCAAATTATATTTTTGAGCTTCTTCTTATTATGAGTGTGTTAGTCTCCCTGTGTTTAAGATATCGAATGTCCACTAATTAAGTGAGTTACTAACAACTCATTTAATTAATATCTTAGTCCAAGAGTAGTACCACTCAACATTATCGTCATGTCGGACTAAGTCCACCTGCAGGGTTTAACATGACAATCCTTATGAGCTCCTCTTGGGGACATTATCAACCTAGTATCTCTAGGACACAGCTTCCTTCTATAATCAACAACACACACTATAAGTGATATCATTTCCCAACTTATCGGGCTTATTGATTCATCGAACTAAATCTCACCCTTTGATAAATTAAAGAAATAAATATCAAATACATGTGCTTGTTATTATATTAGGATTAAGAGCACACACTTCCATAATAACTGAGGTCTTTGTTTCTTTATAAAGTCAGTATAAAAGAAACTACCTCTAATGGTCCTACTCAATACACTCTTAAGTGTACTAGTGTAATTATATAGTTAAGATAAACTAATTCCTAATTACACTACGACCTTCCAATGGTTTGTTCCTTTCCATTTTGGTCGTGAGCTACTGTTTATAATTTATAATGTACTGATAACATGATCTTCTATATGTGACACCACACACCATGTTATCTACAATATAAATTAATTGAACAACTACATTTATCATAAATGTAGACATTTGACCAATGTGATTCTTATTTCTAGATAAATGTTTATACCAAAAGCTAGGCTTTTAGTATACATTCTAACAGGTCCATCAGTAGATTTTGACCAAAATCCACTGATGGACCTAGGATAGTCATATTTTACCAAAATATCAATCACTAATAAGGGTTGAGTGAGGAGAAGGTAGAGATGGTATTAAACCTAGGTTCTAACCATGGTCAATGAAGTACTTGTATCGTGCTATTTGGCACGGAACAGTGCAGTCACTAGAATTTAATGAACAACACACACTTTCGAGTTTTATTTTACAAGCACAACAAAACTCTATTTTTTAGGTCGTAATTTAGAGTTGAAACTCAATTTACAACCCTATTTATTATTTAGAAAATAATTCAACTATACAATTCTCACATCAAGATTAAAAAATGCTTGATATTTTCTAATATCATGCCCACAGTTGAGCCTGATATGATCCCATATCAGGCTCAACGTGGGTTTAACACATTCTAGCTGAAACTTATTTTAATTTAGTCATAACTTACAGATGAAACCCAATTTACAAGCACCCACTTTGACATATTTAAACAATTGTTGCTTTACATTCTCTACCAAACTTTTTTTCATACAACAATGAATGTAATACAAACAAAGATCATCCAAGTAACAATGTTATATAAAAATGTAGATTTACATTACAACACTGGATGCACTACATATAATACATACAAAGATGATCAAAATAATACCACTTTACAAAATTATAGTTTTACATTCCCTACCCAAGAATTTTTCTTGTAACACTGAATAATTAATATGATTTTATGCAGAACCTGCCCCTCAAGATTGATGCTAGTACATCAATTCTAAATTTTTTTTATGTCTCCTTGATTGAAGTTAATCTCTAAATCATATAGCAGACATTGAATGTATTGCTTCACAAAGAAGCCACAATCAACGTTATAAATAACATCAACAATTTAATCTTTTATATTTAATATACAATTGTTATATTCTTACTGTTTCTCATTTACTTACCTAGTTTCTTGTTGTGGACATTCTATTATGAGAGAAACTCATTTGTCCAATAGATGATGACTTTCTAAATATGGATGAATAGCAGCAAGTTGCTTATGAGTATATTGTTTTATCTCCGACACTTGTAAGAATGAACAAACAATTTATCAAATGAACATCAACTATAATTTTTAATTTATACTGCAATACTAACATACACATGAATATTGGATGCTCACTGTTGATTCAAACTTTTGATTTAGAGCTACTTGCAAGAGAATTATAATGATTGAAAGTCATTGCTTTGGTGTCCACTAACAACAAGTGAAAGTGTGCACTATCAATGGACAAAGGTATTACATTATACCTAACCCCTTCATCTTCAATATCTATCTTTATCACTTATTGTTGCATGTCAAACTTCATTGTAGAATTTTTTTCCAACTACAAATATGCAAAGGCATATTTATTTAACAAAATAATAAAATATATTATAATATTTTATATTATCAAATCATTTAAATTTCTTACAAGGAAGAAGGTGGAACAATATATAGACTTGTTATATAACCTACCGAACGAGGATGCCCCTAAACAAAATTTTACAATTGGCGTCAATTAACTCCCCTTTGGTAAACACATCTCTATTCACACTAGATGAGAAGGAAGCTACAGTTAAACCAAAGGATGGTTCCTTCCAAAGTTAAACCAAAGGATGGTTCCTTCCAAACAAAATCAATTGTACATCTGCAAAGTAAATCAATTATTATAATAAATTAAGGAAGGAATCAGATAATTTTCATAACTTTTTACTGAATTAAGTAGACTATGTATTTCAGAATTCACACTATCATACTTTAGATTTTTCAATTGTTTTAACAAGTAGGCCACATCTTTATCTTATTTTTTCTTCTTCGAAGTCTTAAATTACTTCTTCACATACTACGCCTAGAAACATTAAACACATTTAATTAATAATTTAAATCTTAACATCTAAAACTAATTAATATGTATATACACACTTACGACAATGACTTGTTTTCTCATATTGTTGAGTTCTGCAATCCTAAGTGCATCCTTTTCTGCCTCTTCTTCGGAATTGCCTTCCGACATTGAGATAATTTCTGTTTCTTCTTCCATATCATCCCCATCAAGTTTTCCTTTCCACTTGTTTATAACATCTTTAGCTTCACCTTCTTTTACAATTTTTTAAGTCTCTTATACTACTATGATGTTTTCGATAGACTTGCATATTTGTATTTTGCTCCACTTCCTTTTAGGTAAAATTTTTCATCACAATGGACTATCAATTGGATTATCCCTATAATCATACTGACTACGGGCACGTACTCTCCTACTCCTTGTTCCAAAAGGAACTGGGTCTTGTGGATCAACTACACACTCGCTTGATTGACCTTACATGCCTTTATTTTCTATTATTCGATTAATTCTTTCACCCTTTCATTCAGATGTATGTTCTCCAATGTTAGCTCCTTGATTCGGTTTGGTTGAATGATGCATTTATGACATTCCTTATTACCTTGCCATCCAGATTCAGTGTCATCTAATTGTAATGTCTCCGTTAGACTTGGAATATCATCAACCAAATCAAGGTTCTCAACCAATATTTTTTTAAATTGGGTAGGGATTAATTCAATCATAATCTCTACAATTATAAAAATAAATGTAATAAACTGTATATTTACTTTGAATATGTGATAATTTTCAATATTTACCTCTTCAGGTGATACTCGGTCTAACAAGGTCCTCACCTTACTAATATATAAAGGAATATTCCTCCACTTGTTTATTCATGCTCCTTCAATATTGTATGATTTTTGGATTAGAACATACTCCGAAAAGCATGCCCGATTCATCATAATTAGTGTTAGATAATCATAAATATGCATAAAATATTACCAAATTTAACATAAAAATTATACTCACAGGCAAAAGACCAGCAAAACCCTGTAGGTAAGGGAGTGTTGTGGTCTTAGGGTCATATGTCTAAGTTAATGAAAATAAATCTCCAATCGTAGCTAATTGTGGAGTAATAAATTGATGGATGACTTCAACCCAATTGAATCTACCAAGATTCTCAAAATAATCTACTATATCTATAAGACCTAAAGGAAGTTTATACGTAATAGAAGAAAATAAGACACAAATAAATATATACAAAATGTAAAATTTGCAAAATAATTAAACATTAGCATGTGCTTCAACTCTATTAGCATAAAATTTCATCAACTCTTCAATTCTTGATCTAGTTATGGGTTTGTTATTTGAGAAGTGAGCAAGAAAGATGTAATGCCCCTAGTTTTTTTTTTTTACAAATCATATAAATGTAACTGCGGACATCACTTGTTCATACTTCCATAGTAAGTTCTCATTTCAACGAAATTACATAGATGATTCTTAAAATATAACTTAATACGAAAACTAAATTGGAAGATCTTTGGGTTGTGCTATCGTGGTCCCAAGTTAGCTCACTGGTCAATGCCTCCTATCTCGCTTGTCCCATTGTCTGAAAAAAAAGTTAAAGTTTGTGAGTCGAAAGACTCAGCATATTCAAAATCCTATTATGCGATAGTTAGCATCTATAATCAAGTGCACTAAGGGAAACCCCCTTCTAGATAACTTGGGACTTTCCTACCAATGTACTGGTAGAAAATATGTGAGCATATGCATCGACTTAAGCATGAGAGCATAAATATAAGCATGGAAATGGATCTAGGCATAATGATAGAATTTGATCATGAACATAGGTATAGACGTAAACACAATCATAAACATTGGGATAAATATAAACATAGCTTGAACATATCCCTGCATGCGTACTTATAAACGTATCATGGTGGTGGCTTGGTTGCACATAGCAGTACCGTAACATAAGTTGTTGATCAAACAACTACCCTAGCTAGGTTGGCAGGGACCGCTCCTTGGAACGAATCCCCTACCCATGCATGATTTTGGCACGCTCCCCTGGCTTAGATCCCCGGTTCATCCCACCGTCCCAATTCATGAGTGTTCTTTGGCAAGCTCCCCGGGCGTAGGTCATTGGTTTATAACTTAACCCATAATAAGATTTGGAAAGCTCCCCGAGCTTAGGTCCCTGGTTCATAACTTAACCCATAATAAGATTTGGCAAGTTCCTCAGACTTAGGTCCCCGGTTCATAACTTAACTCATAATAAGATTTGGCAAGCTTCCCAGGTTTAGGTTCCCAATTCATAACTTAACCCATAATAAGATTTGGTACATCTCCCAGGCTTAGGTCTCCGGTCACAACCAACAACTTCATTTCATAAACATAGACATAAGTATAAGCATAATCATAATCACGATCACTACATAGGCATGAATATAAGCATGTACATAAACCTAAACATAATCCTTACATAGGCAAGCACTCAAACACACATATATAAGCATGATTAGTACATAAGCATGAAATATAATTATTAACAGGTGCATCACCGTAATGGGTTCATTTCATGAGAATTCAAGTTTATCATAATGAGAAGCAAAGAATAACAACATGAACTTACCTAACCTAAAGATCCAAAATCTAGATGTAGCCATTAAAGTCCACTAAATTGCCATGATGTGAGGAGCAAGAGTAACTCAAAACATTCATACTAAATTCCAAAGGTTACAATTCTAGGAGCTAGCATGATATTGACTTCCAAATAACAAAAGATCATAGGAATCTATAAAATCCGAACCTTACAAATCTAAAGAAGCTAACATGGTATCATTTCCTCAACACATATATACAATCAGAACCGAAACTCATTTAGGGTACCTAAACATACTTGAACATAAGGAACTAAAGTAAAACATGATATGAGAAAGACATGAAAAAATCGTAGAGCAACATCATGATGAATATGACCCCTAGAAAACTACTCTTATCATGTCCGAAACTTGCAAGGCCAATAACATAATTTGAGCATGCATAGTTCTCTAGTTTCTAAGAGTAAATCAATTGTAAAATATAAAGCGACTTGTAGTGCATCATCAGGATAACTAAACCTCTAAAACAGAATTTAAACCAAGCCTTAAAGAATCTGAAACTTGGAGGTTCTACTCTATAAATTGAGCATGCAAATTTTTCTAACTTTTAAGGGTAAAAAATTAGTAAAACATGAAGAAATTTGTAGTACAACATCGTGATGACTAAACCTCAAAAACAGAATTTAAACCAAGCCTTAAAGAATCTGAAACTTGGAAGTTCTACTCTATAAATTAAGCATGCAAATTTCTCTAACTTTTAAGGGTAAATAATTAGTAAAACATGAAGCAACTTGTAGTGCAACATCGTGATAACTAAATCTCTAAAACAGAATTTAAACCAAGCCTTAAAGAATACGAAACTTGCTAGTCCTACCAATCCATGTGAGCATGAAAAGTTCTCTAGTTTCTAATGGGAAACAAATAGAAGAACATGAAACCACTGTAGAACAACCTCATGGTGAATAAACCCTTAAAAATAGAGATCAACCAACCCCTATAGTATTCAGATTCCACAAAAATACAGAATCTAGATAAAACATTACACAAGTAAAGATCATGCACAAACTTTCTAAAGCAAGAAAATTATAGGCAATCATTACAAATTAGTGAGGGAACTACCCTCCTCAAGAAAATATGAAATACTCCATCTACACAAACCTTTAATAACTTAAGAAGAGAACTTAAACTAGAGCATCATACCTCTACCCATGGTACCCGAAGTTCACAAACCATAGAAACTAACTAAAATATTACAAGTTAGGGAACATGCCTTAAGTATTTAGCTCCTAACTCCTTGTCTTCCCTTGAAGCTCTAGCACTGGTGGAGAAACAAAAGAGGGTGGGGAACCTTCTTAGGGTCGGTTACAACATCCATAGTGAGACTTTTGAGGATAAGATTTAAATAGAAGAGGGAGCTTAGGACCTTGTCTTCCTTTTTATATACTAAGTCATTAATTGCATTAATTTCATACATATTTATATCCATATACTAATTTCATATTTATATATATCCAGGTATATATCACATATACATGGCAATATATCTAATTCATACTAATACTAAGTCATTAATTTGATATTGAATCAAATTATATATTTCCATATACTAATTTCACATATATATATATATATATATATATATATATATATATATGATAATATATTTAATTCATATTATAATTTCTTAATACCAAGTCATTAATTTGATATTGAATCAAATTATATATATATATCATGTATTTCCTATTCCCCTTATTTATGCTATATACTTTATATTTCCTATATTATTTATATGGATAAAATTTCCTCTATATATCTGATCCTGTTCGAACCAAGGGTCAACGAACGCTGGAGATGCGGCGCTCCCTGCTGGATCCTCGAGTGCTCCGGTGAACCTGCAACAAAACCGAGCCGGGGGGGGTGTCCCGGCGACGGCCCTCCGACGCTCAAGTCAGGCGAGAAATAAATGAAGAAGGTGGCTCTAGAATGAAGACTCGTGTGTCCCTCCGATTGAAGAAGTTAAGGCTTTATATAGACCTCTGAGGAGGCTGATGCACATATACCGAGGCACACACACGTGTCCTCAGCCCATACCCGGTATGGGCTTGTCAGAGAAACTTGTCTGACTCCTTACTGCTACAGTATGAGCACGTCTTTGATGGGACAGTGAGCTTACTTCCTAAGATTCTGCGTATCATCTACTGTCAGAAGATGTTTCTATCCCTGCCTTTTCTTACTCCCCGTCGAGTGTCCGGCCGGTCGGCGGTTTCCTTGCGTCCGGCCGGTCGGATGTGATGATCCGCTCGGGAGGTTCTCGATCATGTGCTCTAGACTTTCGCAGTATTGTTTTATTCCTTCGGCCGAGCCGACCATCCGCTCGGCGCTACCTACTGTTCATCATGAGCGTCGAAACCCCGTCTTCGGCGGGGTGTATTGCTTCCGCTCGGAAGCCTCATCCGTCGTCGTCCTCATTATCCGCTCGGCCAAGCTTATGGTTGGCCAATTGCCTTTGGACCTCCTAGCGGCATTGACTCTGCCAAACGGGGTCCCCCCTTCTTACTTCCGGATCACTTGCCTCCCCTTCAAGTCTAGTCGAAGGAGGCAGTGAGTCCGACTGACTGGACTATGCGTTCGAGCGGGCGGTCGTCGTCCTACCTTCGCCTATAATATTCCTTGAGCCGTTCGGCCCTTATGCCGGATTCAGCCGCTCGGCTCTTCGTTTTGTATGTCTTGTCGTTCAATCGTGGATGTTTGCTTGTCTAAATCTTCTCGAAAATCGCGCAAATCCTTTCCATTAAGTCGTAGCATGCGCGGTATGGGCGCATTAATTGTGCCTAGTGGCAAGACGCCACGTGGCTCTTCTCGCGCGGCGGCGATGATCCGTACGATGGGACGCGATTGCTTCGAAATGGACGGTTGGATGACGACCTCGTCTCTCGTGACCTGCATCCGACGGCGGAGGCCGACCAGCCTCGGCAGTATAAAGCCTCCGCCTCCTTCCTTCGCCGCATATTCGCTTGTGCGTTGCCTTCTGCTTCTTCCTCTGCCGTGACCTCCGACGATCCAGTTCTTGTTTTTCGGCGGCTACCATCTCACCGGTGATCCTTGCCGTCCGTTTCCTTCTCAGTGAGTCTTCTCCCTTCGTTTACAAGGTCTTCCCCACTCTTTTTGCCTCTTCCGTTCCCGTTCTGGTTTCTTGTTGTCTCATTGCCTCTCCGAGATGGCAAGCTCCTCCAAACCCGCTGTTGGTGTTCATGGCCCTTGGTATCTGACCATGGAAAGTCGGTTTGATGAGGAGGGTGCTCGGCGCCTTGTTCGGACGTATGAGATTCCCGATAACTATGAAATAGTTGTAGCCGACCCGACTAATCGGCCCCATGACCCGCCGATCGGCACCGTTTGTTTCTTTTTAGACCAATTCCAGGGCGGCCTTAGATTTCCTACCCATCCATTCATTTTGGAGGTTTGTAACTATTTTCGCATCCCACTCGGCCAACTTGTGCCAAATTCCTTTAGGCTGCTGAGCGGGGTGGTCGTCCTCTTTAAGCTGCACAGTATCCCTCTCGACCCCAGAATATTCCACTTCTTCTTCTACCCCAAACAATCCGAGCTGGGGACTTTTATTTTCCAAAGTAGAATAGGCTTTAAATTTTTTGACAATATGCCGACCTCCAACAAGCACTGGAAGGAATTCTTCTTCTATATCCGACTTCCCGAGCGGCCATCATTCCGAACCAAATGGCAGACCGCTGTGCCGGCCCAACTGGAGCTCGGCAAATTCAGAAGTAATCCGGCTTACCTTCATGCGGCGAACTGGTTGTCCGGTCAGCGGTACAAGATCGACCAGTTGCTTCTCAAGGGAGTTTTGTATATTTTTGGGTTATCTCCCGTTCGGGCCAATCTCCCCTACCGCATGGGTAAGGACTCTTTACTCCCTTAGCCTTTTTTGTCTAACTGATTTTAATTTATTCTAATGCAGCTGAAGTCATGTGACGATCCAAAGCTACCGCTCACCTGAAGTTGAAGGCCGTGGAAATTGAAGCGGCTACGAAAAAAGAGCTCGCCGAGCGGGGTCTCATCCCCAGCCGCCCGGCAGATGCAGGAGAGGGGGGGGCGCAGTCCGCCCCTGAAACAGAAGCTGCCCCATCCGCTTCAACAGAGGTTGAGGCGGATCCTGTTTCCTCGGCCCCCGCCGAGCTGGGCGTCCCCCAGGTCGGAGATCCACCATTGGAGGTTCGGCGGAAACGTCGAAGAGACTCCAGCCTTCCGCCGACCCAAGAGGGGGCACCACAGGTGTCGATCGGCGTAACTTCGCCTGCTCGCACGCCATCACAGATCGGGACCCCTGTGGCTTCGCCTACCGCACAGCCCTCCGGCTCTCCTCCCCGGACTCGTCGCCGCTTACGTCGGTTGGGCGAAACTTCCACCATAGGGGAGTCCTCGCATCAGGCGGCCGCGACTGAAGAAGCGCCGGCCGGCCACCCTTCCATCAAGACTATCCTCCGATTCCCATCGGAGGAATATTGCCATCGAGCCCCGTTCACGAAATAACCCTGACTGGTCCGCTCGCCAAGCTCTTCGAGGACGCCCATATTCAGGTGGCCCTCATGACGCCCAAGCAGCTCGGCGATAACAACATGCAGCAGGCCACACAGGTAAATTCATCTTTCTTCATGTGCCCTGCTATTGTTTGATTCCTGATTTTATTATTTTCTTACAGCGTTGGGCTGAGCAAATCGCCACCAGCCACCGGCTAGCCGAGCTGGAGGATCTCCTGGAAAAACTCCAAGTATCAGGGGGATCTGGCTGTAGAGGTGGCCAGACTCGAAGACTTGGTGAAGAAGCGGGACGGGGACATGAAGCGCGCCAGTGGCCGGAAGAGGCGGGCGATTGCTGATCTGGATAAAATGAAAGTTGAAGTCCGGGCCCTAGATCAGTAGTCTAAAAAGCTAGAGGCCGAGCTGAATGCCGAGCGGGAGATCCGTTCGGCCGAACGCACAAAGGCTGAGATGGACTTGAAGGCAGTCCAAGATTCCCTAATTGCCTCCCGGGCGGTGCTTAAAAAGTATAAGGAGGGAGAGCCGAGTCGCTTAGCAGCAGCGCGCCAAGAATATCTCCACTCGGAGCGGTTCGGCGCAAAATTCGGCGACAACATCTCCTCAACTTTCGCCGAGGCGGTCAAGGTCACCATGGCGTATTTGAAGAACAGTGGCCACCTTCCTGCGGGAATGCATATTCCCGCCTCCGACCTGGCGGTCATGATTGATGACATCCTGGACGCCTTTTTTAATTTTGAAGACCCGGAGTGAGGCGAGTTCTTTCAAGTGCTTTTTGTATTTCATCCGCTCGGCGGATGTAAAAACTTTTTTGTACGTGTCGTTCGGCCTCCTTATGTTCCTTGTATTTTTTGTTTGCCTTTCATTGCCCCTCTTTAGTGCGTTGCTACTTATTCGTATAATCTGTTGGGCTCCCCGGGTTTCCTACTAAACGACCGATCGGGTTAATCAATTGACTCGTTTCCTCAAAATCACTTAGCGCTTAACTATACTGTTTGCATTCAGTGCACACGAAGTATTGGCAAACCGACGGCCGATCGGCATTAATCAATCTGGTACTTGTGAACGATCATGAGCTCGTCGGCGCGGATGTTTATAGCCGATCGGTGCGGCTCTCGATCTTTAACGACGGTGCTCGTTGGCGCGGATGTTTATAGCCGATCGGCGCGGCTCTCGATCTTTAACGACGGTGCTCGTCGGTGCGGATGTTTATAGCCGATCGGTGCGGCTCTCGATCTTTAACGACGGTGCTCGTCGGCGCGGATGTTTATAACCGATCGGCGTGGCTCTCGATCTTTAACGACGGAGCTCGTCGGCGCGGATGTTTATAGCCGATCGACGCGGCTCTCGATCTTTAACGACGGTGCTCGTCGGCGCGGATGTTTATAGTCGATCGGCGCGGCTCTCGATCTTTAACGATGGTGCTCGTCGGCGCGGATGTTTATAGCCGATCGGCGGTGCTCGTCGGCGCGGATGTTTATAGCCGATCGGCGCGGCTCTCGATCTTTAACGACGGTGCTCGTCGGCACGGATATTTATAGCCGATCGGGCCTCGATCTTTAATACGTAGTTTCCGCGGATGTTTATTCTGATATTCGTTCATCCGCCCGGGGTATTATAGTCGCCGGGCCGGCTCGATCTTTAACGACGGTGCTCGTCGGCGCGGATGTTTATAGCCGATCGGCGCGGCTCTCGATCTTTAACGACGGTGCTCGTCGGCGCGGATGTTTATAGCCGATCGGCGCAGCTCTCGATCTTTAACGACGGTGCTCGTCGGTTCGCCGCTCGGATGATTTATAGCCGCCGTTAGCGCCGGTGCTCGTCGGCGCGGATGTTTATAGCCGATCGGCGCGACTCTCGATCTTTAACGACGGTGCTCGTCGGCGCGGATGTTTATAGCCGATCGGCGCGGCTCTCGATCTTTAACGACGGTGCTCGTCGGCGCGGATGTTTATAGCCGATCGGCGCGGCTCTCGATCTTTAACGACGGTGCTCGTCGGCGCGGATGTTTATAGCCGATCGGCGCGACTTTCGATTTTTAACGACGGAGCTCGTCGGCGCGGATGTTTATAGCCGGTCGGCGCGGCTCTCGATTTTTAACGACGGTGCTCGTCGGCGCGGATGTTTATAGCCGATCGGCGCGGCTCTCGATTTTTAACGACGGAGCTCGTCGGCGCGGATGTTTATAGCCGGTCGGCGCGGATGTTTATAGCCGGTCGGCGCGGCTCTCGATTTTTAACGACGGTGCTCGTCGGCGCGGATGTTTATAGCCGATCGGCGCGGCTCTCGATCTTTAACGACGGAGCTCGTCGGCGCAGATATTTATAGCTGATCGGCGCAGCTCTCGATTTTTAACGACGGAGCTCGTCGGCCTTCAAGGCTAACTCCTTACCAGGTCGAGCGACCTTGGCCTTCATAACTTATCTCGCGCTTGAACAGTCTTTGTGCCCGGCCGAACGGCATGGGTCATTTGCTTGCGAATCCAATCGGATGGGAGGCCTTCACTATGAACGTACTCCTGGCCGAACGGCTCAGGGTCTGCTTCGTCGAGTATTTTGGCTCGGATAATTTACCTCCGTCCGGAAGGTACTGGGTCTTTGATCCCCGAGCGCTTGGCTCGACCCATTTACCTCCGGCTGAACGGCGCGGGGCCTTCGTTCGGAAAATTACGATGAATTCTACGCCCGAAAGAAACTATATCTGAAAAACTAACCTGCCGATCAGCATAAGATCTAACGCAATTTCTCAACTCCCGAATACCCGTGGAGTGAGGTGGATACAATGTACTTCGTCGAAATTCATCCAAGGCCAGGAGGATGGCGAAACTTCCCGGTCGGTCCTCCATGGTCGTTCGGCCTACCAGAGGTGGAGGCGTCCTGCTGCTTTATCCTTTTGAGCCTCCTACTCCCATTGCTCCATGAGCCTTCGTCAGCGAGCGCCTGGGTCGGATACTATACCTCCAGCCGAACGGCTCGAGGCCTTCTTCATCGATCCAAGAGCGCTTGGCTCGTATCTTATACGCCATGAAGATAGGCCGCTCGACCAATAATTCCAATTGCGCACATTATAACATTTTGCCTTCTACATTTCAAATATACAACCAAACGGAAAATATACAGCACATATTCTATTAGTGCACCTCTTGCCCTGCCCCGGACAGGCTAGAGATAATTTGTGCTTCATGGTGGATCCAAGTGCCAATCCCTCTTCATCTGCTCGGCGGCTCGTCCACCCAACTTCCTCGTATGCGGTCGATTCATCGCCTGACGTCAAACTCCCGTTCTTGAGGTTCCAGAAGGAGGGGCTTGCTATAAGTCGAATTCGGGAGATGAAGTATCTGCTTTTGAGGGAAATGGAACTGTGGCAGTCGGTGCTTCCGCTCGGGAGAAGCGTATGCTCGGAGGGTTTTGCCCTTCCTATGATCCCGAACGGGAGGCTCATCAGATGAAGATCCTTGCTCCCCGTGAGCGAACGCGATATCTGGGGGAGTACGGAAGAGTGCCTGAGGGAATGCGACGGTGGCTTGAGGTGCTCCCGCTCGGCCACCCGACGCAGATGTTGCTTGTTGCTCCGGCCGCTCGGCTGATGCTTTTTGTTTTTGCTCCACAAGTTTGGCGGCCCTTATCTCAACCAGAGCATCGAGTTCTTCTGTTGAAAGCGCCACCGTGTGTTGTCGTCCAGCCTCGCCCATTGTTCTTGTTCGAATGCAGGAGCGTTCCCACAGACGGCGCCAAATTGATCCTGTTCGAACCAAGGGTCAACGAACGCTGGGGATGCGGCGCTCCCTGCTGGATCCTCGAGTGCTCCGGTGAACCAGCAACAAAACCGAGCCGGGGGGGGTGTCCCGGCGACGGCCCTCCGACGCTCAAGTCATGCGAGAAATAAATGAAGAAGGTGGCTCTAGAATGAAGACTTGCGTGTCCCTCCGATTGAAGAAGTGAAGGCTTTATATAGACCTCTGAGGAGGCTGATGCACATATACCGAGGCACACACGTGTCCTCAGCCCATACCCGGTATGGGCTTGTCAAAGAAACTTGCCTGACTCCTTACTGCTACAGTATGAGCACGTCTTTGATGGGACAGTGAGCTTACTTCCTAAGATTCTGCGTATCATCTACTGTCAGAAGATGTTTCTATCCCTGCCTTTTCTTACTCCCCATCGAGTGTCCGGCCGGTCGGCGGTTTCCTTGCGTCCGGCCGGTCGGATGTGATGATCCGCTCGGGAGGTTCTCGATCATGTGCTCTAGACTTTCGCAGTATTGTTTTATTCCTTCGGCCGAGCCGACCATCCGCTCGGCGCTACCTACTGGTCATCATGAGCGTCGGAACCCCGTCTTCGGCGGGGTGTATTGCTTCCGCTCGGAAGCCTCATCCGTCGTCGTCCTCATTATCCGCTCGGCCAAGCTTATGGTTGGCCAATTGCCTTTGGACCTCCTAGCGGCATTGACTCTGCCAAACGGGGTCCCCCCTTCTTACTTCCGGATCAATATCCATCACATATACAAAATAATATATAATTCACATTTATAGTTTCCTAGTTATGATAGATATATACATGTTTCTATATTAATCTTATATTTTATTTCTACATTGATTAGATGAATAACCCATAGAAATTTATAGGTCTTTATAAATTTTATTATATTAAGTCATGAAAATTTATTTTCATATGTTATATAAATTTTTATCTACATACTAAATCTTATAACTTTATATAAAAATTTATTCACATAAGTTATATAAATTTTTATATATTTATTCACATGGGTTATTATTCACAAAGTCATATAAATTTTATATAAAAATTTATATACATAGGTTATATATTTTTTTATATACACCTTTGTTTTTTATTTAAATTTTATACATATTTATTTTTCCATTATATGCATTATTCTTTCCCTAATTAATTTGTACAAGATGAATATGACATTTGGATTATGTATTATTATCTTAATTATATATACAAATCTAAATTTAATAATTATTTAGTAAATTAATAAAAATTCATATCATGCGTCGTATAAATTTTTATACACATTTATATCATATATCAATTTTTTCCCCCTTTTTATCACTGAAATATATTAGAAATATTATTGCTAATAATATTTATCATTAATTAATTATATTAATTGAATATGGTGTACTACTATTTCAAAATATTAATCAAGTAATTAATACAATAATTTCAGTTAATATCCACATTATACAACGTAATTATTGATTTTGGGCGCTACAAAATATGTTACCTGATGCTTGATTTGAATTCATAGGAATCAAAACACCTCGATCTACAATACCAAACAATAAAGATACATCTCTTTGTGTAAATATAACAGGTACACTTAAAAATTCCAAATTAATAGTTATATTGTATGATATTTTTTTACATACCAAAATGGAAAAAATAAAACATTAAATTTCTAAAACTATTTGATGCTTAAGATTAAAAACTAGGAGTTGTACTTGAGAATCTAAAGTTTGAGATGTTAAATCCCAATTTTATATGCCACGGATATGTTGGATTTCTTGAATGTCCAAGAAAACACAGAAGGGGATTGTTTGATCATCGCTATATGTCGATCATGTAAAATAACAGATCCATGATATCTTTCTTTGATTGTGAATGGTTGAAAAAAACAGTTGAAATGACATAACATACTATTCCAATATAGTTTCTGGTCAAAATCAACTATAGCCTACAATTTTTACAAATATAATTTATTAACAGCAAAATTAAAATTGATGGAATGTTTTCCAAATCGAGATACACATTGTTTTAGAAGGCCTGATATGATCCCATGGTAAAATATCAGGCTCAATGTGGGTCTGATATGGTAAAATATCAAGCCTAACATAGCCCTGATATGATCCGTTGGGCCTATTATGGGTTCATATCAGGAGCACGTTGAGCCTGATATTTTACCATATTAGGTCCAACGTGATGATTCCATATCTTATGTTTTCTAGATATATCCTATGATTTCTGGATATATCTTATAGGTTTTTAAAGTCAACAAGTTCATGATACTTACCTTTGTTGTTGCAGCTTTTTGCTTCATTATGAAAGGATAGTGTTTACGGTAAACAAATCTCTAAACACTTGAATGGAGAGATCTCTGTGTGAATTTCTTTGGAGACCCTTAACGTCCATCGCTTTAGATGCGTGGATTTCGTCAAAAAGCTTTGACGTCACCTTAGAGGGACACACTGTGTGGATTCTGTCGAAAACCCCGGATGTCGGGATACACAAAGCTTAGGTTTCGGTGGAGGAGGATGATTATGGATTTTCATGAGGTAAGAAAGAGGGGAATGAATATAGCATGCATCCAAATCATTTTATTAATTTTAAATTTAAAATAAAATAAATATGGCTCGGATGTATTGAAAAATGATATATGAAGAGAGAGAATTTAGTAGATTGGCAAGAGAGATAAGAAAGAAATAATATTATTTTTAGTATTTTTTTTTGGTAGTTTTAAAATTATGATACTTATTTTAGTAAATAAATAAATATAACCGCACCCTTTTGGTAAAAAAAAAAAAACCATAAATCATGGTCCATTTGATTTTTGCTAGTAATTTTTCATGACCATCCAAATATCTCAGAAATTATTCATGTGGAAAGTTTTCTAATCGATTAGTTTTAGAAAAAATCCTTCGAATATATTGCAGGTAAATTTTATATGTCTGATAAATCATTTATAGAATCTTACAGCTACACCCTATCCCTAGGGACAATTTCCCCATCTCTCGTATCCGAATGCACTCGATTTCTCACAAAATCTAAACATCCCACACCACCGCCGCCGCCGCACGGTGGGACGCTGACCTTGTGCCCAACCCAACCCACATGGGGGAAGAAGAGGAAGAAGATGCGTTTGGGATCATCGATAAATAATGTGTGTGTTCCTTACCAAGCCAGTCCTGCCAGGGTACACGCCATGTGACCCCACACTGCTGCCCAGCTGTTCTTGCTCCTCCTCTTCGATTTCTTCCTCTTCTTCTCTTCTCCAACTCTCCTTCTTCACTTCCTCCTCCCATTCTTTTCCCTTTCGCGGCCTTCACAGCCTGTCCCGTTCAACGGCACTAACGGAAGCGGAAGCGACAGCAGCCATGAGAAGAAGAAGGCTCCGCTTCTCTTCCCTCTTCCTCCTCATTTTCTGTTTCGTCATGGCGCCGGCTGCGGCTGATGATTTGGAGCTTTTGATCGCCTTCAAGGCCTCGATCCCCGACCCTCAGATCCTCCGGACCTGGTCCGCCGGCCAGTCCTCCCCGTGCTCCTTCGCCGGCGTCGCCTGCGACTCCCGTGGCCGCGTCGCCGCCCTCGACCTCGGCGGCGTCTCCCTCGACGCCGAGTTCCGCGCCGTGGCCTCTTCCCTCCTGCCGCTCGCCGGCCTCCGGAGGCTCTCCCTCCGCGCAGTCAATCTCACCGGGACGCTAGCCGACGGCGGGGCCGCCCGCTGCGGCCGCCTGCTCGCCGAGATCGACCTCGCCGACAACCAGCTTCGTGGCTCCCTCGCCGATGCCCGCGGCCTCGCCACGCTCTGCTCCGGGTTGAAATCGCTCGATCTCTCTCGCAACTCCATCGGCGGGGTTCTTCCGCCTTCGGCGGCGGGCCCCGCCGCCGGCTTCGGGATGCTCCAAAGGCTTGACCTTTCGTTCAACAAGGTATCCGGCCCGGACGACCTTGGGTGGTTGTTTTCCAGCCTCGCCGGCCTCCGCCGTCTCGACCTCGTCGGCAACCGGCTTAATGCCGGGATCCCGGCGATTGGCAACTGCTCCAGTCTGCAACATCTGGACCTATCCTCCACCGGCCTGATCGGCGAGCTCGGCGAGGGGGTCTTCGCCGGATGCCAGAGCTTAGTTTACCTTAACCTCTCCTCCAACCACCTCGCCGGTACTCTCCCCTCTAATATCTCCTCCAGCTCTTCCCTAACCTCCGTCAGTCTCTCCAACAACAACTTCTCCGGCGAGATCCCGATGGCTACCTTCGCCTCCATGCCCGACCTCAAATCCCTAGAGCTCGCCTTCAACTACTTCAATGGCGGCCTCGGCGAGTCGATCGAGGAGATGCCGCAGCTCCAGGTGCTCGACCTTAGCTCCAACAACTTGACGGGGGCGATCCCATTGGGGCTATGTGCGAACCCGAGCTTCGCACTGGAGGAGCTCTACCTGCAGAACAACCGCCTCTCCGGCTCGATCCCTGAATCGTTGAGCAATTGTACCAATCTTGTCTCCCTCGATCTCAGCCTCAACTACATCTCCGGCACCATCCCCGCCAGTTTGGGCTCCCTCTACTCCCTCCGTGATCTCATCCTGTGGCAGAACTCGCTGGAGGGCGAGATCCCCGCCGAGCTCTCCTCCATCCCCACGCTGGAGAACCTCATCCTCGACAACAACGGTCTCACCGGCACGATTCCGGCCGGGCTCGCCGACTGCGCCAATCTCAACTGGATCTCCTTGTCGAGCAACCGCCTGAGCGGCCCGATCCCCTCTTGGATCGGCCAGCTGCGGAACTTAGCCATCTTGAAGCTAGACAACAACTCCTTCACCGGCCCTATCCCGCCGGAGCTAGGCGAGTGCAAGAGCCTGATTTGGCTCGACCTCAACAGCAACCAGCTCAACGGCTCCATCCCTCCCGCCCTCGCTAAGCAGTCCGGCAAGATCGCCGTCGGGTTAGTCACCGGAGAGCGGTTTGTTTATCTCCGCAACGACGGCATCAGCGACCGGTGCCGCGGGACGGGCAGCCTGCTGGAGTTCGCCGGGATCCGGCAGGATGACCTCAACCGGTTGCCCAGCCACCGGTTCTGCAACTTCACCAGGGTCTACATTGGAAGCATGGGATACACCTTCAACAACAACGGCTCCATGATCTTCCTCGATCTCTCCTTCAACCAGCTGAGCGGCGAGATACCCTCGGAGATTGGGCAAATGTACTATCTCATCATCCTCAACCTCGGCCACAATTCGCTCTCCGGGCTCATCCCTTCGGAGCTCGGCAACCTGCGGTTCGTCGCCGTGCTCGACCTCTCCTACAACGCTCTCGAGGGCCCGATTCCTTGGTCCTTCTCGCACCTTGCCATGCTGTCGGAGATCAACCTCTCCAACAACAAGCTCAACGGGACGATACCGGAATTAGGACCACTGCCGACCTTCTCGCCTAACGGGTACGAGAACAACTCGGGACTATGTGGACTGCCTCTCCCGCCGTGCCAAAGCAATGCCAGCTTCGACACCGGCGCCCAGAACCAAAGCACTCACCGGAGACGAGCCTACGTCGCCGGAAGCGTCACGATGGGAGTTTTTGTTAGCCTCTTCTGCATTTTCGGCCTGGTCATCGTCGTCGTCGAGAACAGGAAGAGACAGAGGAAAGACAGAGGCTTCGACGACAACTCGAGAGACATATACATCGACAGCCATTCCTTCTCCGCCACCGGCGGAATCTCCAATTGGAAGCTGGCCGCTCTGACCAAGGAGGCCGTCGTCATCAACCTCACCGCATCTGAGAAGCCGCTTATGAAGCTCACTCTGGCAGATCTCGTGGACGCCACCAACGAATTCCACAACGATTGCTTGATTGGCTCCGGCGGATTCGGGGACGTCTACAAGGCTCAGCTTAAGGACGGGAACATCGTCGCCGTGAAGAAACTGATACACGTCAGCGGCCAGGGCGACCGCGAGTTCACCGCCGAGATGGAGACCATCGGCAAAGTGAAGCACCGCAACCTGGTTCCTCTGCTCGGTTACTGCAAGGTGGAAGAGGAGCGGCTCTTGGTGTACCAGTACATGAAGCACGGCAGCCTCGACGACGTGCTGCACAAGAGGAACAAAGGGTGCATCAAATTGAGCTGGGCGGCACGGCGGAAGATCGCCGTGGGCGCGGCCAGGGGGCTGGCCTTCCTCCACCACAACTGCATCCCCCACATCATCCACCGGGACATGAAGTCCAGCAACGTCCTGCTCGACGACGACTCGGAAGCCAGGGTGTCCGACTTCGGGATGGCGAGGATGATGAACGTGGTGGACACGCACTTGAGCGTGTCCACGTTGGCCGGCACGCCGGGGTACGTGCCGCCGGAGTACTACCAGAGCTTCCGGTGCACCACCAGGGGCGACGTGTACAGCTACGGCGTGGTACTGCTGGAGCTCCTCACCGGCCGGCCGCCGACAGACTCGCCGGAGTTCGGGGACAACAACAACCTGGTGGGGTGGGTGAAGCAGCACCCGAGGCACCGTGTACGGGACGTGTTCGACCCGGAGCTACTGGCGGAGCAGCCGAGCATAGAACCGGAGCTCTGCGAGCACCTCAAGATCGCCTACGCTTGCCTGGACGAGCGACAAATGCGGCGGCCGACAATGTTGAAGGTCATGGCCATGTTCAAGGAGATACAGGCGTCGGGTTCGACCGTCGAAACGCCGGCGACCCTGAAGGAAGAAGGCACACTCGTCGAAGAGCCGCACTCGAGCTTCAAGGAAGACGAAGACAAATTCTTCTAGGGTCCATTTTTTTTCCATTATTGCGGCGGGAGCAAGGAAAATTGAATTCGACTAAGATTTTTCTTTGCTTCTTTTGTCATGTACATACAAAAGTGAAATATTTTCTTGTCATAATATCAGTGCCTAATTATCCACCACAGCTTTCATTAATTAACAAGATCGATCATCATCTATTCATCTTGTTCTTCCGCTTTAATTAAGACTTTACTCTCTCTCTCTCTGGTCAAAGGTTCAGGACAGAGAGGATTCGGGACAGAGAATTCCTATGTCCGATTATCGATCGGACGGTCCAGATTACATTTCAAGATACCATGGCATCTTTAAGATGTGTGCAGTATCCTTGTAATGTGCAAGACATTCTTGAGATGTAATCTGGACCGTCTGATCGACAGTGATACATGGGACAGAGAGGATTCGGGACAGAGAATCCGAACTATCCTTGCTGCTGCCTTTTGTCGTCTTCCGCATTTCATCATCTTGGTCGTGCACTGCCCCCACGTGATTCTGACACCGTGCGTGGTTAATTAGGGACGAACGCCATTAAAAAAGCCAGCGTCTTTAATTAAAAACTTCAAAGCACGGCTGCCGAGACAACGTTGCGTGATTCATTTACTATTCACTCACTAATTCAAACTCTTAACGAAACGCATGTATTTCGATAATTTATTAAAGAAGGTAGAGATATAAATTTACTCAAACACGTATGTTGATATTTATTAAAGAATATATATTTTTAAGTACATTTTTTATTTTACCGTATGATAATTTGATTTTTTTATGATTTTTTTTTCCATTATATTTCTCTCTTCTTTTTTTTAATCGATGAACATATGAATAATATTAGTCAATTTTTTAATAATATTTTAATACATTTGAAAAAGTAAAAATAAACAATAAATAGTATATTTGAACTCTTTGAAATTTTAGAAATTCACTGGAACTAAAATGAGTGTAATCGGAGTTCTCTAGGTCGATCAGTGGGTTTCGATCAAAACCCACTCATGGACCTAGAGAGCTCCGATTGCATCCATTTCAGTTTCTATGAATTTCTGAAATTACAAAGAGTTCAAATATGATATTCATTATTTATTTCGACTTTTCATATATGTTAACATGTAAAATTAATGATTCGTCAAAAACGTCCACGTGGGATTGATATGGAATATATCAGGCTCAACGTGAATTTTTTTGTCGATTCTTTGATTTTATATATTAATATCTATTAAAAGTCGAAATAAGTAATGGACATCATATTTGAACTCCTTGCAACATCAGAAATACATAGGAACTGAAATGGGTGCAATCAGAGTTCTCTAGGTTCATTAGTGAGTTTCGGTGAAAACCCACTGATGGACCTAGAGAGTTCCGATTGCACCCATTTCAGTTCCTATGGATTTCTGATGTTGCAAGGAGTTGTGTCCCTTATATATTTCGGCTTTTAATAGATATTAATATATAAAATCAAAGAATCGGTGAAAAAACACATGTTAGACCTGATATGGACTCATATCAGGCCCAATGTGAGCCTGATATGAAATATTCCAAATGTATGTGTCTAAATACAATCTTCGGACACAATTTTGGGATGAATAGTCGAGTGTGAGTGGATTACTATTCGTCAGTTTGAATTTTAGTACTAGACAAACTAAATTTCTCATTATGAAGAGTCAATGCAGCCATGATTCAAGACAAGCAAAATGTTGCATTCTTAGCTATTATTGTATTGTTTGGTGCAGTACAATATCACATAATGATCTCCTCATACATTAATTGCTTCCGGAAATCTGTAATATTATGATACAAGAACATTTGTTGTGGATTATCATCCTCGGTGCTATATTTTTAGGACATTTTTACTTTATGATAAGATAATGGCAGAACCTTATGTATTGTATTGAGACAGCAAAATCATGATTGTGAATTTAGTTTTAAAATAAGGGAATAGTGATCAAACTTTTTTACTTTTCTTCCCAAAAATATAGGAAAAATTGAAAAATATAAATAATATAAAAATGAGTATATACAAACTATTCATTAGTCTATCATATTTTTATTACAAAATCATTCAGCAGCCATTTATCTTTCTTGTGTATTAAAACAACTGATAGTGTTTATCTCAACTATGTGTCGTTAAAGATGCTATTAATCCTTATTGATAGAGAACCTAAATTTTTGTTTATATGTCAGTTGGATCAAATATCATTCCATATCAGGTCCACGTTGGGCCTGATATGAGTCCATATTGTTGGTGCAGTAAGCATCCGACGATTGAACCTATGTGTTTGATTATGTCAAAGGGTTCAAGTTGTCTTGTTGTCTAACATGTGCGAATGAGGTTACAGAAAAGCTCTAACTGCGGTTAGGCAGGTAGAAAACCCTAGGTCCTAGGGGGTGGTAACCCTAGGTGAAGGGAAACTCTAAGGGGCGGTAACCTTAGGTCTTACGGGATGGTAACCTTAGGTGGAGGAAAACCCTAAGGGGCGACAACCTTAGGTCCTAGGGGGTGGTAACCCTAGGTGGTGAAAATCCTAAGGGGGGGGGGAGGTAACCCTAGGTGGCAAAAAACCCTAGGGGGTGGTAACCCTAGGTCCTACGGGGTGGTAACCCTAGGCGGAAAGTCCAGTCAGTCTGGAGGGTCGGACTGCATCAGGTATACTCTCTTGAGTGGAATAGATGATTACGCGTTCCTCGGAAGAGGGAACAGTAGGCGTCGGTTCAACCTACGATTTCCGGTAGGAAATCCGAAGTCAGAACCGGACAGTCCGAAGACTGTCAATTTATTTACTGATATATTATCTGCTATATTCCAACTCTGTTTTGCAGGAGAACATTTCTAACAATTTCTATGCATGGTCAGAATTGACCGGGATCGGTCGACCGAACCGGGTTATCGGTCGACCAAACCACCAAAGCAGCTGATCAGACTTCCAGCGAGTGGACCGGGCTCGAGCAAGGGATCGGTCAACCGAACTGGGTTTTTGGTCGACCGAACCGGGGATAAGACTTGACTAGATTGAAGCGGAGCGAGCGGATCGGGCGGATCAGATAAGGGGAGATCGCCTGATCGGTCGACCGAACCGCAGATCGATCGACCGAACTGCGGATCGGTCGACCGATCCACCTCGGGTCAAAGCTGATCCCGAACTTCGAGGATCTGGATCAGATCCATAAAGGCTATAAAGGGGGCCTCGGGCTGCAACTTCAGAATCAATCTCGAACAGAACCAATTGTGCACGTGTACGCTGCTCCGAACACTCAAACAACGCTCTACTGCTCAGACAACTGACAGCTAACGTTCTTCTTCCTTTTTGTCGGTATTCTTTATTCAGCATATTGTAACTTAAAGTTGTAATCTTTAAACGCTATTATAGTTGTTATCCAACGTAAACGCTCAACGAGCGTGGGCCTTGGAGTAGGAGTCGCCCTAGGCTCCGAACCAAGTAAATAACTTGTGTTTGCGATTGTTTTTCTTTTAATTCCGCTGCTTATTACTCGTTCGTTCTCCGAATCCGAAACGCGTGAAAGCCACGAGCGCTATTCACCCCCCCCCCCCTCTAGCGCTTTTGATCCAACACATATCATGCCCAACGTGGATTTTTTTGCCGATTCTTTGATTTTATATATTAATATCTATTAAAAGACAAAATAAATAATGGACACCATATTTGAACTCCTTGCAACATCAGAAATTCATAGGAACTGAAATGAGTGCAATCGGAGCTCTCTAAGTCCATCAGTGGATTTTGACCGAAACCCACTGATGGACCTAGAGAGCTTCGATTGCACCCATTTCAGTTCATATAAATTTCTGATGTTGCAAGGAGTTCAAATATGATGTCCATTATTTATTTTAACTTTTAATAGATATTAATATATAAAATCAAAAAATCGACAAAAAAACTCATGTTGGGCCTGATATGATGGGCCTGATATGAAATGTTCCAAATGTATGTGTCTAAATCGTTCCTGGTAGTACCTCTAAGATTATAGATATTGGGACACACAATCTTGAAATGAATAGTCGAGTGTGAGTGGATAACTATTCGTCAGTTTGAATTTCAATACTTAACTAACTAAATTTCTGGTTATAAAGAGTCAATACAGTCATGATTCAAGACAAGCAAAATGTTGCATTCTTAGCTATTATTGTATTGTTTGGTGCAGTACAATGTCACATAATGATCTCCTCATACATTAATTGCTTCCGGAAATCTGTAATGTTATGATACAAGAACATTTGTTGTGGATTACCATCCTCAGTGTTATATTTATAGGACATTTTTACTTTATGATAAGATAATGGCAGAACCTTGTGTATTGTATTGAGATAACAAAACCATGATTATGAATTTAATTTTAAAAATAAGGAATAGTGATCAAACTTTTTTACTTTTCTTCCAAGAAAAATAGGAAAAATTGAAAAGTATAAATAATATAAAAATGAGTACATACAAACTATTCATTAGTCTATCATATTTTTATTACAAAATCATCCAACAGTCATTTACCTTTCTTGTGTATTAAAACAACTGCTAGTGTTTATCTCAACTATGTATTGTTAAAGGTGCTATTAATCATCATTGATAGAGAACCTAAATTTTTGTTTATATGTCAGTTGGATCTAATATCATTCCATATCAGGCCCACGTTGGGCTTGATATGAGTCCATATCAGGCCCAATGTGGGCTTTTTTGCCGATTCTTTGATTTTATATATTAATATCTATTAAAAGCCGAAATAAATAATGAACATCATATTTGAACTCCTTGCAACATCAGAAATCCATAAGAACTTAAATGGGCACAATCGGAGCTTTCTAGGTTCATTAGTGAGTTTTGACCGAAACTCACTGATGGACCTAGAGAGTTCCAATTGCGCCCATTTCAGTTCCTATGAATTTCTGATGTTGCAAGGAGTTCAAATATGGTGTCCATTATTTATTTCGGCTTTTAATATATATTAATATATAAAATCAAAGAATCAAAAAAAAATCCACGTTGGACCTGATATGGACTCATATCAGGCCCAACGCGGACGTTTTTGATGAATCTTTCATTTTACATATTAACATCTATGAAAAGCCAAAATAAATAATGAACACTATATTTGAACTCCTTGTAATTTCAGAAATCCATAGAAACTGAAATGGGTGTAATCAGACCTCTCTAAGTCCATTAGTGGATTTTGACCGAAACTCACTGATCGACCTAGAGAACTCCGATTACACTCATTTTAGTTCCAGTGGATTTCTGAAATTTCAAGGAGTTCAAATATGTTATTCATTGTTTATTTTTGCTTCTTCAAATGTATTAAAATGTTATTAAAAATTTGACTAATATTATTCATATGTTCTGTATGTCGATACAAAAAAAAAGAAGAGAGAGCGAAATATAGTGGAGAAAAGAAAAATCGTAGAAAAAAATCAAATTGTTATGAGGGTAAAATAGGAAATGTACTTAAAAAATTATGTTCTTTGATAAATATCAAAGTAGCGTACGTCTTTTGGTAAATTTAGATCTCTACATGCGCCCTTTGATAAATTGTCGCATGTATTTTGATGAACGCAAATCTCGACTTGAGATGGATCCAAAATCGATGGTTTAATTAATTCTATATATTTAATGATAATTTTTAATGTATGTATATAATTTTTTATTAAATAAATTATTTTTTCATAAAAAATTATTATTTAAGTTAGATATTTTTTGTAAAAAAGTTATTGTATTTTATAAATTTAATATTGAATAAATAAAATAAAATTATTAATTAATTAAGAGAATTAAATAAGATAAATAAATTTAATAATAGTAGTTTCACATCAAATAATTCAAGATAATAGATTGTAAATTAACTTTAATACAAATTAGAATAGTCCCATCTTAAAAACTTTACAAAAATAAAGATAAATATGTTACTTAATTTAAATAGAAAGGTAGAATAAGCTAATTATACCACATCATTAATACAACTTAAATATTATAAATATATATTTTTTAAAAAAAAAAAGAAAAAAAAAACTACCTAATAAGGTGTTTGAACCGTCCGTTAATTGTCAGTTCAATAGTTTTTATTAGAATAAAATCATAATCGGCACATCCTCTAACGGACCTGTTATGATTCTGGTCCGTCAACTGGACCAGCGGATACTCGATTCATTAACTCGTATGGCAATCGGATCAACGAATATCCGACCTGTTGACATGATTATGAGCTTGGGTTGGGTCTCGTTTGAACCTGGCTCAGGGTTGAGTCTAAATTGATCGGGTCAAGTTAAACTTACTTATGCTGAACTCAAGTCTAGTCGGACTCGCTCTTCCGAGTTCAAGTAAATTAGGTACCGGACCCAATCAATACAGTTGAGTCAAGTGAGGCCACTCATGGTCGAACTCAGGCTAATTCAGTTGATTCATAGCCAAGCTTGACTCAGGTCAGCCTGATGCATAGTCGATTTCAAGTCTAGTCAGCCAGATGGCTCCCAAACTCAGATGCGACACGACAGTTACAATAACATGAGTTACAGAAAAGACACGCCCTTTTGTGCAGAGGAAAAAGGCATGTCCTTTGAAAATTTGGGTCATATTTTCACTCCCTATATAAGGTACACTGTGACACTGTTATTATCATTTACCTCATTGGAAATTTGACTTAAGGATTGGAAGAGTCCGATCAAACTCTTAGTCTCCCTTTTGATTTATTTTTCTATCCTTTCAATCTTGTCACCAGAGACCTTCATTGGAGTCTTTGTGTTGACACAACAACCGCCAAATCCGATAGAAGCCAATTTAACAGAAGTTGATCTGGTAGGAGGTAACCTGATAGAGTCGACCCGACCAACCTGATCAGAGTTGGCCTAACATGCATCGGATTTACCGACAGAGTTTGCCCGCGGAGACATCATAGAAACAGCTCATTCCCTGATCTTAGACCGTAACAAGCAGCGCTAAGTATACATACATATATATCATTAATTTATAAATTTCAAATGGGATAAATATTTTAGAAGTCGAGTACGAAGCATATATAATAGTCTATCTTCAAATTAATCGAGAAAAGTGTAACCAAGGAGTCAATTTGTAACTTCATAGTTTGTGTTACTCTTAGTGGCCGGTGGATGAAAGCACAAGAAATTAAAAGGTTAATTTATAATAGACCGTCGAATAATTTCTACTCAACTAAAAACCAATCAGCCGTGGAGTAGTTGTGTGATCTACTCAACTTAGTCCATGTCAAATCAAATTCTTGCCTTCTAAATTTGAATTGAACCATGATTTGTCTCTCTCTCCATTTGTCTCTCTCCACTTAATGTCTTTTATAAACATTTAAGTTCACAAAATAAAATTTCATTATATATATAAAGCTGAATAGCGCTAAAGGGAACAAAAAAACCAAATAGACGTGAGTCAGGGATACAGCAAAGTAAGATGAGTAAGGGAGATTTTGACGAGTTGAGTAGACTTAGGGCAGTTTAGAACTCTATTTAGAGATTTTTTTTTTATATAACCTAATGTGCCACGTCACTGTAAAGTATAAAAATATACAATTCTCTTCGAAATCAAATTTTGAGAGATTATTAGTGTTATAGTCCATGATTAAAGATTAACTATTTTTGACTAAATTCGAGTGGATTCGAATATGAATTTTGATGTTTAGATAATTTGTTTGAAAAATATTTGAAAAAGATCAAGTAGATCAAGGTTGATCGAACACTTGACGATATGTGAAAGGAAAATCCAATTGAGTTAAGGAGAACCGCATATTGACAAAGGTAAGTCCTAACTCGATGGTTAAGTAAAAGAAAATTTAAGTGGGTCAAAGAGCATCGCACGTTGGCAAAGGGAAGTTCTAATTGTGGTTAGACAAAGGAAAGTCCAAGTGGATCAAGGAGGATCACATGTTGGCAAGAGAAAAAGTCCTAACTACGGTTAGGCAAGAGAAAAATCCAAGTGGATTAAGGAGGACCGTACTTGGTGATCGGAAGTCTAACGAAAAGTTGACAAAGTCCAAGTGGATCAAAGGTTGATCAAACACTTGGTGAAGAAATTCCAATAGGTCATCGTTGACTGAAGGTTGGGCAAGGGAACCCTAGACTTGAGTTAAACAAGTTAGGATTGGACAATCAATTAGGTAATCGATTGGACTAAAACCAATCGATTAGTTGATCGATTGAGAGTTGTACAATCGATTAAGCATTCATCAATCGATTGGGGACCTAAATCACGAGTACAAGAGAGGTTTTGAATCGATTGGTCAATCAATCCAATCTATTAGGCAATTGATTAGGGAGTTGTCTTTGTCACGAGGAGTTTAATCGATTAGGTAATTGATTGGGAGGAGTTCGTGAGCGAACAGTAGACTTCTGAATTAATTGGGTGATCGATTAAGAATTTCATAATCGATTAGCTAATCGATTGAGAGAAGAAGAAATGATCCGTTGAGAGGTTTTGGATGGCTAGATTTGCTTAGATCTGATGTGGTAATCGATTGGGGGTAAAGTCAATCGATCGAGAACCCTAATCTGCAGGATATAGAGGCGTTTGAAGGTTCAAATCAGAATATCTTCTTCTCCACTCTTCACTAATAGTTCTTGGAAGATTTAGGACCAAGTGTTGCTGCACTTTCGAGTCTACCAGAGGAGTTTTCAAGCAAGAAGAAAGCAAACAAAATTCTCATTGTATTTGTGTATTTATTTCCTTGTTCTTGTTGTATTTCTCATACTGTGAGCTTGTACGTGGTTTCTCCACCTCCGAATTATTTCGGAGAATAAGTGATTTTCCTAGTAAAGTGTATGCACTATGTAGATCCTTGGATTAGTCACCTTAAAGAAGTGGATACCAAGTAAATCCAAATGTTAGGATTGTTTCGAATTTTTCCATTGTAACAAATCATTATCAACAAAGCGATTGGAATTAATCACCCCTTCTAGCTCCCGGAGTATCCCAACACAAATATCTTTATTTATTATTTTTTTCATTTAATATTTTTATGTGATTTTTATTTAATATTTTAATTAATTATGATCTTTAATTAAATTAATAATTAATATATTAATTAACTTATGATTTTAAATTTAATTTAATTTAATTTAATTTTTAATTTCCATTTAATATTTAATTAACTTATAAATTTTAATTTAATTATAATCATTAGTATAATTTTAAACTTATCGAATGTATTTATTTTCAAAATAATAATTTACTAACAATTTTATTGAAAATATATATTTATATAAAAGAAAGGAGTATTATTACTTTATATTTAATTTCGGGCTCTATCTTAAGAGAAAAAAAACTAGCTAGTTTTCACTAGCTCTTAAATGATAAATCTCAAATTTTAAACCTCAACAATGATTCAAACTTTTTTATTAAGTTTTTTTGATTTTACAAGCCTCCCAAAAACCTTACATTGAAGATATTTGATCGCAAATCATGCAAGTCAATTTAGGTAAAGATAGATCAAGCGGTCTAAAGTGAACGAAGTGGTAGGACAATGCACTAAGCGAGATAGCGTTGACTGATCCAGACACACCGAGCAATTTAGATGGGATTACTAGATGCATACGATCGATCAAATGAGCTACTCTAGTAAAGTCGAATCAAACAAATCACATGTTATTTATCAAATCAAATCTTCTGTCCCCAAATTTCTCTGTCCCCGTATTCCCTGTCGATCGGACGGACCAAATTACATCTTAAGACATCATGACATCTTTAAAATATGTGCAGTATCCTCGTGATGTGCAAGGCATCCTTGAGATGTAATCTGATCCGTCCGATCGACAAGGAGACACGGAGACAGAGAAATTTGGGGACAGAGGATTTGATCTCGTTATTTATATAGTCACGGCACTTTTGACTAATGATCTTATTGATGCCAACTCGTAGGATATTTGAAATCGTAAATCTCTTATGCCCTGTCATATTAAAAAGTTAAAAATCTCATAATTTTTTTTTAAATCTCTCTCCATTATCATAAATGTATTTGTAAAAAAAATTTCTTTCAATAAGGGGCATAATCAAAAGATACTGAGATTCTAAATTGGTCGTCGCGTGTGCTTCTTGATTTATCTTGATAACTTGTAAAAAACTTCCGTGAGACCGGACCGGTCACCCTTAGAGATAGTCAATGAGATAAACTAGGATTATTATTTTTTTCCAATAACTTTTCTATGGTCCCGGAACTATGGTGTCGCAGTAGGGCATCCAAATTATCACCCAGACATCCACAGTTCGAACCTCAAGATTTTTTTCTCCAAATAGAGGGTGTAATCAAAGGATGTTGAGCTTCTGGACTAGTCACTATGTGTACTTCCCGATTTACCCTATAACCGATGAAAAATTTTTATGAAGCCAAATCGGTCACCTTCCAAAATATCTTCTTTTATTTCAATAACTTTTCTACGACCTATTGTTAATTTAATATAGAATATTAATTAATATTTTAATTTAATATTTATAATCATATTAGTATTTTAAATTTTATACATTTATTTATGTAAAAATAATAATTCAATAAAAATAAATAAAAAATTTAAAATCCATTCAATAGGGCCGCAGACTCTTGCTACCTGTTGCCCTCACGCACATGTCAAGAGGGAGAGTATAATTTGTATAAATCCTTTTATATAGTTTTTTTTTTAAAATATTAACTGGTCCTAAGATTTTAGAATGGTTTATAAAATAAAATTATAAACCCCACCCATATCCAAATGTGGAATCGCCACATCAATGGCCTCCCTAGAGCTGATTCCACGAATATGGAGAGAGATAAATATAGGTACACAACTGAAAGCGCATAGTCAGGACGTTAACCTCAGATAATGACACCCCGAGAATCGAACTCTGGATCTTTCGATCACGAAATCATGCACCCCTAACTGTGCTACGTTTTGAGGACCCACCCATACTCATACCCATACAGTGGAGGTGAGATTTATAGCATAATATAAACCCCCATTGTAATTGCCCTACTAGACTTAAGTGATGATCCATGTTAACACTATCTACATTAAATGAGCATCATTAATGAGTCATCTAGATTCAAAATATAAATTTTATATTTAATCAAAATATGAAAAATAGAGAATACTACCTTGTGTCTATTACTCTATTAATATAATAGAGAATATTAAAGGTGAGACTCGTAATAAATTTTTTTATTACAATCAAAAAACTATTTCATACTATGTACAAATATTAATAAAATTTTATAATAATAAAAGCCTCATTATCCATCACTATCTAAAAATTTCCACAACTACTCAGGAAATATAATAACTCCTAGTTCACAAGTAACTTCAAGATGATACTCCAAAGATATCGTAGTCATCTCTGTTTGCTCCGCCATTAATTGTTCCCTTGAATTCAACTCTCCAAAGAGGTTGTAGTCATCTTCGCATGTTCCATCTTAATTAGTCACTTGATTATTCAGTCACTGATGTTACTTTACATTAATTATTATTGTTTGTTTATTTAAAATATTGCAATTGACTAACTAAAGGAGTAGGTAAAATTACAAAATTTTCAAAAGATACATTTAATTTTCAAATTTTCTAAAAAGTGCACTTATTTTTCATTTTATCTCTACCATCAATCATTATGATGTTGCATTTAAAGAATAACACCATGTGATATTAAATTTCAAAGAACAGTAAATTCTAAAATAGCACCATAATAATACTATTCTTTGAAATATAGTATGTTTTGTAAATTAACTAATCATAGTGATTAATGGGAAGGGTAAAATGAAAAATATATTAATTAAGCAAAATACTTCACACGTGAGGTATCTGCATGGCATGCACACGTGGACGTCATGCATGTCTTGTCATGCCCCTCCATAAATACAGACTGATAGAATTATATTAATTAAGCAAAAAATATATATATGGGAAGGCGGAAGGCGATATCCTCCAGTAATATTATATAAAATAAAATGATTAACAGCTTCATGATGGAGACCATGAATATCAGAAAATAATAATAAATAAATAAATAAATAAAATTACTAGAGAAAGCCAAAGAGACATAGGACAGAGATGGCTGTGGAATTGATTAATGCAAATGCGTTAAGCAAGGTGCAGAGAACATGGAGCCTTGCTACAATGGCTAGGTGTGGCATTTTAATTTATTAGATTAAGGGATTAATATTTGACAGTTTTTTCTAGAAAAAAAAAATCTTTTATAAACTAATTTCATAATTTATTTATTTTTATATAATAAAAGAATAAATTATGAAAAATATTTTAAATGAATATAATCATCTTTTAAGCCTTCTATGTACTGAGCACGGATCCTCTAATTTACAAAACGTGGATCAGAGAATAGACTATACTCCACTATTGATGAAGATGATGGCTACCAGTCATTTTACATGTGAGGTCATGACTATTAAATTATAGAAATAGAACAAATGGTAAAATAAATAATAAAGAGAATAGCATAAATAGAATTGTTTGTCTTGATACTATAATCAATTACCTTTAAATAAAAAGTACAAAACAAAAAAAAATCCTAGTTCCTAAAGGGCACACCTCTTCCTTTTCTTACCAAAAGTCACATCCCTTCCCTTAGTGTGATCAACACTTCAACAAGCGCTGTGTCAAATCGGAATCCCGAATTGGGACATACCAAACTGAATCGGATGGACTTAACTTGAGGTCTTATAAGGGGGCTGACTTAATTCACATCCGGATTCCATTAATTCACCTCACATCCGGATTAGACGAGGGAGGTAGTCTGGATGAGGATGCCCATGGAGGCCACAGCAGCGCGGGGGTGCACAAGCAGGCCGCTGAGGAGGATCATCAGTTCGTACCATCACCATTCTAGGTAGACGGAGACGCAAGATGGTGCCGCAAGGTGGAGCAGCGCTGGCCACCCGCGGAAGCATTCGCCGGCGGGCGCACGAGGAGGCACGGTGAGCAGATGGCCGGCTGGCGAGGAGTCGCGGTGAGCAATGACGAGAACGGATGAACAAACAAAAAAACTAATATTTAAAAAATAAAAAAATATTAAAAAAATCAAATTCTGTAGATCGCGGATGAGTCCGCATGGCCAGATCCGTATTTTAACAAAACTCTCTCTCTCTATGTATATAACGACCCATGTAAGACGCCTCCCTGCCTGGCAGACACCTCCATTTATTAAAAGTGGGTGTCTGCACCAGATGAAGCCGGTGCGAATTGCAATGTGCAGTGGAACTCCATGCTTAGGCCATTATTGACTACCACTTTCCATCGACTGCATGGAGAATAGTATGGAGAATATATCTTAATTTAATAAACAATTATATAGATGAAGAGGTGTGTATCTAATCTATATGCATCTATGCAAATAAATAAGCAAATGGAAAGGCATCTGGAAAACAAAAATCAATTGTGTCAGACAGTTCACAGCATCTCCTCAAAGTTCAGCAAGTAGTGTCAGGAAATTTCAGTCTGCAGTAGTTAATTTCCTTTGTTTGATCAATATTGAGGGTTTTACTAATATAAATTTTTCAAAGGAAAAAAAGAGAAGAGCAATAGTTATATCTTTAATTAGTTTTATCAATATATATATGTAGAACATTTAACATTATGATGAGTTGGATGGCTCCTCGACTTAAAGTTAATATTAAACGATAAAGTAATCAAATGCTCGAATAGTTTTTATTTTATTGCAAAATGTAAACATTTACGGGACAATTCTACATAGAAATCTGAGACTTTTGAAAATTTGATAGGATCATATCTATACATGAGTTCAGTTGTAATATATTACTATTCTCATACTTGGTATTGAGGTTTTTATTTCTTCAGGAAAAAAAAACTACAGAATAAAAGCTAATCAACTTAAAAACCTTTAGACTGCGTTTGACTACAATAATATAATTAAACTTGTAATATAATAAAATTTATAATATAATATAATTAATATTATATTACTACGACTATACTTAATGTCCATTATTTTTAAAAATATATATATATAATTTATATTATTATAAAATAATAAAAATATCTTGCGATGTCTACCTGCAACGACAGACGATGCAAGAAATGAAATAGGAATATATATGTTTGACATTTAAATTTTAGTTAAACATTGAGATTAAACTATAATTAGATTACATATAATTCATATTATAAATTTTATTATATTTTATAATACAAATTATATTACATTACAATTTTAAAATTTTACATCAGTTTTCAACTAGCAACCCTTATCTGTATCCTAAGATTTGTAATTAGGGCTACATTTGATGAGAGATAATCAATAGGACGGCTAGTTGAACAAATGATGAATTAGAAGTAAGGATGTAAATGAACCAAGCCGCTCGCGAGTTATTCGAAACTCGATTCGATTAAAGCTCGTTTAATGAGGCTCGTTAAGATAAACAAACCAAGCTCAAGCTTCACAATATTCGGCTCGTTAGCTCATGAACACGTTCGTTAAGCTCATTAAGCAACTTTCAAATAAAACAAATAATAATTTTGATATTGAATTTATAAATTTTACATTCTATTTATGAAAAATATAGACAAATATATTTAATTTATTTATTAGAATAAAATTATAAATTTTAATATTATTATTATAATTTTCTCTAAATATTAATTTAGTTTTTAATGAATATTTAATTTTATAATTTATATTTATTAAGCTCGTTTAAGTTCGATAAAAACTCGAATAAGCTCGTGAGCCATGAATATATTCATTAAATAAAACTCGAGCTCGACTCGATTATAAACGAGCCAAGCTCAAACATTCAAAAATTCAACTTGGCTCGGCTCAATTACACCCCTAATTAGAAGCAAAATTCATAAAACAGATTCTTTTAAATCAGGTTCTTTTTGTCTAGCACTCACTGATGTTGAATCTCTCCGTTCCAAAATTAAATAATTAAAAACATACTTAAAAGCAGTGCCCTTCCTTAATCAATAGCATTTCATATTCTTTCAGACGACAATATGGTATCGATGTCAATCAGGCTGAGGAAGACCCGGACTTCTTTTTAGGACGTGAACTTTCAGCATTGTCCATGAATGAATCGGTTTAACATTCAACCACACATAATATACAACGATTTTTCAAAAAATTATTATCTATTTTTTCATTTAACAACAGTTTTACTGAAAATTATTAATGTTGGTTATAATTTTTTGAAAATAAGACGATAATTTTTAAAAAATCGTCGTCTTATGCATGTTAAAGATAGTGGTTTTTTAAAACGATTGTTTATGAGATTTTTTTTTTTACATATGACAACAGTTTTAATCAACCGTTGTCTATTAGCGTTGCTTACATGTTAATAAACAATAGTTTTACTAAATTATTGTCTATGTGTATATTTTGGGGTCTAAGATTACGGCGTTGTCTTTGAAAGTTATTATTTTAAAAAAATAGTCGAACATAATTCCTATTTTCATGGACAGTATTATTTCATAGAATGTTTATCTTCATTTTCATGGATGAAGTGAAATTTATATCCCTAGATGTTTTCTCTCTTAAAATGAAGTTTTTTTCTTGATCATGATCTTTCTCCCTAACTAAATAGGCACAATAATATAATACTACCTTTGCCTATTTCTTGTAGCATTGGAGGATACTATAATGTCCTTCACATCTCTGGAACGGTAATTTATTATTTTTTTGTTTGGATATTATGCTATCAATTCTTTTTGATGTTTGCTTTTAATCAATAAACATTTGATAGTCCAGATTACTTTTTGTCTTTTTATTTTGTTAATCCTTTAGTTTAATCATTTTTAGGATGACATCAAATAAAGCGCTAAAATGTGGCAATTATCAATGGTTTTATAAACATGGATTTTTTTTCATCTTCTCCACCTCAGTTATGGTCATATTATTGATAGGATATTCAATGTTAATTATGCCCTACATATGGTGAATCATGGTTTGAGGCTGTTACCGATCTAATCGAAAATAGTTGGTCTTTTTCTTTATCCTGGTGTTGTTTTCATTCTTTGATTGGTGCTATGAGAAATCTAATCTTGTAGATTGTTTATCTTCAATCTGGTTTTATTTCTGCTGCACTTGCACTTGTTCTACTAGAAATCAAACGCAAGCCTGATTATTCTCCATCATTGTCCTTTCACTGTTGGTTTTGCTGCAGAATTTTTGGAGTGGGTTGTTTATTCTTAAATTTTGGTTTACACTGAAATTTCTATTTTTGTCTAAATTTAGCACCTTTTCAAGAGTTGTTTACAAATTTGACGCCCTTTCTCTACAATTAGTATGTGTTTCCTCCTCAAGAAGTTTGGATCTGGATCCTCAGCTGCTACTTTCAACTTGCATCCTCCTTAATATTTTCGGACCCTATGACTATCATCACAAAGAAATTGAATGGTAAGAATTATGCTTAGTTGTGACTATCATCACAAAGTGTGATCTATGAGTTAAAGATAACTGGAGCATTCAACAACTAAGGTTATGGAAATTCATTAACTAGATAGAGTCACATTGGTAGAGGATTGATGGGTCTATTACCTAGCAGAGGTTTAATTTCTTTTGGAGCACATTGTAAGAAAATGATAAACCTCCTTTTTCTAGGGGTATAATTTACACATCTCCTAAATTTATTAAAATTTTATATTTAGATTTAAATTCAATGCATCTCATTTGTTCTATTTTATATTGACATATATTATATATAACCGTAGAAAAAAAGATTTGGGATGAGAAGGGAATGAATTTGAGATTTTTAAATGAATGCATAAAAGAAAGTAAGGCACTGAAGAGCTTGTGGACAACAAATTACCTTGAGTCAGTATAAATCAACATAATTAATTATTCATTAATTTTTAATTATCTCGTACTAATTCTTACATGATTGTTTTTATATTTATTCTTTAAGATTATGTTGCATTGATTTCTAAAAGCTACATGATGTCTCTCTACTCTTCCTTCAAAAATAAAGATTTATGTTGTTTCAAGTAATCACTGCAGCTATTCCTACTACGGTTGGTGAAAAACTTATCGTGTTCATGATTTTAAAGTAGTATATTCCAGATTTTCTTAAGATGAGGACACAAATTTGATGAGGAATATACTTTATAAAATGTTAACATCTAAATTAGTATTCTATGCATTAGCTTGATGATGTAATAGATCTTGTGATTCCAAGAGAAATAAATAGACTTGTTTCTTTAAATGGTGAAACTTAAACTAAAGATCATAAAGTCAACTGATGTAACATGCCACTCCACTACTCTTTTTATGATTTAGCTCATAATCAATGTAAATTTAAAGGATTAATCTAGAGCCTATGGTAACTTTCTGAATTCATTTTATTTAAGGTATTCTTTCCTTTAATAGTATCTTTTATAATTTAATGTATGACACATGAGGTGTTGTCACCATGAGGTCTGGGGTTCGAATCTCGGTAAAATCGAGGTAAATGTCTCCTTTATATGCTAGTCACTATTCTAAAGGCTAGTAGCTGCCCGTGATTTACCTCCTCTGTGTTGGCTCTGGGACGGATTGGCGGGGGCGCAATGGGTAAGCATATTCGTCTTTTACCACCATGTGAGAACATTTGCATTAGATTGCCCCTTTTAGAATTTAGTGCTTCTTGACCCCTAGGAAAAATAGCATTTCAATGGTTTATAATAGAAGCTTTGTATGTAGTGACATCGAATGAAAATTTTGCTTCATAAGAAATTTAAGAGCTACCATATTATTTCAAGAGGTTAGCATTTAGCTTACATAGATAATGTTTTTTGCACTTTTGTTAGATGACTAAATCAAATGATTTTTATGATTATGTAACATTTAAGCGGTGCAATTAGAATCTAGTGTACAATTTGATTTCTAATTTATAATATATATATATATTTATTTGAGTAGGTATTCTCAAGAGTACTGGAAAGAATGCCGAAAAGTCAAAAAAATGAAGTGACTTTAGCAAGTTAAGGAGCACTAGGAGCTGTAGTGTCGCCTCTTCACCGACATCTAAGCAAAAAATCTTGTGTTATGTTGCTCTATCTTTATTTTAATAGTATTGTTAGTTATCATTTTGTTGGGTGCTTACGAAATTTCTTCATAATATTATAGATATTATTTTAAAATGTTAAAAAATTGTATATAAATTTTATTTTGAAATTTAGTATTTTGAATAATTTATAATATTAAAAAATTGTGTATTAAATTTTTTTTATTTGAAAAAAGATAAAGATTTTTCACTATTGTTGTAGACACTTTAAACTGTTATTCAAGGCCTTGTTATTAAAAGCATACACTCAAAGACAATGATAAAAAACTATTATCTTTTAAGGAAAAGACAACGATTTTTCATCATTGTAAAACGGTAGTCTTTGCCAGATAACAGTTAAAAACTGTTGTCTTTGGACACACCCTTTATTAACATAGTATTTAACAATAGTTCTAAAGGGGCTACGACAACGGTGAAAAACCGTTGTTGTTAGGCATTTTTAATTCCTTTGTCTTGTTCTGCCACAAAAGAACAAACACATAAGAGAAGAATAGCCGGTATGGAAGGAAATAGATTGCGAATTATGGAATATAGGAAAAGAAAATTGACATGAAAAACATATATGAAAAACTCAAGTTAGGACAGAATTTAGGCATTACAGCCTTATGACAAATAATTATTTATCCGTCAATGTACTTATTTAAGGATTACAGCGTTATTATACATATACTTCTCTGTACCCTACATAACATATATACACCATTAGTACATTGTATTTATTATTCCTCCTTTTTATTAACAATCATAAAGCCTTGTAAAAAGCCCGTTGAAGGATAAAATCAATGAAGCAAACCCTAAATTAGTTGGGGGCAGATGCAGGTTAATGATGATGAAGACCATGTTGTGCATTTATGATCTAAATTTTTTTTCTGCCTATTCTAATATTGTTGAAACAACAAGTGTTGAGTTTTCTTAATCAGCTATTCCTAGTAGGTGCTTCAAATGGGTATAAATCAAAGGAACGCCCCTTTTTTAAGGAATTATCAAAAGAGCATTCTACATTGATTTATTAGCAAAAAGGTGCTCCACCTCTTTATAAAATGACACATATACCATACACTATAAAGTAGCAGTTTATTTTCATTATTACCTCTCTTTTATTTTTCCGGTCTAAATCAGGATGTTGTAGTAGCTACGAAACTCATAGCTACTATATAGTTATAGCAGTTTCAGTATCATAACTGCTACAATTAAGTTGTCACACAGTTGTAGTAGCTACAACTACAAACTTGTTGCAGCTATTGTTGCATAACTACTATAACTTCAACTATTGCAGTTGTGTAACTACAAAATCATAATTGCTACAGCGCAACCCCGAATAAAGATTTAGATGGGAATATAGACGAGTGCATGTGTCAGACGCATGCATGTGTCAAAAGCAAATAATGTACTAGAGGAGTAGAAGGGTAAATGTACAAGGGGGTGATGTGTAGATGGTTAGTGTATAATGTACTAGATGTAATTTCTTTTGATTATTCCAGTGAATATTGATTAGTGTATTACATATAATTTTGCAACTACAAGAAAATATGTAAAAAATCTTTAAATTTTAACAAGTGTTGTGTGGATGGTTAGTGATGATTTTTTCATTAAAAAAAAATAATCAAGAAGAAAGCAAATTCTTTTTTCTCAAACCAGTAAAGGAAAACAAGAGGACTAATGATCTGTAAGTGTGAAGGTTCAGTCTGAGATTTAATGTTCACAAATTGTAACAATAACTTCACCTTGCTTGGTGGCTGAGGAAGGAATGGAGTATATGTTTTCTTCTCATTGGCCATTACTTTCCTTTGAACATTCTTCTTGGATAGCATTAAGAATACAGAAGGATGTATGAGTTTAAACAGGATGCTTGTAAGACAGTAACATATATGTAAAAGAAATGCAGAATCATCATACTTTTAAATTTTGGAAGGAACCTATCCCAGTTCTCATTGGCTAATGCTGGATTCTTGGCAAGTTCACGTTTCATGAGAAGGGTCTGTTTTTGCAACATCTCATCTAAGTGTTCATATAGTAAGGCAGTAATGAATCACTTGCTAAAGCAGTCATGTGCATTTCCAGAGAATATATACCTTGATATGGTAAACAGGATGCATCTGGTTATGTATGTCAGTCTTCTACTATTCTTCGAACTTGTTTTAGACCCTTAAATGAACCCATGGCTGCAACTGTGCTCCCCTAGTCAATTTGTAAACTTTTGGTTAGAACATGACATTAAGAGATTTATAATTAGTAGGAAATTGCATAAAGAGAATAGCACCTGAACCTATATATAGCAATCAGTCAAGATTTCAATGGCCTATAATACAAATCACAATAGTGTAAGCCAATTTAACATGAGTTAAAAGAATAAACTACTCCAGGATTACCAATGATGTTTACATATTAATCAGATTCTCGATTAGAGTGCAGACCTTTAGAGTAGATAGATTGGGTCCTAAAGGTGTTCCCTCCGCTTTACAAATCGTTCCTAGCAAAATAAATAAATATACATGTATATATTATACACACACACATATGTATAATAATAATAATAAGTTATGAAGCCAAAACATGTACAATAAACTACTAGGCAGTGAAGTACATAACTGGCAACGAACCATTGATAAGTTATGAAGATGAGGATGTACAAATTAACTATTAGGTCAGGGAGAGCAAAATGGCAACTACTATATTCCATACTATGAACAAAAGCAACAAGATACTGTAACTTTAAAAAATGCACCTACATAAGCTACTGCCACTTAGAACTTCACATACTAAGTCGAGTTTAAGTAAAGTATTTCATGATCTTCAAAATTGTATTAATTGTCAAGATACATGCTATAAAACTGTTCAAACAATCACTTAACACAAGCAATGGGATTGTTGATGCAAAACATTCGGGTAGATACTTTACTGAAGAGTCTCCTATATGAAGATTTTCACCCTCTGACTTCACAATAGAACAGAAGAGCTCTAAGCTGCCAACCAGGTGTCAATAAAGTTCCAATATAATACCAAAAGGAAGTATTGACAAGAACCCAACTGAAGACTATCAATTAGAACAAGCTACAATGATGAAATAGTTGCTGATAGTGGTTACACTTGAGCTAGCATTGAAGTGATATGAAAGTAACCCAATATGGTGTTGGAATTTTGATGGATCTAGGATGAGGAAACAAGAATGTAGGAGAGACTCTGTAAGGAAGTACGAGTATGGGAGAGAGACTCTATGAAGAGGAATGCTTTCTACATGTTATTCTTCATCATACAAGGTTCCTATTTATACACTTAGATTCATGCTTCCACATGCTTCTACAATTAATACATCACATCATTAAACACAAGACAATTAGATTTTTGTTCTTTTCTACAATAATGACTTGTCATAAAAAGTTTCATTGAACTTAGTAAGATAATTGAACTTTGCTTTGCACATGAAGTCAAATTGATTTTGACAACTTCCTTGTATAGTTGATGAAGTTAAGTTGGTCTTGGCATTGTTCTTGCATGGTTGAAGAAGTCAATTTATCTTTGGAATAAGTTTGCATGCCAATATCTATCTCCCTTAAACTTGTTCTTCCTTGAACTCCCAGCAAATTCCTTAGGTATGGGAAAGCTTCCGCTTTTAGAGGCTTTGTAAATATATTAGCTACTTGATCACTTGAGTTCACATAGAGCAATTCTATTATTTTGACTTAATATACTCCCTTATGAAATGAAAGCGAGTATCGATATGCTTGGATCTTTCACGATGAATTGGGTTTTTGGTTAAAGCAATTGTTGATTTGTTATCTACATAGATCTTGATTGTAGCTTCTTATTGCAATCTAAGATCTGGAATAATCTTTTTGCGGAAATGGAGTGAACTCCCATGTATTGTTTTCCTTTGTAGTATAAATCTCTTCTTCCATTACTTTTCTCCACTTTACATCTTTAAAGGCTTCCTCATAAGTTATATGATCATATCTTGCAAATAGGCACAAATTATTATGAGCAAAGTCAACATCAATCACTCAGCTGGAATCATATATGTCTCGAATGCTCTTCATCTTTTTCACAATTGGATTGTTTGAATCATCACTTTCTGACTAAGTATCAACTTGTTGGGGTGATGATACCTCTTCACTCTCTCATTGCTTGTCTTTCTTATCTCTATAATCTTTTTCAAATGAGATTTGCTTCATGTCATCATTATTGTTGTTGTTCCAATTCCATGCTTATTCTTCATCAAATTCCACATCTCTTGATACCACGAGCTTTTGAGTTATGGAATTATACAGTTTGTGCCCGCTAGCATTCTCGTAATAGCCCAAGAGAATACACTTCTCACTTTTATATTCAAGTTTTGTCTGCTTCTCTTCTGGTACTTTTGTATATGATACGCTCCCAAACATACGAAGATGGGGTGATGTCTCCAATTCTTTTAGTATACAACACAGGCAACAACATCTCCCCAAAATTCTTTTAGGATATTTTTTCTCTTTCAACATACATCAAACCATATTTAGAATAGTTCAATATTTTCTTTTTGAAACACCATTTTGTTGTGGTGTTTGGGGCATTGTGAGTTGATGAAGAATACCCTTTTCCTTGCAAAAATTTCCAAACTCCAACAAGGTGTACTCACCTCCTCAAGACATTTTATCTAATATCCATTTTGCTTTTCAACTAAATTTTTAAATGGCTTAAATTTGTTGAAAACTTCTTTTTTCTCTTTCATCATATATTCGCAAGTTTTTCCACTATAATCATCAATGAAAGTCAAGAAATATCTGTTTCCACGGGAAGAGATAGGTTTAATGGGTCCACAAACATTGGAGTGCACAAATTCAAGTTATTAAGATGCTCACCTCAAATTGTACTTTTTGAATGACTTCCTCTGTTGCTTTCCTACAACTTATATTTCACATAGATGGTTGGAACTTTCAATCTTTGGCAATCCAAATACTGTTGGAGCAATCCCAATGGTTCGCGGGACCATGTGTTTTGGTGTTTGGGCAAAGGGTTTAAGTTAGGTTTACCCTTGTTATTTGATATGTGTACTTGAGTTGTGCAGGATTACAGGTGACACATATGACTCAGGTTGACGGCTTCGGGTCCGGTAAAGGATGGAGCATCCGAGGGACCGTGGACAAGGCAGCGAGGACAAGGGCCGAGGAAAGCAACTTCGAGGCATACGCGAAGGATGGCATTGGGACGAGCCGCGGGCTTGGATGCATCCGAGGGACGAGAGCCAAAGGAAGTAAGCTTGAAGGCAAGAGGTCAAGGCTGCAAAAGAAGAGTCAAGTGAGTCGTGAGGGTCCGAGTGCGAGAGAAATGTACTCGGGATGGGAAACCCTAAGTTTAGGGTTGTACCAGTCGACTGGTACTGGAACCAGCCGACTGGGGGTGAGCACAGAGAGGTTCTGTGCCCGAAATGGCTGGGATCAGTCGACTGGTCCAGTCGACCGGTAGAGAGCCGTTGGGCTGGCACCAGTCGACTGGTGCAAGGACCAGTCGACTGGTAACGGGCAAATCAGGTTCTGATTTGTTCCAAGCTCTATAAGAAGGAGCTTGGTATGGCCGGCCAAGGTGACGAAATTAGACTTGGTTAAAGCCTAATTAGTAGTCACCAAACGTGCTCAAGGTTCTCTTGTGTCCAAGTGTTCTTGGTTGGTGTTGTGGTGAGGTTTCTCCACCCACAAGGAGTTGCTTGAGTAGCCGGAGTTTGCCGGGGGTTAATCCACCGAAGGATCGGGATCGTCCACCTTACGGACAGCCGTGGAGTAGGAGCAAGTTATCTCCGAACCACGTTACATTGACGTGCATTGGTTTGCATTTCCTTTCTTTGTCTTTTAGCTTTCATATTCGTATTTAGTTTCGTATTATTCCGCTGTGCAACTAACGAATACGTAGGAAGCCATCGATTTTGGTGAGACGCTATTCACCCCCCTCTAGCGGGCACATCGGTCCCAACAAGTGGTATCAGAGCGAGGTTAGCATCGGAAGAACTAACCGTCGACCGAAGCATCAAAATGGCGCTTCAAGAGGGATATAGCACCGCTCGACCACCTTTCTTTGACGGCAACGACTTCGCATATTGGAAAGGTAGGATGGAATATTACTTAATGAATGATATTGAAAATTGGTTTAGTGTTGTAGATGGATTTGAGAAACCAAAAGATGGGTCGGGAGCGCCTCTTCCAACCAAGGATTGGACAAAAGAGATGGCAAGGAAAGCTCAAGAAAATGCAAAAGCCACAACAACTCTACAATGTGGACTCTCCAAGGAGCAATTAAGCAAAGTAGGACCATTCAACTCCGCTAAAGAGCTTTGGGAAAAACTCATTGAATTAAATGAGGGATCAAGTGAATCTAGGAGGGCCAAGAGAGATCTTTTGGTGGGGCAACTTCAAACCTTTGCCATGAAGACCAATGAGACCATGAGTCAAATGCACGGTAGATTCAAGAAGATAGTAAATGAACTTCATGTAATAGGTGAGAAGGTTGACAATCGAGACCTAGTAAGGTATGTGCTCCAATCTTTTCCTAGAACCACCTTATGGGCATCGATGGTTGATGCGTATAAGGTATCTAGGGATCTTTCCTTGATTAAGCTTGATGAATTATTTTCTGAGTTTAAACTTCATGAACAAGCTAATGAGCCTTCAAAAGAGAAGGGAATAGCTCTTGTTGTAGAAAAGAAGAAGAAGAAAACTTCACCCCCACCATCCTCCGACTCCGAGGATTCAAGTGCCTCAATAGATAGCGATTAAGAGGCATATATGGTAAGGAAGATGAGAAAAGCATTTAAAACCTTTTCTACTAACAAGTCTCATGCTAGAAGGAGTTCAAGAAGCAAGAGTAGGACAAGAAGAGTCATTTGTTATAATTGCCAAGGAAAAGGACACATGAGGGATGATTGCCCCCTCTTGAAAAAGAAAGAAGGAAAGAAGAAGGAGGAGAAGAAAAAGAGAAAAGAAAAGGGAAAGAAGGCTCACAATCTAAAAGCAACATGGGATGATCCATCGTCATCGGAGGAAGAAGAGCATCATGTGGTAAATTTTGCTCTAATGGGAATTGATGATGTAGCCTCCACCTCATCCGAGCAAGAAGATGAAGAGGGGAGTTCAAGTGAAGGGGGAGGTCAAACTTCAGATTCGGACTTCTCGGTAAGTGAGGTACATAATCTTCCTCCTCATATTTTAATTAAAATTATTTCAAGCACAAATGATGACTTGTTCAAAGCTAAAAGGAAAAACAAGTCTTTGAAACATGATATTTGCATGCTTGAAGAAAAATTAGAATCCATGACTCTTAAGGAAAATAATATGCATGCTTCTTCTTCGTCTTCAAGATCAAACGTATCATGTTTAGAAGAAGAAAATAGGGAATTAAGGGAAAAGGTAGACTACCTTACAAATGCCCTTAGGAAATTTGAAATTGGCTCTAAAACCCTAAACATGATTATTGGGAGCCAAAGGGCAAGTTTTAAGAAAAATGGGTTAGGATACAATGAACCAAACAATGAAAAGACCTATCATTGTCTACTTGCTAGGGGGCAATCCAAGACAAAGACCGTAGATAGGAAATGGATCCCCAAGGAGTACTTGGTCAACCCAATTAGAAAGAACTTCTATTGGGTACCAAAATCAATCCTCAAGGGTTAGAGGATTTTAGGTTAGTCAACCATTGAAATCATAATTCAAATCTTTGAAAAATGGTTGATTTGAGACCTTAAGGGGGAGCACTTAGCCTTGATAGAAATTCATGATAAAAAGGGCTAAGTAGAGGTTACCTTTATCTCACAACGATGTGCATTGTTTTCTAATCATAAATGTGAGATAATAGGATGATACAAATAATTCACTTATGTTTATAGCATTTTGATGAATTATGAAATGTATCAAATTTTAGTAATCATTAGCCATAATGGAGAAAGCATCCAAGAAGATGGCTAAGGTTAAGAGCTCTAGGGGGAGCTCAAAAAGTCAAATTGGGATCCATGGCCAATGGATCTCAGGTGGGTACTACTTGGGAGTCTAGAGGAGCCATGGAGTGTGCCAAATGGTTTGGAGACGAACTTGAGTCTCAAACCTAGGGATTTGGCACACATGGATTGTGTTTCATGCAAGAAATATGACATTTGGGGGCATATAGCATGATAATTGGTTTTGGATGTATAGATGCCATATAAACCAATTCTAGGGATGCATTGTGGATTGGTATGGGCAAATACATCAAAAGGAAGCCAAAACTAGGACTTTAGGTCAAGGTTCAATTGAACCATTTAGCTAGTTTTGGATTTTATGTCAATCTTGGGATTGGTAATAGATACATTTTGTAATGTATTTTTCCCAAGTAGACAAGGGTACAATAGACCTCTCCACAAAATTTGGGAATTTTTGGAGATCTAGAGAATTTCTGGTGCATTTCTGAAGTTGGCCTGAAAAGGCTGATTTTTTCAGAAATAGGGTACCAGTCGACTGGTAATAGTATTTTTGAGCACAGAATGCCTCTGTAAGCTCATTTTTTCGATACCAGTCGACTGGTGATGATACCAGTCGACTAGTAACAATAGATTTCGACCACAGAATGTTTCTGTAAGGTTGTGTCGAAGGGGGCAGTCGACTGGCACTTGGGGCGGTCGACTGATACCAGCCTGATATTGTTTTTCAGAGTTGTTCTTGACCATGTAAACTCGTTTAGATGTATGGGATCTATGGGGGATAAATACATGAGTTTATGGTCAGTTTGGACGATAAGTTTTCAACAATTGGGATATTGTTGGAGAACTTTTTGGATGTTAGGCAAAGGGGGAGAAGTAAGGTTTAGTTGGGAAAACCTTAGTGCCTTTGCGTAGGGGGAGCCTTGTGATAGGTTCTTAAAAAGCCTTGTGATAAAATCCTAGCTCAATGGGGAGCCTAGGTGTAGGGGGAGCCTTGGCATAGGTTCCAATGCATGGTGCATTTTCCATTCGGCGTTGTAAGCCCAAGTGTGTAGCCTTGGTAATGTAAGTCCATTCGGCGGTTGCCAAGTGTGTAGCCTTGGCAACGTAAGTCCATTCGGCGGTTGCCAAGTGTATAGCCTTGGCAATGTAAGCCCATTCGGCGGAGTAAGTCCAAGTGTGAAGTCTTGGCATCGTAAGTCCATTGTTTTTAGCATGTTTATTTGCTATATGTTTTCCCTAACTTAAACGTATTGCCAAACACCAAAAAGGGGGAGATTGTTGGAGCAATCCCAATGATCCGCGGGACCATGTGTTTTAGTATTTGGGCAAAGGGTTTAAGTTAGGTTTACCCTTGTTATTTGATATGTGTACTTGAGTTGTGCAGGACTGCAGGTGACACATATGACTCAGGTTGACGGCTTCGGGTTCGGTGAAGGATGGAGCATCCGAGGGACCGTGGACAAGGCAGCGAGGACAAGGGCCGAGGGAAGCAACTTCGAGGCATACGCGAAGGATGTCATTGGGACGAGCCGCGGGCTTAGATGCATCCGAGGGACGAGAGCCAAAGGAAGTAAGCTTGAAGGCAAGAGGTCAAGGCTGCAAAAGAAGAGTCAAGTGAGTCGTGAGGGTCCGAGTGCGAGAGAAATGTACTCAGGATGGGAAACCCTAAGTTTAGGGTTGTACCAGTCGACTGGGGGTGAGCACAGAGAGGTTACTATGCCCAATGAGCAGTCGACTGGTGACTGTAGCAGTCGACTGATGCACTGTAGCAGAGCCGTTGGGCTGGCACCAGTCGACTGGTGCAAGCACCAGTCGACTGGTAACGGGCAAATCAGGTTCTGATTTGTTCCAAGCTCTATAAGAAGGAGCTTGGTATGGCCGGCCAAGGTGACGAAATTAGACTTGGTTAAAGCCTAATTAGTAGTCACCAAACGTGCTCAAGGTTCTCTTGTGTCCAAGTGTTCTTGGTTGGTGTTGTGGTGAGGTTTCTCCACCCACAAGGAGTTGCTTGAGTAGCCGGAGTTTGCCGGGGGTTAATCCACCGAAGGATCGGGATCGTCCACCTTACGGACAGCCGTGGAGTAGGAGCAAGTTATCTCCGAACCACGTTACATTGACGTGCATTGGTTTGCATTTCCTTTCTTTGTCTTTTAGCTTTCATATTCGTATTTAGTTTCGTATTATTCCGCTGTGCAACTAACGAATACATAGGAAGCCATCGATTTTGGTGAGACGCTATTCACCCCCCCTCTAGCGGGCACATCGGTCCCAACAAATACCATGTCATTTTTTGAAAGTAGTTTTAATGGCTCAAAATTCAGATGCCCATATCGAAGATGCCAAAGAGTGGAGCTATCCATAGTGCTTGCCTTGAAGCAATTCTCTTCATTGATGCTTAAAGAACATTTTGTTCTTGGCTATTGTGACATGAGTAATAAGATTATTACTCTTATTAAGAATACTAAGACTCAAGTCCTTCATTTGTATATCATATTCTTTCTCCAATAGTTTACCAATGCTGAAAAGATTATTTTTTATATCGGGAACATAATAAACATCTGAGATGCATATCTTCTTTCAATTTTGCAATTTAAACAGAATGTCACCTTTTTCTTTAATTGGCCTTTGTGAGAGATCTCTGAAGATGGCATTGCCTATTGATCTCTCATCAAGCTTTGTGAACAACTCTTGTCTCCCACACATGTGGTTTGATGCTCCCGTGTCTAGGAACCATGTAATAGACCGGACAGATTATGGCCCATCACATGCCATCAACAATCCACCTCCTTATTACGAAGTTCACTTTTTCTTCTCCATTGTTAGTGTTATACCAACATTCATTATAGTGATGACCATACTTCTTGCAAATACAACATTGAGATTTAGTTTTATCATATCTTCATCCAGTGTTTCTATCTTGTCCATGGCCTTGACCTCGGCTTCCAACATAGTCTCTTTCATGTCCTTTTTGATTATCTTCATTTCTATCATTCTAATTTTGAATGTGCCAATTTGAGTTGAAGTAAGATCACCTCTTCCTCTCCATGTAGAAGTCCTTCCTCATTAAGGACCTCCTCTGACTGTTTGGCTTGGAGTGCTTGCTCCAAAGTTCTTCCTTCACTTTTCTTCAATATTCTTTGTTCATATGCTTGAAGAGATCATATAAGCTTTTCCACATCCATCACCTCCAAATCTTTTGATCCCTTGATCGCCATAGTTACGAAATCAAACTTCAAGTCTAAAGACCTTAAGATCTTTTCAACGACTCAAACATCTTTTAGCTAGGGCTGAGTATTCGATCAAAATCGAACCGACAGAACCTAATAGATTAAAAACTGAACAAACCGAAATTTTTTTGAACCAACCAAACTGACCGAATTTTCTTATAAAAACTGAATCGACCGAATCGATAAAATATTGGTTAATTCGATTTTCGACAAAAATTAACCGAATTAACCAAAATTTTAAAACCTTATTCGGTTTTAACTAAAAACGCAAGATTTTATTTAATTAATTATATTTTTAAATAAAAAATAATTAAATTAATATTCTTATTCGGTTTCTTGGGTTTAACCGAATTACAAAATTTAAAATTGAAACCGAACCGAATTAATAGAAAACTGGACCAAATTTAAAAAAAACGAAAATCGAATTAACTTAACCGAATTTCTAAATTCAATCGATTTGGTTAATTCGATTTTACCGAATTTTTGCTCACCCTTACTTTTAGCTCCTCGCTATTTCTTCTCATTTGATGAACAATAGAGATCACTTGGGAGAAATAATCAAAAATTATTTCTAAAGCTTATTGTTGTATTGCTTCAAATTGAACTCGTAGCGCCTGTAGGCGGATCTTCTTTACTTTATATACTCCATCATATATTGTCTTCAATATCTCCCAAGCCTCTTGCGACGTTATTGCTAGAGCAATCAACTCAAAGACAGCTTCATCTACTCCTTGATAGATAGTGAATAAGGTCTTCTTCTTTCTTTTCTTCATCGCCTTAAGAGCTTGCTATTCCCATCACTTGTTTCGTCTATAGTATAGTCGGTCTCCACAAGGTCTCATACATCAAGGGAACCTAATAGAGCCTCCATTTGTATACTCTACATTCTGTAGTTATTTTTGGTTAACTTTGGCACTTGAAGGGAGCTCGTCAAAGCCATTGGTGTATATGGCTCTGATACTAGATTTGTTGGAATTTTAATGGATCTAGGATGAGAAAACAAGAATGTAGGAGAGACTTTGTAAGAAAGCATGAGGATGGGAAAGAGACTCTATGAAGAGGAATGCTTACTACATGTATTCTTCATCCTACAAGGCCCCTATTTATTCCTTCCTCATCCTTCTACAATTAATACATCACATCATTAAACACAAGACAATTATATTTTGTTCTTTTCTATAATAATGACTCTTGTCATAAAGAGTTTCATTAAACTTAGTAAAATAATTGAACTTTGCTTTGCACATGAAGTCAAATTGATTTTGACAATTTCCTTGCATGGTTAATGAAGTCAAGTTGGTCTTGGCATTGTTCTTGCATAGTTAAAGAAGTCGATTTGTCTTTGGAATAAGTTTACATACCAAAATATGACTCCTCATTCTAAGTTGCAAATAGAAAAAAAAATAATAAAGGATAATGATTAAAAATTATGGATAATTTACCTTGTTGCGTACAAGGTTTCCAATCTTAATAATATCACATTGCATCTCATCGTTCAGAATTTTGATGCCTACAAAGGACCAATAATACAAGTAGGCAAACTTGTAAAACAGCTCAAAAGTATTGAAACAGAACTATTACAAATATATAGGCATTGAATTCCAGAGTGAAAGTCTAACAAAAATCAAAGAATGCTAATGTTAGGAAACCTGCTATCTCAAGGAATCTGAAACTTGACCTAGCGAAGAATGCATACCTGAGGTGTAGGGTTAATCAAATCCCTATCTTTCATAATAATGTAGGGGTGGTCTGGTCCCTAGTTTTTCAAGTTGTTGAAACCGTCATTGATCCTTCAACCTGACACAAACATCAAAAACGATTTTGTGTAAAGGAAAAAATCACTAAATTACATAAAATCGAAATGGAATGAGAAACCAAATTCTCCCTGATAAAATCTACCTGAAAGACAAGTAGAAAGTTTAAATGGCTCGCCAAATTAAGTTCACATGAGACTCCAAATTCTTTCAATGCACTTTAGGCCATGCTTCTTGCAACTACTTCTCTATAAAAATAAGAGATTGCAAGCATCACATGAGCAGTAGAAAAACAAGTATCTGAAGAAGTAAAAAACTTAGAAGAGAAACTTTATTAAAATCCTTAGGAAAAAAGTGGCGATCCCGAAACCTTAGGGTTTAGGATCGTTCGGAAACTTCTCAACCTTCTAGTGATCGATGTTAGGGTCCTCATCCCACGGCTTGGGTTTGTCATGCTTTCCCTTCGTCCCAGAAGCAGATGCTTCCCCACTGCCGAAATCTTCCATGGACGCACTACACTCGATTTCGACAGGAACGGCAGCAGCGTCGGCTGCAGCTACTTATGCAGTTCGGATCTGTCAACGGACCAAATTACATTAAGATGTCTGCAGTATACTCGTGATGTGTAAAGTATCCTTGAGATGTAATCTGATCCGTCCGATCGACAAGTGATACGGTTTGGGCTGAGGGGCAGAAGAGGAGATTGAAGGAAGGAGAGGGGCAAAGGGGTCCTTTTACTACTAGGGTATTAAGAAAAAGGGAGAAAGCGATTTTGAGGGCTTGGTGGATGGGTTTTTTTCCGCCGCCAACTTCTCCTTCTACCTCCTTCTCATGCGCGCCTTGCCGGCGCTGGTTTCCGACCACCACCTTTTCCTCTATCTCATTTTCCCTCTTCTCCTCGCGACGTCAGCCCTAGCCTTCTTCTTCCTCTCTTCTCCGTGCTTTCTGTCCGCCGCCAAGAAAAAAGGGAGGAGAAGGCATCATCTTCTTCCTCGGACGCTACTCGCCAGTGCGACGCTAGCCTCCGGCTGTCCTCTTCTCTTCTTCTCCTTCCGGACGATGCCTCCTCTCCCTGTCTCTATTTCTTCTCTCGCGAACAGACCACGTCAAGCTGAGAGGGAGGTTGGCTCGTGTGTGCACGGCGTTGCCCATAGGAACTAAGCATCCTCCTTCCTCTCCCTCTCGTGCTCCTTGCCGGCGCTCACTCCGACGCCGGCCGCCACCTCAGTTCCTCTCCTGCTCCTCTCGCCGCATCCGCCGCAACCGGGAAGAGGAGAAGCTTAGTGCTTCCTTACGGTGCCACCATCAGATGAACTCGGCATCGCCCTCCTACCCACCTGAGCCCATCAGCCGGCACCAGCAGCCGCCCTCTTCTCCCTCTTGTCACACCATAGCTGCCCTCTTCCCCTCACCACTATCCATCTCCTCCGATGCTCATTCAGCTACCTTTCGACGTCGATACAGCCGACTCCGGCCTCTCCACTGTCATTGTTGCCGCTTCCGGTGCCGATTCGACCGTTGCTATGTGTAGGCCATCGAGCCACTATGTCTCGATCTTCGTATCGCTATTATGTGTCGACATTCGAGCCGTAATGGAGTACCGATCTGTGTGCCACGGTTGTATCTCGGCCTTTGTGTTATTTTATATCCCGGCCTGCGTGCCGAAGTCCATTTCCCAGTCTATGTGCCGATTTAGTTTCCCGGCTTGCGTGTCGGTGTAGTGTCCCGGCCTGTGTGCCGATCTTATTTCCCGGCCTGCGTGTCGACCCAGTGTCCCGGCCTGCGTGCCAGTCTTGTTGTCCGGCCTGCGTGTCGGTGTTTTAGCCAGACCTGCAGCTCATCTTCTGGTTCCGCACCGCGTCCGGCTCTGCGTCGTTAGATCCAGCTCTCCAGCCTGATCAAAGTCATCTGCTCTTCCAGGTCGCGACAACTCGAGTCGCGTCCCATCCGAGGGCGCCCCCCTGGGCCAGGGTACGTTTTCCGTACTCACTCCTTATTTATTTTATTATTATATCATTAGCCGGTTACTCATATATTAGTTGGATCTGCCTCGAGCATCGGGGTACCGGGGGCCGGGTCAACCCGGTCGCTGGCTGCAGGTAGCGTTGACCAGAGGACTTTTGAAGACTCGGTCAACACGAAGGTCATCTCAGCATACCTCCCCTCCGGGACGTCGCGATGCCAGTCAACATTCTCGCCACCTCACCCGACGGTCCGTCCGACTCAGCTTCCAGACCGGATCAAATTTGGCGCCGTCTGTGAGAATCTTCTCCATCTGTTCTGGAACGTGAAGATGGACGACGTCGGGAGGTTCTCTTCTATTATCACAACCCTGGAGGATCCTGACAGATATATCATCTTCGGCCCTCACTGCACGGGTATTCGGGAGTTGAGGAATTGAGCGGGGCTTCAGCTGGCCGACAGGTTAGTTTTTCCATTACATTTTTTCCCTAACTCCACGGGTATTCGGGAGTTAAGGGACTGAGACAAACCCTTAGCCGGTTGGCAAGGCTCCCCGATCAGGTACGATTACAAGCTCTGTTCTCTTTTTACGATTATAGGAACTGCTATATTTCCCTGATAAAAGAGTAAGAACCTAGTTCCTTGATCATAGACTAGAGCCTTCGATTTCTGGTCAAACACTAGGGGCCCAGCTCCCCGTTCATACACTTGGGACACAGCTCCCTACTCATACTTTAGGGGCACAGCTCCCCACTCATACACTAGAGCACAGCTCCCCGATCATTAACTTGCAGTACCACTTCCCGATCAGGATCTAAGGGTCTCGCTCTTCGATAAAAGAGCTAGGGACCTTACTCTCCAATCAGGGACCAGGGATTCAACTCCCCGATCAGACTCTGCTTCCTTCAACCATGATGCTCTGCTTACTTATACTTTTATGAAATCTGCTCTCCTATATTACCATGGGTTTCATTCTCTTTGACGGTCGGGGCTCATATTATCATCTTCTCCCCTCGCTCCACGGGTTTTCGGGAGTTGAGGGATCGAGACAGATCCGCAGTCGGTTGGCACCCCACCGCTGTCAGGTATGACATAAGCTTTATTTCCTCATGCTGTTACATGCTTCGCTTTTACTAGCTTCAAAGCTTATCCTTCCCCGTTCGGGGTTGAGCGATTGTCACTGGTCTCAGACCAGCTTATTGGATTTCTTATCTCCCCCGTTCGGGGTCGAGTTATCACCACCGATCTCAGACCGGAGTATCATTACTGGTCTCGGACCAGCGCCATCGCCACCGGTCTCGGACCAGAGTATCATTACTGGTCTTGGACTAGCGCCATCGCCACCGGTCTCGGACCGGAGTATCATTACTGGTCTCGGACCAGCGCCATCGCCACCGGTCTCGGACCGGAGTATCATTACTGGTCTCGGACCAGCGCCATCGCCACTGGTCTCGGACCGGAGTATCATTACTGGTCTCGGACCAGTGCCATCCAACTGAGTTATCAGTACTTGCTCTCACGATCAAATCCCAGATTCTCGAGCCGTTCGGCCGAGTTATAAGTGAGCTTGCTCTCATGACCAAGTTCGAGACTCTCGAATCGATCGACCGAGTTATAAGTGAGCATGCACTTATGACCAAGTCCCTAGCTCTCGAGCCGTTTGAACGAGTTATAAGTGAGTTGTTCTCACGATCAAGTCTCAGACTCTTGAGTCATTCGGTCGAGTTATAAGTGAGCTTGCTCTCACGACCAAGTCTGACTCTCGAGCTGATCAGCCGAGTTATAAGTGAGCTTGCTCTCACGACCAAGTTCCAAACTCTCGAGTCGTTCGACCGAGTTATAAGTGAGCTTGCTTTCATAACCAAATACTAAACTCTCGAGTCAATCGGTTGAGTTATAAGTAAGCATGCTCTATTACCAAGTCACATACTCTCGAGTCATTTGGCTGATTTATAAGTGAACTTGCTCTCATGACCAAATCCCAGACTCTCGCCTCGGTTGGCCAAGTTATAAGTGAGCTTGCTCTCACGATCAAGTCCCAGCGAGAATTAAAAGTGAGCTCTGTTCTCACGCCCAACGACCTTTCAGGCCGGTAGCCCCAGACTCTCGCCTCAGTGTGAGTTATAAGTGAGCTCTGCTCTCACGCACAACGACCTTTCAGGTCGGCTCCCATGCAAGAATTAAAAGTGAGCTCTGTTCTCACGCCCAACGAAAGGTCGGTAGTCCCAGACTCTCGCCTCAATGCGAGTTATAAGTGAGCTCTTCTCTCACGCCCAACGACCTTTCAGGTCGGCTCCCATGCGAGAATTAAAAGTGAGCTCTGTTCTCATGCCCAACGACCTTTCAGGTCGGTAGTCCCAGACTTCTGACGGTCATGGCTCAGATTATTCTCTTCTCCCCTTGCTCCCCGGGTATTTGGGAGTTGAGGGACCGAGATGGATCCTCAGTCGGTTGACATCACTTTGTGATTAGGTATGATAAAGGTTCTGTCCCCTTATATTGCTACAGGTTTCGTTTCTATGGGCTTCAAGGCTTATCCTCACCCGTTCGGGGTTGAGCTATTACCACCAGTCTCGGACCAGAGTATTACCACAGGTCTCGGATCAGAGTATCATTAACGATCTCTCGGTCAGGCGGTCAGACCAATTCCCAGTCAGTCTTCCAGACAAATTCCTGGTCGGGCTTTCAGACAAATTCCCGGTTAGGCTTTCAGACAAATTCCCAATCGGGCTATCAGACAAATTCCCGATCGGGCTTCTAGACCAAGTCCTGGTCAGACCTTCAGATCAATTCCTGGTCAGGCCACCAAACTGCTTCTTTGTCAGGCCCTCAGATTGTTTCAGGGTCAAGTCTCCAGATCGAGTACTGGTCAGGCCTCCAGAGCACCTCCCGGTCGGGGTCCCTGACTCTCGCCCCAGTGCGAGTTATAAGTGAACTATGCTCTCACGCCTCCAGACTCTCGCCCCAGTGCGAGTTATAAGTGAGTTCTGCTCTAACGCTCAACGACCTTTCGGTCGGCACTCATCTCTCTGCTCGCAGCTCTGCCTGACACTCACCGCACTCGCTCTGCTCACTTGCCGCTCTGCCCGGCACCCATTATACTCACTCTGCTCGCTGCGCTGTAGAACACTCGGCTCCCACGTTCCACTCATCACTGTTGCTCAGTCGGCATTCATCGCTTCACTCATCGCTCTGCTCGGCACTCATTGTACACACTTCGCCGCTTTGCTCGGGACTCATCCTTAACGCTTCGCTTACCGCTGTAGCTCGGTCAGCACTCACCGCTCACTCGCCATTCTGCCCGACACCCATCCCACGTGATTCACTCGTCGCTCTGCTCGACACTTTTCGTTCACGTCTAGCTCATCGCTGTTGTTTGGCCGTTGGCTCGACTACTCACTGGTATCGCTCGGCTACTCGGTTTACGTTGATCGACCTATCACTTAAGGGCTTCCTCGGTTATTCACTTGACTTCGCTCGCCCTCGCTCGCCCATTCTTAGCTTGCTTAGTCGACACTCGCTCAGTCGACACTCGCTCGGTCGGCACTTGCTCAGTCGACACTCGCTCAGTCGACACTTGCTCGGTCGGCACTTGCTCGGTCGGCACTCGCTCAGTCGACACTCGCTCGGTCGGCACTCGCTTGGTCGGCACCCGCTCAGTCGATACTTGCTCAGTCGACACTCGCTCGGTCGGCACTTGCTCGGTCGGCACTCGCTCAGTCAACACTCGCTCGGTCGGCACTCGCTCGGTCGGCACCCGCTCAGTCGATACTCGCTCAGTCGGCACTCGCTCGGTTGCCTGCTCGGTTTTCCCCATCCAGCTCAGCATCACCACAGCTACTCATTCGACGTCATATGACAGACCCGCGATATGAGTCTGCATTCAGTGGCGATTCTTTGTTTTAGTTGGATGGGTCTAGTCAGTCGGACTTACGCCTCCTTCGACTAGACTTGAGGGGGAGGCTTGTGATACGGTTTGGGCTGAGGGGCAGAAGAGGAGATTGAAGGAAGGAGAGGGGCAAAGGGGTCCTTTTACTGCTAGGGTATTAAGAAAAAGGGAGAAAGCGATTTTGAGGGTCTTGGTGGATGGGTTTTTTTCCGCCGCCAACTTCTCCTTCTACCTCCTTCTCATGCGTGCCTCGCCGGCGCTGGTTTCCGGCCACCACCTTTTCCTCTATCTCTTTCTCCCTCTTCTCCTCGCGATGCCAGCCCTAGCCTTCTTCTGTCCGTCGCCAAGAAAAAAGGGAGGAGAAGGCATCATCTTCTTCCTCGGACGCTACTCGCCAGCGCGACGCCAGCCTCCGGTTGTCCTCTTCTCTTCTTCTCCTTCCGGACGATGCCTCCTCTCCCTCTCTCTATTTCTTCTCTCGCGAACAGACCACGTCAAGCTGAGAGGGAGGTTGGCTCGTGTGTGCACGGCGCTGCCCATAGGAACTAAGCATCCTCCTTCCTCTCCCTCTCGCGCTCCTTGCCGGCGCTCACTCCGACGCCGACCGCCACCTCAGTTCCTCTCCTGCTCCTCTCGCCGCATCCGCCGCAACCGGGAAGAGGAGAAGCTTAGTGCTTCCTTACGGTGCCACCATCAGACGAACTCGGCATCGCCCTCCTACCCACCTGAGCCCATCAGCCGGCACCAGCAACCGCCCTCTTTTCCCTCTTGTCACACCACAGCTGCCCTCTTCCCCTCACCACTATCCATCTCCTTCGATGCTCATTCAGCTACCTTTCGACGTCGATACAGCCGACTCCGGCCTCTCCACTATCATTGTCGCCGCTTCCGGTGCCGATTCGACCGTTGCTATGTGTAGGCCATCGAGCCACTATGTCTCGCTCTTCGTATCGCTATTATGTGTCGACATTCGAGCCGCAATGGAGTACCGATCTGTGTGCCACGGTTGTATCTCAGCCTTTGTGTTATTTTATATCCCGGCCTGCGTGTCGAAGTCCATTTCCCAGCCTATGTGCCAATTTAGTTTCCCGGCTTGTGTGTCGGTGTAGTGTCCCAGCCTGTGTGTCGATCTTATTTCCCGTCCTGCGTGCCGACCCAGTGTCCCGGTCTGCGTGCCGGTCTTGTTGTCTGGCCTGCGTGTCGGTGTTTTAGCCAGACCTGCAGCTCATCTTCTAGTTCCGCACCGCGTCCGACTCTGCGCCGTTAGATCCAGCTCTCCAGCTTGATCAGAGTCATCTGCTCTTCCGGGTCGCGACAACTCGAGCCGCGTCCCATCCGAGGGCGCCCCCCTGGGCCAGGGTACGTTTTCCGTACTCACTCCTTATTTATTTCATTATTATATCATTAGCCGGTTACTCATATATTCGTTGGATCTACCTCGAGCATCGGGGTACCGGGGACCGGGTCAACCCGGTCGCTGGCTGCAGGTAGCGTTGACCAGAGGACTTTTGAAGACTCGGTCAACACGAAGGCCATCTCAGCATACCTCCCCTCCGGGACGTCGCGACGCCAGTCAACATTCTCGCCACCTCACCCGACGGTCCGTCCGACTCAGATTCCGGACTGGATCAACAAGGGATACGGGGACAGAGAAATTTAGGGACAGAAGATCCGAATTGCTAATTATGGACAGCCGGGATCCTCTTGACCACAACTCTGGACCAGGGGTTGTTACATGTGAGATCCATCGACCTGTATAATAGGCGGGGTCCATAAAATCTTATTTATAAATGAAATGGTCCATTTTACAAAAGTACGAGCCTCACTTATGGGAGTTCGGATCCTTTGTCCCCAAATTTCTCTGTCCCCGTGTCCCCTTGCTGATTGGACGGACCTGATTATATCTCAAGGATGTCTTGCACATCACAAGGATACTGCACACATTTTAAAGATGTCATGATACCTTGAGATGTAATCTGGTCCGTCCGATCGGCAGAGGATACAGAGACAGAGAAATTTAGGGACAGAGGATCTGAACTACACTTATGGGAGGGATAGAGAATAAGGCTTCTAATCATTAGTAAAAAATTATTTATACTCATTAAATTAAATTAAATTAATTAAATAAATTTAAACATATATCTTTAATTCATTTAATATTAATAAATAATATTTATGTATCATATTTATTAATAAAAAATTCATCAATTTATTAAATAAATTAAAATAAATAATGAAATTTTAAATTATCAAACTCAATAACCAATTAAACAAATAAAAAGTTTAAACAATCAAGAAAAGTTTAAATTAAGGTCTAATAACATCTAAACGAACTAAGTTTTAACCCAACTTAAACTGGTAAAAAATAAACAAAGCTTGAATAATCATTTTAAAAACTTGGTTCATTTTAGGCTCGGTTAGATTTGGCTCAGTTACCTAATAAAAAAACTTAAATACCCTAAAACTTAGCTTAGCTTAGCTTAGCTTATTTATAACCCTAGGAAGTTGAAGGAGTCAATGCTAAGTTATTGAGCAAGCCTATCATTATATTAACCCCACTGGGCAAATTCCATTATTTGCGAACCGGCTCATGGTTTTTTATTGAACAAAGTCCATCATAATACTAACTGGGTCTGATAAAGTCCAATAACAAACATATATGTTATCTAGAGCTATCAAACGAGTCAACCCGTATCAAGGCGGGTCGCCCCGTGGCAGGCTAATCATTTAGCAGGGTGGGGCGGGTCAACCCATCAACTTGGTGGGTTGGGAAATCTCCAATCCAACCCAATCGAAGGTGGATTGCGGGTTAAACGGGCCAACCCGTAAGTCCATAAATTTTTTTTAAAAAAAAAATAAAAAAACTTTCATATCTTCAACGTTTTATTTTAAAAAGATTTTATCAATCAAATATATCCAGAAATAAATATTTTAAATATAAATGGGCACAAACGAATTCACATATTTGATGAAAAGTATTATGTTTGTAGATTATTTTTTTATCATATTTTATTACATTTTATTGTTATATCATGGAAAATGAATCGAGATTCAAGACCCTCGACCTTGTGATCAGAGCTATCATTTCTCAAAGAACATGAATGTTTTTATTTTTACAAGTTAAAGTGGATATGACATGAGATTTTTCCAAAGATGAAACTTCAAGTTTTTTTATAATTTATACATACAACACATTTGATTGTTTCATTCATGTCCTTCTAGTACTGAATGATGCATTCAAGCAAGACGTTCAAAGACTGAAGGCTGCAATAGGTGAAATTTTAAAACACAATGAAGCATATAACATTGGACTACATAATGTACCTTTCAACCCATCATTTTTCATGCTTTCCCAACAACAGTCGATCCATCTCCAAGCTATCTAGTTAAGACCACCTTTATTTGACCAACCATAACTTGGTGTGGCAAATCAACAAATGCTTCAACAACTTAAAGACCATTCCGACGAACTACAGCAAGATCTCCTTGGAAGGCTTCAAGGATTGGATATCAACAAAGGTTCTCAACACACAAAATCTGATAGTTCCACAATTTCTCAACCCGCGGGCCAACCCAAGCCCGTCGTGGCCCCACTCGCGCGGGTCGCGAACCTAGGCAGGTCGACCCGCTGCGAGTTTAGGTTAACAAAATTTCAATCTAACCCGCTTAAATTATTTGGGGGGCGGGTCAACTCAATGGACTCAACCCAAATTGACGGCTCTAATGTTATCATTTTAAAAAATAATTCTATATGATTAAAAATTAATTTATATTGGCCTATTTATAAAATAAACCATCTATGTTCATATTCAATTAATTATTTTAAAAAAATAATAATAATTAATAATAAACATGTGTAAATATGTACGCTTTCATCTAAATTATTTGGGTAATTTACCAAATATCTTAGGTAAATATGTGTTTTTCCCAAATACATGCAGTTTTAGAAATGTCCAAACAATATAGCCTCTTTCTTCCTTTTACGGTTCATTGACAAAAATTGAATACAATTTCTCTCCTTTTTTTTTTCTCTTCTCTCTTTTGCATCCATGCATGCAGGCAATCAACACTATTGTGTTGATGATTTGAAAACTAGCAACAATAGTGTTGATTTTAGATAGTGTTGATTTTGAAAATCCTAAAATCAACACCATTGTGTTGCTAATTTTCGGAAATCAACAATACAATGACAAAAAAATCTAAAAAAAAATCTGATTTCCTTTTTACTGTTAATCCAAAAAATTTTAAACTTTTTACAATGTTACTAATTTCTAAAAATCAGCAACACCGTAAAAAGTGATTTAAAGTTTATACTTCATAAACAACAACACGATGAAAAGTGGTGTTGTTGATTTTTGAAAATCAACAAAACATGGTTAATTTTTTGTGTTACTAAATTTCTGTGTTTGAAATGTCCAAACAACAATGTTGTCTCTCTCTTCCTTTTTACTCTTATCTCTCTCTTCCTTTTTACTGTTCATCCAGAAAAAAAAATCCAAAAAATCGACAACACTCTATGTTGCTAATTTTTTAAAATCAGCAATACAGACACACGGTGTTACTAGAATTTTTTCAACAACACAAATATATGGTGTTGCTGGAATTTTTTTCAACAACATAGAGAAAAAATTCCAACAACACTGAGTGTTGCTGAAAAATTTTCATCAACACTGTATGTCTGTGTTGCTGATTTATAAAATCAACAACAACAGTGTTTCAGCAACACTATATGTTTGTGTTGCTGAAAAATTCCAACAAATACCATGTCTAGAATTTTTTCAGGCATATATGATGTTGTTGGAGTTTTTCCAACAACACTTTGTGTTACTGATTTCAGAAATCAGCAACACAAACACATAGTGTTGCTGAAACACAAATAAGCAACATAAACATACGATGGTGTTGGAATTTCTGAAATCAACAACAAGAGTGTTACTAAAAAATTTTAGCAACACCGTGTGTCTGTGTTGTTGATCTTCAAAAATACTAACACAGAGTGTTGCTGAAAAAAATTTAGCAACACGGACACAACACTATCCTTTTTATACTCGCTGAGTCATTGCACTTAATGTTGTTGGAGCAATCTAGGTGTCCTAGGTTTTGATATTTGGGCAAAGGTTTAAGTTAGATTTATTGTTGTATTTGATATGCATTATGAGTGTGCAGGATACAGGTACAATAACGTAAATCCAAGTATGACTTGGTAATGGATGAAGTTCCGGAGGTGCGACCTCTTGGCAAAGGAAGACTCGACAACAATGACAAGGTCGATGGAAGCTTCAAAAGGAAATGCGTGAAGGATGGAGAGGCATCCGAGGGACGCGAGGTTGATGGAAGAGGTTAGAAGGATAGGTCTAGGTTGTATGGGCAAGGACGAGTGCATGAGAGACTGTACTTAGGGTAAAATTCCAGTGTATACTATAACAGTACTAAACATTACTATAGCGTTACTGTAGCAGTCGACTGGTGTTTTCATCAGTCAAATGGTAGCCGATCGTTGGCTTGTAACGATCGAATTTCACTTATGACCAGTCGACTGGTGGTGGGAAACACAGCTAGGTGTTTCCTCCCGAGCTCTATTTAATAGAGCTCGGGATGCTTGGCCAAGGTTGATGAAAATAGAGGTGGTTAACCCCTATTAGAGTCTCCAATGCCTTCTTAAGTGATCAAGAGCTTGTACGAGTTTGTGGCGAGGTTTCTCCCACAAGGAGCTACTCGAGCTAGCCGAAAGTTTTTCGGAGAATCATCCACCAACGGATCGGGATCGTCCACCTTACGGACAACCGTGGAGTAGGAGCTTTATCTCCGAACCACGTTAAATCAACGTGTTAGATTTGCTTTCTCTTGTTAGTATTTGTTTTTGTATTCCATTGTGTATACTAATCATTGTAGGAAGCAAACGTTGGGTGAGTTCTATTCACCCCCCCCCCCTCTAGCAGCATCAAGGTCCCAACAAGTGGTATCAGAGAGGGTCGCTCTTCTACGGACTAATCGCGAGGGAGCAAAGTGTTAGAGGAAGATGGAGTCCGAAGACCCTCTAGGATGGGATATCTAAATGTCACCTCCATATAATCGAGATGATTTTGAGTATTGGAGGAAGCGGTTAGAGACTTGGTTCCAAATGAATTATAACCAATGGAACCATTTGAAGCTCCAACAGATAAGAAGGGAAAGCACCTCTTGCCTCGGTATTAGACCAAGGAGCAAAGGGAGCAATCAGAGGTGGACAAGGAGGTAACTAGAATTTTGATTAATTTATTACCTCTTAATTTGATATTGAATGTAGGTGAATACAAGAATGCAAGCGACCTTTAGAAAAAGGTAATTGCGCTTCATGAGGATCCTACAAAACTCCAAGTAGTGGAGGAGCCCAAGGAGAAGGGCTCATTGGTCCAAGAGGAAAAAGGACCAATCGGATGTTGACACGTGTTCAACATCCGAGGAGGAGAAGGAAGATGAGGGGGTATCATTCACATCTTCAAGGGAGAAAGAAGTGGAATCATCCACATCTTCAAGTAAAGAGGAAGAAAAGCAATCCAAGGAAGAGGAGATCTTGGAAGCTCAATCCTTCATCTCAACTACCAAGAAAAGCACAAAGGATCACATCAAATACTTTGAGTGTGGTAAGATGGGGCACTATACAAGAGTATGTGTCCTTCGCTCAAGAAGGTAAAGGAGGTAAACCCTAAAATCACTAAAGTTAGTTTAGAAATTAATGTGAGTTGTAGGAAGAAGAAGAATGAGAAGAAGCACATTAGGTGTTTTACATGTGACGAGTGGGGTCACTACCACACAAAGTACCCAAGGAGAGGAGAGCTTAAGAAATTGGCGCACTTGAAGAAATGGGAAAAGAAGAAGAGCTCAAGTCAAGGAGGAGCTTCAAAAGTAAAAGGGAAGGTAATCCCTATTTTAAAATTTAATCCAAGCTCTAATTCTTATATGCTTGTTAAAAATACTGTAGGTTATTTACCCAAGCATAATCATGGATTTAGGTCAATGATAAGAATAGGGTTAATGTAGGTGATAACCCTATGAGGCTTATTCATGCTAAATCTAGTAAGGGTAAACCTAATAAGACCCAAATCACTTTGCTTAAGGGAAGAAAAGTGGGTGAAAACCTAAGCATAAATCCTAAGAAGAAGAGACATATGCCTAGGAAGGTGGGTAGGTCTAGGGATGTCCAAGGTGGGCATGTTAATTCAAGAGTTAGAACCCTAGAATTAGAAAATCAAGCCTTGAAGGTAAGGTTTGAAGAGATGGGGTGTAAAATACCGGAAAAAAGGGCAGATAATAAGAAGGGGAATTTTCCAGAATTTTTAGGAATTTTTCGGAGCTCGTATGGACGAGTTTACGGGGATAAAAATGGGGGTCCAGGAAAGCCTGTTTAGGCTACCCATTTAAGCGAGGAGAAGTTTGATTTTTCTTTTATTCTTTCCTTTTCTTTTATTTATTTTCTTTCCTTCGTTTCTCTGCCTCCTCCCCGTATGCCCGAGGCTTCGCCCGACACCATCTCTACCGTGCCCTAACCGCTCGAGGCGGTTTTCCATCTCCTCCTATCCTCTCCCGAGCTTTTCCCCATCTCCTTTGCTCGTCTCTGCCCTAATCTCTTCACGCAATAGCCATCCCCGATGTCGATTTCTCTTCCTCCTCTTCTCTCCCGAGCCGCACACCGCCGGCCGCCTGTCCTCAGCAAAAGAGCGCGCCGTCGACTGCCTACTCTGCCCAGGCGCTAACCTAGTTCTGCGGCTACCAACCCGATCGCCGACAGGGTCTTCTGCCAGAGGTTCGAGAGAGGGGCTAGCTTCACCCGAGCCCTTTTCCTTGTGCAATCGTGCCCTATATCTCTTTTGTCGGCTCCGATCAGTCCTCGCGACAACACAGCTTTGCCCTAGCTGGCTCTGGAAGGTAAGTGTTATATCCTATTCGTGATATAGGTCTAGGTCTCCTTCTCTGTTCTTGATCCTCCTATTTCTTGGCTGAGGATTTAGGTCACGGGATTGGAGAAGAAGAGTGAGGTTCTATTCTGTAGATCTGAAATTATGTTATGTAAGATTCCTTGATTCCGGCAGAAATACCATCCAGTAGCTAATCTTGGTCCAGCAGCAGTAAGGTAAGGGTTTTGGTGTATGGATTGAGTTGGCACGCTCTTGATACATGTTGTTTTAGGTATGAATTGTTACATACATAATTGGTTATGGAATGATTTAGGTACGTTTTGATACATGGTAAATTATAGTCATGTTTCGAATTTGATATTAGTTAGGTATGATCATTTTTGTTGTAGATGAATTATACTCGATGGTTAGGTTGATTAGGGTTTTACCCTAATTTAACCTTAAAGATTTTATTTGGCCATTCCTTTGAATGTTAGCTAAATAAAAGTATATATATTGGTGACACAGGACTTTGATGCGAGACGAGCCTCTCGACGTCGAATTTGGACCGGTTTGGACTTTTCTATTGGAGGCGGGTACTTTGACTTTATGTCAATTGATATGCATAATAATGTTTTTAACAAATAGCAATGATTGTGTTTCTTATTTGCTTCGGTTGATCACTACACGATCGGTTACATGCTTGTTTGTTTATTTGTTATGCACATCATGTTATTATTTATCTGATTATACATGTTTATAGGGGTAGTGACACAATCATGTTATATATTATGTTCAAGACCTAGGATTTTTTAATACCTTATCTGATTTGTGTACCTTTGATTTGGCTCATTATTCTATGATACACATTATATATATATATGGATATTGATATGTTGTTCAGGATTTTTGCCATGCTTAGTATCATGCACCATTCGCATGATTGCATGCTGCGTGATAGTTAGCTCCATTATTGTTGAGCACATCGCCAGTTTCATCTCTGTCGGTGCTCCGTTGGTCCGCTCATGGGTAGTGTGACGCAGCGTGGTAACACGTCAGTTTTGCTCTGTCGGTGCTCCGTTGGTCCGCTCATGGATAGTGTGACGCAGCGTGGTAGCACGTCAGGGATCCCTCCTCGTCATTGTGTACCGGGAGATGAGAGCACTGAGCTCCCCCATTTATAATTTAGGGTAGGAGGATAGGTGTACTCCGACAGTATCCCGTCCACTCGGTCACTCATCAGGAGCAGTGATGGCAGAGTGTACGGTTGTCACAAACCTACCCACTCGGTCTCACCATTGTGTGTGAGATGGCTGACTGGCGTCAGGGGTGACCATGACATTGACATCATATGCATGATGCATTTATTGCTTGTGTTTGCTGCATTTACTTGCTGCATTTATATGGATGCATATGATTGACATGCATATAGGATTTATGACACTCTCGGTCTGACGACCTGTTGTACTTATACCCTGGTCCTGGTTAGTACAGTTTTCTTCTCCTTATTTAGTTGCATTTATCCTTATTGTATCAGGAGACTGTACTCATGATTAGTGTTGGTTGCTATTTTCTTTATTATGCATATCAGTTGTTACCCGCTGAGTGTTGGACTCACACCCTCCTCCGTTGTTATTTTCAAGTTGATACTGTCCGGAGAGTTCCAGTCGCTAGTCCCCTGCAGTTCACGAGGGTGTGTGTTGATCTTGTGGTTTTCTTTATTAAACTATGTTTAGACTTATTCTGTTTTGATACTTTGCATCTTGAATGGATTTTTACTTGTCGATGGATTTTTATTCGATATGATGCTCTACATGCCTGCCTAGACAGCAGAAGAGGTGAGTTGATTTTATCGTCGGATTTGAGCTTTATGGGTGTAGTGGACTAGGACATCAGTTTTGTGCTTTATGAGTGTAGTTGAGTAGGGTTGTTTTTGAGTCTTCTTATCACTGCTCTAGGTTGTTCACTATTAAACTGTGTGGATGTCTGTGTGATGTATTTTTATTATTGTGATTTTTCCGGCCGTGTTGGCCGATGTATATGTGGCCCTGGGGGCAATGTATAAAGTTTCAGATTGTCACCCGTATAGGAGAGATGCTGTCGAAATTTCTTCTGGCAGGGACTCTCCCGGGGGTGACATGGAGAAAGTTCTAGATAGGTTCATTATTGGACCTAGAGGACTTGACATGTGTTTAGATGGTCAAAGATCCAAAAGTGTCAAATTGGGTCCCTCCCATGCCAAGTGGAGGTCAAGTGCTAGGGTGACACATGACATTGGTAAGGGAGGTGTGACAAAGGACAAGGATGAGTCATCCAAGGCCAATAAGAAAGAATATTCTAGGGTGACATATAATTATGGCAATGATGAGGTTGTTAATACAGTCTGACCTGGCTGTTGTTTTGATGATTGACACTGATTTAAGTTTGTATCAGATATTAATTAAACTCAGACTGATTAATGATCAAGGTTGATCATGTGGAGAGGAAAAGTCCAAGTACGGATACTTGGCACGCGAAGTCGGAGAGGGCTCGGTAGCTCGTTCTCCGGACTAGGTCAGAGAGGGCTCGGTAGCTCGGTCTCTGGACCGGACGAAGTCGGAGAGGGCTCGGTAGCTCGTTCTCCGGACTAGGTCAGAGAGGGCTCGGTAGCTCGTTCTCTGGACCGGACGAAGTCGGAGAGGGATCGGTAGCTCGTTCTCCGGATTAGGTCAGAGAGGGCTCGGTAGCTCGGTCTCTGGACCGGACGAAGTCGGAGAGGGCTCGGTAGCTCGTTCTCCGGATTCGGTCAGAGAGGGCTCGGTAGCTCGGTCTCTGGACCAGGAAGACGTTAGGGTTTAGGGCTGGGAAGCTCTAAAACTAACACAGAGACATTGGATCGGTCTGTTGACCGATCCAGTGATACGTTGGTTGACTGGATCGGTCTGTCGACCGATCCAGTGATACCTGGGTCATCTAATCGGTCTCGTGACCGATCAGTAACCACACAGAAACAATCTGTGGATTATCTGATCGGTCTCGTGACCGATCAGTAACCACACAGAAGCAATCTGTGGGCTATCTGATCGGTCTATGGACCGATCAGAAGGATGCGATGGGATTCAGAGCGATAGGGAGAATCGATCTGTGGACCGATCCACCCATAGGCTGATCGGTCCACAGACCGATCAGAATCATCCCAGACCGATCAGGGTGTGTCCTGATCGGTCTGGAAGGCTATGGATCGGTCTGTTGACCGATCCACAACAATGTCGTTTGTCTTCTGCTGTTTCTCTGCGATTTCTGATTCACCTGATCAAATCATCTGCTGTGAGATTTTTGAGTTACAGGTTGTAGGTGTCGTGCCAGTGCTTAATTTCAAATTAAGCTCCATCAGAAGAATAAGACCAAATGCTCTTTCTACTATGTTTCGCTGCAAATGGTGCAATTGGAGCATCAACGTTCACTGGCTGCGATCAGTTGGAAATAGCTTGACTCTTGCTTATTGGTTCGAGCTCAGAGACACTAGTGAAGACCATGGATAGTATTGGTGTGAGTTCAGAGAACCAGATGAGGAGGAAGAGTGATTGGCGATACCTGAGTTGGTCGCAGTGATTCGATACAGGTGACAGTGATTCGGCTCTGGCTGAAGACAGTGAGAAAGAAGCAGAATAAGAAGAAGGCAGAAGAGAGGTTTGGTAAGATTTTTGAAACTCTCTGTCGACCGAAGCAAGGGTGCTGTGTTGTTGAGCTCTTGGCTGAGGAATCCCTTCTGTCTTTGCGTTCTGCTTCGTGGCTGTAAGTTTCATTGTTCATTTCTTTTGGCCACTGAATTCTGTAAGTCCTGTGCTCCATTTCAAATCTTTTTTGTGACGTTGTGGAGAGGTTACTCCACCTAGAAGGAGAAATACTTAGCCGGAATTTGTCCGGGGTGTGATCTACCGAAAGATCAAGGGATCGTCCACCTTACGGACACGCCGAGGAGTAGGGGCAAGTTATCCCCGAACCTCGTACATACTTGTGTAAGCTGTGGGTTGTGTTTCTTTCCTTGCATCAGCTTTCTTTTTGTTTATTTCTCCTGTGCTAACAAGCTTTTGTGAGGAATTGATTGAGTTTTTAGCGGATGCTATTCACACCCCCCTTCTCTAGCCATCCGAAGTTCCTAACAAGTGGTATCAGAGTCAGGTTCTCTTCATCCGTATTAACACCCTAAAGAGCAAGAAGATGGCTATGAAGGAAGGTTTTAGCACCAATCGTCCACCCTACTTCGATGGAGCAGACTTCCAATATTGGAAGAGCCGTATGGAGTATTATCTCAAGACCGACATCTCCATGTGGTTCTCGGTCAAGGAAGGGTTCACACCTCCGAAGGACGAAGAAGGTAAGGAACTAGAATCATCAAGGTGGTCCGCCGAGCAAACTCGCAAAGGACAAGCCGATGCCAAGGCAATGGTCACTCTACAATGTGGGATAGCCAAAGATCAACTTGTCAAGGTAGGTCCATTTGTGAGTGCAAAAGATTTGTGGAACAAGCTCATCGAGCTCCAAGAAGGAACCCGAGACTCTCGGATCGCCAAGAGAGACTTGTTCCTAAACCAACTACAAAATCTCACCATGAAGGAGAACAAAACGGTAAGTGAACTACACGGAAGGTTCAAAAAGATCATCAATGGTCTTCATTCCGTAGATGAACGCGTAGAGAATCGCGATCTTGTAAGGTACGCTCTCAAAGCCTTTCCGAGGAATGCCTTGTGGTCATCTATGGTAGATGCCTACAAGGTCTCCAAGGACCTTTCAATTGTTAAATTAGATGAATTCTTTTGTGAAATGGAACTTCATGAACTTGCTAACAAGGGTCAAAAAGAGAAAGGTATTGCCTTAGTTGCAGGAGAAAAGAGCAAGGATGGAAGAAGGAAGAAAGAAAAGAAGAAGGAGAAAGAGATTCCTACATCCTCATCCTCCTCCGAGTCCGATGATGAAGGTGGATCATCATCAAGCGAGATGGCCAACTTCGTGAGAAGAATCATGAGAAGGAGCCGGAGATACAAAGGGAAAGGTAAGTCTATTGATCAAAATGTTGATAAGACTAATGTTACATGTTATGAGTGTAGCAAGAAAGGACACTATTGGAGCGAGTGTCCAAAACTAAAGAAGAAGGAGGAAAGGGCCAAGAAGAAGAAAGCTCTCAAAGCTACTTGGGATGAATCCTCCTCAAGCTCATCGGAGGAAGAGAAGAAGGAGAAAAGTACTCGTCAATTAGCACTCATGGCAAGGGAGGAATCGGACTCCGGAAGTGATACATCAGCCGCGGCTTCATCATCTTTGGATGATGAAGAGGTAACCTCTCAGCATTTAGAAAAGTGCTATAAAACTATTGCACATTTATCTACTTTACTTAAGAAATCAAAAATAGAAATTAAATCATTAAAAGATGAAGTAGAACACTTGAAGACTCTTAGGGAAGATGAGGTTGATGACCTACATCAAGAGCTTCTTGAAGATGAAAACAAAGCCCTAAAGAGTGAAGTTGAGAAACTCAAGAAAATGCTTGAGAAATTCTCATCTAGCTCTAAGACCTTAGATATGATTCTAAATGCCCAAAGGGCGGTCTACAACAAGGCTGGGTTAGGATATCAACCTAAGGAGTCTAGTTTCATTTCCTTAGTGTCTAGAACCCAATTTCATAGATCACATGCTTCTAGGGTTCATGAGACTAGGAAGGGTGTGACCAAGGCATGGGTTCCTAGGTCTTTCATTGTAGATGCATTAGGTCCCAAGATTTGGGTACCTAAAACATCTATCTTTCGTGTCTTGTAGGCATTTCTCAAGGGGGAGCATCTATCAACTTGGTTTGTTGATAGTGGATGCTCCAAGCACATGACCGGGGACAAGTCACTCTTTACTACCCTTCAAAATAAAAATAGAGGTAATGTGTCCTTTGGTAATAATGGTAGTCTTAAGGTGATAGGAGTTGGAGATATTCATATATCCGAATGTCTCCAAATCAAAAATGTCCTTCTAGTCAAGGGGATGACCTTTAATCTCCTAAGTGTCAGCCAATTGTGTGATATGAGTTACACAATTGAGTTTCATTCAAGTCAATGTCTGGTCAAACACATTGACACACTTGACACGGTACTAGTAGGCACAAGGGTAGACAACATTTATCAAGTATCTTTTAAAAGTGCTACTAATGCCTCTGCTAAGTGTTTCATGTCAAAAGAAGAAGAATCATGGTTGTGGCATAGGAGGATGACCCATGTGAACATGAAGAATATTCGAAAGCTGGCCAACAAAGGATTAGTGCAAGACTTACAAAGCATCAAGTACCAAAAGACAAAATTATGTGATGCATGTCAAAAGGGTAAGCAAACAAAAGCGTCTCATAAAGGTAAAAGCGCTATAAGTACATCTACTGCTTTAGATTTATTGCATATGGATTTGTTTGATTGCAGTAATATTATTTCATTGAATGGAAGTAGATACTGCTTAGTGATCAGTGATGATTTTACTAGATATACATAGACTTTCTTTTTGAAAAATAAGGATCAAACCATAGATATTTTTGTTTCCTTTTGTAGAAGAACCGAAAATGAAAAATCAACAACAAGTAAAACAATTAGAAGTGATCATGGTGGAGAATTTCAAAACCATAGATTTTTAGAGTTTTGTCAAGAAAAAGGATATAGGCATGAGTTCTCTACTCCAATGACCCCACAACAAAATGGGGTTGTGGAGAGAAAGAACCGAGTCTTGCAAGAGGTTGCACGAAGCATGCTCAATGAGTACTCACCGAGCTACTTATGGGCTGAAGCTGTAAATACCGCTTGCTATGTGCAAAACCGAGTCTTGATACATAGGTTTTTAGGAAAGACTCCCCATGAACTTTGGTTTGGGAAACCCCTACAATTAAACATCTTAGGGTGTTTGGTTGTAAGGTGTTTATCTTGAACACCAAGGATCATCTTGGAAAGTTCACGGCTAAGGCTGACGAAGGGATACTAGTCGGGTACTCTCTCATTAGCAAAGCCTATCGAGTCTACAACAATAGGACTAAATTGATTGAAGAGTCCTCGGATGTAGCATTTGAAGAAATTCCTAAATCAAATGATCAATCAAGGGATGTAGGAGAAATTCAATTTGAACTTAGAAATCTGAGTTTAAATGATCAAAACATAGAGAGAGTCGAAATTGACTCCGATGATGATGAGCAAAGGCAAGAGAGGGCTCAGTCTGATCCTTTACCTGATACTGAGCCCTTGCCTGTGTCTAGTGAGACCACTCATGAGGCACTGCCAACACCAAGGCAATCTAGGATAGCCTCTAGTCATCCCCAAGACTAGATTGTGGGAGACATTCAACAAGGGGTTAGGACTAGATCATTCTTTAGAAATGAGTCTAATGAGGTCGCCTTGATCTCAGAAATCGAACCAAAATTAGTTGATGAGGCATTGCACGATCTGATTGGATCATAGCTATGCAAGATGAGTTAGGTCAATTTGAAAGGAGCCAAGTGTGGGACTTAGTTCCTAGACCTAAGAAGACCACCATTATTGGAACCAAATGGGTCTTCAAAAATAAGTTAAACCAAAAGGGAGAAGTCGTAAGAAACAAGGCAAGACTTGTAGCCAAGGGCTATAGTCAAGTCGAAGGCCTCGATTATGATGAGACTTATGCTCCCATGGCCCGACTAGAGTCCATTCGTTTAATGCTAGCTTTTGCTACACATATAGGTTTCAAGCTCTATCAAATGGACGTTAAATCGGCCTTCTTAAACGGTTTTATTAAAGAAGAGGTCTATGTTGAACAACCACCGGGGTTTGTGAATACCGAAGTTCCAAACCACGTGTACAAGCTCAAGAAAGCTCTTTATGGGCTTAAACAAGCACCTCGAGCTTGGTACGAAAAGTTGTCAACTTACTTACTAGAAAAGGGTTTTGTAAGAGGTCAAATAGACCCAACACTATTTCTGCGTAGAGATGGTGAAAACATATTTGTAGCCCAGGTGTATGTCGATGACATAATTTGTGGCTCAAATAACAAGGGCTATTTGAATGAATTTATCACTTACATGGAAAGTGAGTTTGAGATGAGTCTGGTGGGAGAATTGGCATTCTTCCTTGGACTTGAAATCAAACAAACTCGAGATGACATCTATGTCCATCAGACGAAATACACTCAAGATATGCTCAAGAAATTCAAAATGAGTGACTCTAAGGAAGTATCCACTCCAATGGCGACGAACACTCGCCTTGACAATGATGAGAATGGAAAACCAGTTGATCTAACACAATATAGAAGCATGATCGGTAGTCTTCTATATCTCACAGCTAATCGACCGGACATACTTTTTGCTGTGGGCATGTGCGCTAGATATCAAGTATGTGCCAAGGAATCTCATTTAATTGCAGTTAAGAGAATTCTGAGATACCTTAAGGGCACAATTAGAGTAGGTCTATGGTACCCTCGTACGGAGTCTTTTGACTTGATAGGTTATACCGACTCCGATTATGATGGGTACAAATTGGATCGGAAAAGTATTAGTGGGGGTTTCCAATTTTTAGGTTCATCATTGGTTAGTTGGTCAAGTCGGAAGCAACATTGCGTTGCTCTCTCCACAACCGAGGCTGAATACATTGCCATGGGAGAGAGTGTATCACAATTGTTGTGGATGATCCACGCTCTAGAAGATTATGGGCTTTCGTATAAGGGAGTGCAAGTGTTGTGTGACAACATCAGCACAATAAACCTAACGAAAAATCCAGTCCATCATTCAAGGACCAAACACATTGAAGTGCATCATCACTTCATTAGAGATCACGTAGTTAGGGGAGACATTGCGCTCACATATGTTGAGTCAAAATCGAACCTAGCCGATATTTTCACCAAACCTCTTCCGGAAAATGAATTTAGTCATTTGAGGAGAGAATTGGGAATGTGTTTGGCTCAATAAGCCATTAGGACCCCATCATGATCGATAAGGACATTAAAACGATAAGAGGAATTGGGAAATTAATTTGGGCAACTTGGGAACATCTCACACAAACTATAAGGTTTAACAAATTATTTTTGTTTGCTAGAAATGGGGTGAGATGCTAGGATCAGCCGAATTATTCAAAATGTATCATGCATCCCTTGAATAATTAGGTTGACGAGACATAAATTGAGTATGGGGAAGACCATTACATAATTCATGTGTATTTGGTTCCTAGATCTTGCTCATATATTCCAACCAAGGAAACTTGGTTGGACCTTTGCCTAGAAATTATGTAACTCTGGTTGATGAACTGTTTGATACCTTTGACCGATACTTTTCATGATTTTGATTGAAATTAGGACAAGTACTTGAAATAATGATAGCAATTTGGTTATATTTTGACAAACTTGAAACTGAACATAACAAGGTCGGAAATTTCAATGTTTCAAGCCTTGAGTTGTCTGTTTTTCTAAATGTCTGAAACCTTCGGGCTATAATCAATTTTAGACCATGATCTTTAGGAAATAGTTATGCTTGTAGATTCTTCAGAGTCTATGTACTAGATTTGGAAGTTTCACTGGAGAAACTTATACGAATTATCGAACACCTCTACGAATTTCAGTTACTGAAATTACTGGAGAAATTTCAGTATCAGACACTGATCGGTCTACAGACCGATCAGGAGAATCCTGGATCTGTCCAGGGACCGATCAGGTTCATCCAGGAAGCCTACTGATCGTTTTCTTATCGGTCTACAGACCGATCAGGAGTTCCCTGATCGGGTCGGGGACCGATTAGGTCAGTCTGGTACTCAGAGGGCTACTGATCGCCTTCTGATCGGTCTACAGACCGATCAGAAGGTTCCCTGATCGGTCCAGGGACCGATCAGCAGTCTACTGATCGTTTTCTGATCGGTCTACAGACCGATCAGGAGGTTCCTGATGTCTCCTGATCGGACAGTCGTCCGATCATTTCAACACCTGGACTCCCTTAAATCTTCCCGATCCTTTCTTTTCCCCTTTCACGCGGAAGCCCTAGCGGACTCTTCCCTAAACCTCAACTCTTCTCTTCTCTTTGGACGCCGAAGCCCTAGCCAAAGCCCAAAAGATACTTCAATGGCACCAAGGTAACTCCATACTTCTCTAGAACTACTCACCTTGGCATTTCAGTTTCATTTCTCACCGTATCTGTGCATTGTGTTTTGGCTTTCAGGTGTTGGTGGCTCCGGTGCTCACTTACTTGCCCCATTGTATCACATTGTTAACCCTTAGGAAGAAACTAGTAGGTGAAGGAACCTCTAAGTCTAAGTCACCTGAGAAGTCGAAGTCTAAGGCTCCCTCCCGACCTCAACCATCTGTCTCCGGGAGATTTCCAAACCACCATTTTGAGGAAGCCTTTAGACAAAGAACCTTTAAATTACTCCCTTGTAGGTCTGTGGATCGAAAATTCATGGACGAATTTTGTCCAACTGTGTCAGAAATCATTGCCTACTACAAACTTGATACACTTGTCTATTTAGAACGAGATATCAATTATGACTTAGTATCTGAGTTTTATAACAATCTTCATCAAACTAATGATGTAAGTTATAAAACAAAAGTTGCTAAGCAGACTCTTGATTTCAGTTTCTCAGCCTTCTTTGACTATCTAGGTTGCCGGAGGTGTTCCGGAAATATCTTTTCGATATATACTGACTTACCAGACCCCCTACCTTCACCTTTTGATGTCACATCTGACTCTATTTATGAGTATTTCTTCAGACATCCTAGACTGGGTGGGCTAGATGAATTAGATGTTGATTTTCCTACTTTTGCAGCCTTGAGATTATCTGGCCAAGATTACATCCTATTTAAGATTGTCACAAACTGCCTTCTGCCAATCACATCTAAACCCTTGTCTAAAATCCGACCATATCATTGTCTGATGCTTTATGGATTGCGTCGGCGTCTCGATTTTGACATCATGTCCAGCATCTACTCTTCGATCATCTCCTATAGTGAGCCAAACAGCTTCACTGTTTATATGCCTTATGGGCATATCATTACAGATTGGCTCGAGACCCTTCAGATTGATGTCTCCAAGGGTAGAATAGTCAAGATGGTCAGGCAGGATTGAAGACTTGGGAAATGGGCATTTTCCAAGTCTGGCATCATAGGACAGGATGGGGGCGTTTGGTGGAAGGATGGGAGAGCTCTAGGTGAGTTACCACGGGGACCTCCACGACAGGTTGTTGCTGCGCTTGTTGCTGCTCCTACTCCTGCTGCTGCTGACGATGGAGAGGCAGATCCTGATTTGCGCTGGCAGATTGCCGAGCTGGAGAGTCGCATTGATCGGCACGATGAGCTGCTGGTTGCTGAGCTCCACGGGCTGCGCGTACGGATTGACCAGCGATACGATGAGTTACGCAGTCAGCAGCTGGCGACACATCAGGCGATTATGGGATGGATGGCCAGATACCCACCTCCGCAGGATTTCCCGGGCTATCCATCCTCGAGCAGCGGCATGCCACCTCAGGGACCCACTCCTCCCGTTGATGATGCTGATGCTCCTCATGATGAGGAGGCTGAGTGATACACATTGTTCTATGATGTCATTTTGATTATCTATGTTTTAGATATTGTTTGTTGGATACTTATGTCTGACCTGGATACTTGCTGATTTCATATATTTATGCTGCTCATTTTCTTATTTTTCTTTATGTTTCACTTCCTATTGTCTATTAATTTGCTGTTCATATGTCATGTCTTGTATGTCTCTTATTTCTTTATTACTGTCTTATAGTACACTTAGAGGGCATTCTAGGTGGATTGAGAAAAAGACAGTATGGGTTAAGGGGGAGTCCTTTAACGTTTTCTTTCATAATTCGCACCTTTTCGGTGTTTGACAAAGGGGGAGAAGATAACTAAGTTTAGAGATAAATGAAAGTTTGGCTTTAGGGGGAGGATCTTGATTCCCCTATCCTTACATGGTGTTGTATCTGTCTTAGGGGGAGGATCTTGATTCCCCTAAAATTAGGAAAATATGAACATTTCTGATCTAAACTTAAATCGTGTTGTCAAACAACAAAAAGGGGGAGATTGTTAATACAGTCTGACCTGGCTGTTGTTTTGATTATTGACACTGATTTAAGTTTGTATCAGATATTAATTAAACTCAGACTGATTAATGATCAAGGTTGATCATGTGGAGAGGAAAAGTCCAAGTACGGATACTTGGCACGCGAAGTCGGAGAGGGCTCGGTAGCTCGTTCTCTGGACTAGGTCGGAGAGGGCTCGGTAGCTCGTTCTCTGGACCGGACGTGGAGGTTGGAGCTGCGGACGAGAAAGTCGGAGAGGGCTCGGTAGCTCGTTCTCCGGACTAGGTCAGAGAGGGCTCGGTAGCTCGTTCTCTGGACCGGACGAAGTCGGAGAGGGCTCGGTAGCTCGTTCTCCGGACTAGGTCAGAGAGGGCTCGGTAGCTCGTTCTCTGGACCGGACGAAGTCGGAGAGGGCTCGGTAGCTCGGTCTCTGGACCGGACGTGGAAGTCGGAGAGGGCTCGGTAGCTTGTTTTCCAGACTAGGTCAGAGAGGGCTTGGTAGCTCGTTCTCTGGACCAGGAAGACGTTAGGGTTTAGGGCTGGGAAGCTCTAAAACTAACACAGAGACATTGGATCGGTCTGTTGACCGATCCAGTGATACGTTGGTTGACTGGATCGGTCTGTCGACCGATCCAGTGATACCTGGGTCATCTAATCGGTCTCGTGACCGATCAGTAACCACACAGAAATAATCTGTGGATTATCTGATCGGTCTCGTGACCGATCAGTAACCACACAGAAGCAATCTGTGGGTTATCTGATCGGTCTGTGGACCGATCAGAAGGAAGCGATGGGATGCGATGGGATTCAGAGCGATAGGGAGGATCGGTTTGTGGACCGATCCACCCATAGGCTGATCGGTCCACAGACCGATCAGAATCATCCCAAACCGATCAGGGTGTGTCCTGATCGGTCCGGAAGGCTATGGATCGGTCTGTTGACCGATCCACAACAATGTCGTTTATCTTCTGTTGTTTCTTTGTGATTTCTGATTCACCTGATCAAATCATCTGCTGTGAGATTTTTGAGTTACAGGTTGCAGGTGTCGTGCCAGTGCTTAATTTCAAATTAAGCTCCATCAGAAGAATAAGACCAAATGCTCTTTCTACTGTGTTTCGCTGCAAATGGTGCAATTGGAGCATCAACGTTCACTGGCTGCGATCAGTTGGAAACAGCTTGACTCTTTCTTATTGGTTCGAGCTCAGAGACACCAGTGAAGACCATGGATGGTATTGGTGTGAGTTCAGAGAACCAGATGAGGAGGAAGAGTGATTGGCGATGCCTGAGTTGGTCGCAGTGATTCGATACAGGTGACAGTGATTCGGCTCTGGCTGAAGACAGTGAGAAAGAAGCAGAATAAGAAGAAGACAGAAGAGAGGTTTGGTAAGATTTTTGAAACTCTCTGTCGACCGAAGCAAGGGTGCTGTGTTGTTGAGCTCTTGGCTGAGGAATCCCTTCTGTCTTTGTGTTCTTCTTCGTGGTTGTAAGTTTTATTGTTCATTTCTTTTGACCACTGAATTCTGTAAGTCCTGTGCTCCATTTCAAATCTTTTCTGTGACGTTGTGGAGAGGTTACTCCACCGAGAAGGAGAAATACTTAGCCGGAATTTGTCTGGGGTGTGATCTACCGAAAGATCAAGGGATCGTCCACCTTACGGACACGCCGAGGAGTAGGGGCAAGTTATCCCCGAACCTCGTACATACTTGTGTAAGCTGTGGGTTGTGTTTCTTTCCTTGCATCAGTTTTCTTTTTGTTTATTTCCACTGTGCTAACAAGTTTTTGTGAGGAATTGATTGAGTTTTTAGTGGAGGCTATTCACACCCCCCCCCCTCTCTAGCCATCCGAAGGTCCTAACAGAGGCGTCCAAGGTAAAGAACAAGAAGAAATTAACCAAAGACAAAGTGTTTAAGGTTAAGAAAGTCAAGTCTGTAGGCCAAGTGTCACCTATGGTACACCATGTGGGTATAGCCATAGTGGATGAGTCACCAAGGGAGGTGACTAAGGTTAAGATTCTTAAGGTTAGGAAGAGCCTTTGGGATCCATGGTAGATGGGTTATCAAATGTGTCAAGTGGTTAGAAGATAGACTTAAGTCTCTATCTAGTGAATTGACACAATTGGGATGTGTTTCATGCATTGAAATGTGAATTGGGTTCATATTACATGAAAATTAGTTTTTGATGTATATATGTCATATAAACTAATGCTAGGGATGCATTATGGTTTAGTATGGGCAGATACATCAAGAGGGACTCAAAACTAGGACTTTAAGTTAAGGTTCAATTGAACCATTTCGATAGTTTCGAGTTTTATGTCAATCTTGGGATCTGTGATAAATATATTTTTGTATATATTTTTCCCAAGTAGACATTGGTAAAACAAATATCTCCACAAAATTTGAGAATTTTTGGAGGTTTATGAAATTTTTGGTGCATTTCTGAAATTGAGTCGGAAAGGCTAATTTTTCCTAAAATAAAGTAGCAGTCGACCGATAACAGTATTTTTAAGCACATAATATCTCTGTGAGCTCATTTTGATGAGGATAGTCGACTGGGACTTATACCAGTCGACTGATAACAGTATGTTTAAGTACAAAAGGTCTCTGTAAGCTCGTTTTGATGAGGGCAATCAATTGGGACCTATGGCAGTCGACTGGTAACAATAATTTTGAGCACAGAATGTCTCTGTAAGCTCATTTTGACGACAGTCGACTGATACGGACTGAAAAAAGTTTTTCAACATTCGAAAATGACCAAAAGAGTGGTAAACATGTATGTAATCTTATAGGAGATTAATACATGATGTTTATGGTCATTAGATGTTAAAGAATCAAATAATTGAGATATTATTAGAATTCTTTTTGATGTGTGGCAAAGGGGAAGAAGTGTTAAGTTTAAGTGAAAAACTTAAAATACCTTTACAAGAAATCCTAATTCAAGAGGGAGCTTAGGTAAAGGGTGAGCAATTGCTCATTTATTTACAAAGGGGGAGAAGTTTGCTTTTGCGGGGGAGCTTAAGTGAATGGGGAGCCTAGGGTTAGATTCCATGTTTATGCATGTGTGATTTGCATATTTACTTTGCATTGTTATTGCATTTATGTTTCACTAACTTAAACGGGTTGTCAAATATCAAAAAGGGAAAGATTGTTCGAACAATTTAGGTACCCTAGGTTTTGATGTTTAGGCAAAGGTTTAAGTTAGGTTTATTATTGTATTTGATATGCATTGTGAGTATGCAGGATACAGGTACAACAACGTAAATCCAAGTGTGACTTGGTAATGGATGAAGTCCCGAAGGTGCAACCTCTTGGCAAAGGAAGACCCGACAACAATGACAAAGTCGATGGAAACTCCAGAAGGAAAGGTGTGAAGGATGGAGAGACATCCGAGGGGCGCGAGGTTGATGGAGGAGGCTAGAAGGCTAAGTCTAGGTTGTACAGGCAAGGACGAGTGCATGAGAGACTGCACTCAGGGTAAATTCCAGTGTATACTATAGCAGTCTTGTAGCGTTACTATAGCAGCACTATAGCATTACTGTAACAGTCAACTGGTGTTTTCATCAGTCAACTGGTAGTCAACCGTTGGCTTGTAACAGTCGAATTTTACTTATGACCAATCGATTGGTGGTTGTACCAGTCGACTGGTGGCAGGAAACACAGCTAGGTGTTTCCTCCCGAGCTCTATTTAATAAAGCTCGGGGTGCTTGGCCAAGGTTGACGAAAATAGAGGTGGTTAACCCCTATTAGAGTCTCCAAGGTATTCTTAAGTGATCAAGAGCTTGTACGAGTTTGTGGCGAGGTTTATCCACCCACAAGGAACTACTCGAGCTAGCCGAAGATTTTCCGGGGAGTCATTCACCAACGGATCAAGATCGTCCACCTTACGGACAGCCGTGGAGTAGGAGCTTTATCTCTGAACCACGTTAAATCAACGTGTTAGGTTTGTTTTCTCTTGTTAGTATTTGTTTTTTTATTCCGCTGTACATACTAACCATTGTAGGAAACAAACGTTGGGTGAGTCGCTATTCACCCCCCCCCCCCCAATCTAGCGGTGTCAAGGTTCCAACAAATGCTCCTTGCTTTTTTTTCTTTAACTTTCATATTAGCAGGTAGAGAATATGTTGTGTCGCTCAAAGGTTCTATTTGTCGATCCCACTCGAGTTTGGACTCTCGTTTACGTTGTTTGATTTATTTTTCCACAGTCTATTTACGTTTTTTCTCCGTATCGAATCTTTGAGTTTTATTTCTTTTAGTTTGTTTAGTAGTATATTCACATGTTCATGCATACATACACACATTGGTATTTAGAAAGACATCAAATTTTTATTTTGCATAAACTGAATTCGATAATGTATTTCTCATATTATCACTACGGATGCGGTCCAATGTGACTAACAAGTCTACCCTCGAGGCGTGATAATTATCGTAGTTATAACAACTACAATTTACAACTATTACATCATGAATGTTATTAAACAATATAAATCCATGTTGTATCATCTATAAAATTATAGTTACTATAACGAGTATTGTAACCATTACAAAATCATATCTGAGATAAATTTATGTTATAATTGTTATAAAATTATAATTGCTATAATGAGTATTATAGCAGCTACGATTAAAACGATATTTGTTACCATGTAAATATTAATGAATAAAAGTCTCTCTGATAAACTTACCGTGGCAGAGGTTCAATTAGCAACAAGCGATATGAATATTATTATTATTATTATTATTTAATTCAAATATCAAAGTATTCTTATTATTTTTTAAATTCAAATATATCCAACTTTTCAATCGACTAATTCTAAAAATGAACATAACCCTATAAAAAATTTTCCAACAACCACTAAGTTAAATCGAAAAATGCTAATGAAAACTCATTGAAATGGCCAACATTCTTATACCACTTCTCACTATAAAGAAAATTCCTTAGTGCACGGTAATTAAAACTCAAATCTTAAATCCTTTGATTGCCCATTAGAGAACTTAATTTTTGCACTATTACTCCGGGGCTATCAGCGTATATTCCTTTGACAATATGAAACATGGTAAAAAATAGTGCACTTGGACTTTGATGATCATGTTTGAAAGACTCAAAGAAGTTGAAATGCAATAATTACAGTAGCAGACTCGAGCATTGCTCCAGCAAACTCCTGTAAAACACAATTGAGGCAATCCATTTTGAAGTAGATCGTCATTTGGCAAACACCCATCCAATTAGCATCTATAATTCAAAATCCACAGAATCAACAATCAAAATGATATGTTGAGAAATACGTTAACAGTGGAACAATCTGCAGGGTGTCAGATTTTTACAGGGTGATTAATACTGGTGAGGCTGGATTGCTCAACTGCTAATGAACAACATATACATCGCTCATCTGCGGGAACATACCTAAACTAAATTATTTTTATATCGATAAATTACTACCTACAATAGATATTTGCATGAATGAGAAACTGGAAATTAGACCAGAAGGCTTTCTACCACTTTCAGTGGTATCTAACCACGATTACTTAAACACTAACTAGATAATATCAGATCTTTCATACATCACATAACATTCGGTCACAAAGTCGATGTCCCAAGTTTTACCATCACCGGTGTGTTCTATATCATTATCCTAGGCCTTTAGTCCAGCCGCCATCTGATGCAATGGGTAATTGGCTTCTGTTGTCACAAAGAAATTTGGTGTCAACAATTGAAGTAACAAGAAGAGTTCAATAGAGAGAACTTAGCAAATGACAAGAAAAATTCATGACTGAATAATACTGCAATATATCATACAGATAGGAAAAAATGTAGAAGACATTTCGGGAAGAAAATTATAATTAATCAAAAATTGGACGGAGATGCTGAGCTTAATGGATTTAAACAGTGAGAAGAGGCAAAAAGAAACAAGGTCTCTAGCCTATCACGCCACAGCATCAAAACTAGTATGCTTGCAGTGGATAACATTGACAAGCTTGTTGTCAGCCATTAACAGCAAACTACAAATTGCATGGATTAGCAGCTGCATTTTCCATGAAATGAAAAGCAAGCTTGAAAGTAAATACTTGCAAGAAAATCATAAAAAAACTAGAAATAAATTAAGGGACTAGCATGATATGGTACACAGTATATAATTGGGAGAATGATATCCTTCATTAATGTGTAAATAAACTGAATAATTGACATAGATTAGACGAAATGTTATATAATAAATTATCTGTTTGACGTTCTAAATACAAATTGAATTAGCTTAGTTAGTTATTTAATAAAATAAGCAATTTAAGATTATTTACTAGTGTCAGTTATATTTATTGTTTCACTTATTTGACTTATATCTTGATACACTCTCTAATAAATTGATGAATTTTAAAAGTAAATAATGCAAAATACAAAAGTGCAAACAGCTTATATTCACATTGCCATGCATAGGGTTGAAGGAGAATAAGAGCTATATAGCCAATTCCAGATAGTTGGAACTAACATGGCTTCATGACAGTTGAATGAGGGATTACATCCATGTGTCAACCACAAATAGTTGGGATAACATGGCATGCTGATCACAAAGTTTAAAAAAAAAATTGCATGCACACTTGCGGCATTATTTGTACCGCACACAAGGTATGCCATTTAGAATAGATATTATCCATGGCATTTTCTTTAGTGTAAGATGACATTGCTTCTGCTCATTTCTTATATCTATACTTTGTACATGGACCAGTTGGATTTAATCAATATGACTAATACTACATCTTTTGACAAATCGAGTCTTATGCAACCAATAACAATAACAACAACAACTAAGTCTTATCACACTAAATGGAGTCGGTTATATGAATCCTCCTATATTATTAGGCTCAATCCCCTCATCTATATTTAAATAAATATTATCCTCTTTTATCGTTGCTAGCCAAGTCTTATGCAACAAATGTGGGCAAAAAAATATAGAAAAGAAAGTAAAGATGAAACTCCATGAATCAGAGAGTTAAGCAATTATTGCTCCTGAAGCAAAGTGATGGCTCTAGTGATGATAAGTATGCTGATGGAAGGACTTACAGCATAATGAACAGCTAAAATGGTGGGAAGATTAGTGTAGATTCTCTGCAAAATCTCTAGGTGTACCAGAATACATTCTGGAGCAGCAGTGCTAAGGAAGTGTCTATAGATTGGATTGATTGCATCAAAGGGAGATGGAACAATTTAGCAAAAATAAAGGAAATGATAAATGGGGAAGCGAAGCTAAGAAATAGCTTATACTTGGTGGAATCATTATAAATGTGATGGTTCCAAACTGGCGAAAGGAACAGTTGCGACGAATTTTAGCTCATGTTTTGCCTCGAGAAATTCACCTACCAAAAATCTCAACAGAGTTATTGAGGATCTAGTATACTTAAGTTTCATAAGCTGTAACTTAAATAAGCCTAGATGCATGTGAAGTTCAAAATGTTATTTATATATGTGGACAGAAAATGGCTATGTACAATACAAGATATCTTGCAGAAGTCTTATAAAGTGTGGAACAATCCTACAATTTGCATTGAAAATTGAGGTACAACATGGCCACATCATCTCTGAAGAGCATGGTAATGATTGCATCAGTCATGCATCAACTAGTGATAATTGTAATAGTGATGCATCAACTAGCCGAGGTATCAGTGTATCACCAGAAAATAGCATAAGTTTCTAGTTAACCCCTTTTTGATTAGTTTCTTTTAGCACTCCATAGAATTACTAAAATGAGAAAAAATGCATGATGTATATCTCACAAGCATTTCAGAATGCATAGAATTTTACTATGCGAGACATCTCAGGCAAGATTGATATTATAGTAGTTAGACATAACAAACAACTTGTACCTTTCCAAAATGTTCATGTTCTAGGTGAATGTGCAGCATCTGAACCATATGCAGAGGAACTTTCACTATCAGAATCTGAAAAAATAAAAGAAAAAAAAAAGAGGCAAATTCCTTAGTTATGATGTATAGGTCACAAATACTTGCAGCATTTAATTTACCAAAAAATAAGAACGAAGTAAGCATGCTACCAGTAGATGAAGATCCTGAATCACTACTAGAGCTGCTTGAACTAGATCTACTTCCATTATCTCCCTTCTTTTCCCCTCCAACTGGCGATGAAGAAGCTACATACTTCTCATCCACCACTGAATGCCAAATAAATCTGTAAGCAACATATGATAATAATGTAATAAAGAAAAATCATCTGTAGATACATGTAGTTCACCTTTCTTGCTATTCTCAGGCAATTCAGTGACAATGGGATCATGAGTCTGAAAAAAGGTAAACAGAGTAATAATTAAGCCTGTAATTCACTATAGCAATAACCAAAACACAGAAAATTAAGATATGCAAACTCCAACCTTTTCATGTGATGTTTCACGTGCATCAACTTCAGCCTCAGGCTTAAAGAGAGTTGCAAGCTCAGCCTTCCTCTTGTTTTTGCTCAAACTCTTCTTGTAATTTGTGATAAATCTATCCAGCTCCCAAAGGGTCTCCACATCGACGCTATCTATGTCAACTTCAATCTCGTCATCATGCTGGCTAAGAGAAGAATTTCTCTTCTTAATAATTTGCACAATGTTCTCCAACTTCTCTGGAGGTAGATTTTGCAAGTTATTACTGAGCCTCTGCTTCTCCTCAAAAGTCATGTCCCTCTTATTGAGATCCTTGGCCTTGGGTTTCTTTGGAGCTGGTCCTCGGCCTATGTGCATTGGTTGGCTCACTGGTTTTGTCTTTTGTTCAACTGCCGCAGGATGCACAGTGGAGTCTGATCTCTCCAGCATTCTCATGTCAACAGGTCGAGGCTTCTTTGAGGTTGGCGGGTAGGCAAGAAAGGAAAACTCACCCTCAATAGCAGGCCACTGCTCCTCAAACAATTGCAGAAGTTGATCGGCCATGACGTGGACGTCCTGTCCCTTGGGATTGTAAGTCATGGCATTGCGAAAGGTAAGCCTAACATCCTCAGCAAAATCTCGTGGGGAGCTGTACCAGTTCTTAGCAAGCCGAGACTTAACTGTGCCAAGGTCCATTGGATGCTTGATAATAGTATAGTAATCATGAAGGCCAAGTGCTTTGGCATCAACTGGCTTGTTGAACACCCAGCCAAACTTGTGCTTGATCAACTTGGAGAGAAGCACGCCACAGCTTTTGAAGGCCTGCGCATATATCTTCTTCTCTTCCAAATGGGAGCTGTTGTATTCAGATAACCCTAAAGATTGCTTCTTACCAGTGTTTGTCTTGGATTTCTTTTGGCTATGAAGATCAGGCTGTGACAACTTATCCTTGCCCAGAAGAAATTCAGAATTCTTGTAGTACTGGTTGGCCTTAAGCGTTCGCTTCTCCTTCTCAGCTCCCTCGCCCAGGGTATCATTCGTGGCATCAACGGAGACGCTGAGGAAAGGGCGGAATTGACCAGAAGGTGCAGTCGTAGGCGTGGCTGCCTCTGGTGCTCTCTTCGTGGAGACCGGTGTGTTTGGATCGGTAGCCGAGAGCTGTGAATGTGCGTATCCAGCAACGGAGGCGACCTGGAGCTCATGGGCCTCCAGCCGCCTGGAGAGGACACGTATCTGCTCGAGCTCGGAAGCCAGCTTCCTGCGCAGGTCCAGCGCCTCCTGACGCGAACTAGGAGCATGACTGACGGTGGCGATGCGGCCACGGCCATTAGCGGCGGCGCCGAAAGAGGGCTCGGCTGGGAGCCGCTTCAACCTGGACGAGCCATCGTCGGCTGCCAGCGGAAGGTGGGGGTTCTGGCGGCAAACGGAGCCGAGTTCCTCGACTTCTTCTGCAGCCGAGGTCTGCGCAATCGGCTGAGAATTAGGCGACGATCTAGGGATCTTGCTAAAAGGCTTGCGCGAGTAGACCTTGCCGCTCTCCGCCCACCGGTGATTTCCGCGGGAACCTTCGCCTCCGGCGCCGACCAGCGGCCCAGACGCCATGAAATCCTTCGCCACGATCGTTGAATCCCTGCACCGACAGAAAATGGACAGGAAAGAATCGAACACAGCTGCAATCTCCCCTAGGGTTCGCCGAAGAGTAGAAACCGAGATTTCCCGGAGAGATCTGAGGAATTTGGTGAGGTCAAACGGATCGGAGGAGCCGAGCAGCGGAAAGAGAGGATTTTGCTTGCGATTGGGTGCTTCGCTTTGGCAGACTGCGAACAAGCGAAGTGGAAGCCGGCGTGTGAAAACAAAATGGTGCTCGATGACGGTAAGAGTGACAACATCGCGATTGACACGTGGTAATTCTCTATTCGTTGACATACAGGATTTTGTTGGTAAACAAGATTGTTAATTTTCTTTCTATATATAATGTGGCAAATTTACTTAACATTTAAAACAAATTAATATTTAGGATTTAAAATTTAAAATTTAAAAATAAGTTTGGTCTAAATCTAATTTTCAATTCTCACATAAAAAATATAAATTAAAAAAATAATAATAAGTGTCCATGATTACTAACATAATAGAATTTCTATTAGCTTACACATCTTGTTTGTGCATGACACGTGAATGATTGAATAGGATTTTGAGTGGCTAAATCATTTTCAGACATCCAGATCACTTTCGAGCATTCAGATCATTTTTAGATGCCCTAAGTCAATTTTGAGGACTTGGTGCATCCGAAAGTGATCCGGACATCTACAATCCAACTCGGTCACTCTTGCGTCACACACAAACAAAATGTGTAGGCTAACATCTGTGTATATATGGTCATTCTCTGTACAGTGACTAAGAGGGCGCACAATACAATCAGCGATTAATATTACATTGTGGGTCCCCCTCAATCGTGCACGAGGGGCCTACAATGCAATTAGCGGTCAATATTGTATTTGTAGGTCCCCTCTCAATCGTGCACGACGTCACGTAATATATATATATATATATAATTTAATATTGTTATGCAAAAATCTTCAAGATGGATATTGGATATGATTATATAACAATGTAAACTAAAAAACATAAACATAATAAAGATTTAAAGAAAGATCTTCATTAAGAATAAACAAAAGTTCAGTTATCAATTGATCTCTCTCTAAGTTTCTTATTGCATTGTTGGGCTTCTATTTGTACGAGTATATTCATGGACCTTAGTTAAAGGTGCATTGTAACACCACATTTCCAAGGATTACTTAACAAATATCTGGTTCCATTATGAAATTTTTAGTCTTTAAAGAGAATATGGAACCTCAATATCAGATAAGGGTCTGGGAGTCACAAACAAGGGACTTGCTCGTTTAAATAAAATGAAGAAAAAATAACAAACAGTTTTATGAGACTTTGAATCTAGAACTCAGTAATATTTATTCAGATGTTATGGAATATCCAACCAAAAAAATATATTCTTTGATGTTTCTACTTAAGATCGTCGACGGATGAATCACCGGTGAGTTGTTGTCTATGTTGATGAAGTCACTACACAACAAGAGGAGAACCAATTGAGTCTATTAGAAAGAGAGAAAAAGAGGGTTAGAATGCATATCAGGGGTGCCCTGGCTCAGTCATTTCGACACTTAAGTCATATTTTCGACGAGAAAAAGTGGAGAAGAAGAACAACGTAGAGATGTGGATGAGTAGAATTATTAACGTACCTCCGTTAGCAAGAGCGGACTCCTTTTTATACCATAGTTGTCTGATACCCAAGGACGGAGTCACGTTTATGGTTATCCGAGTTGTAGCCCAAGGGCCCAATGACAATGAGAAGGAGATTTACATGGGAGAAAGGGAAAAAAAAGCATCGAAAAGAGGAGGCTAGCCCGGTGTGACAGTGCTGGAAAGAGAAGGCTAGTCCGGGGTAACGACATCGACATTGTGCCACAAACCAAGTAGATTACCTAAGTTGACTCTGTCATTGCTTATACCTCTTTCTTCTAGATATTAATTGATGATGGAACATTTGTCATACTCCGGTAAAAAAATTCACATTGTACCTCTAAGGTCATATTCTACGAATTATCACATGTCAAGTGTGCCATGCTATTTCACAAGCTCTGACAGCCTATATAAATCAATACATGTTGTTGACCAAGGGGCCAGAGGATTTGAGCATGCTAGGTCACCGGACGTCAGACTAATAGAATCTATTCGAATGGCCTAAGTGGTGAGATAGTAAGAGTGAAGCTGAACAAGGCAATGCGCTAAGTTGGTGGAGTTGGGTCGAGTGGGGATGAGCAAAGCATTAGATCAGGTCGATAGAGACGAGTTGAGTGGGGATAAGCAGAGCATTAGTCGATGGAGACTAGCCGAGTAGCATTGGCTTGTTGGGTCGGTGAAATTAAGCTGAGCGGGGATGAGCAGAGCATCAGGTCAGTGGAGATTAGTCGAGTGGTATTTGTTGGTCCCTTTGGAGGCTGGCAAGAGGGGAGGGGTGAATTGCCCTATAAAAATAAATCAACTCTTTCTCGACTTATACTTGAATAAGAACACCTGTAACTAAAAATAAAGAGACTAATTAAAAGGAAATAGACACAAGAAGAATTACTTGGTTTGCAATCAGAAGATTGCAAATCCAAGGACAATGAAGCGCAGTTTTCTGAAGATCTCCTTCAAGCGGAGTAGCCTCTTACAACGTTCACAGCTCACAAACAAAAGTAAAACAGAAGAAATGGAATTACAAGTTGTTGTTCTAACTGTTGAAATTAGTACTATATTTATAGCACTGTTCCGAGTGCATGGAAGGGTTCTGGACGCCTCGAGTGGGATAGAATTATATCCCCGACGCGTCGGTTAACGACCACATCACTCTTGATAAACTTTGGGTTCCGAGCGCCCGGACCATAAAAGTCAACAAGATTGACTTTTTTCGGTCCGGTTCCTCTGCTCCAGTTCTGCTCGTCTCGATCCGGGTCTTCTGCTTTGGCTCTGCTATCTTGGGTGATCTCGGTCATCCGGAATAGAGCTCACCCGAACTCAAGTTTCGGCCTTCTCCTCGAGCAGCCTTCCTCCCCGATTTATCGTCCCTCGAACGTCGTGTATGTTCTTCTTGTCCATCGGTGTACTCTTCCGAGGCACCTCATCCCTCGGACGCACCGAGCCTGTCGGCTCTCTCCCCGTGTCGTCCTTCTCGCTAGTCGCGTCTTCCACTCGACTTCTTGTGCTCCTAAGCTCATGCACACTTAAACACAAGGGTTAAATCAAACAGGACCTAACTTAACTTGTTTAATCACATCAAAATAACCTTGGGGTTCCAACAGTATTAGCTTGTCGAGTTTGTAGAGTTGAGCCGAGTGGGGATGAGCAAAGCATCTTGTCGGTGGAGACTAGCCGAGTGGAGATGAGGCTTTTCATCTAAGGTTACCCCCGAACCAAATGACAAACCTTCTAGCCTCATGCGACCCGAGTGATGGTGATCTTATCGACCCATCTAATTTTGACCTCCATCTCAGTAAGACAATGAAGACTTCTGATACTCCCCATGTACAATAGATTTGCCACACATATGTGAACTGAGTCGACCTCTAGACATAGCATGTGAAGGCATCAAATTCTCCGCTTGTTGGGACAGTATCTTAAGCAGATCAGGTAGCTTCTCTACCTAACTCCAGTATTCAGAGGGTCGTGAGGCACTTCGCGGGCATATAATTTCTTTAAGCCACAAGGAGCACAACAAACACAATCCTCTACATTTTGACATCTAGGCATCATGCCAAAGCACAACTTCATGCTCTAATTAACTCACGATTGATTGTAGAATATATACAGTGTAAGATATGTCTGTTATATCATCAGATGATGGATGAGACATACCTTGATATGGTGGTAAAAGGAGCCCACCAAAGATGAGTCAAAGGTAAGAAAAGAAGTCGATGTGGAGGTGAAAGTCAAGGCGGTCAAAGGCATGGAATCATCGGGTCACCAAAGTTGATCGAGCGGGTGGCAATGGGTCAATCAGGCATTGCCACCCACTCAGCGAAAGGAGAGCTCAGTATCATAGTGCCGCCCGGAGGCTCATTCGACCAAATCGCTCCTCCGACCAGGCGATAAGCAACGACCCGATAGCCAGATGACTAAAGAGAGGAGGACAGATGTTCGCAACTATGATGCCCCTATAAGGGCTAGTCTGACTGGATTACTTATCCGACCTTACGAGGAAAACCTATTGAGCCAAGCAATCGTGGAGAAGAACAACCTAGAGCGATCGGGAGGGAAATCCCTGCCAAGCGGCTCCCTCGCTCGACCAAACAATGGGGCCCCTTGCTTAGCTCATTGTATCATTTTGGGAGTTTGTGTCGCTGATAGCAAGGTATGGTCAACAGGTAAATCGTACGACAGAAGCTTCTACTGTCATGTCAGGGATTTGCACGCCATGTTAAGGAATAGTGTCAGAGACACTTTGTTGACTTATCTTTTCATAGGAAAAATGGGTAAATGTGCATGTGCTTTGAGAAGTGTGTGCGTACACTATATGGTCACTATACAAAAAAGGGGGTCATGCACCGATAGAGGTATCTGTTATTCTGTAATCACACGCTTGTTGCTACAGTTTCTACTATTCTTCTACTATTCCAGTAACTGACTTAAGTGTTAGAGGGTCAACTAGACCTGATCACGGTTCGGAACCAATAGTTCGACGGTTTGGAACCGTCGGTTCGACGGTTTGGAACCACCGGTTCGACGGTTCCAGGCAGGTCAACACTTAACTTTAACTACCCAAGACAGTTACGGTTCACGGTTCAATTCACGATTCACCACGGTTCAAGATTATTATGTTAAAAAAATTAAAAATTAAAATTTATTGTAAAAAAAAGAGCTTGCATTTATTTAAGTTGTCTACGTATCTCCTTAGGATATAAGGGAATCAAAGCCCACGTAATTCTTTTATATTTTTATCCTTTACATTGTCACTCGCTTCCCTTTCTCGTTCCTGTCATATTCGTTCCTTCAGTATCAAAATCTTCAACTTCATTATCCAAAATTTACATTCCTTGGATTCTTTTCTCCGCTCTGGTCCAATCGTCGAGTAATGCTTGGGCTTCCAATGAGTCGGGAGACAAAGTTGATCGTCGTTCATCTAATATGTTACCGCCGGCATTGAACGTTTGCTCCATAACAACATTTGACACTGGACAAGCTAAAATTTCTTTGGTGATCGCGGAAAGGATAGGAAAGCTTTGAGCCTTCTGTGACCACCACTTTAAGATATCGAAATTTTCGCTATCTACTTCATTAAAATCAAAAGAAGTCATAAAGTAATTCTCAACTTCCTGTGTGGAACTTGAGGATCCTCGTGGACGTTTTGTCCATTCTTTTAATAAAAGTTGTGTTTTAATTTTGTAAATTTTAAATTACTACTAGTAGTTTGTTGTATTTCAGAAACATTAATTTGTGTTCCATATTTTACATATTGATTATAAATATTATATAAATAAATTCTAACATTATATATAATATTAACTAGATCAAGAGAAGAAGAATCTTTAATTGGAATTAAAGCGTCATAATATAAAGTTAACATTTCTTATAAAACTTCTAATTTAAATATAAGATCTAACGCAAATGCAATTAAATAAATTTCATGAATAAAGTAAAAATATTTTCCCCATTTAGTTTTCATAGCTAAGATGCAAGGAGATAAAGATTCATTATTAATATGTTCATTTAAAATTAATACTATATTAGAAAATTTTCTAAAACTAATTGAGCAGTGGGATAATAAACATCGGAAAGTTGTTCGGTTGCATCATTAAATACTTTTAAAATTTCACAAATACTACTACAAATATTTCATTGTTGTGAAAATAAATATGTATTAGTATTAGTATTTTGTGCAAAAAAATAAACATAATAATTCTTTATATTGAAATAAATCTTGTAATAATTAGTATGTTGAATTCCAACGTGTTGGTACATCACGTAGTAATTTTTTAGGTCTCACTCTATTAGTTTTACAAAACCTACCCATTGTTTCATTATAGATGGATGAGACTGTAAATAAGAAATTACAATTCTAATTAGTTTAATATAACTTTCTAAAATTTTTAATACATCTTAAACACATGAATTTAAAACATGGCATACACGACAAATATGAAAAAATAAACCACCAATAATAGGTTGACAAACAAATTTTAGATTATCTATACAAGCGGTATTGTAACTAAAATTAAATTATCTAATGATATTGAAAATATTTTATGAGTTAAGTCATATTCCGAATGTGTTTGCCAATAATCACTCCAAATATCGAAACATAAAAAAACTTGATTATCTAATTTACTAAATTCATCAATTAAATTCTTTTTTCCTTATTTTACTAACTTTTTAATTGTATAAGTAAATGTAGTCACAGGAACATGTTTAGCACATGGATTAAGAGATTCTTTACAAAAATATTCAAATATGCATTTAGATCCAAAACTAAAAAAAAGATGTTATACAAAAATAAATTTAGATAATGATTCTCTTAATTTATTATCCGAATACAAAAATAAATCAGAATCAGTACTTTTGTTGAAGAAAATCTTAATAATTGTGTTTGAGAACGGTCGAGATCATATTCTCTCGGGGCTTCGTTTCTACATGTCGTTTCAACGACCCATAGCCGCCACCAGCTTGGAATTTGTAAGAAGTATTGTTGTGCTTACATTTTACACGCATTTCTCCTGACAGAAGAGTGGCATTCTCAAAATGTTTAGTAAAAATAGAAAACTTTAGAGGAGGAAGTTCTCGAACCTTAGAAGTAATTGCATCGGTACTTCCTTATATTTCGAGTGTCAGATTCGGAAGGTGCTCGATCTCATCATCGATGGATTGAATATTGGGGTCCTCTTCCCACAGATTCATTATTTCCTTTCCCTTCCGAGCTCGAGATAATGCACCTCTACAACCTCCTTCCATTGTAATTGAAAATTGAAAACGAAAACATATAAAGAATAGGAAATTGAGATTAAGAGTAGAGAAGATGTGTGAAAATAATGAAATGAACTCTCTATTTATAAATTTTGGATAGTAACGGATATTAAATCATAATCATTGATAAAAAAACAGTCAAATAATCCTAATTATTGAAAAAAAAATACCCAACCCCCCCCCCCCCCCACGACTAGGAACCGCCGGTTAACTGGTGATTCAAACCGTAAAAAAAAATTATTGAACCGACGGTCCGTCGGGTTTTCACCAAAGGAATCGGAACCGGCCTGTTAACCCGTTATGGGCCCGTGATCGGGTCTAGGGCCAACGCTGGAACCTCTTCTCTGACCCGGTACTGACATACTTGGTTTTGCAAGGCGGAGCAGAGTCTTCACATGGTCAACTACCGAGTCACATTTCTAACTAACTGTATTCACTAGTTTCGAACAGGATCATACCCCATACGACAAATTAGGGATTGATGTAATTCTCACGATGAAGTAACAAATTCTGATCGGATGCATCCAATATGAGTGCCGAAGCATCGTATCAGACCGAGTGATTCGAACCTTATTGCCGATCGATGTTCGTATGTGCATATATATACAATAAGTAGTGATGAAACAACTCGATCGCACATGGTAACTCGGTGGCTGCCGGCGGTCGGAACCAGAAGAAGAGAGCTAGCTAGCTAGGGCATAAAGCCACGGAGGGCATCGAGAATGTAGACGAATAAACAAATAAAGCGATATGCCGAATGCATGTGCAAGGATGAACAATCAGAGCCTGCAGCGAGTGGGGTGTGAACCCTGCACATGGAGGAACATGATGTTGAATAATAATCCACATCTCCATCCTCTTCTCTTTTGTCTTCCACCTTCCCCACTCCATCCATCATTGAATTGGGCAGCTAGATCGACTCATCGATCGATCGATCGAAAGTAACAAGTTATTGTGTAAATTTTAGTGTTGGTTGAATAATTTATGAGGAGATGTCAAACCTTTTTGCTGCCACTGTTCGTTAATTCCCTCCTCCCTCTCCCTCCATAGCTGTTTCTAGCTGTCCCTCTTCTCTTTGTCATGTGACGCTCACTCTCCGTGCCGTGCCGTGCAAAGCCATGCCATGCCATGCCTGCCTCGTGCCATCGAATAAAAATTCTGCGGACGCACCACCAACGCCACCATAATTCGCATACACCGCGCAGAATCCTCGGCGTTACAGGGTTCAGATCTCCGGCGAGCTAGGGAGTTCATGGCGCGCGAGTTGCCTCCCAGAGTTCCCCACTTGGCGGCGGCGGCCAATTGGCCTAGTTTTGGCCACCAGATCTCCGGACGAGGCGCCGAGGCCGCCTCGTGGGTGGACGAATTCCTCGACTTCTCCGCGGCCAAGCGCGCGGCGCACCGGCGGTCGGCCAGCGACTCCGTCGCGTTCGTGGAAATGGCGCCAGCGGACGGGGACGACGACGACGACGACTCCGACCAGCTGATCATGTCCATGTTCGCCGACGAGGCGGCGGGGTCTCCCGCCGAAACGGCGCCGGGCGCCGCAGGCGACAAGAGCACGGAGCAAAAATCTGCTGCTGCGGAGCAAATTGTCGATCCCAAAAGAGTCAAGAGGTGAATTAATATGCCAAGAAGAATTGAAAACATTTCTCATCCAAAATCTTCACTTGAATTCTTAATTTATTATCTCAATTTCCCGAGAAGGATACTGGCAAATAGGCAATCTGCGCAGAGATCCCGAGTGAGGAAGCTGCAATACATCTCCGAGTTGGAAAGGAGTGTTACTTCACTCGAGGTACGTACGTGAAGATATATATAATTCATACGGATAAATGGCGATGATGATTATATTAATTCCGATACTCTCCATAAATTTGTTTTCTGTCTATTTTTTTTTTCTTTTTTCAAGACTGAGGTGTCAGCATTGTCTCCTCGAGTCGCATTCCTCGATCAGCAGAGATCTCTGCTCACCCTGGGCAACAGCCATCTGAAGCAGCGAATTGCTGCGCTAGCTCAAGACAAGATCTTTAAAGATGGTGACGTCCTTTTCTTCCTCATTTTGATTACTTGTGATCGTCGAATTCTAACCTGAAGGGAAAGATTTCGAGTTTTTGCAGCGCATCAGGAGGCGTTGAAGAAGGAGATAGAGAGGCTGAGGCAAATCTACCAGCGGCAGAGCATTAAGCAGGCTCAATCTGATAACATGGCCACTGATTGCGCCCCTACCACGTGATGCCGTAAGGCCAAGGCTCCGTGTCGGGGAAGGTCCCGCCCTCAATTAATTATGACAAACAAATGCTCCTTGTTGATTTGGTAATCGAGAATTGGGATTTGTAGTAATGATTGTTGTAAAATCTGTATGATTTTTTTATGTAATTTATTTTATTTTTATAGATTGTAAAATTGGAAAGGGGATTGAACTGCTTGTGGGGTTGTTATTGGGGTTGTAAATGAGTGTCTGTATGTGTTGCATTCTCTGTTATGTTGATACTGTTAAGCTTTAACTAATTGATTTTGGAGGTTTGCTAAGCATACAGTGCTTTGCCAATTGCAATATTCAGTCTTATCCTTTGTTGTCGCATATCTTTTAGGAAAAGATGCAGCGACTATTGCAGGAAGTATGACAGAACTGACAGAGTCAAGGCTCTTTAATTAGCAGCACTACGGATAACGACTTAGATTGAACCCTAAATAGGAACTAGAGAAAAAGTACTCGTGAAGGTATCCATCCTTTCAAGTTCTATGCGGCATGGTTTGTAAAATCACGATCCGGATCGTAGGATTGTACGATTCTACGATCCGGAACCCTAAAATCAATCCAGGGTCGTTCGAGATCGTTTTCCGTAGCAGAATCGAGATGGGATCGGTACGATTCTATGTTTCTATGATTCTGTCTTGTTTTTAAAAATTAGCCCATGATTTGACATTTTGGCAGTTTGGCCCATCTCTTGTTTTGGCCCATAAACCCAGCCGGTCAACCCAATCTGAATTCTGAAATATTATTAAATATTTTTTTTACTTAATAGATATTACTATATTAGGTTTTTACTCGTTAAAGACTTCTGCAGTTCTGTTTGCTTCCCCTTCACCACCCACAAGGCGACGAGCGACTACCACACCGCCACGGCACCACCCACGAGGGTCGAGGCGACGAGCGACGACCACGCTGACCAGCGACGACCACACCACCTCCAAGAGGCGCCTTCTTGAATTGAAAGGTGAGCTAATTGCTTTTTTTGCATCTGAAAAATGGAGAGGCAGCTCACATGCTAAGAAGAAAAAAGGACAAGAAATCTGCAACATTATTTTTGACACTCAAAATTTTTGGCCAAATGTTGAATTGTGCTTAAAGATTGCATCACCACTTATAAAGGTTCTGAGAATGGTTGATTCTGATGATAAGTTTGCTATGGGTTTTCTCTACAAAGTAATAGAACATGCAAAAGAGGAGATTAAGGCAAATTTAAGGAGTGCTAAAAAGAGGTAAAATATTATTGAATTTATTATGTATTTAATTTTGATATTGAATTATGTGGTTACTGAATTTCTCACTATTTTGTAGATATGAGCCCGTTTATGCTGTTATTGATAAGAGATGGGAAAGCATGCTTAGTCAGTCATTACATGCTGCAACCTATTATTTGAATCCTCAATATCATTATAGTCAAACTTTTCAAATAGATATGAATGTAGCGTGGACTTTATGAATGTATGGTCAGAATTGTTCCCAATGTTACTGATCGAGATAAAATTGACCAACAATTGGACATATTCAGAATGGCAAAAGGATTATTTGGCATTGAAAATGTTATTCGATCAAGGAACACAAAATCATCAGGTTTAATATTATTTTTAAAAAATTTACACTCAATTGAAAATGTTTATGATTTATTTTTTTTATGTTTTGTTTTTACTGTAGCTGATTGGTGGCATTCTTTTGGGGATGATTGTCCGGAGTTGCAAAGATTTGCTACTAGAGTTTTAAGTTTGACATGTAACTCTTCAGGATGTGAACGGAATTGGAGTACATTTGAAATGGTAATACTTTTTTTTTGTATGCTATTTAATTTTTCAAGTAGCTAAATAATCTAAACAATTGAAAAACTTTGTTTATAACAAATTCTGTGTGTGTTGATAACTTGATATTTAATACTTTTTCATTTGAAAATAGGTACATTCAAAAAGAAGAAACCGTTTAGCCCAAAAAAGGATGAATGATTTGGTTTTTGTGATGTATAACTTGAGATTAAGAGAAAGAGAGAGGGAAAGAGAAAAACAAAAGATGATGAATGTTGAAAAAGATCCATTTGAAAATCTTCCTTCTGATGATGAATGGATAACAGAGATAGAAGATCCTGTATTACCAAAAGACAATGAATGGTTGAGAATTTTAGATGAAAATCAAAATCATGACACTACAGATGAGGAGGAAAATGATGAGGTGAAGTCATTGCATCACATATAATGAGGACTAGTAAGTTATTTTTATTTATCATCAATCATTATATAAAGTTTCATTGGGTTTTAACTTTTACATATTAGTGCTAAATTTATTACATTCATTTTTTGATTTTCATGTAGTTGATGAAACACCTAGTGAATCTCCTGGAAAGAGAAAACAAGTCAATCAAATGCACAACTTTCACTTGGTTAATAAAGAAGAGAATGAAGATGGTTTAAATGTGATCAATGAATATGTTGTTCAAATGCCAAAAGTGGATGAATTTGTTAAAACTGTTGGCCACAATGAAGATTATGGATTTGGAGATAATTGCTATGGATTTGAGAATGACTTCTAATTATATAAACTAATTGTATATATGTTTAGAATTAAGATGTAAAGTGTTAAGAGTACGCTAGGTTATTTTGGTTGCTTGCGTGTTAAGTTATTTTGGCTATAATATACGAGAGAGTTGTTGTTGATTTTTTGATTGAATGTGTATTTATATGGATTATTTTTGCGTTGAATGGATAGCGTGGTTGCATTGTGATTTTTGTGATATTTCTGTTAGGTTTCGGATGCTATGTTACCAAAGCTTAAAATGTGGTTTTCTGGATTGTGTGTTTTTGTTTTGTTTTTATGGCAGTTGGGGAATCATTGTCTAAGTGGCTGAGCATTGCAAATTGTGGAGCATTTTGATATGGGTTTTTTCTGGATTATGGTCATATGGTGTATGTTGGGAGTTGGGACTTATTCTGCAGAAAATAGAGTTGAACTTGAAAGTGTGGATGTATTGGAGGCTTGGCATGGTCTCGTTTTGCAGCTTTCTGAGGTGGTTTGCTGGTTTTGGGATGTCGACAGTGTGTGTGGCTGTGTGCAGTGCAGAGAGTGGTTGCAATGGGATGTTTGTATGCTTTATTCATTTTGATTGGTTCTAGTACTTATGAATTATGATGCTGCTTATTGAAGTTGGATTTTGGATTCGGTAGAATATTCTGCGATCTCATTGGTGTAGGGAGGATATGTGCAGATTCACATTTAACTCTACTCCAAAAGCTTTTGGCTTCAAGGACTTTAGAAAAATCCCAAACGATATGAATACATGATGTCTATTTTTGTGTGTAACAAGGAGCACTGAATAATATGATACTATAATATTCTAGCTCAAAATTACACATTCTAAGTTAATGAATACATTATTACATTTAGTTATATTAACTTTTAAAATTTTCCATTTCCAAACAAATTATTACATTTAGTTATATTGACTTTTAAAATTTTCCATTTCCAAACAAATCATTCATACAAAGATATATTTATAGTAATTTGATATTGTTTCACATCATCCTTTTTTTATGTTTGAATTCCCCCTTTCTAATTATTAAAGATTTTTTATAAGATAGTAGAAACACCCTTTCTAATTATTAAAGATTTTTTATAAGATCGTACGTTTCTACGATCCGATCCTAACCGATCCTAACCCAAAATCGATCCTGCATAAGATCGCGATTCTACAAACTATAGTATGCGCTATCTTCCTCAATATTAATCAAAAGTGGTATCAGCTTCATACTTTTTTTTCCTTTTTCCTTTTTCCTTTCTTCACCGTTTTCTTGATAAAGTGTAGTGGATACCAACAATGAAAGAACAATAAAACCAATAGAGAAAAAGAGGGGAAAGGGCTAGAGAAGCAAAAAAAAAAAAAAAGGGGCGCAATTTCCTTCTTCAATCACTACGGCCACATAAGTCCTTGTGAATTCATCCTTCCTTGTGCGTCCACAAGCGAGACAGACATGGCCATCATCATTTGCTCTTCAAAGCTCTCAGGAACAAAGTATCCTTGATTCATTAAAGCTCGGTCTGGGTATGGAATTAATGCATTTCCTGCATCCATCATAGCATGAGAACCAGCATAACTGGTCCCTGCCTCTGTCATATTGGACCAAAAACCGGTCGAAGACTCCCCGAAGTCGCCTCTTTGTAATTCCCTCTCAATTTGCAGTGGTATCTCAGACCAATGTCCTGAAGGATTAGTCTGCACGAGCCTCATATTTTCAGCGGATAAGTTGCCTGACCGGTGAACCATGTCAAATATTGAGGTACTGCTGCTAGGCATATTAGCGCCGGATACAACATTAATTGGCTGACGCTCAGTTAAAGCCGCAGCAGCACAAGCTAATCCTCCATAGGAAGATACTTCCGGAGCTATTCCATGGGAATGATAGGGTTCTTCTGAAAAGGATGGTCCTGGAAAGAAGTTGCCAAAATAAGCTGGATATCCATGATAACCATGTTCCTGCCAAAAAAAAAAAAGCACCAATCAGAAACTAGGTCAACCAAACTAAGAAACTAGGATTCTAAAGCATGTGATTTTTTCTCTTGACAAGAACAAAGAGCTGGATATGGCACAATCTATTTGGAGCCGGAGCAGCTTGCCAGCATTTAGTCCGTGTCAAGCAGAGAATACCAAGCGGGGGCTGAAATATTAAAGCTTCTTATATATGAATTAAGCTGGAAAGGCAATACTTTGGATTGTCCTGTCCACTTTTGATCCAGATTGTATGTTATGAAGTTGGAACTTATAAGGTATAGCCACAGTTTGGCTAATGCGAAATCAAAAGGTTAATAAAGATACAACTAGGACTATTCAGCTTTATTCCAAATTGAAGATAGCAGTTCAATGACAAGAAAAAAAGGGGGAAAAAAGAAGAATAGAATAGTAGTAAACTCAGAAGCTTAGAGATGCAATATCACAACTTTAGAACACAAAAGAAGACTGCAGTATTAGAATACCGAAGAAAAGTTGTATTGCATGAAATTGAGAATCAATCCTATAAAATTTAATTGGTTACCTAATCCCACCTAAACAAAAAGTATAGACACCAATAACATAACAATCCCAAACCACTAGGTTATCTGAAACACCAAAACAACTATAAAAACCAATACATAAAAGTTCAATTAGCTAAGCAATTTGTATGGTTAAACATGTGAATCTTGATCAACGAAATTGACCTTTATAAAGGAGAAGGCCGGATATCTATAGATTGTTAGAAGATGCCAAAGACTAAACTATTGACGAAACCATAACATATCATGATGAACAATGAATTGCAAGATTCTATCAACCATACTGATATTTTGGTGCCATATCTGTCCAAAAAAAACAATGGTAATGATATAAAGGTGATTAATCTGATCCGTGAAATTGATACCCTTTCTATGAATTTACTAATGAGTATCAGATACCTCAATTGCGATACTTTGTCTGGTTCCTGTTTTCCCTAAATGAAAATAAGATACCAACGGTGTATTATAGTGTTCTCAAAGGGAGAAGAAAACAAACACTTTCCTGGTTTGAAGATTTTAGAATAAGCACGAGGAACATAAAATCTTCATTAACTAAGGAAGCAGGACATCTATTTCAGAAAAAGGATAGCTGCAGCAAGACTTCTGCTGATGTGGGCCTCCTGAATAGAGATGTTCTCTAATTTGACTAGTCATTTTTTATTGGAGTTCTATCCAATTTCAAAGAGATTATCATTGAGATAGATTAAGTAAAGAAAATATCCCTGGCATAAACAGGTGACACATAATTGAACTAAAATAAAGGTGACGCATAAACAGGTGATGGAACAGACAATTATTGACAACTAATTTGTTCCTGGCGTAATAAATATAACATTTTTTAAAGCTGAATCGTACCCAGTGCAAATTAGGGTTGATGCACCTAGAATCATTTTAAAATTTTCATTACAAATCCTTAAACCAGTTAATAATCTACAGACCTATTAACTGTGGTTTAAAATCTCAAACCGTATTAAAGTTTCAGTCTATGATCAGAACAATACGGTTTTAATACCATATCGTGTCGTGTCGATATGGTTTCAGTATTTTTTAAATATAAAATATATTAATTAAAAAATTAACATAAATATTTATAAAAAAATAATAATAAATTAATTAGATAATTTTATTAGGGTTTAATTAAGTATATTTAGATTATCCCTACCATAGTTAGGAGTTGATTGAAAAAATCCAAAAATGCCTCCATGGGGACCGCGGGGGTTGGGCAACTCCTCGGCAGCAGCCACGATGCCTCATGCCGGGTGTGCCAGTAGGCGGACATAACTAAATGTTTTGTCCGTTTCACTCGATACAGCACGGGATTTTAATCCATGCTATTAACAATATGTGCCTATGAAATGGCAATAAAAAACAACCAATCTTGTGGCATACCAAAACATTAAGGTGGCGTTTGGTTCTCTCTTAGGAATCAGAATGGGAATGAGTATTACAATATTGTGGAATGAGAATAGGTATGAGCTTGGGTATCATTCTTAAAAAAAATATTTGGTTATTTGAATATTTTCAATCGGAATGAACATAAATTTTCTTTTTTACCCTTAGAGGAAAATAAGTAAAAAAATTAGATGGGAGAGAAAGTTGAATGTGAGAGAAATATATGATGAGAGAGAATGATGAGAGAGTGTGTGATGAGAGAGAAAGTATGATGGGAAAAAATGAAGACAAGGAAAGTGTGATAAGAGAAAATGAGGAGAGAGAGCGTGATAGGAGAGATTGAGAAGAGAAAAAGTATAATAAGAGAGTGCGATGGGAAAAAAATGAAGAGATGGAAAGTGTGATAAAAGAAAATGAAGAGAGAGAGCGTGATAGGAGAGATTGAGAAGAGAAAAAGTATAATGAGAAAGAAAGTGTGATGGAAAAAAATGAAGAGAGGGAAAGTATGGTGGCAAAAGGCGAATACGCTCGCCCCTAGCGCCCCCGCCAACCCATCCCAAGGCCAACACGGAGGAGGTAAATCACGGGCGGCTACTAGCTTTTGGAATAGTGACTAGCACATAAGGGAGGCATTTACCTCGGCTTTGTCGAGATTCGAACCTCATGGTGACAACACCTCATACGCTAGCCACTAGACCCATCCGAGGGTGATGAGAGAGCGTGATAGGAGAGATTGAGAAGAGAAAAAGTATAATGAGAGAGAAAGTGTGCTGAGAGAGAAAGTGTGATGAGAAAAGAATGAAGAGAGAGAAAGTGTAATGAGAGATTGAGAAGTGAAAGTATGATGAGAAAGTATGATGAGAGAGAATGTGTGATAGGAAAAAATGAAGAAAGGGAAAGTGTGATGAAAGAAAATGAGAAGAGAGAGTGATGGAAGAGAATAAAGAGAGAGAAATTGTGATGAGAGAAAATGAGGAGAGAGAGTGATGGAAGAGAATAAAGAGAGAGAAAGTGTAATGAGAGAAAATGTGGAGAGAGTATGGTAAGAGAGATTGAGGAGAGAGAAAGTATGATGAGAAAAATGAGGAGAGAATGAAGAGAGAGAAAATGAGGCGAGAGAGTGTGTGATGGGAGAGAGTACAGAGAGAAAATGATAGAGAATGTGTGATGAGAGAGAATGAAGAGAGAGAAAGTATGTTGAGAGAAAAAATGTGATACTAGAATGAGGAGAGAGAAAGTATGATGAGAGAGAACAAGGAGAAAAAGAGTGAAATGAAAGAAAAATTGAACAAATATACTAAGGGTATTTTTGTCCAAAACTTAATTCTCATTCTCATTCTATCAAAACCCAAGGGAGAAGGTGAATTTCATCGATACCCAAGTTTTTGGATTTCATTTCAAACTCTTGATTCTATTCCCATCAACCAAACACAAGGTTTGAGAATGAAACCATTCCCTCATTCCCAAACCTCTAAATCAAACGTCACCTAAGTTTTATTTTTAAAAATAAATAAGTAAATAATATTAAGTTAGTCTTTAAAGTCTATTTCTGTCTTCATGATTGTATAAATTCTCTTGATTTTCCAATATGTACCATGCAGTGATTGCATCGGAGAAGGGTGTCCAGTAAAAATCTTAGTAGAATGAAAGTGCATCGTAATAGACAACTAGCTATTGGCTATTAATATAGCTAGGTCACGTATCTCATGATAATGTTGAAAGACATAATCAGAGAACAGATTATAATAATTAGATAAGCATGCTGTTGTTCAACTTCTAGGTATACCAGAAGCATCACTTTGGACAAAATATTTAGCTCCAATATAGGAGAAAAAATAGATTCGTGATACTTGCATGAAAGGGAAGATATTACAAAAAGGATCCTCACACACTAAGCAACATTATCAACCTAACATACTTGAGGATGGATAAACTTAAATGCTATTTGTGTCATAGATCCATTGCTCATATATTGCTACATTATGCTCAAAGTTCAAATGAACTAGTAATAAATGCTACCTGAATCGAAAGCCAAATTGCTTCCCTGACCATCATGTGATCAAAATCCACGTCAAAATTGTCAGTCCTGTAGTTTAGTATTGAAAAAGATGTGAAATGACAATAAGATAATACATGGCAACAATAAAGTAGGGATGAACCAAATTCCTAGAATTCAGGAAAGAAAATTCATGAATTCTTGTGCCAACTGGACTCCTGGTCAGCATTTTAAATGTACGTCACAACTCGATAACAAAAACCAACCAAATTAAAATTTTTTGGATCAGTCCTAGCAATTCTTCAAATAATATGCACTGAACACAATGAAGGCACACAGAAGATAATAGATTGTTCAGCAAACAAGCAAAAAGTTCAACTTGGTGATAATTACGAATTACAATTTGTTTCATGCTAGATATACAAAAAAAATCAAAGGGATGTTCCATATGTGACAATAAATTCAGATCACCAAGTAATTAATGTTGAAGCATATCACTACAGTTGGAGTATTTATTATTAGCCTACACTTTCGGGATAAGTAGGCATCTGATACATCTTAATATGTTAGAGCATCCACATCAGCTACCCTATCCAAAAATTTTACCTTAAATTTTGGATAGGGTAGCTAAAAAACTTTTGCATCAGCTACCCTATCCATTCCCTAAATTTAGATTTAATGAATAGTGATTCTTTAAATTTAGGGAATGAAACCGCTACCCTAAAAATAAAATAGTATTTCTTTTTAATCTCTCTCCTTCCACTCATTCTTTTCAATCTCTCTCCTTCTACTCGTTCCATAAATATAATAATAATAAAGATAGAAGAAAAAGAATAAAATAATAAAAAATTAAGGAAGATGAAAATTTTAGGGTAGTTGATGTAATGTGTAGTGAAAAGTGATGGTCTAAATTTAATAAAGTGAGTTATTTACCCTAAATTTTAGATATAGTGATAGGAAAACTGATGTGGATGCTCTTATTCAAGGCAGGTTATTAAGTTGGAAGCTTGTATCATACACCACAATAATATTTATAGTGGTTGCTATTATCTTTGGAATTTTTTAGTCATTTATCATATATTCCAAGTGGCAGTCAAAGAGAAGATGATGTGGATTAGTAGCTGAAACTTTATTTTAAAAAGGATAAAAGAACCTAAAAGTAGATGCCCATCGGCTCTATCCAGTAACAATGAAACCCCAGATCCAGAGATTTATCAAGAATCTCATCTTCACAATGACAATATCAAGCAATTTGACATCGCGCCCTCCAGATTTGAGTTATGTGGTTTCAGCTTTCCTGGTCAAAAGGCACAAACATACAGATATCTGTACCTTTATCAGCTAAAGTGACTATAGGGTTCAGGTTTGATCTAGAACTTATCATTCAAATCTTATCACACAGACAAAACGAGATATCAATTTCTTATGTTTTTAAAGTGTTAGATTAAATGTTTTAGTTTCACATTGTTTATTTATTTATCATTATATATTCTTATTGTTCTTCAAACTTTATATATGTTTGTAAATTGTACTATAATTATTTTAAATTTTCAATTACATTTTGCAAGTTTGCTATCAAACTTAGTATTAAAACCAAGGATGGTTATGATTTCTGGGCTTTCATTGCCCTTTCTCCCTCTCTCATCCGGCTGCTACAGTTTGCCAAGTGGTTTTATAGCCACAAACCTAGGGCACTGTAGTAATATGGCCTATAGAAAAGAAAATTAACTCAAATACTCCTATTACTCTCCCCCTCCCCCCTCAATTTAAATTTATCTTCTTTTCTTTCTGTGGAATAAGGTATTCCTTTCATCTTTTCTAGAAATAGTTTTTCTGTCTATTTTTTCTAGAATTAGTTATGGCATTAATTTTCCTGAGAATTAGCTATTTTATTGAAGCAATCTTCCTCTTGTATACAATCAAAGAATCATTCTATAGATCTCCTTTGCGTTTATGAAATAGTACACCTCTGTCATTTGGTAATAGGTTTCATCAAAGTGATCATCACCTTTTCCCTTCCATTTTTTGGTGTTGACCCTTGGATAAGATCCAAGTTCCTACCAGCTTGGTATCAGATCCAAGAAAACCTATTCGAACTGATATTCTAGGTTTTCTGGTTGGATTTTGGTGCCCATATAAGACCCTAAAGAACCTGAATCCAACCTAGTATAGGTTTTCCTCCATGTAATTCGGATTTAGATTTGAGTTTTCATGAATGCATTCAGAGAGGTTCAGTTTATTCAAAAGGATGCTTGACCTGACGGACCTAGTTTCACCACTAATATCACCTCAAGTGATCATTCACCTTGAGTGGCAGTTTAATTTCTCGAGAAAAATACAGATAAAGATTATTGGGGTTTATATCTAACTGCAGTAATATGGAACTTTCGATTTCTCAAAGTATGTCAATACTATGGTTATTTGCATTGTGCCTCAGGTTCAATGATCCAAGAGCGCATTCACATTCATCATTAACTGGACAGATTGGAAGAAATTTGAAGAGGCATCCTCAAGTACAAAATGTCTAAGAAAATGAGGACAATGAGAAACTTTTCAATTTGTGAATAAATACAAACAAACTTGGCATCTAAAAGTACATACATATAATGAAGTCATAAAGAATCAATATACTAAGCTTAAGCAGATTGAGTTCAACAAGATACAAGTCCAGCAAGATGAAAATTTCATTTCTTAAATTCCAAGAAAAAGTGAACAATAAAACTTTAACCAATATGAATACAGATGGTTCCAAAGCAGATACTCTAGTAGGAAGTCAGAGCCGTAAAGATAAAATAAGAAAACACTCAGTGCAACCTATGATGAATTGCAGAAAGTACATCAGCAGCAATATCAGAACCAAACTACTGAATTAGTATAGAAAACTGAAGGGTTTCTACCTGTTTCTATAGTGGGAAGGCAGCAGACCTGCTGGCACCGAGCACGAGATTTGAGATGGAACAATTTCACTAGTTTGTGTAGACCGTTTGAAAGATGGTACTGTTGTGTTGTTAAGACAACAAATAATGAGCATAATTAGATCAATTTAGTAATCTATTTTAAATAGAACGATAATATCAAGTGGGAACTGGAAGGGAGGTGCTACCTATGTTACAGTACTCATCTGCTGGATCAATTGTTTTGCTTGATGAGCACGGATCTTGTCTTTTCTTCAATCTTTTTGCTTCATCTTGAATTTCGTGCTCTGCATTGATCACTCTTCTTGATGAGTTTGAATCCTGTCTTTTCTTTAGTTTTTTACCTTCATCTTGAATTTCCTTCTGTTGAATCCTTATTTTTGCCTCAATGACTTTCTGCTCTTCCTGTACTCAGAACAAGATAAAAAAGAAATTTTCATAGGAAAATGAACATGGCGATTCTAATCGAAAAATGTGCCCCAACATAATGCACATTGAAAAGCTTACAACTTCTTCCATGCCCTTCTCCTCTTTTGTCTTCATACCACGGTATTCGACTGCATAATTTGACGTTTTGCAAAAGGGGCACCTATTAGGTTAAGTATTAAACTTTATTTTGTGCAAAACAAATAGTCACCCAAAAAATAAAATACAAAGGATACTGTGTTGTCCGAGTTACATCAGGTGGGTTCATTTGAAGGAAACACTCTGCAAGAAGAATCACACGTTAATCAGAATCTAGATAGCCATGATGAGCACAACAGACAAAAAGAAAGGACTTCACAAGATTACATAGATTCATGTTACCTGTGCATATCTCTTTCATGCAACACCTTGACCGATTAAGACTTGGATAATACTACAAAAATAGATTAATTTTTGAGAGGCGATGAATACTTCAAATTAAATTAGAATATATAATCAAAAGGGCTAGCAAATGACAAGAAATAGACTATTAGCAGAATAGGGTAATAAGTCAGGCATACATCAGGTCTTGCTCCAACAAATTAACCAATTTGAATTATAAACAAACAAATGAGAAAGATTTAGGTACGAAGAAATAGGAGCGAACCAGGAAACAGATGGGACACTCTTCGAAATCAAGGGCGTATTCGTCACATCCAGGGTAGCAAGGCGCCAACTTGGATTCGAGAATGAGCTTCCTCAACTTCTTCTGGTCAATGTCGCGATGCTGGTAAAGACCCTGCTGCGGCCTGGTATACTGCTCATCCACCACCTGCCTCCTCCTCCCTATCTTGTTCCCCATGCAATCAATCCCACGGCAACAAGACGGAATACAAAATCTCCACTTAAAACCCCTCGATCTCTCTCAACATCCCAGCTAAAAGCTTCCAAAAAAACACATCGGACAAAAAAACAGAAACCTAATTCCCCTTCACGAGCCCATCTTCTGCGAAACAATTCAAGCAGCGGAACCCTAAGTCCCTACGCCAGATCAAGGCCGGAAAACTCCCCTCTCTCTCGCCTTCGCCTCTCGAGATCGAAATCCGCATCAAGGCCGCGCCGAACCAGATCAGAAACCGAAATGCGCGGCGCGGATCTCAATTCGAAGCCTCAAAATCACATCCCCCCGGCCGAAGAAGGAAACCGAACCCGTAGAACGCCAACCCTAGAAACCCCCCGGCGTTGGTAACTGGTCCCCTTACCTAGCTCGAGCCTCGCGTCCGCTGGTACCGTCGGAGGAGGGCGAGGGCTGGGGTTCCGCCGTACGAAGAAGGTCGAGAAGAAAGGAGGAGGGGGAATGATTGGAGGGAGGAAATGGTGCAGTGTGTGGGCTAGCGACAGAGATTTGAACTGTGGTAAATAGCGGAGATCGATAGCTCGTAGCTAGTGGCTTCGGTCCACATTGTGCTATGGATATATCTGCTTGCTAGTGCTAGTGCTACGGCTACGGCTACGGCTACGGCTACGGCTATTGCTATGTCGGTGAGTGAGAGTGCGAAATTGAGATCGATGGTTCCCGATGTGTAATATAAAATTTAATCGGAGGTTGTTTGGTTCGGCGTACTTTGGTTCGTTCAACTCACGCCCACACGAACACGCGAAACAGCAGCGTATTTGTTTTTACGGTGGGGGCGGGGCCCGGAAGGAGCTGGTCAAGGTAGGTAGGGGCCAGAACCCGTCTCTGTGATCCAACTTTCAGTAGCTGTGTATTTTTTATTTTTTATTTTTTTTATTTTGTCAGCATCAATATTTTTCGAAAGTATAAAAATTAAATAAATCGGGCATATCTTAAAAAAAAAAAAAAATCAAAAGAAGTACTTTCCAATGAATGTCATTATTATAATTACGACTAACGGTTATAAACAGTAAATTCTACGGAATAACAATAACGCATAATACTTAATATAATATTATTATAATAGCTTAGATTATAACAACTATTTAATAATTATTTTTAATTAATTTTAATGAAGTTTATGGTTTTTTTCACATTGTAGCATGTAAGGAATAGCTTCTACCAATTATATAAAAAAATAATTAGTCTTCCCATAAAATTTTTCTACTAATTATAAGGTAAATTAAAAAATATGATCAATTCAGAAATTTAATATCCTTTAATTACACACCTTATTTGAAAAAAAAAAATCATATGTATACATCATAACGAGTTCGAACCGCGAGTAAATGGATGACAATCTTAACATTCTATCGAGACATTATAGCCCTAGGACTTCTGCATGTTATAAAAAACTTCCGGGGTTAAATCATAAATTTTTAAATTTTGAATTATAAATCATAAATTTAAAAATACTAAAATAGTTACTTTCTCACATTATTATAATTGTAAAGTATATTTTATATTGCAGTAGGTATCGAATGATTTCTACACAATCTATCAATTACAACAAAATTTCTATGCATTTCTGGTTTAAATTTTAAATTTTAAATAATGAACTCAGAAAATTATTATATTAAAATATTATTTAACATTGGATCAAAATTATTTAAACTTTATTAAAAATATTTTTAAACAATTGGGATGTCAATTCAAATAAATCGGATCGAATTCAAGTCGAGTTAAAACAATAATTTTATAAAAAATCTAAACCTGAACCAAATCTGAACATGAATACAACTTGAAACTCTTAAACTTGAACCCGATCAACTCGAATCTAACCGGAATAATATAATTAAAAATAACTTTTTTTATTAATTTTCAAATAATTCTTCACTATTATCTTAACACTTCATCATTATCATACTAACATTAATATTAATATACCTAAAAATATTTTAATTTCTAAAGTAATTTTGATTTTAGCAAAAAAGTCACTAAAACCTAATTTTTGATCAACCTTGGTCAACTCAAATCCAATTCAAAAATATCTAATATGAATCTCACTCGAATTTGAAGACCCTTAACTTAAACCTGATTTTTTTTCAAATAGATTCGGATTCACTTTTAATATCCTTATTTTTACCCACTATAATAATTACATAGTAACTTTTAAATATTATAATAACTAATCGTAATTACTATAATAACCCTATAGGTAGGAAACAATGTTATAATCTCTTGAATAAGAGTTATTTTAGAGATAAAATATTTAATGGAGTGTTATTTATTTATTTTCAAGAAATGTTTATTTTAATAATTTGAGAAGTTTTTTTAATTTTTGCCCTATTTTTTTTATGCTCAATGTTTTCAAAATGGATATTTTTTTTAGATATTTTCCGTTTCGTGTGTCTATCAGAACCTCTTTTGATATTTAGTCTCCCCTCCTTTCCAAACATTCTGCCAAATGGTAGATGAATAAGTATGTAAAAAAATTAATGATTCCACCAACGTAATAATCTATTTAAAATATAATTTTGATCAGAATAAATTCATGAATATTCACTGAATACTTTTTAAATCTTGCTTGGTTGGTGCCAAAAGCTTTTAGAAAAGTTAAAGAGATAATACACATTAAAGATGGCTTTGCTGACAGCTTCACCTCAGCTACTATGAGATTGACTCTATCCACGAGCTTCTAAAAACCACTGAGAAAAATAAGACAAATAAAACTAAAGACTTATTGTTACTATTTACTAATATAATTTGTACTAGCTGTCAACCAATTATTAAGTCAGTTATAAGAATAACTGATCACATAATTTATCTTTCTTGATAGTGTTCCTGTCGGAAATTTGAGAAGATAAATTTGTCAATGTGACATGTCTAGAATGTTGACCGTATTTCCATAACCCGAATGATGAGTTGTTTTCTGTGTTGACCAAGTCACTCGAAGCTTTCTGGTCAACAATACCTGTATCTAGCGACCTGGTTGCCCCGATCTCTGGTACCCCGATGCTCGAGGCGGGTCCCACGAATATATGAGCAATCGAATAATAGCAAAACAATTGAATAAATATAAGATGGGTACGATGACGTACCTTGGCCCCAGGGGGCGCCCTCGGATGAGTCGGTGAGCTGGTTGCGGTGCTGATCGAGTCGTAGCGGCCCGGACGAGTAGATGGGTGTGAGTCAGCTGAGGAACCGGATCTGGGGGCGACGACATGAAATCCGGTGCAGCATGGATCCAAGAGGCAGCATATCGGCCGAAATATGACGACGACTCCTAAGCTGGAATACTACAACGATTCACAGGTCGGGATATGATGACGGCTCGCAGGTCGGCACACGGCACGCAGGCCGGATAATACCTGTGACTCACAAGCATAATAACGACGCAAATAGCGAAACAGAATGGCTCGATGGCCGGAACATAACACCCAAGGCATAACACACAGAATGCACTAGCAGCAGCCTGATGGCCGGATCAGCGGTGGTTGGAGCACCGAATCAGCATCGAGATCATACGCTGACTTAGAAGCTGCAACAGCGGCTGCTGGATGCGGCAGCGATGTCCGCTGGACTCGGCGGCGACAAATGTGGAGTTGTGCCTGTGAGAGGTCGGCGACGACGTCCGCAGCCGCTGGCGGCGATGGTGACGACATGAGGCACCGGGATCGGAGAAGAAAGGAGGAGGCAGTCTCGATCCGGTGGTGGCGTTGTGAGGAAGAGAGTTTAAGGAAACTCTATGCGAGAGAAAGAAGAAAGAGAGCCCAACGGCGTGAGGCAGCCACTGGATAGCGGCGGCCTGGCGATCGGCGGAGGTGTCGAAGATGGCGCCCCTCCTTCGTGGCTGTAGCGGTGGCTGAACCCTAAAAACCTCCTCCCTTTTCTCCCCTGCTGGCAACGGAGAAGCCCCATACGAAGAAGAACCTTGCTGCTCCCTGTGCTCAACGGCGGCCCCAAAAACCCTGCACGAAGCTCCCTCTCCCTTTTTTGCTACAATGCCCCCTTTCTTTAAAACCCTAAGAGTCCCTTTACCAAATTGTCCTTCTTCTTCCTCTTAACTTCTCCTATACCCCTCGTACCATATCCGCATCAGATATTATTAGAGATAGACTGTAAAAAATACATGATATACATAATCATCTTTTAGTATAATGTGAAACAATCATTAAGTTTATTTATATATAATTCAGGTATTTTTTTTTATTTTTTAAGGATAAAAATTAAAAAAGAACATCCTAAATTTTATAAATCATAAAAAAACATCTTTTTCAATAAAAAATTATATATGCACCTCTCCTCTAATTTTAATCCAAAAATACCCCTTGACTTATAGAAACTATCCGATAATTCTACACATTGTAAACATTATCTGGTAGCTTCTATAATATATAGAACCTACTCAATAGTTGTTATAATATATTTTATGTGAATTTAGAATTTATATTGTATAGTAATTGCTTGGTAGCTGTTACAATGTGTAGAAACTACTAGGTAGTCGTTACAACATGTTTAGTGTGAGAATAGAGTTTATGATTTAGGGTTTAGATTTATGAATACTATTATATCAAAATACCATTTTTCAACTTGGTTAATTATTTAAACTTCATCAAACTCACTTTAAAACAATTATAAAAGTTATTATGTACCTGCTACAATCCTAAACTCATCCTAAATATGTTGTAGCAACTACTCAGTAACTTCTACACATTATAATAGCTACTCGATATCTTATACACGGTGTAAATCTTAAATCTTAAATTCACTTTAAATATGTTATATTAGTTATCGGGTAACTTTTATAATAGTGTTGTATCTAGAGATATTTTTGGGATAAAATCATAGGGAGAGGTGCTCATTTAGGGATGTTAAAAATGAACCCGACCCGACACTTCGACCCGAGGTGACCTGAATCTGTTGGATCGGGTGGACCAACTAGAGGGGGATGAATAGCTTGCAAATATAAATTAACAATTTATCTTGCTAACAACTTAGCAAGCACACACTTGATTAATTAAAAACAAATAGCATACAAGAAACGTAAGAGATAGAAGATTTAGTTGTTTACAACCAAGGAGGTTACTAATCCAAGACAATGGAAAATGCACTAAAGATCTCCTTCTTCGAAGAGATCAGAGGCGAAGTAACCCCTTATAGTAGTTAAAAGCTTAAAATGAATTACAGAAGTTTAAGAATAGGTGTGTATTTTACAACTAACTTTAGGGTGCTATTTATAGGTCATTGATCGAAGTGATCGTTTGCTAACATAGCACATCCGAGGCGCTGGAACATTTGGAGGCACCTCCAATCGGATAAACTTTATCTGTTCACTACCAATGTTCAACTGAATTGGTGGATCTGAGGCACCTCGATTCATCGGAGGCCCCTCTGTTAGGTTAAGGTAGAATCCGCTGCTTATCCAATCCGCAACAATTCTCGTCATCGGAGGCGGCTTCAGCTGATCCCCCTGGGCGGACTGCTGCTGGAATCAGGGCAGAGGTGTTAACCTCTTTCCTGCGGGCAGCTTAAGCCTCTTCCACATTGATAAACTTCGAAGCTCATTCAATTAATATATCGAAATTGGTAGGAGGATTCCTAACCAAATCTTTGAAAAAATCATTGCCATTAAGCCCCTGAGAGAAGGCGTTTACCAAGATCTCTGTAGTCATTTGATTGAACCTCTTAATATAAGCTCTGATGGATTCTTTAGGTCCTTGCTTAATAGAAACAAGACTCCATGGAGTTTTATGATACCTCTAATTGCTGGAAAAAATGGTATAGGAATACCTTGCGAAAATCCTTGAAGTGACGAATAGAATTCTCCGGTAGTCGCTTAAACCATCTTTGAGCTCCTCCTCCAAAAGTAGTAAGGAACATCCGGCATTTAACTCCATCAGTAAATTGTTGGAGAAGTGTCGCATGCTCAAACTTAAGAAGATGATCTTCGGGATCAGTTGTTCCCGAATATTATCCAGCATTTAAGTTCTGATAATGTTTTGACAGCGGATCATCCAACACCTGTTGAGAAAATGGAGTGGTAATCCTTTCAGGAGAGCTATCGCTAGCTACCACCTTCCCCTTTCTATTTTCCCTTACAAGGGTTTCTCCAGAGGATTCCTGAAGGGTTGCCCTTTGTCCTCCTTGTTCTAGAGATATTTGAAAATAAGCTTTAGGACATCGAGTGGGAGAGAGAGGAGAAGAGAATAGATGAGCCAGATCTCCTCCTTTAATTTCCCTTTCTCGGTGGTGGGAAGTTACCGACATCGCCGGAGGTGGCACTACAGGTAGTGTGCCACCAGTATTCACTTGTTGTTGTTGCTGCTGCAATATCTTCTGTACTCTGGCGTTGATGAGCAACTCCAAATCGTCTTGCGAAATAGTGATGGTATTGGGTTTGCCAACATCTTCCATCTTTATAGCCTCAGATCCAGGTGAATAGTTTCCATAGACGACGTCAAATTTGATCCTATCTGAAATCTGCGAAGATGAGCACTAGTTCTGATGAATGACGATGACCTCTGATGAAGATGAACTCCAAAGATCTGAAGAAACTCCTCAACGTTTCTATGTACAGTGAGACAAGCCAACAAAGTGTTAGTGACCTAAGACCGGCGTGGGGATCCCTGGCTAGGCCCTCCGACGCTCAGGTCAGTTCCTCTCATAGATGGAAGAAGAAGAAGAAGAAGAACAAGAAGAACAGTAACTGAAGTGAAATAGAGTTTAGATGCTAAAACTTGCGTACCTTGCCAACAGAGAAAATCCCCCTTTTTATACCACCTCACGTGACCTCCGTAGTCATGAGATGGTCCCCGGTTCGTTAGATTTTGTTAGAAAATGAAGTCATCCTCTATACTCCGGTAATAATCCTTTAAGAAATCTTTTCTGTACCCCAGATGTACCCATTTTATCGTTTATAACTTGTATTTATAATGGGGACATGTCATCATAATTGAAGAAGCTTTTAGAACATATTTCCTGCAAAATATTCTGCTGAGCTTATCCCGGTCAGCTATTTAAGTCGGTTGTATATACTGTTGAAAATAACTCCTGCTGAATATGTCTTGGCTGGTTGTTAAAGCCGACCGTATATACTATTCAAATTACCTCCTGTTAAATATGTTTCGGTCGGTCGTTCAAACCGATCGTATATATTGTTCAGACTACCTTCTATTGAATATGCTTCGGCCGATCGTTCAAGCCGACCGTGTATACTATTAAGGATGCTTCCTGTTGAACCTGTCTTTTATGCTCGGGCGGGCATTTGCCCGACCGAGCATATATAAGTACATGGGTGCTCGCTCGGCCTGCTGTCGGTCGGTTATATGCGAGAGTTTTATATAAGGCTAAATGCCCTTATGCTCGAGTGAGCTTTGCCTGACCGAGCATATATGAGTGCGATGGCGCTTGCTCGGCCTGCAGTCGGCCGGTTATATGCTGAGAGTTTTATATAAGGCTAAATGCCCTTATGCTCAGGCGAGCTTTGCCCGACCGAGCATATACGAGCGCGAGGGCGCTCGCTTGGCCTGCGGTCGACCGATAATGTGCTGAGAATCTTATATAAGGCTAAATGTCTATATGCTTAGGTAGGCTTTGCCTGACCGAGCATATATGAGCGCGTAGATGCTCGCTCGGCCTGCGGTCGACCGGTAAGATGCTGAGAGTTATATATAAGGCTGAATGTCTTTATGCTCGGGCGAGCTTTGCCCGACCGAGCATATATAAGCGCGAGGGCGCTCACTCAGCCTACGATTGATCAGTAATATGCTGATAATCTTATATAAGGCTAAATGCCTTTATGCTCGGCCCGGCTTTGCCCGACCGAGCATATATGCGCACGTGGATGCTCGCTCAACTTGCGATCAACTGATATGCCGTTGAGAGTTATATATAAGGCTGAATGCCTTTATGCTCGGGCGAGCTTTGCCCGACCGAGCATATATGAGCGCGAGGGTGCTCACTCAGCCTGCAGTCGGCTGGTAATGTAATACCTGTAAATTTTCTCTCTTCCAAAAGAGCAAAAAGAAATAGAAGAAGAGAAAATAAAATAAAATATATATAAATGACCTGGGCTGGGATTTGAACCCTAGACCCTTGATTTAAGATTGGTTTAAGAAGTCATTAGGTGGTGGTAAAACATCACTTGGAAATAGGAAACTATTCATTATATGTAGATTATGTGTGAAGAGATGTTTCTGTTGGTGTGGTTAGCACTAACGATTTAACCCAGGTTTTGATGAATGACAAATCAGGTTAAGTTAGTCTGTTGTTGTCTAACACTCTGATCGAGTGTGCAGGAGAAGTCCAGACAGGTCGACGGGCTGACCGGATGTCTGGCACGAAGCCCAGCTAAGTCGACGAGCTGACCGGATAGCTGGCGAGAAGTCCAAGCGGGTCGACGGGCTGACCAGACGCTTGGCGAGAAGTCCAGACGGGTCGAAGGGCTGACCGGACGTCTGGCAGGTAAGTAAGGTAAGTCACTGGAGGGGAGTGACTGCGAGGACGCGTTCCCGGGAAGGGAACATTAGGCGTCGATCCGGCTTAGATCCATTTCGGATATCTAAGTCGAGATCGTGACTAGATTCTGGTCTCGGAAAGACGGAATCTAAGTCATACTCTGTTTTGCTAAGTCATACTTCTTATACTGAACTCATAAACTGTGCTAACATTTTATTTTGCAGGAAAGTTGTTCGCTGGAAAAAGGTGGTCCGGGCGCTCGGAGGGGATCCGGGCGCCTTGGAGATAAAAATTATCCTGATCGCGCGTTGCCACTTGGAGCTCGCTGGTTGGACTTGCCACATCTCACCAGGGCGCCTGGAAAGCATCTAGGGCGCCCCGAGCATCATATAAAAGAAGGGTCAGAGGGGAGCTTCAGAACAACAACGAAAAGAAAAGTCTTCTACTGCTCTGCGCTTCTGCGACGCTAACAAAGCTCCGACAATACGCTCCTTTCTTTTTCTTATTAAATTCTTGTCAGTATTTGTTTTAATTTTCATTAGCATTCATTGTACTATTTTTGTAATCATTATTTCGAATTACTAGTGAATTGTCCAATGAAAGTACTCACGGAGTACAGGCCTTCGAGTAGGAGTCGTCACAGGCTCCGAACGAAGTAAAAAACACTGTGTTCAGCTTTTCTAAGTTTTTAATTATTCCGCTACGCTTAACTCTTATTAACACTATTTTTCGAATCGATATTCACCCCCCCTCTATCGACGTTTCACGATCCAACAGTTTCAACTTCCACTTAGTATAAAAGGAAATGGAAGAGACCAAAAACCTAATTTTTGGTTTCCTCTTCTCCTCCCTAGCCGAATTCCTCTTCTTCTCTTTTTAGTTTTCGGCCAAGAACCTTAGGGTTCTAAGTTCTAAGTTCTTCAATAGGAGAATCTAAGAGGAGAGTTTTCACAAGGATTAGTATGAACGGGAAAGGTGACTTAGAGATTAAGACGTACAAGAGAGAATTGTCTTCCCTATACCCTATAATAGAAAGATCTAGCGAAAGGAAGTAAGTATTACTCACCTGCAGTATGAGTTGTTTCGATGATTACATGTTGTGATATGTTTTATGCATATTAAAGAAGATACAAGTTGTGATACCTGCTTATGCATGTTAAAGAAGATACATGCTATAATATGTAAGATGCCCTCTGAAGTTTTAGGATTAAGAACATGTTTAGAATATCTTAAATTGCTTCCTATTTAGTTTTGGGGCTAAGAACCGTATTAAAGTGCCCTAGAGTGCTTCCCTATAAGTGTGGGGGATTAAGCGCACATAAGGTGCTTGTTTAAATGACAAGTGCAAGTATTGTTGGAGCAATCCCAATGGTCCGTGTGACCATGTGTTTTGGTATTTGGGCAAAGGGTTTATGTTAGGTTCACCCTTGTATTTGATATGTGTACTTGAGTTGTGCAGGACTGCAGGATATACATGTGACTCAGGTTGATGGCTTCAGGTTCGGTGAAGGATGACATTGGGGATGAGCCGCAGGCTTATATGCATCCGAAAGACCGTGGATAAGGCAGCAAGGACAAGGGCCGAGGGAAGCAACTTCGAGGCATATGCGAAGGACGACATTAGGGACGAGCCGTGAGCTTGGATGCATCCGAGGGATGAGAGCCAAAGGAAGTAGGCTTGAATGCAAGAGGTCAAGGCTGCAAAGAAGCGTCAAGTGAGTCATAAGGGTGAGGGTCCGAATGCTGAGAGATTGTACTCGGGGTAAAATTCTAGATTTAAGGTTTTACTGTAGTAGTACTGTAGCGTTACTATAGCAGTCGACTGTATATTTTAGCAGTCGATTGGGAACGAACAGAATGCTTCTATTCATTCGTGGAGCAGTCGACTGCTAGTTTTAGCAGTCGACTGATATCGAGCCGTTGGGATGTAACGACCGAATTTTCACAGAGGGCAGTCGACTGATAGGTGGGGTTTCCAACCCGTGGCCTATATAACCAAGCTTTGGGAGCTTGGTTATAGCTGACGAAATTGGACTTGGTTAAAGTCTAATTAGTAGTCTACAAGTGCTCAAGAGTTTCCCTTGTGTCCAAGAGGTCTTGGTGAGTTTGTGGTGAGGTTTCTTCATCCACAAGGAGGTTTGAGTTAGCCGGAGTTTGCCGGGGAGATCCACCGATGGATTAAGGGATCACCCACTTTACGGACAGTCGTGGAGTAGGAGCAAGCTATCTCCGAACCACATTACATCGACGTGTTAGCGGTTTGCTTATTCTTTCTTAGTCTTTGTATTTCCTTTAGTGTTTAGCTTGTTTGCTTTGTTTGTATTCCGCTGCGCAAGCTAACAAGTGTAGGAAGAAGTGAGTATTTGGGGGTGTCGTCTATCCAAACCCCTTCAAGTCGGCCACCGATTCCCAACAAGTGGTATTAGAGCGAGGTTCACACTTCACCAGACTAACCACCGAGAAGAGCAACTACAATAAGATGACCGGCTTGATTGAACCTCCAAAGTTTGAAAGAAGAAGCCTTGGGGACATCACATTTTAGATGATGAAGATGGAAGTCTTCTTCGACACGGATTAGGACACCATGATGGTGATCAAGGACCCGTTCGAAGTCCCGAAAGACAAGAAAGGGAAAAATCTCCGACCACGACATTGGACGGAGGAGTAAACCTCACGGTCAAAGGCAAACGACAAAGTAATATCTATATTAATTGATATTTTGCCTAATGACGTGATGAGTCGTGTAGGTAAATATGAGAATGTCCACAATTTGTGGAACAAGATAAAGAAGGTTCAATGGGAAGAACCTATGGCTACACAAAAAGAAGAAGAACCCAAGGAGATGAGTTTAATTGCTCAAGTTGAGGAGGAGCAAACGGAAGTTGAGTCACGCTCAACATCCGAGGAGGAAAAGGAAGATGAGATATCATCTACATCCTCAAGAATTTAAGAAAATTCCAAGACAAGTGAAGAAGAAGAAGAGGTCTTAGAAGTGGTCAACCTAGCAAGCACCTTCACCAAAGTGAAGTCAAAGGACCACATAATTTACTTCGGGTGCAATGAGAATAGACACTACAAAAGTAGGTGTCCATTGGGTAAGAAGAAGGTAACTCCCAAACTCATTCAAGTTAATTTGAATACTAACAAGGGTTGTAGGCATGAAGAAACCCAAGGAAGAAGAATGCACATCATATGCTTCACGTGTGGAGAGAATGACCACTACCACACCAAATGTCCCAAGAAGGGAGAGATTAAGAAGCTAGCACATCTAAAGAAATGGGAGAAGAAGAAGAGAAACAAGAGTCAAGGGGGAGCTTCAAGGGTAAGGGAGGTATATCCTAACTTGAAGTATAATTCAAATTTTCATTCTTCCATGCATGTTAGGAGAAATGATTTTGTTAATCATAGTATGTCATGTAAAATTTTGGATTTAAATATCATGATAGGAGTAGGGTAAATGTGGATTATAACCCTAGGAAACTCATTCATGATAACTCTATAAATGATAGACCTAAGGAGACCCAAGGCATTAATCCCAAGAAGGGGAGACATATGCCTAGAAAAATGGGTAGGTCTAGGAATGTCCATGGTGGACATGTTGACTCTAGGTTTAGGAACCTAGAAAGGGGAAATCAAGCTTTGAAAGCAAAACTTGATAAGTTGGAGAAAATCCTAGAAAGATTCAATGTTGGATCTAAGGGTTTAGGTATGGTGTTGGGTAGCTAAAGACCCAACAATGATAGATCGGGTTTAGGATACCGATCTAGTGTCTCCAATGCTAAGGTAAAGTCTTATGCCAGGGTTGCATATGACTATAGTAAGGAGAAGCCAATAAATAACAAGGGAAGGTCATTTAAAGGTAAGGAGAAATTAACCAAGGACAAGGTGTCCAAGGTTAAGAAGGTTAGGTTTGTAGGCCAAGTGTCATCGGAGGTGCACCGATGTAGCCTAGCAATTGTGGATGAGTCATCTAGGAAGGTGACTAAGGTTAAGAGCTCCAGGGGGAGCTCAAAGAGTCAAGTTGGGACTCATAGCCAATGGATCTCAGGTGGGCTTTACTTGGGAGTCTAGACGAGTCATGGAATGTGTCAAGTGGTTTGGAGACGGACTTGAGTCTCAAACCTAGAGATTTGTCACAATTGGTTTATGTTTCATGCTTAGAAATATGACATTGGAGTCATATAGCATGATAATTGATTTTGGATGTATAGATGTCATATAAACCAATGCTAGGGATGCATTATGGGTTAGTATGGGCAAATACATCAAGAGGAAGTCAAAACTAGGACTTTAGGTCAAGGTTCAATTGGACTTTTTAACTAGTTTTATATTTTGTGTCAATCTTGGGATTTGTAATAAATATATTTATATATATATATATTTTCCAAGTAGACATTGATAAAATAGATCTCTCCATAAAATTTGAGAATTTTTAGAGGTCTGTGGAATTTCTGGTGCATTTCTAAAGTTGGCCAGAAAAGATTGATTTTTGCATGAATAGTGTACCAGTCGACTGGTACAGTTAGCAGTCGACTGGTAACATTATTTTTGAGCACAAAATATTTTTGTAAGCTTGTTTTAGTAAGGGCAGTCGACTGGTACTTCTTGCAGTCGACTGATACCAGTTTGAAATTATTTTCAGCACTGAATTTTGACCGAGTCAACTCGTACAGGTGTATGAAATCCATGGGGGATTAATACATGAGTTTAGGGTCAATTTGGATGACAAGTTTTCAACAATTGGGATATTGTTGGAGATTTTTTTTGGATGTTAGGCAAAGGGGGAGAAGTAAGGTTTAGTTGGGAAAACCTAAAAGTGTCTTTGGTGCCTTTGCGTAAGGGGAGTCTTGTGATAGACTCTTAAAAAGCCCTGTGGTAAAATTTCTAGCTCAATGGGGAGCTTAGGTGTAGGGGGAGCCTTGTGATAGGTGTAGGGTGAGCCTTGTGATAGGTTTCAATGCTTGTTACATTACTTTTGATTCGGCGGTGTAAGTCTAAGTGTGTAGCCTTGGCAACGTAAGTCCATTCGGCGTTGTAAGTCTAAGTGTGTAGCCTTGGCATCGTAAGTCCATTGTTTTTAGCATATTGTTTTGCTATTATGTTTTCTCTAACTTAAACATATTGCCAAACATCAAAAAGGGGGAGATTGTTGGAGCAATCCCAATGGTCCGTGCGACCATGTGTTTTGGTATTTGAGCAAAGGGTTTAAGTTAGGTTCACCCTTGTATTTGATATATGTACTTGAGTTGTACAGGACTGCAGGATACACATGTGACTCAGGTTGATGTCTTCGGGTCCGGTGAAGGATGACATTGGGGATGAGCCGCGGGCTTGTATGCATCCGAGAGACCGTGGACAAGGCAGCAAGGACAAGGGCCGAGGGAATCGACTTCGAGGCATATGCGAAGGATGACATTGGGGACGAGCCGCGGGCTTGGATGCATCCGAGGGATGAGAGCCAAAGGAAGTAGGCTTGAAGGCAAGAGGTCAAGGCTGCAAAGAAACGTCAAGTGAGTCATAAGGGTGAGGGTCCGAGTGCTGAGAAATTATACTCGGGGTAAAATCCTAAATTTAGGGTTTTACTGTAGCAATAATTGTAGTAGCACTGTAGCGTTACTGTAGCAGTCGACTGCATGTTTTAGTAGTCGACTGGTGCAGTCGACTAGTGCAGTCGACCATGCAGTCGACTGGGAACGAACAAAATGCTTCTATTTGTTCAGTCAGTGTGGAGCAGTCGACTGCTAGTTTTAGCAGTCGACTGGTATCGAGCCGTTGGGATGTAACGGTCGAATTTCCACAGAGTGCAGTCGACTGGTAGGTGGGGTTTCCAACCCGTGACCTATATAACCAAGCTTTGGGAGCTTAGTTATAGCTGACGAAATTGGACTTGGTTAAAGTCTAATTAGTAGTATACAAGTGCTCAAGAGTTTCCCTTGTGTCCAAGAGGTCTTGGTGAGTTTGTGGTGAGGTTTCTTCACCCACAAGGAGGTTTGAGCTAGCTGGAGTTTGCCGGAGACTAATCCACCGACGGATTGAGGGATCATCCACCTTATGGACAGCCGTGGAGTAGGAGCAAGCTATCTCTGAACCACGTTACATCGACGTGTTAGCGGTTTGCTTATTCTTTCTTAATCTTTGTATTTCCTTTAGTGTTTAGCTTGTTTGTTTTGTTTGTATTCCGCTGCGCAAGCTAACAAGTGTAGGAAGAAGTGAGTATTTGGGAGTGTCGTCTATCCAACCCCCTTCAAGCCGACCACCGATCCCCTACAAGTATAAGAAAGCAATATGTAAAAGAAAGTATTTTACTTTAAAGTGACATGTACTAGACACAAGGTCCATGGATGGGCTCCTAGATCGCCCCTAGGCCCCTAGATAGCCTAATAATACCTTAATAGATTCGGGATTAGCTACCTCGGATCTTATTAAGGATGCACGGAAAGTTGTACAATGCCGGACCCAATCAAGTTTATTATTATTTTTACTAGTTATGTAATATAAAGTTTTCAAACTTCATTGTTTGTCTTAGTAGAAGTCTTCTTAAGTCTGAGAACTTGAGTTATGAAGTGTAGCATGGATGAACTCTATAGTATGACAAGACTTATGTTTCCATTGCATGTTTACATTGCTAGCATGATTCTAAGTTGATGTTTTGCATGATAAACCTGTTTAAAAATGCATGTTATGTACAGATTTCTGAATTATGCGTTTTAGCGTGAATTACTGTCAAGTGCGAGTTTTTTGTTTTCCCCAAGCAGTTTTGAAAGCATGTTCCTTCTTTTTATGCTGGATTTGTGAGTAGATGGTACATACTAAGCATTCGCTTATAGATTTGCATTTCCGTATACTGCAGATAAAGATAAAGGAAAGCTTGAGTAGGAGGAGGCAGCAGGAGCGGTGTTTTGGTGAGTGTGTGACGGAACAATGGAAGGAGATCTAGGAACTTGCTATTGTATGGAATATATTAGAACTTGATGCTAAAGTACTTTCTTCTCTCCTCTCTATATGAAATACTACCACTAGTTGCTTAGGATAAATTTATCAGTTTGGCAGTAATTAGAGTGGAAAAGAGGGAGAATCTAGGATCTCCCCAAAGGGGAGGACCCCTCTCCAAGCAATGGAAGAGAACCCTAATCTAAAGATGAGTACAAAGGGGAGAACAACCCCTTTTTGGAGAGCAGGGTGTGACCCCCCACACGGCCTGTGACATGACCGTGTGGATTCACACGGTCTCGCTCCTCTTCCTCTTGGCCAAGGGGACACAGCCGTGTGGATTTACACGATCGTGCACCTCTTTCTCTCGGCCAAGGGGACACGGTCGTGTGGATTCATGCGACCGTGCACCTCTTCCTCTCGGCCAAGGGGACACGGCCGTGTGGATTCACACGGCCGTGCACCTCTTTCTCTTGGCCAAGGTGACATGGTTGTGTGACCTTCACACGACCGGGCCCTTGCGCCAGTCAGGAATGCCTTTCACGGTTGTGTGGCACACAGGACCGTGCCAAATCACATCCTATCAGTCGAAATAAGTTTAAAGTAGATCTCTAGACTAAGCAGCATATAATGTAAGAATTTCAAATTTAGATATGAAAGGAGTAACGTCTGCCCATATAAGATAAGTTGGTAAGGTTAGAAGGGCGGGGCGTTACAGGTAATATACCCGTTCTATCTCTCTTAACCTGAACCCCTCTTTCACTCGCTCAGCCGATCTATCATAACCCGTATCACCAAGATTACATTTTACTCACATAATATCTCATGTTCTCATTGGCTCTAGATCTTCAATGTTATTGATACTCTATGCCTTACAGGTCGCCTTGCTAATCCTTCCGTACCTCATTTGTACCAAGCCCTCTAAGCTTACTTCACCTTGTTAGGTCTTCCCTTAGATGCTCCAAACTATTTAAATTTGATTCATGTCATCCTTCATGTAAGGTCTTACGAGTCAGTTAAAAATAAAATAATAAATATTAATTAAAGAGTTGATTTATAAATTTTATAAAAAAATTTAGAAATTTTTTAAATTTTAAAATAAATTCATATGATATATTTTAAGGGATAGATCGATTGGGTTGATTAAGAAATCCTGGTTTAGAATATTAATAAAGTAGACTTTAATAGAGAAATTAACTTAGTATAAATAATTAGGAACCTACGTTATTTCCTTACCGATCTCATTTTCCCTAGCGGCCGAGCCCCTCTCCCTTGCGATTCTGCCCCCATCGCGCGACTGCCGACCAGCACTGCTCCGATCTGCCGACCGCCTGCCACCGTCGTTCCTCTTCTAGCCACAGACACCAGGCGCTCGTCGGAGGCCCGCATTTTGTGCCCGTGCCCTAGTCGCAGCTGCCCTGTGCGCTAGCCGCAGCCGCTCACTCTTGCAAGCCCCGATCGTAGACGCCTGACGCCGCCGATGATCGGCAAGTCAAACTTTCCCTTCCTTCCGATCCAACCAGCCGGCTGCTTTCTTCCTACGCCCCGACAGCAGCACCAATGAGGGAAAGGCAAGTATATTCCCTTTGTAGATGAATGTTTCTTTCTATAGATTACAATATGATCCAGATGATGCCCTGTTTCCGCACAAGGATTTCTCGATTTTTCCGCTTCGGATCTGAGAGATTTCGATTGGCTTTCGTTGATTGCATAGCCCCTTGTAATGGTTTTGATCCATGGGAACAGATTTGGGAGTTCGTAAACTGATTTTGCTTTCTCGCACTGCTCTCCGTTAGGGTTCTCGAATGTTGATCAAATTGGGAAGGTGGGGATTCGGATTCGATGTGATTATGGTTCTCAAACTAGCTGTGAATTAGTTGACAGAATTAGGAGGTTGCGATGTGATTTCGATCTGATTCTTACTCTCGGTGATGGTTTCAGTTTCTGGGTAACGATTTGGAAGTTGTTTCTCCTTGATGTTGAATTTTCGGCCAGAATTTGGTGAGCTTTGGAATGGGTTTCAATGTGGAATTTGTTTCTCCTTGATGTTGAGTTTTCAACCAGAATTTGGTGAGTTTTGGAATGGGTTTCAATGTGGAATTTGTTTCTCCTTGATGGTGGAATTTCCGGTCAGAATTTGGTAAGTTCTTGGAATTTGATTCCAGTGGTGGACCTCCTTCTTTATGATAGTTGGATTTCTTGGACAGATTTGGGTGGGTTTGAATCAACTCTGACGATTTGCTCGTTCCTTTCTACTAGTTAAATTCTTGGGACAGATTTGATATGATGGAAATTAGTACTTTTTTAAAGAAAAAATAGTTTTCTTTTCTTTGTTATCTCAAGATACTTAGGTTGGTCTATGCACTGTTAAATTTTTAGGTAGTTCTTCCTTTGTAAGTTGGTTTGAGTACTATGCATGCTTTCTTGTGAAATATGGTATGAATAGAGCAAAGTTTCTTATGTAAAGAGTATCCTGTTTCTTCCATAAAGGTTCAATCAGTTATTATATATGTATGATTGCAAAGTATAATATGAATAGGTTATGTTCATCAGGTAGGGACATTGGGATGAATATGTGCACGTGTGGTAACAGTACAGAATGGGTGCCCCGGGATGATCTCCGGGGAGAGCCCTTCCAAGCATGAATATATATTGGCTTTTGCTATATGATTATAGGTAAGCCTAGGCTGTACCTCTAAAGTTTATGATTACGGACCAAATGAATGTGCTCTAAAGATGGTTGTCACATTTGCATCATGTTTATCCCTTGCTAAGTTATGCATAGTTCTTTTCCTTGTTTTCTTAAGGTGTAAGTAAGCTTAAGCTTCATGTTCCCTAGTTTCATTCTTGCCTTACTATCTATTTCTTATATCTATAGTGGAATATACTTACTGAGTTTGTACATTCATCATGTAAATGGTACATGTAAGGGCTATGCCACCAAGGATATGATCGAGGATGTGGGGGTCGGAATAGCTGATGAGACAAGATGGAAGCATAGCACACTGTCCGGGGACCCGAGAGCATGTTATGAAATTGTCCTCTGATTTGTTATGTAGATAACGATTGGAGTTCTATTGTTTGGTTTCTTATCTTTTTGGTAGAAGTTCATCAACTTCAATTTACTGGGGTTGCTATGTGTTGAGGTTCATATGTCATGCATCTTCACTTTGTTTTCCATATAAAAAGTCTTAGGGTATGCTATTTGATGAGTCTTCCATTTTAGATCAGCGTGTATTGAATATCTTGGCATGTGTAGGATATAGGGTTGTTTCACTTCGCATTGCCTTTGACTTCAGCTCGTTATGAACTTCCAAGATATCAACCTAACAGTCGCTCTATGCTGCTCATCCTAGAGTTCACCTTATCAGCTCTTCAATCTCTGATATGCACTCAGCTTCTCGAGCATGCTCCATGCCTTCCTTTCAAATTCACCTCATTACAAATCTCCAAGCTATCGAGTCAAATGATCTCACAATCACATCAAACTAAGTCAACTTCATCAAGTCAACAAGCTCCATGAGAGTCATATGTACTTTGTCAAGCTTTTGCAAACTTAATGTACACCATTACAAGCACAAAATAAACATAATGTAAACCCTTTGTCAAATACATCAAAATAACCTTTTGACCACTTGGGAGCATCATTGCACCAACCAACCATGCATGGTCATTTAGCCTTATTGAATGTTGATCCTATTCCTTGTTTATACCCTGGTGTGCCAATTTGACTTATTGAATTGTCTACACTCTGTAGTCCTAATGGTTTTTAATGAATGACAGTTGATTATTCTTATTAGAAATAACCTTTCATAAATCATTAATAAGACATTCATAGTTACTTATGCTCTCTATTTTTGAAGACCTATATAATACGTGGTGGATTTCACTTAGCTGAATTTCTCTAGCACAATCCTATAGCCCTGCCAAAATTCTAATATGCCTATCTTGTTCAATGAGCAAGATATCAAGATCTCACTATATGTTGTGTTATGGTTTCAATTAATGGGGTGTTTACTGTTGACATTTATGCTGTAATTTTTTTCATTAATAATGGTAATATCAAATGAAAATCTTTGCATTAGTGTTTAGGGTTTAGGGTTTACTGTTGACATTGCTGCTGTTAGGGTTTACTATAGAAGTTTTTCTAATGCCCTGCTTTTTTCTTGTACTTTATACACACTGATCTTTAATTTCTAGAGATGATGCACAATTTCATCTAAATGCAACGCTTGTTAATATATCTGCAGTGTGGATCACTTAAATATTTGCTCTGCAAGGCTATTTTCAGTTATTCTTATTTGTGTGTTCTTTCTATTTTGCAATTAATACTTTATCCATAATATATTTATTGCCTTCAGAAGGGCCTATGGCTGAAGAGCATCCAGCACCATCAACAGGGGAGCTGACTCTCCAAAAAATTGCTGTTTCATCGATCGGATTTCAAGAAAATGATCAAATCGGTATGCTTTAGTCTGAAAATTTGTAATTTAAACTGTCAGTTCCTTCCATCAGTCCATCAATTAGGAGAATGGTTCCACAGCAATCAAATAACTACATATGAATAAACCTATATCCTTTCTTACTATTCTCTCTTGTGAATTTTTCTATATTAGTTATTTTTAGTATTTCCACTAAACTAATTGTACATTGACATTTCTTAAAGCTTCCAGAATTACAACTTGGTCATGCTTCTGACATGAACTCAATTAATTAGTAGTCAGTACTACTCTTCTTGGGGTTTTTATGCTCAATTTTAGTGATTTGTATAGAAACAAAACAAATTGCTTCTGTCTCAAAATTAATTAGTTGCAAGTTAATAGTTATTCTAGAATTTTTGATGTTGGATCTTAGTGATTTATATAACTACAAACTGACTTTACGAGGGGTAGATTTATGATCTCTGTTTTAAAGGTCCGAATCCTGTAAACAGTAGGATAAGGCTGCTCATAATGTATCCTTCCTCGAGACCCCTCATAGTGGGAGCTTTGTGCACCAGATTATTATTATTATTATTATTATTTTTAATATTGTTTAACGATGTAACTTTTTTCTTTCATTCCAGACCATGCGTCTGATGACTGTTGGTTTGATGATGAGCCTCCTGTTGAGACTTCAGGTGCTGAGTTAATCAGAGAGCAGAAGTGGCGACATGACCATTTTTATACAGTATCCTTGCTAACTTTATTCTGTGTAACTCTTGATGAACTTTTATTAAATTATTTAGAGATTTTAAGTTCTAATGCCAATAAATCCTTGACAAAAACCTATATGGGTTATCGGGATGGTATATCTGCAGGCAAAGAGGCTTCTGCCCAAGAAGGCTTCAATGTGGGCTTCAAGCAATCCGCATATGATTGTAGATAGTTTGTTAAAAAATGAAGTTGTAAAAATAGTTAGACAAAAATAGATAGAATTATAGCCCTTAAGATAACAGTGGTGAAATAAATTATGAACAAAATGTATATGTACCATAAGTAGGATTAGATAAAGCTATAAAATCAAGGTTTTGGGACAACTTAAATGAAGTATTATAAAATATTTTGCTAAATGAAATGATTTTAATAGGAGGTGATCTAAATGGGCATGTCAGAGTGAAAAATGAGGAATATGAGAGGGTATATGGGGGTTATGGGTTTGGAACGAGAAATGGAGAAGGGAAAATTATATTAGATTTTGCGATAACATATGACCTTATATTAACTAATACGGTTTTTAAGCATGGTTTAAAATTTTGATTTGTGCCGAGGTTTCGATCTTAGACCTAAACGATGCAGTTTCAGTATTGTATCATGCCGTGCCGATATGGTTTCGGTATTTATTTATTTATATATAATAATTATAAGATAAATATATTTGTGGGGTATATAAAAATAAGTTGTATATTAATTTTATATAAGCTCTCAATTATTGAACAACTTAATATTATTAGAAAAATAATTAAATATAGTTTTATTTAAATAAAATTAATTTATCAATAATTCGGATTAAAATTTATCTATCTATAATAATAAGTATATAAATTAATAAAAAAATATAATAATTATATAAATTAACTATTTATTCATTTAATTAATTATTAATTAATATATATATTTTAAATAATAAAAAATATCAACTGAAAAAAATATAAAATAATAAAAAATTATCAAAATATAAAACTAGTTTATTAGAATTTTTAATGAATTTTTTAAAATTTTAAATGGAATTCAAAATAATACAAAATATTTGAATTTAAATATAACTATTATATTTTTAAAATTTTTAAATGAAATTTAAAACATTAAAAAATTTTTAGAATATTAATTAATAAAAGTTATTATATATATATATATATATATAATTAGGATAATTTAGGATTTATAGAGTCGGTATGAAATATCACAATATCTTATGAATTATTTAAATTAATTAAATAGAAAATTTAAATTTTGCAAGGAAAAGAAATATCGCAGCTAGCGGCGATTTACCAGGGGGGACGCTTCCACCAGTGCCGAAGGCATCGACGGAGGCGTCTCGCAACGTCTTCGGAAGCATCCCGTTGCAGGAGGCGTTTGCGACACCTCCGAAAACATCTCGATGCTTCAAGCGTCGCGGGACACTTCTGGCGCTGTCAGAGGCATTGTAGGACACCTCTGGTGATGCCTGCGATGCATCATGAGACAAGAATACCTTCGATGCCGGTTTCGATCATCCGATGGAACGGTAAAATTTGTCCGTCCTGGACGACACGAATCGATATTTCATTCTACGAGTATTACTCTTCTTGGGTATTTATGCTCAATTTTAGTGATTCGTATAGAACCAAAACAAATTGCTTCTGTCTCGAAACTAATTAGTTACAAATTAATAGTTAGTTCTAAAACTTTTATGGTAAATCTTAGTGATTTGTAAAACTACAAACTGACTTTATGAGGGGTAGATTTATGATCCACCATGTTTTAAAAATCAAATATATTGTTTAACAATGGAACTTTTTTCTTTCATATCAGAGCATGCGTCTGATGACTGTTGGTTTGATGATGAGCCTCCTGTTGAGACTTCAGATGCTGAGTTAATCAGAGAGCGCCATGACTATTTTTATACATTATCCTTGCTAACTTTATTCTGTGTAACTCTTCTTGATGAACTTTTATTAAATTTTTTAGAGATTTTAAGTTCTAATGCCAATAAATCCTTGACAATAACTTATATGGGTTATCGAGATGTTATATCTACCGGCAAAGAGGCTTCTACCCAAGAAGGTTTCAATGTGGGCTTCAAGCAATCCGCGCATGATGGTTATAAATATGGCAATGTTAGGGGCATTGCAAGGTGATACTTTTTCATACTCATTTAGCTATTGATGCATTATTGATTAATTATCGTAAATCAATCTCTTTTTCTCGAAGTTTCAAAAAGCATAGATTGACATAATATGGTCTACCTATGCAACAAACATGATGCGGCGATAGGAGGAGGTCCACCTGGTGCGGGGTCAATCATCAGGGTAGAAGTCAAGTCAAGATGATCAACGCCCAAGTGTCAAAGGGCCGAACGGAGGATAAATGTAACGACCGATTGGGATAGGTAGATCTCGATCAAGGGAGATAGGTCTGAGCGGACAAGTCATCCGACTCAGGAGGATACCATAGGTAGGCGCTCAAGTCATATTATCAAGACGCTGAGGGAGACCAGATATTTTGGCCGAACGGAGGAAGGCAAGTTACTACACAGACATTACGCGGAAGGGCAATTGAAGCGTCGCACGGAAGGGCAACTAGAGTTGATAGAGCGGAGGCCTCCCGGTCGAGCGACTACCCACTCGGTCGAGCAGCAGGACCTGACCGTGGACAGAGTGCAGTCCTGGCCGAGCAACTAATCCGCTCGGCCAGACAGTAGGACGGTGATCCTCCCGATATCCTTTCATAGGACAGTGGAGGGCGTGGCCCCGAACATGTTGGAGATCGTGACCATGAACGTGTTGGAGAACGTGACTAAGAACATATCGTAGAACGTGTTCACACCTCGAGGAGCGTGTACGTTGCCCACCAGAGCTCTATATAAAGGAGGGTCCATCTCCGGCTAAGGTACCCGTGATTTACGGTTGACACATAATTTTACCGTTTCACTTCTCCCCATTCCGGTGACTGACTTGAGTGTCGAAGGGCCAATGTCAGGGACCCCTTCCTTGGCTCGGCATTGACATCACTTGTTTTGCAAATCGGAGCAGATTTCACATTTGGTCAGTGAAGTCGCTACATCCCAGCTTTCCACTCGCCCACTTTCGGACAAGATCATTTTGGCATCTTTTGTGAGAACATAGCCTTCATCCGAAACGAGGAGATGAAAGACGCTGTACGACACCACACGGTGACTCTGACGCAAGAAGAGCTCGACGCGCTGATACAAGCCTGAGCAGCGAAGATAGTGGAGCAACAACAAAAAGCGTTTTTCGAACGCCAAACACCAAAGCCTGCGACATCAGCTACAGGCCGGTCGGCCGAACGAGTAGAGCAAGCGGACCAAAAAGCTGCTCGGGAGCAGACCAAGAAGTTGATCGACACGTATGGGGAAGCCCCTCGTGCACCGATTCCATTCCATTGAGCACTATTCCGGACTCCATCATAAGAGAGAGGCTGGGCAGATAGAGATCGGGGATCTTCTTCAGATGAGGCTCTCGTTTGGAACACACAAAAAAGAAAAGTGCTAAAGGAAGACGATTTGCCCGAGCAGATCAATCAACAGTTCTCGTAGGGGATTCTGGACGACCTTCTGTCGAAGCATTATACCCCGCTGACGATCGAGGAATATAATGGAGCAACCGACCTTGACGACCATTTGGCCAAGTTTGATAACGCGACCACACTTCACCAGTATACAGATGGATTGAAGTGTCGGGTCTTTCTCACCACGCTATCTGGATCGGCACAACGTTGATTCAAGCGGTTGTTGAGCGGTTCGATCCACAACTTCAAGGACTTCAGAGCGGCCTTCCTGCATCACTTCGCTAGCAGTCGCCGCCACCAGAAGACGAGCATCAACTTATTCGTCCTTAAGCAAGGGCCCAGAGAAGTGCTGAGGTCCTACATCCGGCGCTTCAATCAAGTGGCGATGGACATCCCGGCGGTCTCCTCAGACATGTTGGTGAACGCCTTTACCCAGGGACTCACTAAAGGGGAGTTCTTCAGATCACTCATTAGGAGGTCGTCGCGGGACTTCGAACTGTTGGAACCCCAAGGTTGTTTTAGTGTGATCAACAAGTTAAGTTAGGTCCTGTGTGTTTTTAACCTTGTGTCTAAGTGTGTAGGAGTTTAGGAGCATAGGTACTCGAGCGGAAGACGCAGCTGATAGATCGGATGAGTACGATAGAGAGGGGGGGCGGTGAATATCGTACTCTTTTAAAACTTTTCTTTTACTTTTAAATCAGAATCGTGCAGCGTAAATAATAAACGAGACAAGGTTATTTACTTCGTTCGGAGCCTAGCTTGACTCCTACTCGAAGGTCTGCGGTCCTTGACCGCACCGATGGGCAAAGCACTATAACCCTTCTTTCCGAAACCCTCAGAAAGAAGCAGATCGTACAGATTCAAAGATGTTTAAGATAGTAACACTTCTACTATCTTAAATGAATTTAAGTACAATACAAAATAAAAGATACCGACAATAGATTTGAAAGTCGAAGCTCGGTCGGCACTATCGGAATGACTTGCAGAGTTGATGAAGCACGTACAGCTTGCAGAATAGAACTTGAGTTGATCAGAAAGTGTTATCATAGCCTCTGACTTCGAGCACTTTTTATAAGTTCCTTGAGCGTTCGGTCGACCGATCCCTCTATTCGGTCGACCGAACCCGACTCCATTCCTTCCTCGCCAAAAATAGAAGCTGGCTTGATCTTTTGTAGTAAATGCTCATAAATGGTTCGGTCGACCGGACCTATTTTTCGGTCGACCGAACAGTCTATTTCCTTGTTCGTCGAAATCAGCCGAGATCTTCATTAATGCTGCAATTAATTCTGATTGGATCGGTTGACCGGTCCTCCAGTTTGGTCGACCGATCAACCCTTTTTCCCTTTTCTGCTAATCGCTACTGATGAGCTGTCCAGTGCTGAGTCTCTATGGTTCGGTCGACCGATCCTCTGATTCAGTCGATCGATCAAGCTTTGATCGGACTGAACTCTATTTTGCCTGATCTGAACTGATCTTTGGCCTGAGTCAAGCTGGTTCGGTCGACCGATCCTCCTATTCGGTCGACTGATCAGGACAAACCTGTAAAACAGAGTTAAACAATATTCCTGCAAAACAAAGGTTAGAATAGTAATAATATATTATGCATGAGTAATATTAGACAGTAGAACTGTCTTGATCTCAACTTCGAAACCTTCCCGGTTTCTTTAGTTGGATCAGCGACCTTAGGTTGTTCCCTTCGGGAACTCAACCTCACTGTCGCTCCTCCAGTTGCTTACCTCAACTTACCTGCCAAACATAGTCCTCCAGACCTGTTTGGACTTTTGCCTGCTCAGTGTCTGATCGCCTGATCCACTAAGACTTTTCCTGCAATACTACATTAGCCAACAGTAATAATAGTAATACAGAATACAATGATAAACCTAAACCTAGATTTACCGAGATCCGTTGGTCCAGTCGACCGCGCGCGGTGGATCGGAAACCATCTGATCATCCTTGCTTGGAGTTCACTCCTCCAAGACTTCTCGTTACCTAAGGTTACCACCCCCTAAGATTTTCTCAACCTGGCTTCACTCACCAGGACTCAGTATTCGGCTACCCAGGGATCAAGTCCTCTAGACCTATCCACCTGGCTTCAACGATATACCGAGATTTCTCCCCTTGCCTAGCTTACAACTAGAACTCAGTATTCGGCTACCCAGGGATCAGGTCCTCCAGACCTATCCACCTGACTTCCACGACATACCAAAATTTCTCTCCTTGCCTAGCCTACAACTAGGATTTCTCTTGATCAAGCTCCATACTTAAACATACTTAAACATATTTGTCTGACATTAAAACCATGGAGGTCGATTGCACCAACAGCAGCTAGCGAGAAGGACGACACGTAGTGCGTCCGAGGGACGAGGCGCTGCGGAAGAGTACACCGACAGACGAGAAGGAAGCGTGCGGTGGTTTCGAGGGACGAGAAGCCAGAGTGGAAGACTGCTCGAGGAGCAAGAGACACAAATAGTGAGAAGGTCGACACGGGGTGTGACCGAGGGACGCAGACTGTGGATGAGTACGCTGACGGATGAGAAGGAAGCGCGCGGCGATTCCGAGGGACGAGAAGCCGGAGCGGAAGTTCGCTCGAGAAGACCGGAAGTTGGTTTCGGATGAGCCCTATTCCAGATGGTAGAGATCACCCAAGCAAGCGGAAGACTCGGTCTGAGGTGAACAGAGCAGGAGCAAAAGACTCGGGCTGAAAAAAGTCAACAGGGTTGACTTTCCCAACCGGGGCGCTTGGAACTGTCTGGGGTGCTCGGAATGCTTCCGGGCGCCCGGACCTGAATTTTGACCAGGATCGCGTCAATCACGATCTAAACGTTGGGGGATAAAGTTTTATTTCCCAAGGCGTCCGGAACTCCTTCGGGGCGCCTCGACCAAGGCTATAAATATAGCCTTGGTCCAGAAGCTTTTAATCATTCCAAGCAATTCACTTCCAACACTTATACGCTCAATTTCTAGATTAGTTTCTCTGTTTTGCGCTTCAACGTTGTACAAGACTTCTCCGCCTAAAGGAGAATTTAGTGCTACATTCTCCTTGGATGAACAACCTCCCCGGTTGTAACCAAGTAAATTTCGGTGTGCCTCGTCTTTTCTATTTTTCTGTTTAAGTTATAATTTATGCAAGTGTTCTGTTAAAAGATAGAGAAGGGTTATTTTTTTTTTTGTAGGCTATTCACACCCCCCCCCCCTTCTAGCCGACCCAGCGGTCCAACAGGTGGTATCAGAGCCAAGGCGCTTCAGGAGGACTAACCGCCGATCGAAGCAAAGACGATGGTCGGACCGAGCATTTACCCGTCGAAGTTCGAAGGGGATTTCGCTACCTAGAAAAAGCGAATGTAGGTATTTTTTACAACAGATTTTGAGTTAATTCTAATAATGGAATTTGGTTTTGTAGCTCCAGAGGGCAAAGCAAAATATCAATGGATGACCAGAGGGCAAAGAAAAATATTAATGGATGAAAAAGGAGCAGGTCAACTATGTGGCGAACGGTAAAGTAGAGTACCATCTTCTAAGCGTTCTCCCACCACAAGAAGTCAACCGAATCATGAACTACGACTCGGCAAAGGAACTTTGGGAGAAGTTCCTTGAGCTGCACGAAGGAACGTCCGAAGCCAAGCTCGCTAGATGGGATCTACTTCGTAATCAGCTCACCAGCCTGCGACTTGGGGAAGAAGAGACAGTTGCACATCTACACTCAAAAATTAAAGAAATCATCACCGGACTAACGAATCTAGGAGAAAAGGTAAGTAACCGAGATTCGCTAAGGTACGTGTTAAATTCTTTTCCGAGAAATTTAAAATGGGCATAACTAGTAGATGCCATGTATATTTCAGAAGATTTAGAAAAAAATTACATTAGAAGAATTATTCTCGACATTTGAAGTGCACGAATCAAGATGTGTAGGTTTGAAGGAGCCCAAACACAATGCCGCCCTCAAAGCATTGAGAGACGAACCTGAGTCGGAGTCTTCTCTCGACGACGAGGAAATGGTAATGATGGTAAAACGGTTTAAAAAACTTTGTAAATCTAGAACCTCTAACCATCCGCAAGGTAAAAAGAAAAGGATGATCCGCTGCTACCACTGCGACGAAGAAGGGCACGTCAAAGACAACTGCCCTAAGCTAAAGAACAAAGACAAGGATAAAGGTAAGAAGCCTATCTAAAAGCGCAAGGTCCTAAAGGCGACGTGGGACGATACGTCGTCCGAATCAGAAGTCGAGGCATTTTTCGGACTCGCATTAATGGCGAGTTATCAAGACGACGACTGCGATTCAAGTTCTTACGAAATGAGCATTGAGAGCATCGATGAAGGGGGAGCTACGTCGGAAGAAAGCAACAGTTCAGGGGGAGACATGGATAATGAGATCGACAAGGTAAGTCAGGTATGATTTCTTCCTCCCGATAAATTCTTTAAATTCGTTAAATTGTTAACAAAAGATTGCTGCAAATTAGAAAAAGAAAATAAAATTTTAAAAATAATACTAGCTAAATCTTGCCCTTTAGAAGATTTAGACAAATCAAAATTAGAAAATGAAAACTTGAAATCAGAAAATGTAAATATGAAAATTCAAATAGAAAACTTGAAAAACCGTGCATGCTCATCTAATACAAATTTTAGAAGATTTAATAATTTAAATTGATATTTTAGATATCACTAGGGACAAATTAGGAATATTTCAAAAAGATATGTCCCTAAGACATTTTTAGTTAATTCAGTTGGCTGGAACCTATATTGGGTTCCAAAGTCTTGTCTGACTTGAACTTGAACTAATTTAGGGCTTTTAGCGAGAAAATTAGACATTAAAATTTCTTTATAAGACTTTGTCTAAGGAAGTTGTTGTTGTTCCAATAACCAAGAAGGCATAGTAGCTCGCCACGACCTGGAAGTCAAAATATTGAAATAAAATTTTTAATTAACTTTATAATAAAGTATTAAAGTGGAAATTTAATAATGCTTTAAAAAGTCCTTTAAATATATTTTTTAAAAAAATTTACTTAGAATTTTTTTTGCGTAAAACTTTTACTTAAAAGTTAAAAGTTTTTCTGAAATTAGAAATTTCTGCTTAAAATCTTTACTCAGAAAAATTTTTAAAAAAATTTTTGCAAAATTTCCTAAGTCAAGATTTTTTTAAAAATTCTCTTACTTAAAGCTTTACTTAGAATTTTTTTTTTTTACTTAGAGTCTTTCCTTAGAAAATTTTCTTACTTAAAGTTTTACTTAGAAATTGTTTAACTTAGAATATTTTTTGTTGAAAATTATTGTAAATTCTTTAACTTATAATTTATTCAACTTAGAATTTTTGTTAAAGTTAGAAATATTTTTACTCTTAAAATTTTTTTTGGAACCCCATTTTTTATGTGATCAAAAGGGGAGAAGGAAAAGTATAAGTCTAGGGGGAGGTAGATCAAAATTTAAATTTTCAATCTTTTTGCACTTTATTGTAAAAATTAGTTAGTTTATTTTTATGTCTATTTTTACCCTAGCTTAACTTGGGTTGTTCACATAAAAAAGGGGGAGATTGTTGGAACCCCAAGGTTGTTTCGGTGTGATTAACAAGTTAAGTTAGGTCCTGTGTATTTTTAACCTTGTGTCTAAGTGTGCAGGAGCTTAGGAGCACAGGTAGTCGAGCGGAAGACGCAACTAACAAGAAGGACAGCACGCGATGCGTCTGAGGGATGAGGCGCTGCAGAAGAATACACCGACGGACGAGAAGGAAGCGTGCAGTGGTTCCGAGGGACGAGAAGCCGGAGCAGAAGACTGCTCGAGGAGCAAGAGATGCAGCTAGCGAGAAGGTCAGCACGGGGTGCGACCGAGGGACGAAGACTGCGGATGAGTACACTGGCGGACGAGAAGGAAGCATGCGACGATTTAGAGGAACGAGAAGCCGCAGCGGAAGCCTACTCGAGAAGACCTGGGTTCAGGTGAGCCCTATTCCGGATGTCAGAGATCACCCAAGCAAGCAGAAGACTCAGTCTGAGGCGAATGGAGCCGGAGCAGAAGACCCGGGCTGAAAAAAGTCAACGGGGTTGACTTTCCCAGCCGGGGCGCCAGGAAATGTCCGCGGCGCCCGGACCTGAACTTTGACCAGGATCAGGTCAATCGCGATCTAAACGTTGGGGGGGGGGTAAAGTTTTATCCCCCAAGGCACCCGGAACCCCTTCGGGGTACCCCAACCAAGGCTATAAATATAGCCTTGGTCCAGAAGCGTTTAATCATTCAAAGTAATTCACTTCCAACACTTGTACGCTCAATTTCTAGATTATCTTTTCTGTTTTGCGCTTCAACGTTGTACTAGGCTTCTCCGCCTGAAGGAGTATTTAGTGCTACATTCTCCTTGGATTAACAACCTACTCAGTTGTAACCAAGTAAATTTCGGTGTGCCTCGTCTTTTCTATTTTTATGTTTAAGTAATAATTTATGCAAGTGTTCTGTTAAAAGATCGAGAAGGGTTGTGTTTTTTTTTTTTTTTGCAGACTATTGAACCCCCTCTTCTAGTCGGCTTAGCGGTCCAACACGAACATCTTCAGAAGAAGGTCACGGAGTATATCAACGTGAAAGAAGCTCAAGCGGTGAAAAAAAGGAAATGCTCGCAAAACCAGCAACTGCATTTGAACGAAGACCGCCGAGTAGCCATCAACCTCCGAAGGGGCCTCGATCGGGTGGAGCCCAATCCCACCGGTGCAAAAGACACATGCCGTACAACATGTGGTGGATGGTCGCCTGAGGGCCGTAAAAGGTAAGGTATGAACGCCACTTTTCTGCTCCTTCTACCAATCGACGACACATAACTCGAGGGACTACTATGATTTGACGCCCATAGCTAGCAGACCAACACCACGTGGATACTGTCGTCGATCACCTTCTCCTGATCGACAACATAGACGTCGATCTACAAGGCAAAGGAACACGGAAAGGAGGATAGTTGAGTCACGTCATCGTCAACTCCCGCGAAGGAATAACACAAGCCCCACCAGAGCATATGCCGAGCATATCAGACTGTCGAAATGGGAGGAGGAGAACCAGAGCAATGCCGCTCGGGGAGAAATATGAATGATCGCTCGAGGAGAATCAAGTTTTAAGAAACAATTTAATAGCATGCCCCACGTTGGGCCTGATATACGCTCATATCAGGCCCACGGTGGGCCTGATATGCTCTCATATCAGGCCCAACGGTGACTGATTTTTTTTTCAACACTTGCTACCACTCATATATAGCTTTAAATCATGATTTGCTAGCACCGTTGGAGTCCTTGCAATTCCAGAATCCCACTCGAACTGAAATGAGTCAAATCAGAGGTGTCTAGGTCCATCAGTGGATTTTGATCAAAACCCACTGATGACCCTCCCCTACTTGGATTTAGTTGAAATCAAGTTCCCTGTGAAGGTCTGGGTGGGGAGATGGTATATATGGTGTCAAAATGAATTTATACATCCTGGAAACTAAGTTATGACTATGTGCAAGTTGGCACAGAACCCATTGATGGTCATGATGTAGACTTAAACTCTATGGTAGCACCTTCAAATTTTATTTTATTTTATTTTTTTTATAAGGACCATGGTAGCACGTGTTGAGTTTATAGAAGGGGGAGATAGAATCAAGTTTTAAGAAACGATTTAATATCAGGCCCTACGTTGGGCCTGATATGCTCTCATATCAGGCCCAACAATGGCTGTTTTTTTCTTTCCAACACTTGCTACCACACATATATAGCTTTAAATCATGATTTTCTAGTACCGTTGGAGTCCTTGCAATTCCAGAATCCCACTCGAACTGAAATGGGTCAAATCAGAGGTGTCTAGGTCCATCAGTGAGTTTTGACCAAAATCCACTGATAGCCCTCCCTACTTGGATTTAGTTGAAATCAAGTTCTCTGTGAAGGTCTGGGTGGGGAGATGGTATATAAGGTGCCAAAACGTATTTATACACCCTGGAGACTAAGTTATTGCTCTGTGTCAGTTGGCTCATAACCCATTGATGGTCATACTATAGACTTAAACCCTATGGTAGCACTTTCAAATTTTATTTTATTTTATTTTTTTTATAAGGACCATGGTAGCACGTGTTAGTTTATAGAAGGGGGAGATAGAATCAAGTTTTAATAAACGATACCATATCAGACCCATGTTGGGTCTGGTTTGTGCTCATATCAGGCCCACGTTGTTGGTGTAGGAAGCATCCGACGATCCAACCTGAGTTTTGATAATGGAAAAGAGTTCAAAGTTAAGATTAATTGTTGTCTAACGTACTTGAATAAGTATTTTCAGGAAAGACCTAACTGAGGTTAGGCAGGCGAAAATCCTAAGGGGTGATAACCTTAGGTCCTAGGGGCGGTAACCCTAGGTGAAGGAACACCCTAAGGGGCGGCAACTTTAGGTCCTAGGGGGTGGTAATCCTAGGTGGAGGAAAACCCTAAGGGGGGGATAACCTTAGGTCCTAGGGGGTGGTAACCCTAGATGGAGAAAAAACCCTAGGGGGCGGTAACCCTAGGTCCTAGGGGATGGTAACCCTAGGCAGAAAGTCCAGTCGGTCTGGAGGACTGGACTGGCATCATGTAATCTCTCCTGAGTGGAGTAGGTGAGGACGCGTTCCCCGTAGAGGGAATAGTAGGCGTCGGGTCGACCTAGGGTTTCCGGTCGAAAATCCGAAGTCAAATCCGGATAGTCCGACGACTGTCAAATACTACTTTTACTATATTTTATGTGTGCTAACTTTGTCTTGTAGGGTATGTGTGTATTTTGTGAACTAACATGCTTTTCAGGGACAAATGAGCAAGGTCAGCCTCAGATGAACAGTGTCCGAGGCGCCTACATGGAGCTTAGAAGCGCCTCGGGTGCAAAGGAGTTGAAGTCTGCGCGGCAGAGTTGGAGGCGCCTTGGACTAGCTTGGAGGCGCCCTCAAGTGGATCAGAGGAGAAGATTTCAGCGTTGATCCACTCGGCTGACTCAGCTGCTTTGAGGCGCCTCGGAAGGGCTTTGAGGCGCCTCCAGTAGTGCATAAAAGGGGTGTTCGTGGCAGCTGCAGAATCATCAATTCTCAAGTGCTTCTGCTACAACATGCTGCTCCAAAAGACTCCCTGAAGTGCTGTTACAAGTCCCCGACGACCCGGAGCTCCGAGATTTTGATTCTGTCGTTGGTATAATTGTTTTTTTACTATTGCACTTATTGTAATACATATTTGTACTTTCTTTGCGCGATATAGTTGTTGCCTACAGAAAGCGATCAACGATCGTGGGCCTTGGAGTAGGAGTCACTCTAGGCTCCGAACCAAATAAATACTTGTGTTCACTTTTGTTGTCTTTTATTTTCGTTGCTTTAACTCGACAGTTTTACAAATCTGAAATGCGTGAAAGCCACGAGCACTATTCACCCCCTCTAGCGCATCTCGATCGAACAATTGGTATCAGAGCGGGGTAGCTTTGATTTGGTGCAACCACCAATCAAGTAATTTTTTGTGGTATTTTTCAATTTTTTCGGAGTCATTTGGAATTAGTATTATTGCTAAATTCCAATTTCTTTTACCGTTCGAATCGATTTTTGCTCGAAGTCGGTGCAACACCACTCGAGTTCGTTATTAACCTTATTCCCGCACTACTAATCCAAGACCTAGTCTTGGAACATATTGTATTTTTTTCGTGTGTGCATATCCTCTAAATGACCCAACAAGAAGGCTACAACACCGTCCGTCCCCCGCTCTTCACTGGATAAGACTTCAGTTACTGGAAGGACATAATGGAGATTTTCCTGAAGATCCAGTTCGAGATGTGGATGATCGTCAAGACTGGACTCGAACTACCAACTGACGGAGACGACAAACCAACATCCTGCGAAGACTGGGATCCAGTAACAATCAAAAAGGTGGAAGCAAATGCCAGAGCAACATGCACTCTCCAGTGCAGATTGACGAAGGAGGAGCTAAACCGCGTTGGTCCATTCTCGAGCGCCAAGGAGCTATGAGAAAAGCTTATCGAATTACACGAAGGCACCTCCGAAACCAAAGTAAGTAAATGTGATTTGTTGTTCAATAAATTGTATAACCTAAAAATGCAAGAAGGTGAGACGGCTAGTCAACTTTACACACATATACAAGATATTCTTAACTGCCTCCACGCGATCGGGCAGAAAGTGGAAAATAGAGATGTAATAAGATACACACTTAATGCTTTTCCGAGGAATACCTTGTGGGCATCAATGGTAGATGCCTACAAGGTTTCTAACGATCTGTCTTCAATTAAATTAGATGAGCTTTTTTCTGAATTTGAATTACATGAGCAGACTAATGCACGACCAACCGAGAAAGGTATAACTTTGGCTGCAGGTACAAGTAAAACACGCGATCCAAGATCACGTCGAAGAATCGAACCGGAGTCAGAAGAACCTGACTCAGACGATGAAGATGACGAGATAACAACGGAACTCGTCAACCTGGTAAAGAAACTGTACAAGAAAAAGAAAGGTTTCAACAAGAAGGACCCGAAGAAGGCAATTCAAACTAAGGAAGTTCAACCAAAGGTGAAGTTCGAGGTAACGTGCTACAGGTGCAATCAGAAGGGGCACATCAAGGCAAACTTCCCAAACCAGAAAGATCCGAAGAAACCAAGGATGAAGAAGACCCTAAAGGCGACATGGGATGAGTCCTCTTCTGAGGAAGACGATGACGAAGAACTCGAGCAGACGAGTTTGCTCGCGTTGACGGCCCGGGACCACACCAACGAATCCGGAAGCGAGGACGAATCGGAAGCCGAGTCCGAGAGAAGCCACGGATTCGTATCTGTTTCCGAAGGGCCTGACTCCGCTGTAAGTATCCTGCGTTTGCATAATTTAGTAAATTATTTAATTCAAAAATTAGCAAAATCAAACATTCTGGTCAAGTCACTTCTAAAGGAGGTAGCAGCCCTTAAAGAAGTGACTAACTCCAAACCCTTGCCTGACCCAGTTCATGTTGATACAATCGACCTAGGATTAAATGGGGCGATCTTTGTTTTTGATGTGTGTGTCAAAGGGTTTAAGTTAGGATTTATATTGGTTCTAATATATACTTAAGTTGTGCAGGACTTGGTAAATTGCACAAGCTTGGAAAGTTTCATGGCTCAGGTTCTTGAAGATTGGTGAAGGATGGTGCATCTGAGGGACCACGGATAAGAAGCAAACGGAGTGAAGGGAAGTGAACCTCAAGACAATGTGAAGGATGGCACGAAGAATAGCTGCATGCTTGAGTGCATCTGAGGGACAAAGGCTGAGGAGGAAGACTTCAAGGGCAACTCTGGACACCAGTCGACTGGTGCAATCGACTGGGAGCGAACAGAATGTCTCTGTTCGCTCAATTCACAGACACCAGTCGATTGCATGTTTTAGCAGTCGACTGGTATAATACCGTTGGGATGATGACGCACAGGATCTCCACAGATTCGAACAAAACAGTAGCCGTTGTGTGCTACCAGTTGACTGCATGTTTCAGCAGTCGACTGGTGTCGGGAATTCCAGCATACTGTATATAAAGTTGGAAGCTTGAAGAGAACAACTTAACTGATTTGAAATTACTGTTTAAGCTTTCCAAGTGACCTCCAAGCCTTGCTACTCTTATTCTCTCCTCCCTAAGCTCATTAAAAATCTTGTAAAAGGAGGAGATCATCTTGTAAAAGTTTCTCCACCATCACTCTTGGATTGAAAAGAATAAGATCTTAGTGAAGCTTGATTGGGTGTGTGCGTGCCTTGGATTAGTCACCTCAAGGAGGTGGAGACCAAGTAAATCAAGGAGTTAGCCTTGTTCTCTTATTGTTTTTCAATTTCATTTCTTTTTGTGCTTCCGCTAACAAATTGTAGGTGAAAAATCAAAGAAAGGCTATTCACCCCCCTCTATCCATACGCAAAGGTCCTATCTATTTGTATCAGAGCAAGGAACACATTGGAAGAACTCATCGTCAACCAAAGCATCAAGATGGCGTTTCAAGAGGGATATAGCACCGCTAGACCACTATTCTTTAATGGCAATGACTTTGCATATTGGAAATGTAGGATGGAATACTACTTAATGAATGATATTGAAAATTGGTTTAGCGTTGTAGATGGATTTGAGAAGCCAAAAGATGGGTCGGGAGCACCCCTTCCAACCAAGGAGTGGACAAAGGAGATGGCAAAGAAGGCCCATGCAAATGCAAAAGACACAACAACCCTACAATGTGGACTCTCAAAGGAGCAACTAAGCAAAGTAGGACCATTCGATTCCTCCAAGGAGCTTTGGGAGAAACTCATTGAGTTAAATGAAGGATCAAGCGACTCAAGATGGGCCAAGAGAGATCTCTTGTTAGGGCAACTTCAAACTTTCACTATGAAGACCAATGAGACCGTGAGTCAAATGCATGGTAGATTCAAGGAGATCATGTAATAGGCGAGAAAATTGACAATCGAGACCTAGTAAGGTATGTTCTTCAATCTTTTCCTAGAACTACCTTATGGGCATCAATGGTTGATGCGTATAAGGTTTCTAGAGATCTTTCCTTAGTTAAGCTTGATGAATTATTTTGTGAATTTGAACTTCATGAACAAGCTAATGTGGTTTCAAAAGAGAAAGGTATGACTCTTATTGTAGAAAAAAGGGAAAAGAAAAAGAAAAAGAAGAAAGAAAAGAAGATAGAATCCTCATCGGATAGTGATAATGAAATGTCGGCGAGTGAAGTGGCTCACTATGTCAAAAAGATGATGGGGAGATAAAAAAAATTCACAAGAAAGGATGTGAAGAAAATGTTTCAACCCTCAAAAGGTAAAAGTAGTCAAAGTTCAAGTTTTAACACTAATGTCACTTGTTATGGATGTAACAAGAAAGGACACATCAAGCCAAATTGCCCGGAACTAAAGAAGAAAGAAGAAAAAGAGAAGAAGAAGAAGGAGAAAAAGAAGAAGGAAGCCATGGTGGCCCAAGCTACATGGGATACACCAAGCATTGACTCATCGGATGAAGATGAGCTATGCCATGTTACTCGACATATGACATTTATGTCTTTTGAAGATGACAAAGAAGAGTCAAGTCAAGAGGAAGTGTCAAGTGAAGAGGATTCATCAAATGAAGAGGAATCAAGTAAGGAATCATCATCAAGTGGTGATGATGAGGTAAAAGAATCTCCCAAGTAGAATTTCTTTATAAAACTATTGCTCACCTCAAAAATGCTTTTGTCAAATCACAATCTAAGGTGAAGACCTTGAAGGGAAAGCTAGGACCATTAAAGTTGATGCATGCATGTCTAGTGAGTCAAATATCCTCAAAGAAGAAAATGAGAAATTGAAGAATGACGTGATTGAATTAAGAGCATGTTTAGAAAAATTCACAAATGGATCCAAGTATCTAGATATGATCATTAGAGATCAAAGAGCCGTTTACAACAAAATCGGAATAGGATATAGACCTAAGGAAAAGGAAGTTGCATATATGTCTCTAATCAATGGTACTAGAAATGATGCACTTAGGAACAAAGTTACGAAAAATCTTAAAGGGAAGGTAAAACAAGCTTGGGTGCCTAAGAAATATTTGAATGATATTTCCGAATCAAGTGCATGGGTACCAAAGAGTTGTGTGTTTTATGTTTCTTAGGTAGAGGAGAAGAAGGATGCAAGTATGTGGATTGTGGATAGCGGTTGTTCAAGACATATGACCGGTGATGTGAGCAAGTTCTTCACAATAAATTATATAAAGAAGGGAACGGTATCATTTGGGAATAGTGAAAAGCTCAAGATTATAGGTAAAGGTACAATTAAGGTATCATCTAAAATTACCATTCACAAAGTCCTATTGGTTAAAAATATGGGGTTTAATTTGCTTAGTGTTAGCCAATTATGTGATGCCGGATATAATGTAGAGTTTCATCCCGATATATGTTTAGTTAAGCACAAAAATCTTGAGAATGTTGTGCTAAAAGGATTTAGAAAAGTAAATCTTTATTATATTGATCTTTCATATGTTTCTAATCCTCCTATTAAGTGTTTGATATCAAAAGAAAAGGAAGGATGGTTATGACATAGAAGACTTGGACATATCAACATGAAAAACATAGCCAAGGTAGCCAAGATGGAGTTAGTAAAGGGACTACCAAAGATCAAGTACATCAAGGACAAATTGTGTGATGCATGTCAAGAGGGTAAGCAATCAAGGTCATCACACAAAGGTAAAACTTTAACTAGCACTTCATTACCATTAAAGTTATTGCATTTGGATCTTTTTGATTGTCATAGAACACCTTCTTTGGTAGGTAACAAATATTGTTTGGTGATAGTAGATGATTACTCTAGATATACTTGGGTTTATTTCTTGAAACATAAGGGGGAAACTTTAGAAACAATTATAGGGTTTACCAAGAGGGTAGAAAACGAAAAGAACCTCAAAATTGATAGAATTCGAAATGATCATGGTGGAGAGTTTGAAAATTTGAACTTTTCTAAATTTTATTTGGAAAATGGCTATAAGCATGAATTTTCTTGTCCAAGAACATCTCAACAAAATGGTGTAGTGGAGAGGAAAAATAGGGCCTTACAAGAGGCGGCTAGGACCATGCTTAATGCATATTCATTACCTAGCTATTTGTGGGCCGAAGTGGTTAATACCGCATGTTATATCCAAAATCGTGTCTTGATTCATAAGTTTTTAGGTAAAACACCTTTTGAATTATGGAATGACAAAATCCATACAATTCACTATTTTAAAGTCTTTGGTTGTAAAGTTTATATTCTTAATACTAAAGATGACTTAAGAAAATTTGAGGCCAAGTCCAATGAGGGAATTCTAGTTGGATACTCATCTACTAGTAGAGGATATAGAGTATACAACAAAAGGACTCAAACGATTGAGGAATCATCCAATGTTGAGTTTGATGAATCCACTAGTACTTACCCTAGGAAATCCTTTATTGATAAGGATATAAATGAACCAAATCAAGACGTTACTCAAGGAATACAAAATCTACATTTAGGGGGTATTGATCAAAGGAGAGGAAGAGATGGTTTGATGATGAAAGAAACAATGTAAACAATGATCCTCCCAAAGATGATGATTCCATAACTTTGAGGACCTTAAGACATCATCAAGATCATCCTATTAATCAAGTGGTTGGAGATGTTGCACAAGGAGTAAGGACTAGATCATACTTTAGAGATCACACTAGTCAAATTGCTCTAATATCACAACTTGAACCAAAAACAATTGATGACGCTTTACTTGATACAGATTGGATTCTAGCAATGCAAGAAGAGTTGAATCAATTTGAAAGAAGTGATGTATGAGAGTTGGTTTCAAGACCAAATGATAGTACAATTGTTACAACAAAATGGGTCTTTAGAAGCAAGTTGGATGATCAAGGGAGAGTGACTAGGAATAAGGCTAGGTTGGTAGTTAGGGGTTTCAATCAAGTAGAAGGACTTGATTATGATGAAACATATGCTCCGGTAGCTCGATTAGAGTCCATTCGGATACTATTAGGATATGCCGCCGATATGAGATTTAAACTTCATCAAATGGATGTAAAATCGACTTTCCTAAATAGGTTCATTAAGGAAGAAGTTTATGTAGAGCAACCACCCGGATTTGAAAATATAGATTATCCGAACCATGTTTATAAACTTAAGAAAGCATTATATGGGTTAAAACAAACTCCCTGGGCTTTGTATGAGAGACTTTCATCTTTTTTAATCTCTAAGGGCTTTAGAAGGGGAACAATTGATCCAACATTATTTTTAAAGTCTAAAGATGGAGACATTTTTGTTGCCCAAGTCTATGTTGATGACATCATTTTTTGCTCAACAAATAATGACCTTCTTCATGACTTTATCAAACACATGGAAAGTGAGTTTGAAATGAGTCTAGTTGGAGAATTGAGTTTCTTTTTGGGATTACAAGTCAAACAAACTAGTGAGGAAACCTATGTTTACCAATCCAAATTCGTTAAAGAACTTATCAAAAAATTTAGGTTGGAAAATGCTAAAGGAACATCTACCCCTATGGGGATTAATACCAAAATAGATAGTGATCAAGAAGGAAAACTAGTAGATCCAAAGCAATATAGGAGCATGATTGGTAGTTTGTTATACCTAACCGCTAGTAGATCGGATATCTTATTTACGGTAGGAATGTGTGCAAGATACCAATCATGTGCTAAAGAGTCACATTTAGTAGCGGTAAAAAGAATTTTGAGATACATTAAGAGCACTCTTAATGTGGGTCTTTGGTACCCTAGAACTAGAAATTTTGACTTAATTGGGTATACCGATTCCAATTATGCGGGTTACAAATTGGATAGAAAGAGTACTAGCGGTGGATGTCAATTTCTTGGACCTTCTCTTGTGAGTTGGAGTAGTCGAAAACAACCTTGTGTGGCATTGCCCACAACCGAGGCCGAGTATGTGGCAATGGGTGGTTGTGTAGCCCAATTGCTTTGAATGATGCATACCTTAGAGGATTATGAGCTACACTACTCCAAGGGCAAGGTCTTATGTGATAATGTGAGCATCATTAATTTAACCAAAAATCTGGTACATCACTCTAGAACAAAGCACATTGAGGTAAAACACCACTTCATTAGAGATCATGTGGCAAGAGGAGACATTGAACTACTTTATGTTGAATCCAAATCTAATCTTGTCGATATTTTTACCAAACCTTTACCCGAAGCGGAGTTTATCTCTATTAGAAGAGAGCTTGGTATCTGCCTTGTAGAATAATAGATTTAGCTTTTCATGATCTCATAAATTTAAAAGCTAAATATATACTTGAATGTATCTCACAAAGGACCTAGGATGACTTGCTTGTATTTAGACATCATGTGAGATATTAGGAAAATGCATTTGGTTTATCATGTTAGTTATGATGCATTATTGTGAGCCAAAATAACATCTAGAGATATCAATCCTTCATTGGACCAATCATTGGAAGGCTTGTGCACAATCAATGTGCTCTTTGCTCCTAGAATATGATTAGAAATTTTGAAATAATAATTTTTGTATCATTATGCAATGTGGTCATAAGGACATTAACTTATGAATTCAATGCATAATTATCATATAAATGGTTGCTTGAGATTTGGCTAGGACAACCATTTTAAGGAAAAACTCAAACTAGTACTTTAGATCAAGGTTACATCCTTGTAATCTTGATAGTTATCGAGTTTGTATCTATTTTGTAGTTTGGATTGCATCCACTTGTATACCTATTTTTCCCAAGTAGATATTCACATAACAGATCACTCCATGAATTTTGGGCATTTTTAAAGGTCTAGAGAATATTTGGTGATTTTTCAAAACTCGGATCCTGAATAATTCATCTGCGTGCCAGTCCCCTGTTACAGATATCAGTTGACTGCGTTAGTTGACGGGTCAGTCGACTGATAGCACTGTTCGACCATACAGAATGGTTCTGTATGATTTCTCTCCGGGGTGCAATCGACTGCTAAAACATGCAGTCGACTGCACCAGTTGACTGCATGTTTTAGCAGTCGACCGATGCCCTCGATTTTATATAAGGCGCCAAATCGGGCGACGGCAGAAACCCTAATTTTTCGCCGCCACCCACTATTTCTCGCCACATACTCTTTCTTCCCGGTCTCTCCTACCTTCTTTTGTCTCCAAATCCTCTCCAAAACCTTCGGATCTGCTCTCCCTCATGTTCTTTCTCTCATCTGTCACTTGGAACACGGTTCAGCCACCACTCAGAGGTTTGGGTTGAGGTTCCCGCCGTTCCCCCTTCATACGGTGATTCCCCGGCATAATGGAGCGTCGATAATACTTTCTTTCATCTTGGGTTTTTCATTTTGGGTTGATTCATGCCTAAAATCATCTATGTTTTGCTTCCTTTCCTGTTTGACTGAAAATGGGCACTGTGTATTGCATATGCATGGTTTATGTTAGGATCTTCGGATGGCTAGAGAGGGGGGGGTGTGAATAGCCTCCTCTAAAAGCTTAAGGAATTTCTTCCTACAAATCGTTAGCGCAACGGAAATATGCAAACGAAAATATAATACAAGAAAAAGAAAGACAAGCACCACTAACACCAGTATGTACGAGGTTCGGGGATAACTTGCCCCTACTCCTCGGCGTGTCCGTAAGGTGGACGACTCCTTGATCTTTCGGTAGATCACACCCCGGATAGATTCCGGCTAAAGATTTCCTCCTTCTCGGTGGAGTAACCTCTCCACAAAGTCTCCGGAGATATGTAAATGAAGCACAAGACTTACAATGATCAGTGGCTAGAAAGAATGAAGAATACGGTCACAACCACACGAAGACGACAGTAAAGAGCGCAAGAAGGAAAACAGCTTCTCAGCCAAGAGCTCAAAAAACATTAGCACTTGCTTGATCGATCGACCGTTTTATCTCTTCATCCTTCTTCTTATGCCTCTGCTTTTCCACTGTGTTCAGCCTGTACCGAATCGCTGTCAACCTGCACCGAATCGCTGCTGCAAGCTAAGGCGTCGCCAATCACTCTTCCTTCTCATCTGGGTTTCTGAACTCACACCAATAGAACCCATGTTCTTCGCAGGTGTCTCTGAGCTCGAACCAACAAGCAGTAGTCAAGCTGACTGCCAACTGATCGCAGCCAGATCGCAGCCAGTAAACGTTGATGCTCCAATTGCACCATTTACAGCGAAACACAATAGAAAGAACACTTTGTCTTATTCTCCTGATGGAGTTTAATTTGAATTTAAGCATTGGCATGATACCTGCAACCTGTAACTTAAAAAGCTCACAGCAGATGGTTAAATCAGACGAGTCAGAAGTTACAGAGAAATATTATTGTGGATCGGTCAGTAGACCGATCCATAGCCTTTTTGGACCGATCAGGCCATAGCCTGATCGGTCCAGGAGAGCCCTGATCAGTCTGTGGACCGATCAGGCTATAGGTGGATCGGTCCACAGACCGATCCCCCTATCCTTTCTCCCGAACTCCGTTGCCTCCTGATCGGTCTACAGACCGATCAATAATTCTCACAGAGAATTACTGATTGGTTACTGATCGGTCTGGTGACCGATCCGATAACCATAGTATCACTGGATCGGTCAACAGACCGATCCAATGCCTATGTAGGTTTAGAGCTTCCCAGCCCTAAACCCTAAAGCCTTCCTGGTCTAGAGAACGAGCTACCGAGCCCTCTCTGACCTAGTCCGAAGAACGAGCTACCGAGCCCTCTCCGACTTCCACGTCCGGTCTAGAGAACGAGCTACCGAGCCCTCTCTGACCTAGTCCGGAGAACGAGCTGCCGAGCCCTCTCCGACTCCGTCCGGTCCAGAGAACGAGCTACCAAGCCCTCTCTGACCTAGTCCAGAGAACGAGCTACCAAGCCCTCTCCGACTCCGCGTGTCAAGTTTCCATACTTGGACTTTTCCCTTCCACCTGATCAACCTTGATCAGTAATCAATCTGAGTTTAATTAATATCTGATACAAACTTAAATCAGTGTCAACATCAAAACAGCAGCCAGATCAGACTGTATCAACAATCTCCCCCTTTTTGTTGTTTGACAACACGATTTAAGTTTAGATCAGAAATGCTCATTTTCCATAATTTTAGGGGAATCAAGATCCTCCCCCTAAGACGGATACAACACTATGTAAGGAAGTCAATAATCCTCAAGGTTATCCTCTCCCCTAAAATCAAAACTTCATTCATCTCTAATCTTAGTTATCTTCTCCCCCTTTGTCAAACACCGAAAAGGTGCGAATTAGACAATAAGACTTAAAGGACTCCCCCTTAACCCATACTGTCTCTTTCTTAATCCACATAGAATTCCCTCTAAGTGTATTATCGGACAGTAAATAAAAGACAATCAAGATATGACATATAAAAATCATATAAATAGCCAATAAGAACTGAAACATAAAGAGAAGCAAGTAATAGAAAAACGAGTAGCATAAATATATGAAAATAGCTAATATCCAGGTCAGACACATGTATCTATCAAACAGTATCCGAAACATAGGCAATCATAATGACCAACATAAAACAAGGTGTATCAATCAACATCCTCAATATGAGGAGCAACATCATCATCAGCTGGAGAAATGAGTCCCTGAGGCGGCATGCTGCTGCTCGAGGGTGGATAGCACGAGTAATACTGCGGAGGTGGGTAGCTGGCCATCCATCCCAGAAGCACCTGCTGCGTCGCCAAATGCTGACTGCGTAGATCATCGTAACGCTGGTCAATCCGAACGCGCAGCCCATGGAGCTAAGCAACCAGCAGCTCATCGTGCTGATCGATGCGGCTCTCCAGCTCAGCGATCTGCCAGTGCAGATCAGGATCTGCCTCTCCATACTCAGCAGCAGGAGGAGGAGGAGCAGCAACAGGAGCAGCATCAACCTGTCGCGGAGGTGCCCGTGGTAACTCACCCAGTGCTCTCCCATCCTTCCAACGAACCGTCCCATACTGTCCTATGATGCCAGACTTGGAAAATGCACGTTTTCCAAGTCTGCAGTCCTGCCTCACCATCTTGACTATCCTTCCCTTGGAGACATCAATCTGTAGGGTCTCGAGTCAATCCGTAATTATATGCCCATAAGACATATAAACGGTGAAGCTGTTAGGCTCACTATAGAAGATGATAGACGAATAAATGCTCGACATGATGTCAAAATCAAGACGCCGACGCAATCCATAAAGCATCAGACAGTGATATGGTCGGATCTCTGACAAGGGTTTAGATGTGATTGGTAGAAGACAATTTGTGACAATCTTAAAGAGGATGTAATCTGGGGCAGATAGTCTCAGGGCTGCAAAGGTAGGAAAATCAACATCTAACTCATCTTGTCCACCCGGTCTAGGATGTCCGAAGAAATACTCATAAATGGAGTCAGATGAGACATCAAAGGGAGAATGTAAGGGGTCTGGTAAATCAGGATATATGGAAAAGATATTTCTTGAACACCTCCGGCAAGCTAGATAATTAAAGAAGGTCGAGAAATTGAAATCAATAGTCTGCTTAGCAACTCTAGTTTTATAATTAACATCATTAGTTTGATGAAGATTATTATAAAACTCAGATACTAAGTCGTAATTGATGTCCCGTTTTAAATAAACTAGAGAATCAAGTTTGTAATAGGCAAGTATTTTCGACACAGATGGACAAAATTCATCCATGAATTTTTGATCCACAGACCTACAAGGAAGCAGTTTGAAGGTTTTTTGTTGAAAGGCTTGTTCAAAGTGATGGTTTGGAAATCTTCCAGAAACGGATGGTTGAGGTCGGGAAGGAGCCTTAGATTTAGATTTCTCAGTTGACGACTTAGAGGTTCCCTCACTAACTTGTTTCTTCCTAAAGGTTAAAAATGTGACACGAACGGGGCAAATAGGTGAGCACGGAAGCCACCAACAACTGAGAACCAAGCCAAATTACAAAGATACGGTGAGAAATGAAAATGAAGTGCCAAAATGAGTAGAGCTCGGGGAGAATGGAGTTACCTTGGTGCCATTTATGTATCTTTCGGATAACGGAGAGAAGAGTTGAGGCGAAGGAGGGTGTCAGCTAGGGCTTCGGCGTGCAATGGGAAGAGAAAGGATCGAGAAGAGTTAAGAGGGATATGATCCAGGTGTTGATATGATCGGACGGCTGTCCGATCAGGAGAGATCCTGACCGATCAGGGAACCTCCTGATCGGTCAGGGAATACCCTGATCGGTCGGTGGACCGATCAGGAAGCCTCTTGATCGGTCCCTGGACCGATCAGAACGCCTTCTTGCGTACCAGAATGACCTGATCGGTCCCTGGACCGATCAGTAAGCAAACAGAGAGTTCTGGATCGGTCGACAGACCGATCCAGCCTCTCCTAATCGGACTGTAGACCGATCAGTGTCTGACAAATTGACGATGCTCCAGGAATTTCAGTAACTGAAATTCGTAGAAGTTTTCTATCGAGAATTCTGAAGATTCAGAAATCAAGAAGTTCAGAAACTTCCAAATTCAGAACCTAGAACCTGAAGAATCTATAAACATAAATATTTCCGAAAGATGAGCTCTTATGGCCTGAAATTGTTCAGAACCAGAAGGTTTAAAAAAAAACAGACCAACTCCAAACGCATAGAGTTCAGACATTTTGAACCTTAAGGTTTCAAAACCAGAAAAACTTCTGAAACTATGATCTATAGTGAACTAAGGTATTAATCAAGACTCAAGCTATTTATTACCTGGTTCAAAACACATCCTTGCTATGATCAGTTTCGAGTTTGTTAAAATATATCCAAATTGCTATCATTACTTCAACAACTTGTCCTATTTTCAATCAAAATCATGAAAGGTATCAATCAAAGGTATCAATCAACACATCAACCAAAGTTAGTTAATTTCTAGGTAAAGGTCCAACCAAGTTTCCTTAGTTAGAATATATGAGTAAGATCTAGGAACCAAATATACATGAATTATGTAATGGTCTTCCCCATACTCGATTTATGTCTCTTCAACCTAATTATTCAAGGGATGCATGATACATTTTGAATAATTTGGCTGATCCTAGCATCTCACCCCATTTCTATCAAACAAAAATAATTTGTTAAATCTTATACTTTGTGTGAGATGTCCCCAAGTTGTCCAAATTAATTTTCCAATTTCTCTTGTCGTTTTAATTGTCCTTATTGATCATGATGAAGTCCTAATGGCCTATTGAGCCAGACACATTCCCAATTCTCTCCTTAAATAACTAAATTCATTTTTCGGAAGGGGTTTGGTGAAAATATCGGCTAGGTTTGATTTTGACTCAACATATGTGAGCGCAATGTCTCCCCTAGCTACGTGATCTCTAATGAAGTGATGACACACTTCAATGTGTTTGGTCCTTGAATGATGGACTGGATTTTTCGTTAGGTTTACTGTGCTGATGTTGTCACACAACACTTGCACTCCCTTATACGAAAGCCCATAATCTTCTAGGGTGTGGATCATCCACAACAATTGTGATACACTCTCTTCCATGGCAATGTATTCAGCCTCGGTCGTGGAGAGAGCAACGCAATGTTGCTTCCGACTTGACCAACTAACCAATGATGAACCTAAAAATTAGCAACCCCCACTAGTGCTTTTTCGATCCAATTTGCACCCAGCATAATCGGAGTCGGTATAGCCTATCAAATCAAAGGACTCAGTACGAGGGTACCAGAGACCTACTCTAATTGTGCCCTTAAGGTATCTCAGGATTCTCTTAACTGCAATTAAATGAGATTCCTTGGCACATACTTGATATCTAGCGCACATGCCCACAGCAAAAAGTATGCGACTAGCTGTGAGATATAGAAGACTATCGATCATGCTTCTATATTGCGTTAGATCAACTGATTTTCCATTCTCATCATTGTCAAGGCGAGTGTTTGTTGCTATTGGAGTGGATACTTCCTTAGAGTCATTCATTTTGAATTTCTTGAGCATCTCTTGAGTGTATTTTGTCTGATGGACATAAATGCCATCGCGAGTTTGTTTGATTTCAAGTCCAAGGAAGAATGTCAATTCTCCCACCAGACTCATCTCAAACTCACTTTCCATGTGAGTGATAAATTCATTCAAATAGCCCTTGTTATTTGAGCCACAAATTATGTTATCGACATACACCTGGGCTACAAATATGTTTTCACCATCTCTACGCAGAAATAGTGTTGGATCTATTTGACCTCTTACAAAACCCTTTTCTAGTAAGTAAGTTGACAACCTTTCGTACCAAGCTCGAGGTGCTTGTTTAAGCCCATAAAGAGCTTTCTTAAGCTTGTACACGTGGTTTGGAGCTTCGGTATTCACAAACCCCGGTGGTTGTTCAACAAAGACCTCTTCTTTAATGAAACCGTTTAAGAAGGCCGATTTAACGTCCATTTGATAGAGCTTGAAGCCTCTATGTGCAGCAAAAGCTAGCATTAAACGAATGGACTCTAATCGGGCCACGGGAGCATAAGTCTCATCATAATCGAGGCCTTCGACTTGACTATAGCCCTTGGCTACAAGTCTTGCCTTGTTTCTTACGACTTCTCCCTTTTGGTTTAACTTATTTTTGAAGACCTATTTGGTTCCAATAATGGTAGTCTTCTTAGGTCTAGGAACTAAGTCTCACACTTGGCTCCTTTCAAATTGACCTAACTCATCTTGCATAACTATGATCCAGTCAGGATCGTGCAATGCCTCACCAACTAATTTTGGTTCGATTTCTGAGATCAGGGCGACCTCATTAGACTCATTTCTAAAGAATGATCTAGTCCTAACCCCTTGTTGGATGTCTCCAACAATCTGGTCTTGGGGATGACTAGAGGCTATCCTAGATTGCCTTGGTGTTGGCGGTGTCTCATGAGTGGTCTCACTAGGCACAGGCAAGGACTCAGTATCAGGCAAAGGATCAGCCTGAACCCTTTGTTGCCTTTGCTCATCATCATCGGAGTCAACTTCGACTCTTTCTATGTTTTGATCATTCAAACTTAGACTTCTAAGTTCAAATTGAATTTCTCCTACATCCCTCGATTGATCATTTGATTTAAGGATTTCTTCAAATGCTACATCCGAGGACTCTTCAATCAATTTAGTCTTATTGTTGTAGACTCGATAGGCTTTGCTGATGAGAGAGTACCCGACCAGTATCCCTTTATTAGCCTTAGCCGTGAACTTTCCAAGATGATCCTTGGTGTTCAAGATAAACACCTTACAACCAAACACCATAAGATGTTTAATTGTAGGGGGTTTCCCAAACCAAAGTTCATGGGGAGTTTTTCCTAAAAACCTATGTATCAAGACTCGGTTTTGTACATAGCATGCTGTATTTACAGCTTCAGCCCACAAGTAACTCGGTAGTGAGTACTCATTGAGCATGCTTCGTGCAGCCTCTTGCAAGACTTGGTTCTTTCTCTCCACAACCCCATTTTGCTGTGTGGTCCTTGGAGTAGAGAACTCATGCCTATATCCTTTTTCTTGACAGAATTCTAAAAATCTATGGTTTTGAAATTCTCCACCATGATCACTTCTAATTGTTTTAATTGTTGTTGATTTTTCATTTTTAGTTCTTCTACAAAAAGAAACAAAAATATTTATGGTTTGATCTTTATTTTTCAAAAAGAAAGTCCATGTATATCTAGTAAAATCATCAATGATCACTAAGCAGTATCTACTTCCATTCAATGAAATGACATTACTGCAATCAAATAAATCCTTATGCAATAAATCTAAAGCAGTAGATGTACTTACAACGCTTTTACCTTTATGAGACGCTTTTGTTTGCTTACCTTTTTGACATGCATCACATAATTTTGTCTTTTGGTACTTGATGCTTGGCAGGCCTCGCACTAATTCTTTGTTGGCCAGCTTTCGAATATTCTACATGTTCACATGGGCCAACCTCCTATGCCAAAGCCATGATTCTTCTTCTTTTGACATGAAACACTTAGCAGAGGCATTAGTAGCACTTTTAAAAGATACTTGATAAATGTTATCTGTTGGTGCAATCTTAGGTCAAGGTTGACCTGGTTGACCTGACTCGAGTTGACCTGACTCGAGTTGTGTTTTGATGTTTGACGATGTTTGACGAGAAGAGAGTTGTATTCTTGATGTTTGACAAGAATAGGTGTTTGGGAGATTGTAGGTGCAACCTTAGGTCAAAGTTGACCTGGTTGACCGTGATTCGGGAAAAGTCCAAGCAGGGAGTTTGGCACGCGAAAAGTCCAAGTACGGAGACTTGGCACGGGGAAAAGTCCAAGCAGGTAGCTTGGCACGTGGAAAGTCCAAGCAGGGAGCTTGGCACGAGGAAAAGTCCTAACTGGGATGTTAGGCAGTGTGGAAAGTCCTGGTGAGTGAAGCCAGGCAGTGGGAAAGTCCTAACTGGGATGTTAGGCAGTGTGGAAAGTCCTGGTGAGTGAAGCCAGGCAGTGGGAAAGTCCTAAGCGGGCGTTAGGCGGTTGGAAAGTCACGTGAGTGAAGCCGAGCGGTGAAAAGTCCTAGCTGGATGTTAGGCGGTGTGGAAATCTGGTGAGTGAAGCCGGTGAAAGTCCGTGAGTGAAGCCAGGCGAGGAAAATCCAGATGGATCGGGATGATCGGACATCCGGTGTTGAGAAAGTCCAAGTAGGTCAAAGGGATTGACCGGACACTTGGCGGAGAATTCTAGCAGGTCAAGGGAGTGACCAGATACTAGGAATGAAGTACCAACAAGTCAAGATTGACCGGATGTTGGTTTGGACTTGGTTTGGCGAAAACCATGAACTAGATCGATCGGTGATCGATCCGGTGATACTCGAATATTCCGATCGGTGCGGTGACCGATCGTGAACATCGATAGCCCTCTTGTGTGATAACCGATCGGTCCGGTGACCGATCGGAGTCCATCGAAGCCAAACAGAGCGAGGCGCAGAGGGGCTGATCGTGCAGGGACCGATCGGACAAAGCCCGATCGGTCCCGGACCTATCGGAAATTCCACGATCGGCGTGGACCGATCAGAGGATCCTGATCGGTCCATGGACCGATCGAGGGGTGACAAGCGAAGCTTCTTCGATCGATGCGGCCGATCAGATGTTACTGATCGGTCCACGCATCGATCGGGTTCTAGCCGTTGTGGCAGCGGCTAGTTTCTTCACTGTTTCTTCTTCACGGTATAAGGAGACGAGGGCATCTTCGTGAAAAATACTCTCTTTCTTTTCCTTCTTAGAACTTCTGCTGCTGAAGTTTGAGCTTCGATCGAGCTTTGTTGAGCTCACTTCGAAGCCCCGCGAGCTTCTTTGACTGAGTTGCTTGTTGGCATTCGTTCGTGAAGTTGTTGCTTCCAGGACTTCAGTCGACGACAAGAAGGCAAGCTTGTATTGTTACATTCATTGTATTTACTTCTTGTATTCCTTGTATTCTATCTTGCTGTTGCGAGTTATTGTGGCGAGGTTTCTCCACCCACAAGGAGTATCTATTAGCCGGTTTTCCGGGGGCTCATCCACCGACGGATTGACTGGACTCGTCCACCTTACGGACACGCCGAGGAGTAGGAGCCCTAATCTCCGAACCTTGTTACATCCTTGTGTTAAGGTTTGGTTTTCTTCTCTTTCGTTTCTTTGTATTTTCCGCTGTGCTAACTCGATTTGTAGAAAGAAAGCGAATTTGGGGTCGGCTATTCACACCCCCTCTCTAGCCTCCGTACGAAGGATCCCAACAAGTGGTATCAGAGTGAGGTCGCTCTTCGCCGGATTAACATCCGAGGGAGCACAAGCTAGAGATGGATCAACTCGGAGAAGACATCACGATTCCACCCTTCTACGATCGCGACGACTTCGCGTTTTGGAAGGTAAGAATGAGATATTTTCTTATGACTAACCTTGAGAATTGGAGTTGTGTTCAATTAGGTTTTACTCCTCCATTGGATAAAGAAGGAGAACTCTTGGAGAAAAAGAAGTGGACAAAGGAGCAAGTCCACCAATCAATCGTCAATGATGAGGTATTGAAAATTTTTGAATTTTCTTTACCTAATGATGTTTTGTGTAGGATAGGTGGATACAACAATGCCAAGGAGTTGTGGAACAACTTGGCTAAGTTCCATGAGGAGAACTCCACTTCAAGCCATGAAGAGAAGTCAAGTGAGTCAAGTCGCTCACATCATGGAGGCATGGATTTAGAGGTTGAGGGTCACTCAACATCTAAGGATGAAGAGGAGGAGAGTTCTTCTTCAAGTTTGGAGCAAGAAGAAGAAGCTTCTACCTCCGGAAGGGATGAAGGAGAGAGCGTTCAACCATCCTCAACCCTAGGTAACTCAAGCAATTTAATTTCTTGTAAATTACGTATAATGTGCTTTGAGTGTAGGGAGTATGGACATTACAAGAGTAAGTGTCCAAGGAGGGTTAGGAAGACTCCACCGGCGCCAAAGGTCAAGGAAGTCGGAGTCCCAACACGCAAGGGCAAGGAGCACGTGGTGTGCTTCCAATGCAAGCGAATTAGGAGTCAATGTCCGAGGGGGAGGCAACCTCACAAGGACAAGAAGACGAGCACTTCGATAGGGGGAGCTAAGGCAAACCCTAAGGTAACCTTTAAGGCTCATTATTGCAATACTAGTAAGATGCATGCTAGTAGTTTGATTGCAATTGACAATAATGATAAGCATGATAATTATAAAAATCGATACACATGCTTAGGTGCCAAACATGTGAGCCTAGATAAGGATATCACTAAGAAAGCCAACCCTAGGATCAACTCATCTAAGGTTAAGGATAACCTAGGTAGAAATCCCAAATCATCTAGACATATGCCTAGGAATACCTCAAAGAAAAATGATAAATTAAAGTTTGAGGTATTAGAGAAGGAGAATCAAGTCTTGAGGTCAAGACTTGATACTTTGGAAAAGGCTCTTAAGAACTTGGAGAAGTCATCTCTAGGGTTTAAGGGTCAAAAACCAATATCCAAGGACAAGAAAGGTTTGGGTCACAAACCTAAGTCCCAAGTGGTCAAGCCCACTTATCATAATGTTCCATTCGATTATGGAACAAAATCTAGGGCTAGGAAGACCATCACCAAGGTCACAAGGGGAGTCACCCCTAGAGTTGATCTTGATGAGTCCCAAATGACCAAGGCTTTAAAGCCTAGGAGGGTCATTAGGAGGGTTGCTAGGGAAGTCATCCCTAGTGAATATTTAGTGAACCCAATGAGCTCAAATAGGTATTGGGTTCCTAGGAGCGTGATTTCATCACGCTAGATGGATTAGAGTGTGCCAACCTTATTTGGATAGATAGTTAATCTATTCATAGCAAAAGGTGGCATTTGAGGAATTTTCAAGGTGTAATCAAGCCTTGAAAATGAAATGGAAAATTATTCCTAAGGTGATTAGGATGTGCCAATCTCAATTAAGGAGTTTTCTAGAGTCAATCTAATTAGCACATAGTGATCTAAAAATCTTTTGTATTTGATTTTAGGTCCATTACACTTAGGAATATAGAATTTATGGCAAAATGATCAAAATTATCAAAAATAGCAACTAAGACTAGAATTAGGTATTTTCTATACCTTTATATGCTATTTGCCATGTATTGTTTGCCATATGCCATGTCATGACATCATATTTATTTTATGATCATTTAAAATGTCATGATAATGCTTAGGTTAGTTATATGTCATGCCTTAGTTAAAGTTTCATACTTTATGCCATGACATCATGACATTGGCACATGTTATTATGTATGATATCATTTTATGCCATGTCATCATTTCTTGCATTTATAATCAATGAAATTGATCTAAGGATAAACAACACAATTTGATATGGAGATCAAGTTATTGTTTTAGAAAAATGCATGAGAACTTAGATTAAGCTAACCTAAACCCATATCTCACATCAAAATTGACTTGAATGTGTTTGATACACCTTAGATGTGTGTGAGATATTAGGATGATGAGTTAGGATCAAGGTGCATGGTTCTTGTACCTAGATGAGCCTAATTCTAAATGGGGGATCATAGGGAAAGCTTGTGTACAAGTCATGTACATTTAGCCCTAAGATTATGGTCCCAAATTAAAGGGTTTAAAAGTATTTTAAAATTGATTTGAAAAACCTTGATGAAGCTTTCCTAGTGATAGCATTCATCATTGAACATTGTGATACAAAGTTGAGTTAAACTTGAACTATTTCAAAGTTTTTGAACTTTGTATCAAGATTGAAAAATGGAAACTATTTTCATAGAAAACTATTTTTCCTTGATAGTGTATGATATGAGGAATGTATCCTCAAAGTTTCGTAATTTTTGGAATTTTCTGTAATTTTCTGTGAGTTTCTGAACTTCTCCCGGGGAGAAAATCAGAAATCTCTGATTTCAGAGGCTGGATCGGTCACCGGACCGATCCAGGGAAGGCCTGATCGGTCTGGTGACCGATCAGTGACGATCCAGTGCGATCAGTGAAGCGTGGATCGATCTGGGGACCGATCCATGGGGCTTCTGATCGGTCTGAGGACCGATCAGTGCGTGCCAGTTTCTGATTTTCAGCAGGTGTCTGAAATTTCAGTTTTTGGGAGTGAGTTTCGGGTTTCTAAAGGTTTGAAACTCTCCAAGACATTGTTGGTGCAATGGTCAAGGGGGAGTTGACCTTTAGGGGGAGTTTTACCTATTAGTCAAGGGGGAGTTGACTTTTAGGGGGAGTTTTACTCCTTAAGACTTTCGAGGATTAGTGATATGAGATTATCACTAAATTGAGTGTTGAGTTTAGTTTCAAGGGGGAAATTAAGGGTTTCAATGAAAGGTATGGGACTTTCATTAGGAAGAAACTCTTGACCTTGATTCCCTCTTTTTGATGTGTGTCAAAAAGGGGGAGAGATGTCCCAAGGGGGAGAGTGTAGGTTTTGGAAGAATGTTCAAGGAAGAACATTGGAAAACCTAAGTTAGGTTATCGGGTTAACCTAACTTGATTTTGGATTTTGTCAAACATCAAAAAGGGGGAGATTGTTGGTGCAACCTTAGGTCAAGGTTGACCTGGTTGACCTGACTCGAGTTGACCTGACTCGAGTTGTGTTTTGATGTTTGACGATGTTTGACGAGAAGAGAGTTGTATTCTTGATGTTTGACAAGAATAGGTGTTTGGGAGATTGTAGGTGCAACCTTAGGTCAAAGTTGACCTGGTTGACCGTGATTCGGGAAAAGTCCAAGCGAGGAGCTTGGCGAAAAGTCCAAGCACGGAGACTTGGCAGGGAAAAGTCCAAGGGTAGCTTGGCACGCGGAAAGTCCAAGCAGGGAGCTTGCACGAGGAAAAGTCCTAACTGGATGTTAGGCGGTGTGGAAAGTCTGGTGAGTGAAGCCAGGCGGTTGGGAAAGTCCTAACTGGGATGTTAGGCGGTGTGGAAAGTCCCGTGAGTGAAGCAGTGGGAAAGTCCTAAGCGGGACGTTAGGCGGTTGGAAAGTCTGGTGAGTGAAGCCGAGCGGTGAAAAAAGTCCTAAGCTGGGATGTTAGGCGGTGTGGAAATCTTGGTGAGTGAAGCCGGTGAAAGTCCGGGTGAGTGAAGCCGAGCGAGGAAAATCCGGATGGATCGGGATGATCGGACATCCGGTGTTGAGAAAGTCAAGTAGGTCAAAGGATTGGGACACTTGGCGGAGAATTCTAGCGGTCGAGGGAGTGACCGGATGCTAGAATGAAGTACCAACAAGTCAAGATTGACGGATGTTGGTTTGGACTTGGTTTGGGCGAAAACCATGAACTAGATCGATCGGTGATCGATCGGTGATCTCGAATATTCGATCGGTGCGGTGACCGATCGGTAACTATCGATAGCCTCGTGATCGATGCGGTGACCGATCGAGTCGATCGAGCGAGCAGGCGGCGCGAAGGGCGATCGGTGCGGGACCGATCGGCCTGGCTGATCGGTCCCGGACCGATCGGAAGTTCCTGATCGATGCGTGGACCGATCGGAGGTTCCGATCAGTCCATGGACCGATCGGGGGCGGAACAAGCGAGCTTCTTCACGATCGGTCTGCGGCCGATCAGATGTTACTGATCGGTCCACGCCGATCGGGTTCTAGCTGCCATAGCGGCTAGTTTCTTCGCTGTTTCTTCTTCGCAGGTATAAGGAGACGAGGGCATCTTTTGTGAAAAATACTCTCTTTCTTTTTCCTTCTTAGAACTTCTGTTCTGCTGCTGAAGTTTGAGCTTCGACTGAGCTTTGTTGAGCTCACTTCCAAAGCCCCGCGTGAGCTTCTTTCGGCTGAGCTGCTTGTTGGCATTCGTCCGTGAAGTTGTTGCTTCCAGGACTTCAGTCGACGACAAGAAGGCAAGCTTGTATTGTTACATTCATTGTATTTACTTCTTGTATTCCTTGTATTCTATCTTGCTGTTGCGAGTTATTGTGGCGAGGTTTCTCCACCCACAAGGAGTATCTATTAGCCGGTTTTCCGGGGGCTCATCCACCGACGGATTGACTGGACTCGTCCACCTTACGGACACGCCGAGGAGTAGGAGCCCTAATCTCCGAACCTCGTTACATCCTTGTGTTAAGGTTTGGTTTTCTTCTCTTTCGTTTCTTTGTATTTTCCGCTGTGCTAACTCGATTTGTAGAAAGAAAGCGAATTTGGGGTCGGCTATTCACACCCCCTCTCTAGCCTCCGTACGAAGGATCCCAACATTATCTACCCTTGTGCCTACTAGTACCGTGTTAAGTGTGTCAATGTGTTTGACCAGACATTGACTTGAATGAAACTCAATTGTGTAACCCGTATCACACAATTGGCTGACACTTAGGAGATTAAAGGTCATCCCCTTGACTAGAAGGGCATTCTTGATTTGGAGACATTCGGATATATGAATGTCTCCAACTCCTATAACCTTAAGGCTACCATTATTACCAAACGACACATTACCTCTATTTTTGTTTTGAAGGGTAGTAAAGAGTGACTTGTCCCCGGTCATGTACTTGGAGCATCCGCTATCAACAAACCAAGTTGATAGATGCTCCCCCTTTACCAATGCCTACAAGACACGAAAGATAGACATTTTAGGTACCCAAATCTTGGGACCTAATGCATCTACAATAAACGACCTAGGAACCCATGCCTTGGTCACAACCTTCCTAGTCTCATGAACCCTAGAAGCATGTGATCTATGAAATTGGGTTCTAGACACTAGCGAAATGAAACTAGACTCCTTAGGTTGATATCCTAACCCAGCCTTGTTGTAAACCGCCCTTTGGGCATTTAGAATCATATCTAAGGTCTTAGAGCTAGTTGAGAATTTTTCAAGCATTTTCTTGAGTTTCTCAACTTCACCCTTTAAGGCTTTGTTTTCATCCTCAAGGGCCTCTTGATGTAGGTCATCAACCTCATCTTCCCTAAGGGCCCTCAAGTGCTCTACTTCATCTTTTAATGATTTAATTTGAGTTTTTGATTTCTTAAGTAAAGTAGATAAATGTGCAATGGTTTTATAACATTTTTCTAAATGAGGAGAAATTACCTCTTCATCATCCGAAGATGATGAACCCGTGGCTGAGGTATCACTCGTGTCACCATCACCCCCGGAATCTGATTCCTCCCTTGCCATGAACGCTAATTGACGTGTGCTTTTCTCCTTCTTCTCTTCCTTCGATGAGCTTGAGGAGGATTCATCCCAAGTAGCTTTGAGAGCTTTCTTCTTTTTGGCCCTTTCCTCTTTCTTCTTGAGTTTTGGACACTGGCTCCGATAGTGTCCTTTCTTGCTACACTCAAAACAAGTGACATTAGTTTTATCAACATTTTGATCGATAGATTTACCTTTCCCTTTGTATCTCCGGCTCCTTCTCATGATTCTCCTTACAAAGTTGGCCATCTCGCTTGATGATGATCCACCTTCATCATCGGACTTGGAGGAGGATGAGGATGAAGGAATCTCTTTTTCCTTCTTCTTTTCTTTCTTCCTTCTTCCATCTTTGCTCTTTTCTCCTGCAACTAAGACAATACCTTTCTCTTTTTGACCCTTGTTAGCAAATTCATGGAGTTCCATTTCACAAAAAAAAATCATCTAATTTAACAATTGAAAGGTCCTTGGAGACCTTGTAGGCATCTACCATAGATGACCACAAGGCATTCCTCGGAAAGGCTTTGAGAACACACCTTACAAGATCGCGATTCTCTACGCGTTCATCTACGGAATGAAGACCATTGATAATTTCTTTGAACCTTCCGTGTAGTTCACTTACCGTCTCGTTCTCCTTCATGGTGAGGTTTTGTAATTGATTTAAGAATAAATCTCTCTTGGAGATCCGAGAGTCTCGAGTTCCTTCTTGGAGCTCGATGAGCTTGTTCCACAAGTCTTTTGTGCTCATGAATGGACCTACCTTGACGAGTTGGTCCTTGGCTATCCCACATTGTAGAGTAACCACTGCCTTGGCATCGGCTTGTCCTTTGCGAGTTTACTCGGCGGACCATCTTGATGAGTCTAGTTCCTTACCTTCTTCGTCCTTCGGAGGTGTAAACCCTTCCTTGACGGAGAACCACATTGAGATGTCGGTCTTAAGATAATATTCCACGTGGCTCTTCCAATATTGAAAGTCCGCTCCGTCGAAGTAGGGTGGACGATTGGTGCTAAACCCTTCCTTCATAGCCATCTTCTTGCTCTTTAGGGTGTTAATCCGGATAAAGAGAACCTCGCTCTGATACCACTTGTTAGGATCTTCGGATGACTAGAGAGGGGGGGGGTGTGAATAGCCTCCTCTAAAAGCTTAAGGAATTTCTTCCTACAAATCGTTAGCGCAGCGGAAATATGCAAACGAAAATATAATACAAGAAAAAGAAAGACAAGCACCACTAACACCAGTATGTACGAGGTTCGGGGATAACTTGCCCCTACTCCTCGGCGTGTCCGTAAGGTGGACGACTCCTTGATCTTTCGGTAGATCACACCCCGGATAGATTCCGGCTAAAGATTTCCTCCTTCTCGGTGGAGTAACCTCTCCACAAAGTCTCCGGAGATATGTAAATGAAGCATAAGACTTACAATGATCAGTGGCTATAAAGAATGAAGAATACGCTCACAGCCACACGAAAACGACAGTAAAGAGCGCAAGAAGGAAAACATCTTCTCAGCCAAGAGCTCAAAAAACATTAGCACTTGCTTGATCGACCGACCGTTTTATCTCTTCATCCTTCTTCTTATGCCTCTGCTTTTCCACTGTGTTCAGCCTGTATCGAATCGCTGTCAACCTGCACCGAATCGCTGCTACACGCTAAGACGTCGCCAATCACTCTTCCTTCTCATCTGGTTCTCTGAACTCACACCAATAGAACCCATGTTCTTCGCAGGTGTCTCTGAGCTCGAACCAACAAGCAGTAGTCAAGCTGACTGCCAACTGATCGCAGCCAGATCGCAGCCAGTAAACGTTGATGCTCCAATTGTACCATTGTTAGAATGTATACTAAAAGCCTAGCTTTTGGTATAAAACCTTTATCTAAAAATAAGAATCACATTGGTCAAATGTCTACATTTGTGATAAATGTAGTTGTTCAATTAATTTATATTGTAGATAACATGGTGTGTGGTGTCACACACAGAAGATCATGTTATCAGTACCTTATAAATTATAAATAGTAGCTCAAGACCATGATGGAAAGGAACAAACCATTGGAAGGTCGTAGTGTAATTAGGTGTTAGTTTATCTTAACTATATAATTACACTAGTACACTAAGAGTGTATTGAGTAGGACCATTAGAGGTTGTTTCTTTTATACTGACTTTATAAAGGAACAAAAACCTCAGTTATTATGGAAGTGTGTGCTCTTAATCCTAATATAATAACAACCACATATATTTGATATTTATTTCTTTAATTTATCAATGGGTGAGATTTAGTTCGATGAATCAATAAGCCCAATAAGTTGGGAAATGATATCACTTATAGTGTGTGTTGTTGATTATAGAAGGAAACTGTGTCCTAGTAATCTAGGTTGAGAATGTCCCCAAGAGGAGCTCATAAGGATTGTCATGTTAAACCCTGCAGGTGGACTTAGTCCGACATGATGATGAAGTTGAGTGGTACTACTCTTGGAGCTAGATATTAATTAAGTGAGTTGTCAGTAACTTACTTAATTAGTGAACATTTGTTATCTTAAACACAGGGAGACTAACACACTCATGATAAGAAGGAGCCCAAAATGTAATTTGGGATTGGTGCGGTAGTTCAATAATAGTTCTCTAGTGGAATGAATTATTATTGATAAAATTAAGTTGTGTGTTCGGGGCGAGCACGGGATGCTTAATTTTATCGGGAGACCAAAACCAATTCCTCCTCTCGGTCCCTATCGTAGCCTCTAGTATATAGAGATTTATACCCACCGCATACCCACCTTCTTACCCATCCAATGGGGCCGGCCAAGCTAGCTTGGAACCCAAGCTAGGGCCGGCCAAGACCAAGTGGATGAGCCATGTAGGTGGGAGGCCAAAGCTTGGGTCCCAAGCTTAGGTGGACCGCCACTAGAATATTAAAAAGGAATTTTATTAAAATTATTTCTTATGTGGATATCATGAAGAGAGTTTAAAATTAAAATTTCCTTTTATAGCTTTCTACAAAAGATTAAGAGAAGAGATTAATCTCTTTCCTTATTTGTAGTTTAAAAGGATGGTTTTAATTTTTGGTAAAAACTTTCCTTATTTGTAAATCATCTACATGTTTAAAAGAAAGTTTAAAATTTGAAATCTTTCCTTATTTGTCGATTAAAGGAGGATTTTAAATTTTAAGAAAACTTTCCTTTTTAACCATGTTCATGATTTAAAAGAGAGTTTAAAATTAAATATTCTCTTTTATAAGTTTCTACAAAATATTAAGAAAAGATTTGATATCTTTCCTTATTTGTAGATTAAAAGAGATTTTAATAACTTTCTTTTTATCCACATGTTTAAAAGAAAGATTTTAATTTATTAAATTTCCTTTTTATAAACCAATCATGAAGGGATAAAATTATTGGAGAAATTTTTATAAATTTCCGGAAGCAAATAAGGAAGTTTTAATTGGTGTTTAAAATTTTATTTGCTTGGAGATATTATTTGTTATGGCCGGCCATTGTAATTTGAAAAGAGAAAATTGTTTTAATTAAATAAATTTTCCTTTTTAATGACAAAAGAATTAAGGAAGTTTTTATTAAATTTTCCTTATTTGCCAAGACCAAGGATTATAAAAGAGGGGTAGAGGAGACTTCAAAGCTAAGGACTCTATTCTATTTTTCTCCATCTTTTCCTTGGTGTGGTGGCCGACCCTTCCCTTTCTCTTCTCTCCTCTTGTTGTGGCCGAAATCTATCATCTCTTGGAGCTTGGAGGATGTGGCCGGATCAAGGAAGGAGAAGAAGGAGAGAAAGCATGCATCCCTTGGAGCTTGGTTGGTGGAAAATTCTTCATCCTTTGGAAGTTCTTGTACTTGGCCGAAACTTGAAGGAAGAAGGAAGAAGGTGCCTAGGTGGTTCTCATCTTGGAAGATCGTTGCCCACACAACGTCCGAGGTTAGAAGAGGAATACGGTAGAAGATCAAGAGGTCTTTCTAAAAGGTATAACTAGTAATTTTTCTTTCCGCATCATACTAGTTATTTTTGGAAATAATACTAAATACAAGAGGCATACGATTCTAGTGTTTCGAATTTGTTTTCGATATAGTGTTCTTTTGTTTTTCTTTTCCTTGTGATTTGATTGTTCTTTTCGGTTGACCTAAAGTTATTTTAGGAAATTAAATATTAGTTTTCCTTAAAAGGTTTTGTCTAGTCGGTGGTGGTTGCTCCCATATCCAAGAAGGTCATGTGCCTCGCCACGTCAGTACTGGGAACCAATTTTGGAAATTAATATTTAATGGAATTAATAACTTAGGTGATTTGGATCAAACGTGTTAAGTTCCGCAGGAGATTCAAGTCAAAACCTAAAAGAACAAATAGATTAAGTTTTGGATCAAACGTGTTAAGTTCCGCAGGCGATCCAAAATTTATTTTAAAAGAACATATGGTAGCTAGGAAAAGGTTCAGACCTTTGTACAAAATTTTTGTACAGTGGAACTTTTAGGTTTTCCGAGTAACAACCAACAATTGGTATCAGAGCTAGGGTTTTGCCTCTGTGTATTTAGTATTAGTTTAATTATGCACATGTCATATACAATTTAGGCAAGATAATAGTAGGATGTGCTAACTTTGTGGATGCAGGATCCAACTATTATGGCTTATAGTTATTATGTGTGTGATTGGACCCTTGGACATGTCAAGGGCATTTATTGTGTGTGCATGATTGTATTATAAAATACAGCAGGAGCTGTATTTAGTTTTATTAGGATTTTATTTTGATCTAGTTACATGTACATTCCTTTTATGGAATATAGGATCGATGGATGTAAATTTTATTTTATGTTCGATCTAGTTTACATGTATATTCCTTCGAGGAATAAAGGATCGAAAAATGTAAAATTATATTTATGTCGCGGATCGAATCTTGCAAGGCGTGGAACCTTTTTGAGGACCAGAGGCGCAGCGGAACAAGGAGCAAGATGGATGCGACAACTAGACCCGGTGGCGGTGGCCAAAGATGGCAGCAGCTAGGGTTGGCGACACACAGAGGACAACAATAGATAAAATCCATAATAGTTGAAAATTAATTTTTCTATTTATTGCTTTTTATGCTGTGTTGTGTGTGCTTGTTAGTATGCATGTTAGGTAGACTAGCATAGTCAAAATTCCTCACTTTAAATAACTAAGTGGGAAAGGAATTTATTTTAAATAAATTTCACGGTCTCCATTACTGGTTTATAAGTGATGTAACAAGTTTGCGCGTTGGCTCTGAGTGCCTTCCTCCATATCGGATGAGCTTGTTTACAGATCACTAGATTAAACTTCCATTTTGGATGACTATAGGAAATTAATTAAGAGCGTGTGATCTTCCCCATCGGAAGGGGCATAATCTTATTAATGAACTTAGTGTCAAGTAATGGTATACACTTAGGCACGTCTAATAGTATCCTCCCCATCAGAGTCACTGCTATTATTTGTGTGACCGAAGAAAACCAACTATTAATTTGTCAAATAAATAGGTTGACAAGATAATAAAATTAAAAACCCCTCTTACGAATGTTTGATTTTGTATACGTTTACACTATCGTAGCATACAAAATTCACGGTGTTTGAGATAATTTTATTTGTCATAAAGATTTATTGACAAGGTAATTAATGGGTAAACCCCTCCTCTTACAAATGTTTAATTTTGTATACGTCCACACTATCGTGGCATGCAAAATTCACGGTGTTTGAGGTGTTGGTGAATTTAAATAATATTGTTTGAGGAATCAATGTTATTTTAAATTCAAAAAGATTTGACCAAATATTTGATCAAAGACAGATCAACTATTAATTTTATTCGTCATAAAGTAAAGTTGACGAGATAATAAAATTAATGAATAAAATCTCCTCTTCGATTTTGTATACGTTCACACTATCGTGGCATACAAAATTCATGGGGATTTTAAGGAGTTGATCTTGACCAAATATTTTTATGATTCTTAGGATTTAAAATGCTTGTCAATCTCCTAGTAGTCATACTATAGAAAAGACTTAGTAGTCCCAATTGTAATGATTGAAAATAGGACTTGGACATTAAGGTAAACTGTCTTCTTAGAATTAAGAACAATATAGGTGTATTTAATTCATTAGTTGAAACATGTTTAGTGGTGTTATCTACCAGAACCTGGAGTGTAGATACAGATGTCATTAATCATGTCCGCAATTCATTGCAGGGTTCCAGGAAACCCGACAACTAAATGAAAATTAAAACACCGTCCACATGGGCACTACTGTAAAAATGGTAGCTGTTGCAGTGGGAGATGTTTATCTTTTGATAAGAATAAAATATGGATTTTTGAGTAATTGTCTTTACGCACCAAGTTTAGAAAGAACTAGTTTTCAGTTTTTAAACTATTCAAAGAACTTGATATTCTGTCTCTTTTAATAACAAAGTTGTTATTAAGAAAAAGAGGGAAGTTATCTGTTCTGGTACGTTGGTTGGCAATTTATAAATCTAATAACTCTCATGATGCAACAAATGGAAATTAGTAATACATCTTCTAACTTTAAGAGAAAGTAACCTTCGGAAATGAACCAATTATATCTTTGGCATCTAAGGCTAGGTTATATTAACTTGAGTAGGATTCATTGGTAGCTGATGAACTTTTGGGTTCATTAGTAGTGGAAATCTTTCCAACCTACGAGTCTTACTTGGAAGGAAAAATAACCAAGAAGCTTTTAAGTCTAAGGGGTATGGAGTCAAAGATATATTGAAATTGGTTCATTCTGATTTGTGTGATCCTATGACTATCCAGACAAGAGGTAGTATTGAATATTTCGTCTATTTTATAGACAACTATTCAAGATACAAATAAATTTACTTAATGTACCGCAAGACTAAGTACTTTGATTAGTTCAAAGAGTACAAGGCTGATGCGGAGAAATGTTAAAGTAAAAGTCACTATGGTAAGATCGTAGTGGCAAGTACCTCTTGGGAGAATTTAGGAGTCACTTATCAGAAGTAGGGATTCAATCCCAACTAACTGCACCTGGTACACCCCAACAGAATGGTGTAGATAAAGGAAGGTATAGGACTCTTATGGAAATAAGTAGATTGATGAGTTATTTAGAATATTACCAAAATCATTTTAAGGATATACTGAAACGAAGGAAGTTATAGTACCTTCAAGGCGGACCTCTACAGTTTCTTTGAATACAGCTATTTCGAAGCATATTCGAATTCGGGTAGTCCAGCACATATGCAGAAGAGAGACAATGATAAGTTAGACAGGAATTCGCTTGTTTGTGGGTTATCCTAGAGAAATGAAAGTAGGTTTATAGTCTTAAAAATCAGAAGGTCATTGTTAGCATCAATGATTGATTTTTAGAAAAGGACTATGTAATAAACCATGTGTCCATAAGAAAATTTGTTCTTAAGGAAATAATAAAAGACATGTCTAATCTAGTACCAACTCTACAAGATGAGATACCACAAGGAAACTGCAACACGTATCACAAATGATACACAATTGCAGAAAGTGCCTTGTCGTAGTGGGAGGGTTGTTAGGCAACCTAAAAGGATTCATGTTTTGGGAGACTTTTTGGACTCGATCCCTGGAGGACATGAACCTGATCTCCGGACATATGACGAAGCACTCCAAGATAAAGATGCAACATCTTGGCAAAGAGTAATGAATAACAGAATTAGAATATATGTATTCTAATAAAATCTGGAAGCTTGTAGAAACACCAAATGGTGTAAAAGCCTTTGGGTGTAAAAAGGTCTATAATAGGAAAAGAGGGATAGACAGGAAGGTAGAAACTTTCAAAAGGAAGGCTAGATGAAAAAGAAAACTTTTTCACTGGTAACCATGCTTAAGTCTATCCGGATTCTTTTATCTATTTGGCAAGTGGATGTCAAGACAACATTCCTTAATGGAAGTCTTGAAGAAAGCATCCATATAAAGCAACCAGAAGGGTTCATTGTAAAGGGCTAAGAGCATCTTGTGTGCAAGCTCAATCAGTCTATGGACTGAGGCAAAGCTTCAAGGTCTTGGAACATCCAGTTTATCAAAGTAATCCAGACCTATGGATTAATTGAATAAACGGATAAGTCTTGTGTATACAAAAGGTGTGATGGAAACGTGGTGGTATTTCTTGTACTATACGTAGATAACTTTTTTGGTAGTTTGAAACAATATCAAAATGTTGTCAGAAGTAAGGGTATGGTTGTCCAAATAATTCGATATAAAGGACTTGGGAGAATGTATATATTTTTGAGATCAAAGTAATAAGAGATCGCAAGAAAAAAAAATATATATATATATATATATATATTTTTTACTTATCCCAAGCTTAATACATCGGAAAAATCCTTGCTTGTTGATCCTGTCCGAAAGCTGAATCAACGGACGCTTGGCACGTGGCGCTCTCCGAGTCGCTGGCGTGGATCTCAGGCCGGTCGGACGACGCTCCGGCGAACCTGCAAGGAAGTCGGGCCGGGAAGGGGTTCCCGGCGACGACCCTCCGACGCTCAAGTCAGGCAAAGCTCAACAAGAAAGTGGCTCAGAAAGTTGTAGAACGCGTACCTCCGGCGAAGGATGAGGGCATTTATATAGGGCTGGGGAGAAGCGGATGCACACATACCGAGGTGTACACGTGTCCTTAGCTCATACCCTAGTAAGGGCCTGTCAGTGAGCTCACCTAATCCCATACTGCTACAGTTCAAGCATGTCTTCGACGGGACAACGGAATCCCCTGTCGTAAGATTTGGAGTATGGCCTAAATGTGGAACATGTCCGCTGTCAGGAAAAGATGTCCCTTGTCCTTTTCCCCTTTGCTTCTGGCCGGTCGTCCGACCGGCCGACCTGCGCTCCGGGCGTCAGACCGGCTTGCTGCCTTACGTCCGGCCGGGTGCATATAGTGGTCTACTTGGAAGATTCTCGGTGATGTGCTTTGTGGAGACTGTTAGCAGTATGTTTCCTCATTTTTCGGCCGAGCGTGTCCTCCGCTCGGCCCTACGATCCTGTAACATGAGCGTCGGGGCCCAGCTTCCTGCTGGGGCGCCCTTTGCCATCAGTTAGACCCCGGTCAGCCGGCCGGGCGTTCGACCCACCCATCTCCGGTCGGCCACCTGGCCCTTTGACTTCCACGTGGCGTTGACTCCCTAGAGCGGGGGTCCCCTGTTCTTACCACCGGATCACTTGCCTCCCCTTCAAGTCTAGTCGAAGGAGGCGATTAGTCCGATTGACTGGACTGCGAGTCTAGCCGGGCGGCACATCCATGCCATTATACTCCGCTCGGCCTACCACCGGGATGGCCTTAAGGTTAGTCAACAACCACATTCCTTGGACCTCCTCGTAATCTGCGCCAATCTTTGACATTAAGGCAGAGCATGCGCTCATTAAATGCTTTGAATGGCTGATTGCCATGTGGCGCACTGTCATCATCGTACGGCGGCGACGGCGTGGTGCTCTGATGGGATCGAAGCGATTCAAAATGGACGGTGCGATGCACGCTTTGGTTCCCGTGACCTGGATCCAACGGTGGAGGCCGCCCAGCCTCCACCCTATAAAATCTTCATTCTCCCCTATCCCCCTCATTTGCTTTCGCGACCTCTACCTTCGTCCCTGGTATTTCGGTGCTCCGGCGATTCCATTCCTGCTCTCCGACGCTCTCCGGCGCCTCTCCCTTGATCTTTTTCCTCGCAGTAAGGCTATATATCTTTTCTTCCTTATTTCCGGTGTTTCCTCCGCATTTCTTTCCCCAGTTTCAATCCTTGGGGCCTTTTTTCGCTTGCTGCCGCCTTTCTTCTTTCCGCCTTTTTTATTCCTTCCGCTCAGATCATGGCTAGTTCTTCTCATCCTGAAGACCAGTCCTTCAGCCCATGGTACACCACCATGCAGTTCCGATTCGACCAGCGTGATTTTGATGTTTTAACAGACAATTTTGAAATCCCCAATGATTTTGAACTTCTTTTGGCCGGTCCCTCTGCTCGGCCACACAGGCCGCCGCGTGGAGCCTTCTGTGTCTTCCGCGACCAGTTTACCGCTGGTCTGCGCTTCCCTGTACATCCTTTCATTATCGACGTTTGTAACTTTTTTGGTGTTCCGCTCGGAAGTCTGGTACCCAACACTTTTCGCCTTCTCTGCGGGGTTGTTGCTTTGTTCAAAATCCACAACATCCCCCTCCGACCGGACGCCTTTTTTTATTTCTATTACCCAAAGCAATCCGAGCCGGACACCTTCATGTTTCAAGCTCGGCTCGGCTTAGTCTTCTTTAACAAACTGCCTTCTTCCAATAAACATTGGAAGGAGTATTTTTTCTATATCCGTATGCCCGAGCAGGCCAATTTCCGGACCAAGTGGCAGGTCGACCTACCCCCCACTCCTGAGCTGAAGAAATTCAAGACCCGACCGGACTACCTCCATACTGCAAACATGCTAGCCGGTCTACGGCTCGACATCAATAAGCTTCTTCACGAAGGAGTGATGTACATCTTCGGCCTGAGTCCCATACGGACTCCTCTTCCGACCGGCTTCGGTAAGAATTTTACTTGGGCGTTTGCTTTGATTGCTAACTGATTTTTCTCCTTTCCTTTGCAGTGGACATCATCATGGAGTCGGTGATGGCCGGCATTCTGAAGAGAAAGGCGGTGGCGCTCGAAGCCGCGACAGCTAAGGAGATGGAGGCGCTCGGCATCCAGCCGGTCGGCTCGCATGAAGGGGAGAGCGGGACTCATGCAGAGTCGGCCGCTCAGGTTTCTCAACAGCATGTGGCAAGCGGAGCCACTCCCAGCGGAGGACAAACTGCCCAAGAAGAAGGTTCCGCTCGGGAAGAGGGACAACCCGCCTCGAAGAAGCGCCGAGTGGAAACTCCACTCCGCTTGGCTACCTCTGCCGTTCAACCGTCTGCCCGAGCTACTGCACATGCTCGCGGCAAGGCGCCAGAAATCGAGGCTATTTCGTCTGATCGGACGCCTTTGGAATGGGACGAGCCGGAGGCTCCTATTGAAGCTATTCCGGTCAGCACCCTTCCGCCCGCTCGTCAACCAGTCAAGTGCTCAACCATACATTCTCAGTTTTCGGTGCCGGCTTCTGATCCTCTTCTGATCCTATTCTGATCCTTTTAGTATACATTCTAAAACTGAGCTGAAGGTAAAGGAGCTGACGGAGCAGCTTGATAGAGAGAAGGCGGGCCGCTTGGCCGACGCGGAGAAACTTCAAAATCTGCAGGATTCCTTTACTGCCTCCCAGGCGGCCCTCAAAGAATATCAAGAGGCCGAGCCGAGTCGGGTCGCTGCCCTAAGACAGAGCTACATCCGCTCGCCTGAATTCTCTGAAAAAATCTGCGAGCGAATGTACACAGCCTTCGACTTGGCTATGACCGCCACCACCACTTATCTGAAGTCTAAGAGTCTTCTTCCAGAGTCCACTACTATTCCGGCCGGCGATCAAGTGGCACTCCTGGACAACATCCCCAAAGACCTTTATGATTACATTGAGTAGACGTCTGTATATGTAGTTAGGCCTCTAGGCCAAAAAATGATCCTTTTTTGTACTTAGGCCGCTCGGCCTAAAGTTTTAATTTTAATGCAACATTTTCCTTTCGCGTACTTTGTCATTTTGCTAGTTAATGTGTGTTGTCCGCTCGCCTATTATCACATCTCTGGTATTCGAAGACATTTGGTGTTGCCCTTCCGCTCGGCTAAATATGTAATATTTCTAATATGCAACATTCTGCTTCGATAGCAGAGATCGCTCGCTAGACACCGATGAAGTACCTTTGGGTACTGGGCCGAGCGGAACGTAGAGACGATCGAACGATATTGACAGCGAGTTTCTTGGACAATTTCATCCTTTTTATTGGCCTCATCCGCTCGGATGATTTATAGACGCCGGCTCGTCTCTCGATATTTAACGTCGGAGCTCGACGGTCTTCCGGTCGGATGATTTATAGACGCCGGCTCGTCTCTCGATATTTAACGTCGGAGCTCGACGGTCTTCCGCTCGGATGATTTATAGACGCCGCCTCGTCGGAGCTTGACGGTCTTCCGCGCGGATGATTTATAGACGCCGGCTCGTCTCTCGATATTTTACGTCGGAGCTCGACGGTCTTCCGCTCGGATGATTTATAGACGCCGGCTCGTCTCTTGATATTTTGCGTCGGAGCTCGACGGTCTTCCGCTCGGATGATTTATAGACGCCGGCTCGTCTCTCGATATTTAACGTCGGAGCTCGACGGTCTTCCGCTCGGATGATTTATAGACGCCGGCTCGTCTCTCGATATTTAACGTCGGAGCTCGACGGTCTTCCGCTCGGATGATTTATAGACGCCGGCTCGTCTCTCGATATTTAAGTCGGAGCTCGACGGTCTTCCGCTCGGATGATTTATAGACGCCGGCTCGTCTCTCGATATTTAACGTCGGAGCTCGACGGCCTTACAGGCTAATCTTTAACACAGCCGCTCGGCGGACACACTAGCCATCCTTTAATTCATTTCTGCTTCCTACATTACAAGGACATGGGTGACTAGAATATACACAAAAATGAGTTACACCAGTGCACCTTTCACCCAGCTCGATAAGGCTGGAGATGATTTGCGCTCCAAGGTCGGTCCAGCTGCCGCCCGTCTTCATCCTCCAAATAGTAAGCGCCCGAGCGGAGCTTTTCGATGATTTTGAAGGGGCCCGCCCAAGGAGCTTCTAACTTGCCGACGTCGCCGACCGGCTTCACTTTCTTCCAGACAAGATCGCCGACCTGGAATGATCTGGGGATTATGCGCCGGTTGTAATTCTGCTTCATTCTTTGCCGGTACGCCATCAGCCGGACGGATGCCTTGGCTCTTTCTTCTTCGACCAAATCCAGCTCCATGTTCCTCCGCTTAGCGTTGTCCTCATCATAATTTTGGATCCGAGCGGACTCAACTCCAACTTCGACAGGAATAACCGCTTCGCCGCCAAACACCAGATGGAAGGGCGTGACGCCAGTTCCTTCCTTCGGGGTCGTTCGGATGGCCCATAAGACGCCTGGCACTTCATCCACCCAGCTTCCTCCCATATGGTCGAGCCGAGCCCGCAAGATGCGAAGAATCTCCCGATTGGCTACTTCGGCTTGACCATTACTTTGGGGATATGCTACAGACGTGAAGTGTTGTTCGATGCCGTAGCTTTTACACCAATCTTCGAGCAATTTTCCTGTGAATTGCCGCCCGTTGTCAGAAATAAGTCGACGGGGGATGCCGAACCGACAGATGATGTTCTGCCAAATAAATTTCTTGACCATCTGCTCGGTCATCTTGGTTAGCGGCTCGGCCTCCACCCACTTGGAAAAATAATCAACTGCCACCAATAAAACTTTCCGCTGTCCGGTCGCCATAGGAAACGGACCCACAATATCCATTCCCCATTGGTCGAACGGACACGACACAGTAGCGGCCTTCATTTCTTCCGCCGGTCGGTGAGAGAAATTATGATACCTTTGACAAGAAAGGCACGTCGCGACGATCCGAGCGACATCTGCTCGTAAAGTTGGCCAGAAGTATCCGGCCAGCAGTATCTTTTTAGCTAGTGATCGCCCGCCCGGATGTCTCTCGCACGATCCTTGATGCACTTCTTGGAGGATGTATGCTGCATCTTCTGAACTCACGCATTTCAGAAGCGGGCGGGAGAAAGCCTTCTTGTATAGTTGATCTCCAATGAGCGTGAACCGACCGGCTCTCCTCCTTAGTAGCTGGGCTTCATCCCGATCGGACGGTGTAGCACCCGAGCGGAGAAACTCCATGATGGGTGTCCTCCAGTCGCTCGGAAACGTGAGACCCTCCATACGGTCGACGTGCGCCACCAACAATACTTGTTCAATCGGCTGCTGAATGGCGACCGAGGTTATCGAGCTCGCGAGTTTGGCTAACTCATCGGCCGCTTGATTTTCCGCTCTGGGTATCTTCTGGACAATGACTTCTCTAAAATTAGCTTTAAGCTTCTCAAAGGCTTCAGCGTAGAGCTTGAGCCGAGCGCTGTTGATTTCAAAGGTGCCAGAGAACTGCTGAGCGGCCAACTGAGAATCTGAATGTATAGTCACCCGTCCGGCTCCCACATGCCGAGCTGCCTGCAAGCCGACTATGAGGGCTTCATACTCAGCTTCATTGTTTGTAGCTTTATAATCCAGCCGGACGGATAAGTGCATCTTTTCTTCTTGAGGGGAGAGCAATAGTATTCCAATCCCGCTTCCGAGCCGAGTGGATGATCCGTCCACAAATATTTTCCACATAGCTTCCGGCTCTGAATTCTGCACCTCAGTCACAAAATCTGCCAAGGATTGCGCTTTGATTGCCGAGCGGGGCTGGTATTGGATGTCAAATTCACTTAACTCCGTCGTCCATTTGATGAGCCGCCCGGACGCTTCCGGATTCAGTAATACACGCCCGAGCGGGCTATTGGTTTTGACAATGATGGTATGCGCCAGGAAGTATGGACGAAGGCGCCGAGGGCGAGGACCAGAGCGAAAGCCAGCTTCTCGAGCCCAGTGTAGCGAGATTCAACATCTTTTAAAATATGACTAAGAAAATACACAGGCTCTTCTCCGCTCGCCCTCACCAAAGCCGAGCCGATTGCTTGTTCGGTTGAAGACAAGTATATACAAAGTGGCTCACCCACTGCCGGCTTGGCTAATACCGGGAGAGAGTTCAGATATGCCTTCAAATCTTCGAACGCCCGATCGCATTTTTCGTCCCAGTGAAACTTAGTGGCCTTGCGCAAGATTTTGAAAAAAGGAAGGCTCCGGTCGGCGGTTTTGGATATGAATCTGGACAAAGCAGTTATCCGACCGGTCAAACGCTATACTTCCCTCGTATTTCGCGGAGACGGCATGTCTTGTAGAGCTTTCACCTTGCTGGGATTTGTTTCGATACCCCGCTCGGTCACTATGTAACCTAAGAAACGCTCTCCTTTTGCTCCGAACAGGCACTTCTGGGGATTTAGCTTGACTCTATATTTCCGCAGCGTTCGGAAGGTTTCCTCCATGTCTTTGAAGAGATCGGCCGCTCGGACGGACTTGATAAGAATGTCGTCCACATAAACTTCCAAATTCCGCTCGATCTGCTCCTTGAACACTTTGTTCATCAAGCGTTGATAAGTGGCTCCCGCGTTCTTTAATCCGAACGGCATCACATTATAGCAGTAGGTGTCGTCGGCCGACACGAAGCTAACTTTTTCTTGATCTTCCCGGACGAGCGGCACTTGATGATATCCCTGATAGGCGTCGAGCATGCATATCAACTCACAGCCGGCCGTAGAATCCACCAGTTGATCGATTCGGGGCAAGGGGTAAAAGGCCTTTGGGCACGCCTTGTTAAGGTCCCGGAAATCGATGCACACTCTCCACTTGTTGCCGAGCTTGGAAACTAGCACCACATTCGCCAGCCAGCTCGGGAACTGGACCTCGTGTATATGGCCGGCCTCCAAGAGTTTCTCCACCTCTGCTCGGATGATGACATTCTGCTCGGCGCTGAAGTCCCTTTTTCTTTGCTTTACTGGCCGAGCGTCCGGTCGGACGTGGAGCTCATGCTGCGCTATACTTGGTGAAATTTCGGGCAGCTCATGGGTCGACCAGACGAAGACATCATGGTTTCTCCGGAGGCATAGGATCACCTCCTCTTTCTGATTCGCCTCCAGATCGGAAGCGATGAATGTCGTGGCCTCCGATCGGGTTGGGTGTATCTGCACTTCCTCTTTTTCTTCATAAACTAAAGAGGGAGGCTTTTCAGTTATAGCATTCACCTCGATCCGTGGCGACTTCCGAGCGAAATTTGCTTCTGCTCGGACCATTTCAACGTAGCATCGCCGAGCTGCCAGTTGATCTCCCCGTACTTCTCCCACTTTGTCTTCGACGGGGAATTTGATCTTCTGGTGGAAGGTGGAGACGGCCGCGCGGAACTCGCTGAGCGCCGGTCATCCCAAAATGACGTTGTATGCTGAGGGAGAGTCAACCACCACAAAGTTTGCTGTCCGCGTCCTCCTGAGCGGCTCTTCTCCCAGTGAGATAGCCAGTCGGATCTGTCCGACCGGCAGGACTTCATTGCCCGTAAACCCATAGAGGGGGGTTGTCATGGGCAGCAGCTCGGCGCGGTCAATTTGCAGTTGATCGAACGCCTTTTTGAATATGATGTTGACCGAGCTTCCTGTGTCAATAAAAATGCGGTGAATAGTATAATTGGCTATTACCGCTTTGATGAGAAGAGCATCGTCGTGGGGGACTTCGACTCCTTCCAAATCCCGAGGCCCGAAACTGATTTCGGGTCCACTTGCCCGTTCCTGGCTGCAGCCGACCGCATGGATCTGGAGCTGTCGGACGCTCGCCTTCCTTGCTCGGTTAGAGTCGCCTCCGGTCGGCCCGCCAGCAATAATGTTGATCTCGCCTCGGGAAGTATTACTTCTATTTTCTTCTTCCCGAGCGGACGGTCGGGACCGTTCTCTAGACATTCGGCGATTCTCCCGCCTCGGAGAGCGATGCCGATCGGGAGTCTGCTGTTTTCTCATGTCAATTTGAGTCTGATCGGCTTCATGAGTTCTGTGTCGCCTATCGGATGAGGGCGATTGTCGACCACCACTTCGGGAAACGGGATGAGCAATCAAGGGAAGACTTCGACAATCCCTTGTTTTGTGCATATTCGTCCGGTGGAAGGAACAGAACATTGGGGTCCATTTGCTTCGGCCCTCGGTCCTCTGGGTGGTTGAGCGTGCGACTTCCGCTCGGTTGCAGTTTCTTTTTTCTGAGCTGCTTGGGCTTCCTCTACGTTGATGTATTCGTTGGCCCGGTGTAGCATGTGGTCGTAGTCTCGAGGCGGCTTCCGAATGAGTGATCGGAAGAAATACCCATCCACTGGGCCTTGTGTGAAGGCATTCATCATGGTCTCCGAGGTGGCCGTTGGAATATCCATAGCCACTCTGTTGAACCGCTGGATGTAGGCTCGGAGCGATTCGCGGGCTTCTTGTTTGATGGCAAACAGGCTGACACTAGTCTTCTGATAGCGCCGACTGCTTGCGAAGTGATGGAGGAAAACCGTTCGGAAGTCTTTGAAGCTTGGGATAGATCCGTCCGGCAATCTCCGAAACCACCGTTGAGCCGATCCAGAGAGGGTGGTGAGGAAAACCCGACACTTCACCCCATCTGTGTATTGATGCAGGGTCGCCGTATTATCAAACTTGCCCAAATGATCATCCGGATCGGTGGTTCCGTCGGAGGCACGTAGTGCTTGGGCAGAGGGTCTCGTAGAATAGCCTCTAAAAATTGGCGATTAATCCGCTCGGGCGATGCGTCCGCTCGGGGGGCTTTCCCTTTTCTGTTGTCTCGTATAGGCATTTCATCCGAAGAAGATCCCCGATCTCGATTAGTTGCTGCGGCTTTAGGGGTGCGGAATAGGGCCCGATGGAATGCAACGGTGGCCTGTGGTGCTTCCGCTCGGCCACCAGATGCGGACGTTGCTTGTTGCTCCTGCCGCTCGGCTGGTGCTTTCTGTTTTTGCTCCACAAGCTTGGCGGCCCTCAACTCGATCAGAGCGTCGAGTTCCTCCGTGGAAAGTGTCACCGTGTGTTGTCATCCAGCTTCATCCATTGCTTCCGCTCGGATGCAGGAGCATTCCCACAGACGGCGCCAAATTGATCCTGTCCGAAAGCTGAATCAACGGACGCTGGGCACGTGGCGCTCTCCGAG